>NC_133250.1:9930000-11130000 GCF_048772165.1 Typha angustifolia | reverse complement strand
TCTCATTTCCCTTTTGAAAGACGGGATACAGCCAGACCAATCTCAGATATCGGTGACAATAAAAATCGAGTACCAAGTATCGACCGGAAATTTGGTTCGGACATGAGTTATCGGAAATAAAACTAGCACTCCTAGGTCGCTGTCTGGAAGTATCGATAAGGCTTGCTGGCACTGAGCATTCTATTTCCTCTCTTATGTTCACAACGTTCACCTGCAAAAGAAGGGAGATAAATCACATAGTTCCAGAAATTCTTCTTGACTATCCACACATTTGGAGTCACATTTTGCATTAACTACTATTAGAAAAGTTATAAATAGAACGTACAACTTGAATGCCTTGACATCAATCAAAACTTAATCATAATGGCAAATAGTTAGCATGTGGGACCTAGTCCAAGATATGCATAGAAAGCTATCCATAATTAAAGTAAGAGGGACTTTGGCTTCCTTTCTTTTCTACTCACCATGTTATTCCCTAAAGGACAATCCTTAGACATGTTACTTAAGAAAATTAAAAAACATTACTACAACATGAAATAAATTTGTCAAATTAGACTATAGGATAACCTGCAAGTGCGGAACAACCTCGAAGCAACTCCTCCAAGATTAATCTTTACATCTATATGTATGTACGTCTGCAATACATGGTGGCTTTATGCATATGTAATAATGTCCAATCACTTCTGTCTCGTAGGCCCGGCCCGAATAGAGAGGACAATATATATATATATATATATATATATATATATATATATATATATATACATTTATCCTATATATGACTGCTCATGAAACATGACAAAGATACAAAGTACGAATACGACATGACATGGCTACAGCTGACATGCGAATTGTTGGAAGGCCATGAAATAATGTGCTTAAAATATGCAATACACGAGTACAGATACAATATTGTGTATGATTGTATTCCATTTAATTAGAAAACGTTGTAACAATCTGTAAACAAAAGCTAACATCTATATCAAAATTTCCAAGATATCATATAAAATATTAGTTACTAAGATGCAAAAGAAAATAAGAGTTCTCACCTGCAAAATGTGGGACTCCCCTCTGTGACATTCGTACCTAACTTGCTCTTCTTCCAGATATTGATTACTGTCATTTTATAACATCATAAGTCAATATTTATTGAACAAAGAGCCTCTCCAATACATAAAAGAAATAAAAAGCGGTTGCCTCCTTTAACATTACTCATCTTGAAGGTTCCTCTTGTAATTGATCAATATTATAAACCTTCACTCAAAGGTCTCATACTGGTATCCTACAGTAGCCTTGGAGTATCTGCACTTCACTTTTCATTTTGAAAAATTGGATACTAATAGGAATTATTAGACATGTAACCCACAAGTATCCGTCAAAGATCATATTTCTTATTGTATCTGACAGGTCAGAGTATGGCATTGTCTATGCCTCCCAGAGAGCGTATGGATCACATTTGAAGACAATTGTAGTTGAGACTTGCACCATATGGTCCATATAAATGGTTAACCTGCCATAACTGGCCTAAAATATGTCTAATAGTTTATACAGTGGCCGAGTTTTATGAAGGTGATACTGAAAGAATTCTGGCATCTCTTTTATCAAAAGGAAGCATTAAAGAAAATCTACTTTCAGCACAAAATAGATTGAAGTGCTCTTTGAGACTGCAAGCCTCGCCAAACTTTGTCAGTATTAGATTGTCTGAAACTGCACAATGAGACAGACAACGACATATTGGGTTATGCCATTGATGACCATGAATATCACTTCTAAAGCACCATTGATTTTTCTGTTACCACACTAAACAATCCCAAGACCTTCCCTCAGCTATATGGTCAGGTTTGAGCTGAAAGTGATGTGACCAAAATGATTATATAGACAACACCCGTAATAATTCTCAATAAATGCAAAAGGCCATATGTTTGGCAAGGTTTTGTAATGTTTCTTTGGAAAGGAAAACACACTAAATATACTTCAATGCACTAATAGGTGATTGAGAGTAAGAATCGATATTCCCAAAACAAATCTAATCGAGTTTTCCCTGAAAGAAATAAGAAATTATGAACGGATCATCCAAGAAACAAGTCTCTACATTATATATGCTTTAACCCATATATCCCCGAAACAAATATAATCAAGTTTGCCGTGAAAGAAATTCTGAATGGATCATCCAAGAAACAAGTATTTAAAGACCCTACCCACGTTTCCAAGATTAACAAAAAAAATGCTATGTATCACAAGCCATTATAACTATCAACAAGAACAACAAGGTCGGGAAACTAAACTAACTAATGCTTCAACTTGTGTTAATGTTAGCACAATTCTTCCCGTCTTGGTACAAGCATCATCGCAAGCATGAAACACACCTATATAAAGATTAACGAATCAACTATATCAGCAAGACTTAAACATGTAAGACCAACATTCTACAACAGAAGTATGTAATCAAATCCATTTCATTAAACAGGACCAATGTTGACAACTAAATGATTCATGAATTTACCAAGGAATATAATGGACGGAAATAAATTAGAAATGGAATCACCAAACTAATGGATGTTGTAAGAAATAAATACAAGGAGAATTTTTCCGCAATCAACACCCAAAACTTTATTATTCATCAGCAACTCTCAAGCCATAAATGAGTTTGTTATCACATAACATTTCTATCTGGCAGCTAAAATAAAAAATCAATCACAAACAATTTTGCATGCATTTTAATTCCTCTAAGGAACACTAGAACTAGGCAAAAGTCGAATGGAAATCACCACTTAATTCATCTCACTGATACGAACCATAAGACAAATGGATCAAGAAAAATTCCCCTATCGCTCAAGCATGACTATATGAATGGATGATGATCCCATGGCCCGAGTGACAACGAGAGAGAGCACGCCAGTAAACAGTCATGGCCTCGAGCATGATTGCCGACCGGCGTGCTCTCTCTCATCGTCAACCGCGGCAGCGATAGAGCTTAGATCCACCATTTCCTGCCCATCCACAAGAACAATCCATGAAACTAAACAAATAAGCATGTTATCAAACACGATTCCTCTATCAAATGAACCAGAAGTGAAGCACACTTAGTGTTTATTCAGATCTCTCAGATCTCTCCAACAAACCAAGCCCTAAACCGCGAAGATTCGATCCATCGTAGCTAAATGCAACGTCTAAAACACTAACCACTTCAAGTAAAAAGTTCTAAAGAAAATAACAAACAATCCTGCAAAAGTCATGAGATCTTTTGAACAAGAACTAGATCATCCAAAAAAGTAACGAGTCACAGATCTTGATCTAGGAAAAACAAGCTTTCAAGATCTCATCTCTCCATCAACGTCGAAATCAAAACAAACAAAAAAAAAATCTAGAACAAGAAGGAGAAGCATAAGCAGAAACAAGGCGAAGAGATCGCCGATAAAAAGGATCGAGGAAAATTTATTTAATAAATTAGCAGTAGCTCGAAGGAACAAGACGATGCTTAGTAAACTAGTAGTACATTCTCATGATTGGGGATTATATACTGATTTAAATCGGGGATTAAATCGATTTAATTAAAAGAGTTAAAACTTGGAGGGGGATAAATTAAGGGAGACGTGTCGGTGGGAGGGGATGGCCGGGTTCCTCCCCGGGCGTAGAAAGTCGACACGCGTCCCTCTGGAAGGAGGAGGGAATGGGCAGTCGATAGTACGGAAATGCCCCTGGTGTTAACGAGAGTCCAGACGCGTTCCCTTTAACTTGTTGTGACGGGACGCTGTCCTCTTTGGTCATATCGCTTTAATGGTCGGGAGGAGAAAAGAATTAGAAATGGTTTTTACGAAATTCTCATTGGCCAATTTTAGTCATCCTATGAGTAAATAATAATTAATAGGTGACAATTAAAAATTACTAGTTATTCTTAATTCTGTCTTCTGGTCGGATGCGGATCTTGACGGGTTTTCAAACCCGACATGAACAGAAACCATTTATTATTAGTCTCCTAGCTAAATTCTCTTCTTTTATCCACTCCCAAAATTCTCGTACCGTTGCAATGGCCAAGAGCGAGGCTAATCTTTTATCTACTCTTGATCTCGAATGGTTTGTCGCATGTGTGTTCTTTTGAATCGTTGCTTGGCCATCGACACAAAATCGAAGTTCAAGTAGGATAATGGCGTCCGCCGCCAAGGACTGGAGCAACGTGGTCAAGAGGAACCCGCTCCGTGTAAGCGACTTCACCTATTCTACGTTAGCCAGATCGATTCGTTACTCGTACATAACTTGCAATGAGTTCTATGTTTGGTGGATGTTGGAAGATTGTGTTTTTGATGCTTACTAATTTGTTCAAAATCCCAACTTGAGAAAAGTTTTGATTCTGAGAAGGGAAAAAGACTTTGTTTGATTCCCAAATCCACCTTAGGGTTCAAGTTTTGACGATATTTAGTCGGGAGGTTGGGGAAATTATGGTATACTCTTCTCACGAAAATGTATAACTTTTACTTCATTGTAAGGGTCTGAGACAAGTGAACATGATTCGTTTATGTTTAATTACCGTAGTATCGATTCTGCTTCTTTTTATATTTTTATTAGTCTAATCCATCTCTAATCTCTCTTGCTTTACACTTGTTTTGATTTCCAGGGACTGCAGAGCCCATGCTTTAATGAGTATTGGAGTAAAAGTGACATGGTGCAATACAGAAGGAAGCACCGTATCATTCTCGTATGTTTTTTCTCCGACGAATTCAATTATGTAGATGCATTGCTTATATGATCAGTTGATAGAACAAGTTTAGATTTGGGATGAAGGTTTTGATTCTTATGTTTGAACTTATGGCTACAAGTTTGTTATGTTTTTTTTACTTGTTATTAATGGTCATCCAACATACATCCTATTTTTCCTGTGTGCTCATGATTAGGATTGTCTTTGTGAAATTTGACAATTAAATCATAACTCAACTTCATTCACTATATCTCCGATCCCAGTTCAGTGTTCTTTCTTGATAAATCATGGAACAAACCAAGTGTCATGTGCCTTAATTCAAATTCTTTATGCCGCAACAGCGAGAAACAAATATCATGCAGCTTGGTATTTCTCCCAGGAAAACAACATCATGCAGAGAAAGGCACAATGTGGGACTTCATCGAGCATGCAGAGAAGCCTGAATTCTGATACTCTGCTTGCTGATTCTCGAACTTCTGTTCAAGGGAGTACTGCTCCTCTTGTTCAAGCACTGAAATCTACTGCCAAGCAAGATGTTTCCTGTTTTCACTTCCCTGGACATAACAGAGGGAAAGCTGCTCCTTCCTTACTTTCTGATCTCACTGGTTTGGGAACATTTTTACATGACTTACCTGAGCTTCCTGAGCTGGATGATCTGTTCTCCCCAAAAGGTGTGATTTTAGATGCTCAGAGACGGGCATCTGAATTGTTTGGTTCATCAAAGACATGGTTTCTTGTCGGTGGTACCACATGCGGAATCCAGGCTTCAATAATGGCTACTTGTTCCCCAGGTGAAACGCTTGTTCTACCTCGGAATTCTCATATTTCTGCGACTTCTGGTCTTGTTTTATCTGGTGCTGTGCCAAAATATATCATGCCCGAGTACAGTTCTCACTGGGACCTTGCTGGTGGAATAACACCATTACAGGTAGAGAAAGCATTACAAGAATTGGAGGAAGATGGAAAAGGAGCAGCTGCTGTTTTAGTCACTTCACCTACTTACCATGGCATATGCAGCGATGTGGAAGAGATTGCTAAGATCTGCCACTCTAGAAGCATCCCTGTCATAGTTGATGAAGCACATGGTGCTCATTTTGGGTTTCACCATGGATTTCCTAGTACTGCACTCGAACAAGGTGCTGACCTAGCTGCCCAATCTACCCATAAAGTTCTATGCTCACTTACGCAGTCATCAATGCTGCACATGTCAGGAGATCTTGTGGATATGGATATGGTAAGCAGATGCCTTCAAACACTACAGAGCTCAAGTCCTAGTTATCTTCTTCTTGCATCTTTAGATGCTGCAAGAGCTCAACTAAGTGAAGATGAAAACATTTTTGACAAGTCTGTGGATATTTCCTTGGAAGCTAAGCACCAGCTCAGGATGATTCCAGGTATATCAGTTTTGGGATTGTCAAGCTTTGTTTCTGGTTTTCCTGCTATTGATCCCCTGCGAATCACTCTTGGTACTTCACAACTCTACAAGTCAGGATATGCAGCTGATGATTTGTTATGCGAAGAACATCGCATAATATCTGAGCTGGTAGGGACCAGATCTGTAACATTTGCTGTCAACCTGGGTACTCGCTGGGAGGATGTCCAAAGACTTGTTTTAGGGGTTAAGCATTTGTCAAAGAAAATCTTTCAGCCAAATGAACTACAAATATATACACAGAATACTATTTGTTCTCCTTTTACCACCCTCTCGATGCAGTTAACTCCAAGGGAAGCCTTCTTTGCAAAGAAGAGGAAAGTGCATATTGAGAAGAGCCTCGGTGAGATATGTGGCGAGCTAATCTGTCCATATCCACCTGGTATTCCAGTTCTTGTTCCTGGTGAAGTTATAACTGAGGGTGCTCTATCTTATCTGTTGGATATTAGAAATATGGGTGCAACAATTAGTGGAGCAGCTGATAATAAATTATCTTCCCTACTGGTATGCAATTCGTAAAACAAAATTTTCTGTGTACGGTCAATTTACCAAAATACGAGAGCTACTGAGCAATGTAACCAAAATAATTTTAATCTGATTGCTTCAGAGTTCAGACAATTTCAGTAGTAATAGGATCTGTAATTTATCTGATAGTCATTACTTTACTCTGAATGGAATGGTGAGAGGAATGAAATTAATCTTAAAGCGTGAGATACAAAACAAATTTCTCACAGATAGCAAGTTAGCAATGTAGCTAGCTCCCTTTGGGACTTTGCTTCTATGATCAGCTGATACTGCGTTTTGATTTTCACGAACTGTTGCAGAAACAAGCATCAGTCTTATCCCTCAGAATACCTTGGAAAATGCTGATTACCTACTCCATCAGTTGTATGAAATCTGATTATTTTCAGATTGTTCTTGCCATAGCTTCCTGTTGCTTGCTTTGCAATTAGACAATCCAGTTTTGGTTCTCAATCTGTTGCTAGTCCAATAATTCAATTCCTCAGCTCTTTTGGATATAAAAATAGCAGATTTATACACAGAATTGTCTCAAGCTGGATTTCAAATGACAGGTACAGTTTTTCTTTTCTTTCTACAAATGGTAGATAGGTCTGATGAGATTTGCAGCTCAAGACCTCTCAGAGCCCCTGTTCGAACGCCAGCAGTGTACAGACACCTTCAATTCTTTTCAGGCTTGGGCTTTCGAAAGCCACCAGATCCCATTCGAGCACCCCGGAATATGAAACCTGAATCGCTGATCTGCAGCAAAGCATTTGAATGGAATTGGACCTAATTGAACGCATCCTCTAATTTGAGCCAAACTTGAGCACTGTACTTTGTTCATAACCTGCGATGAATTAATAACAATGCTCTACTTTTGACTGAATACAACATAAAGCATCCTGGCTGGTGGAGGTAGTAATACAGGAAAGAACAACTCAGAGTTCAGAGAATGTGCAGGGATATTAGATGGAGCCAGCTATATCTTCACTGCACATAGCAACTCAACAAGGGTCAGATTCACTGAGAGGTGACCCGGGAGGGCCCTGAGGGTTCTTGTTACCAGACAGTGAATCGAATTGGAATAGGAGGTCCACTGTGATCTATGTCAGCAAGTGCAGAATCAATCACCTTATCAGGTACAATGTCTTCATCTCAAGATAGAATTGCACTTGTCTTATGTCTTTTCCATGCATGAGCTTGCTCTCCTGTCAAGAGGAAGCATCCTTACCGAATTAAGAACTGGGTAAGGAATCAAACAATTAAGCATCACACACCAATCCTGGCAAAGGATAAGTCTCCTTGTGATCTGACACTAATAATCTCTCCCTTCACACGAGACAATCAACAAACTAACGGACAAACGCAGTTTTGGGGGTCTCAAGACAGTGAATTTTTTAGCAGAACAGAAGTGGCTGCATAAAACTAACGAAGTAAACTGGTGATTACTTGTATGCTTGGAATTACCAATAATAATGTAAAATTGCTAATCTTCTTTCGTTTTGTCTCTTTTGTCACAGGTTGCTTACAACAAGAAAAGAACACTTGGAAAACCGACTTCTTGTTTGCTTTCCAACAGAAAAGATTGTATCCGATCATCCTCCTGAGACAAAAGACAAAGATCTAAGCTAGACCTAGGCTTCGGATGATAGGAATATAGAAAGTTTTAGATAAGCTGTCAAATCACGTGAACCACAAAAGGATACTCTTCTCGTGGGTGGCATGAAAAACTCGAGAGTTGTTTTATGAGGTCACAAGATAAAGAGATAACATAGCACGTCATGTAACTTTGGCAGAGGTGGATCTCTGAGGAGTATTAGTTATATGCCAACATTTCATTTCATTTTTATTTATTTTTTCAGTATGGATAAATAAGCCTATTTGGCATTATATATACACAATTTTATGAAGATACTCTTCCATGAAGCAGAACCTGTGACTTATATGCATGATGAAATTGAGGGGTTCACAAGTCTCAATAATTTTCTCTTATTCATAAAATCCAAGTTCACATGTATACAGTAGGCTAATATGAAAGTGCTAAAAGGTACCATATCGAAACAAAAGCTCTATACAAGTTCACATGCATGCACTCCTCAGTCCTCATCACCATAACCAAGAGAGAGAGATAGCAAGTAGCAAACAAGAACTCAATAGAAAGAACAAAGGATCTACACCCCACCATGGCCAAGCCCAAGGGGACCATGGAAGAGGTGTTGCGGGCCACCACCATGACCTTGAGCTGCTATGGCCAGCTCAAGCTGCCTCATGGAGAGGGAGGGGAAAGAGAGCAGCTCTGGAGTACCTCTATCCCATCTCTTCGTGCTGCTCACATTGTTGAATCCATCCCATCCAATATGACCCACATGTTGCACATCAGTTGGGAGACCAATCTCCATCTCCCTCTCCTCTTCATCCTCTTCATAGATTACAAACAACTGGGAGAAGCTGCTCTTGAAGCTCCTGATCAACTTCTGCAGCCCTGCAGAGATGTTAGGCTTCGGAAATGCGAGAAGCCGCGGCTTCGCGCCGCCTTGCCTCTCTCCTTCTCCACCTTCACCATAAACATAACAACATAAGAAGGAATTCTAACATGACATACGAAGGAGAGGATATGAATGTATATACTTGATAGTAGTGAGATTGGTTGTGCATGAGATTTCTTTGCTTGTGTGTCGACAACGGCGACGCTTGACTGAGACACGCAACCTACTGAGAAGGGGAGGACCACAAACCTATCCATGCGCCTTTCTCTCATGGCTTCATGAAGGGAAGAGGGAAGAGGAGTATAAGGGGTGTGAGAAAAGGAGAGTAGAGAGAGGTGAGAAAAGGGGTAAGGGTGGTTATGAGCATGAAAGAAATGAATTGGCAAGTGGGTTTGTTATATTGGGGGGATGTTGGCTTTGTCATCAAGTGTGAATTATTCCAGGGTATATTACACAGGACTTAGCCAAGTTTGGTGAGAGAGATAGAGAGAGAGAGAGAGAGAGAGAGAGAGAGAGAGAGAGAGAGAGAGAGAGAGAGAGAGAGAGAGAGAGTGGTGTGATGGAGTGGGTTGAGTTGGGTTGGGTTGGTTGGGTTGGTACCTACCTGTATACTGATTACAAGTTCAAATTTGTAGGCCAGACTGAGCTCACCAACTGCTAATTTTTGGCTATTCCAGAGGCTCTCCTACAGATGCCTTCTTATCTTGCAGGCTCATCTAAAGTGTTTATATCACTTGAGAACCAAGCATCAAGGCTTTAGAACCCTTCCATGTTTGCCTTTTTTCTTCTTCTCTCTATCTTCCAACTACTTCCATTCGAGAGTGAATTGGAAGCAATCTACAGCACTAATACTAGATAAAGTACTACAAGATGGGGACTCCGCAATTATATTGTCTTCATACTGGGTTAAACAATTGTCTATTATCTGAGTAGATGCAGAGAATCAAAGAGAGGAGTTGAGAACAAAAATTAAGAGAAATTGAGTGAAATTGGAGCTTTCAGGAGTCTCTTCTTTTTCCTTAAAAAAGTAGAGAGAAGTGGAGAGAAACAGAGAAGACGCTGTTCTATTTCTATAAATCCACAATTTAGTCCTCAAATAATTATTCTTCTTTTCTCCTCTTTACAATTATTAATGATTTGCAAAAGATATCCTGATTAAATTTTTGATCTTATGAGTTCTATGGGTTCATATACTATATTCCACTCCTCACATATTAGCTATATGACCTTGACTTAAATTCTCTGTTTGCAGTGACCTGAAGAAGTATTGACAGCATGCAGAATCCAAGCTCAATCTTCTAGTGATGGTACACATGACTCCATTAAAGTAGCGAGATGAAATCCCAATACACAAGCATGCCTTCACTATTGTGATTCACCTTTCCTTCTACTTCATTACAGCCCGACGAATTACTACAACAGCAAAGGCTGATGAAAACTTATTGTATGAGCTTGAAGAACTGCCATTAAAAAGAAAAACCTTGGAGGCCAGGAGAACTAGCCGTGAGAGTCAATAAAAGCTTATTCGATGATAGAAGCTAATATGATCAAATATATTTTCCTTAAAGGATACACTTCAAAGTTATCTCAGTAACTTTGGAGTCTGCAATGTAATGTTTCTAGCCACTGACTTTCCGATATTGGATGTAAACTTAGAATTCTTCCTCAATAGTAGTGCACCTGATATGTATCCGGATCCGGAGACGGAGAACTATCTATCCGTCCGTTTGGATCTGCATACATTTAAGAGCTGAGGACTGCTGCTTGATGCATAACACACTATTACATAGCCTCTGACAAATGATTAATAGATGCTCACTTGCAATTCAAGGGAAGCAGAAAAGCTAAAAAAGTTATCGTTTTTCACCAACATATAAGATAACTGCATTTAAAGCTAATCATGTCATTTATTATTCATTTCAGTGGTGTGACTGCTACAAATGAGGGCACCAAAAGCTTGTTTTAAGCAAAATACAGAAACCAAGAGGACCCATGAAAATGGATTAATTCACATCAAAACTCATTTTAACAGACATGTTCTTGCTGAGGTGATGACATCCAAAAGAGAACTTCGGACCTAATCTTACAACAGTTATAGGTAATCCCTCCAGTTTTCTGATTCTCAGCTGCAGATCAAGGCATTAATGGCTAACGGTCAGAAACCTGTTTCTCCTGATTGGCTAAAGCATGAGCATCAAGAGGTAGTCGTAAGAATAAGGACCTCACTGTATAGCTTGTCATTATTTGCCACTCTTCTTTTTCTGCTGCTTAGCTGCAAAATAGAAGCATAAAAAATTTGTTATTAGAGAAAGGGAGATGATTCTCTTTATTTGTATGTCCACAGACAGAGAGAGAGAGAGAGAGAGAGAGAGAGAGACCTAATCTCCTTTTAGCCTCAGAATTTGCAAAAAACTCCATCCACTCATCTGTCAAAACAAACACTTCTTCTTCTTCTTCTTCTTCTTCTAGTCCTAGTTCCTCAACCTCTTTCAACTCTTGCTGTTGTAACCTGCTGAAAGAAAAGTCAGTTACATCTTTATGTGATAGGAAAATCAGTTGCTTTACGACCCAACGTACTTCTATATCGATGCCCTTCTGGAGAAGGGAAATGAAATTTTCAAAAAGTATATACTACCCAATATACTTCTAGTGACCAAATTTCTCCTGGGCCTTACCTAGGCAAGACACTCATCTTCAAATCAAAATCAGGATCCAGGGAGGATCCAACTCGCTCTTGAAGATAAGAAGATCATGCACTCAAAGAGTTATATCTTAAAGACAATTGTGGAACTTGCCTAACAAATGGCAGCACTTAGCATCATCGTAAATAGCGGAGATCTAATATGCATCATCTTGATAAGGAAAGTGAAGGTGGTGAAAACAAGCATTATATATGTGGTGATTGAAAGATGGGAAGATGACAACCTATCCAGCTGAATTTCTCGAGCTAAGAGTTCTCACGGTTCCACTGACCAAACAAAAGCATACATTGAAGTTACTTCCTTTAAGTCTTCTATATCTTGGCCCTTTGGAGTACAAGAACATTGATGTGAGCTTGCAACAATTCAGAAAAGTAACACTACGTTGGAGTATCAAAGTTGATAGCGACGGCTTTATTATCAAGCTTGTGAGTAGTACTTGGCAACTTCTGATGTCGAAGTTGCAAATAGAATAATTCCTTAAAATATTTTATACGTCTTAGCTCATATTCGTAATGCAATTCTTCAAACACAGATCATATGGAGTTTACGGCATCAAGTTCACATAAAGTTTCAAGAGACCCAACTAACATTGAAAAGGAACTACTCAATCCAACAGAACGATTACATACCCGATCGCAGAAGAATCGTTTCCTCTGGCCTCTGAGACCTCAAAGGTCTCGAATTTTCCAAGTCCAGTAGGAACCGGACATGGATCCTTGGGAGATTGTGAAGGGAACCCACATGGTGGAAGTTGGGGAAAGTGAAGTAATCCTGTGTGCTGCTGTTGGTGGTGATCGTGATGGTGATGGTGATGGTGGTGGTGGTGGAGAGGAGAAAGTAAGAGAGGTTGGTAGCAACAACGGCATAGGTGTAGGAGCAGGGTGCGAGTGAACGGAATTGGGTGGTGGTGGTGGTGGCGGTGGTGGTGGAAGTGGGGTTGCATTGCTCGGAAAGTCTCAAACTTTGATGGTTTAGAAGAGCTCTGCTAGGGTTTATATACTTCCTGAGCCCAAACCCAGCTCGGCCCGGCCCGGCCCAAAACTCTTGTTTAGAGAAGACACTACTATTTTACTTTTAACAAATAAAATTATTTTTCAAGGTTCTTTTTACATAATCATCAATTGAGAATTTTTCAACTATAATAATTGTGTTAATAGTATAAGTACTACAACAGGATATAAATTAAGTGCTAATATCGAAGAATAGGGGTAGTTTAGTCATTTACATGCATCATTCAAGTTGATCTATAGTTTGGGAGAATTATTTGGTCGTTTTTTGAGTAGTAAAAGCCTTCGCATCAGAAAATCACAGAGTTGATCCACACTTCGCGAGGAGCAACTCCATCCCTCCATTTCCGTGGCTCTCCTTCCAAATCCAAACCCATCCTTCTCTCCCTAATCTCTAATCTCTAATCTCTACCCCTGGCCTTCTCTTCGGTGTCTATGGGAGCAGCTCTCGAGGAGGAGATGGAGGAGGAGGGTGAGCTCGAGGCCGAGGCCGAGGCCGAGTCAACTCGGGCAATCGAGGAGGCCGTGAAGGTGTTACTGCAGGGATTGGGGGAGGATCATGAAAGAGAAGGGCTTTGTCGAACGCCGCAAAGAGTCGCCAAGGCATTTAGGGAGGGAACTAGTGGTCGGTTCTATCTTTATACTTCATTTTTTTTTTTTTTTGTTCATTTGCTCAGATATTCAGATGTATTGATCTTATACAAAAAAGGAGTTTTTATGTGATTTTGTGATACAATTTGATATGCGTCGGAAGAGAAAAAAAGATCGGATATTTAGCTATACTTTTATATCTCACTACCAATCTTGACTTCAAATACCTCCCCTGCTTTAACCTATCACTAAAATCCAATCCATTGACGATCGATTTAAAGCTCTTTTCTTTGTTCGCCTGTTGTTAGATAATTTTGCTTGGTCACATGCTTGTTGCCGGTACTCAGATGATGCCAAAAAAAAAAAAAAAAGAACAGGTAGAAGAGGAATATAAATAGACGATGAGTATAATTAGGAAGTTGCTTTTGAATACTGAACTTAAAATCAAGATAGACATGACAAGCAATATGAATCAGCTTGGTTAAAATCCATTTAGCAGAAAATTTCTATAGAGTTTTATGGATGATAATAAGAGAAAATTTTGACAGTATGATTACACCAGTGTAATATTTTTTTTAGGTTACAGACAGAAGGCAAAGGATATCGTGCAAGGTGCTCTGTTTACAGAAGCTGGTCTTAAAGATGGGCAGGGTTATGCAGGAGGAGCTGGAGGACTTGTCATTGTTCGCGACATCAATCTGTTTTCATTTTGCGAGTCTTGCTTGCTTCCATTTCGTGTCCACTGCCACATCGGTTATGTTCCGTCAGGGCAACGGGTTGTCGGCTTAAGCAAGCTTTCGAGAGTTACTGATGTCTTCGCCAAGAGGTTGCAAGACCCAAAAAGACTGGCTGATGAAGTCTGTTCTGCACTTCACAGTAGCATTAAACCAGCAGGTGTGGCTGTTGCTCTTCAGTGTTGGCACATCCAGCTTCCAGATGCTCTTAGGTGCAATCCTGATGCAATGAGTCCATCCAAATGGGACATGCAAGGTTGGGCTCAAGCTTCATTCTCGTCATGTGCTGGAGTGTTTGAAGATGGAAATATTAGCTCTTTCTGGGATGATTTCTTGACTCTTCTCAATCTGAGGGATATAAACTTTGAAAAAGGCAATGAACACCTTTCGGTTGCTCATTCCTGGTGCCCAGCAAGATCTCCTGAGTTGTCCTTATGCAATGGCCGTAGCAGGAGGAACTTTACCAATGGTAGGATCTCTTCAAAGTCAGGGTCTACTTACCCTGCTATGGTTTCTGCAGCAGCTTCTGTTCTTCAGTCTCTTGGTGAGGACCCCTTGAGAGCGGAACTAGTGGGCACACCATACCGTTATGTGCAGTGGCTGATGAACTTCAAGACCTCTAATCTGCAAATGAAGCTGAGTGATCTCAATGTTGGTAAAGTTAAATTGCAGGCTAATGATAGTGGAGAGGTTGCAATTGGTAGAAGTGGGATATATTCAGAGCTAAGTCTGCCTTTCTGTTCTCTATGTGAGCATCATCTTCTGCCATTCCATGGAGTAGTCCATATAGGCTACTTTTATGAGGAAGAAGGTGAAGGAATTGAGCGCACAGTACTGCAGTCATTGGTTCATTTCTATAGCTGCAAGCTCCAAGTGCAGGAGAGGTTTACAAGACAGATAGCAGAAGCAGTCTATTCTATTTTTAGTAGAGGAGTAATGGTTGTCATCGAAGCCGCTCACATGTGCATGATATCAAGAGGGATCAAGAAGGTGGGAAGCAGTACTGTCACTATCGCAGTTATGGGTCAGTTCTCAACTGATCCTGCAGCTAAGTCACTGTTTTTGGAGGCAATCTCAACTGGTACTGCCTCAGGAAGATGACATTGTTCCACTAATGGGGTATTCTTGGATTTCTTTTTTAATACAATCAAGAAGCTGCCTCAGCGTACAGAATGTGGCATCAGAATAGTGGCAGAAATGGTTATACTCCATAGTCTGTGAGTTATAAAGAACTCACAACGAGATTTCAGATTCCTTTTTCAATTTATTGTTAAGAAAATTATGCTTTGAATATGAATTTTTTTACAGATTTTAAGCCAAAGAATAATTAGAATCCATACATTATTAAAGATAATGGAGTAAAAAGAGTTCAAATTGTACTTTATTGTCATATATTCACTTATTTATATTCATTTTTTTTTAAAAAAATGGCTTCAAAGAATACTTTAGTATCAACTATTTAAGATAACCGAATCTCTATTATATTCATTTATTACTGAATTCATTTGATTTCTATGCATTTGAGAGAGCAAATTAGTATTAAGGACATATTGTTTAATACTATACTCGACTTGTATCGAATATTGTATTATATGACTCAGATTTTGTGACTGTTTGAATCAAATTGTTACTAACATGTAGTACTTTGTCTATGCACATTATTTCATTGTATGAGAGAGAAATAGATGGATAGACCTTGTTATGTGTCTAACAATATATTACATGTTCTTTGGTATATTACCTCATATAAGTAATTTCTGTTCTTTGCATAGTTTGTATTATTAGTGAGCAAGCTTTTGCAAATGGATGCTGTTGCTAATTATGAAGAGATTGAACTCTTCAAGATTGCATGCTTCCCCTGGATTTTCAAGCAGTTGGCTGATGCCTAGAACATAAAGTATAATTCGTTTCTCTTCCTCTCTTTTTCGCTCTTGAGGTGGATCAACCTTAATCATATAATCAAGTATAAGCAGATACAACCTAGCATCATGTGGCACATGCTTTAATTGAAAACCATTGATTGAAGTCCTGATCCTTGTTGCTGAAACAGATTAGTTGATTTCCAATCCAAAACTTTCGAAAAGAATTTCTCAAACAATCGATCTTATTTCCGAAACCGATATATAGAACATCGTAAAATTCACTGATAAAAGATTTGCCAGTGTTACATTGGAAAAGATTTCAGAAGTATGTGATAAGGTGCTAACACCAACAACAGTAATTTCATTTCTTTTTCAGTTTTTTATTACACAACACCAAAAGTTAAAAATGAAAAAGAAGAGAAAACCAGAATAGTAGATAATAGTGTGAGTGATGATATTTCTGCAGGCTTTTATTGTTGTTGATACCATTATGGAGTAATTGTTGGATGTTTCTATTGATCCTGTTTGTTTCTTATCTTGGTGGTAAATGGAAGATGAGTTCACGACAAATGTATCTGAGGAAATGCAGAGCCCATGCATCTGATATACCATTAGAAGGATTGAAAAAGAAAAACTTAAAAATATCTAAAGCATGAGCTCAAACCAAACCTAAACTATTCTCAACTCGACTCATTAATTCTAGAAAATTAACAATAAAAAAATAATCCCAAGTTCAGATCTTGGGAGCCGAGGCAAGTGGATGAAATTTGTGGAGGCTTTTTGTTGGTGCTGATAGAATTATTCCCCCTCTTTTTTTTTATTCAATTCTTCTTCATTCTTCCTTCTTCTTCTTTTTTGGTAATAGATTTTTGGTAATATCTTCCTCTTTTTTTTCTTTTTTCTTTTTCCCATTCTGTTAAATATCACACCCAGCCTCTTAGCTCTCCATTACAAGGCTAAATTAATGGCATGCCAAATAATTAAACAGTAATAAGCTTTCCTTTTTGACCACAGCTTTCTATATATACCCCACCCTGAGCTCCTCCTCGCCCTTCTCTCTCTCTCTCTTGCCCCTTTGGGTTTTCTTTTGGTAGAGAGAGACGAAAAGGGGGCCGCAGCTTTCTCACCTCTTCCTCCTTCCTCTCTCTCTCCCTCTCCTCCTGCGTACAACTTCCGTAGAAGAACAAACCTTCCCCCTCAAAAGCAAGCAGAATAAGTTCTCATCCCATAGAGATTTTCTATAGGGATATGTAATCCAGAAGAGGAATAGAGCTATTCCGAAGATTGTAAGAGGTAGATTGAGGGAAATCTTTCGTACCCAAATCAAAATTTGATCTTTTGAGCCCCATTCTCCTCCAATCTCGTTGGCCCGTCTCGCCTTTGGTCCGGAATTTGAGTTTCTTGCCATCTTTTTTTGAGTTGGGTTTCTCTCCTTTCTACGTGGGCAGGGTTGGTTTGGGCTCGTTAGGGTTCGGTCTAATAGATCAAGAGAGTTCCTTTATTGCGATCGAGGAATTTTGAGCTCGGTGGGAGTCTCTAGGGAGCTTTTGAGAATGGAAGAGGACTGCAGTTTAAGAGCCAACTGCGTTTCATTCCAATTTCCGCACAGCCTCTTCAAGTGATGTGTTTCTGTTGGATTCTTAGAGTTTGAGGAGGGGGTGATGTTATTGTTAAAAATAGAGATCTTGGTATCTGGTGGTGTTGCAAGGTGGGGCAACTTTATTGATGATTCCAATTTATTGAAGTCAGATAACATTGGGATTGGATTATTCTTTGAAATATTTTAGCCTTGTCATAGCAAAAGTTTCTCTAAGGTGCGAGAGTTTTGGGATTATTGCTTGGCTTTTCTCGGTGGCAAAATTAGATAATGGGAAGGTTCTGAAGCTGGCAATGAGTGTGAGGACATGGTGCATGGGCAAGTGTATGGCTGGCAGTCTGTTCCCTTCCTGGAACTGCTGTACTGGAAAGTGAGAGCTTTAGCTGGTCCAGGGCTTCCGAGCTATGTCTCGCTGCTTCCCATTTCCGCCACCAGGATATGAAAAGAGGACAACAAGTGAACGAGTAGATTTATTAGAAAAGGTTCAACTTCTATAAGTTTTATATACATTATCAATCCTGTTTAGCGTCATAGATTCATTCTCTTGACTGTTTAAGAGAGTTCCTGATGTGCATGACATTTTTATTTTGGTTTTTTTGGGTGCATTGCAAATTTACGAAGATAAGACATATTTTCTGATCTGACACTTGATGGCCAAGATATTCCTTTGTTGTTTGAAAGCTTTCGGGATTCTCAGTCTGCTTACCCAAATTATCACAATAATGATAACTTGCTTTACCATATAGATGCATTTTCATTTTAACTCAGAAATACTTTCATTTTTATACTGCTCCATGAGTTATGCAGTTTTAGCTATGACCTTTTAAACATTTGTCACAAAGGAATACTTCCCTCTCGCCTATAGGTTTGATGGTTTGATATGATTGATGCTTTAAATGGTGGGAATATCTTGAGTTGAGAGAATCATGTTAATTGCAGGTTTAGGGTACGTAAGGTGGCAACAGTGTTTTCAAGCACCCTTTTCTGAGATAAACTCACTGGTTTAAAATTGTAAGCCTTCAGGATCGTTGAAAAATATTCTGCTCTTCTGTGCGTCCTATATTAATTGGATGAACTTCTAAAAAGAGAATTCACTTGGACATTATATCTTTTTGAGTATACTCCATTTATAAGAATTGGTTTTTACTGAAGCTGGATAAAATTTATGAAGAACACGTTTTGAGTCATGGATGCATATGAAGAGAGTTCATTCTTGTATTATAGAGGTATTTATTGATTTGAGATTTGCAGATCCATTTACACTATGGTTCATCAGATTTTGCTAGACATGCCAGACCAGTACAATCTTTAAGGAATTAGAATATTTTGGCTTTCTATTTGCATATTTCTTGGATTGTTTCATCTTACTCTTTGGTTAAAGATCCAGGGTTTTGCCTTTTCTAGAGCTTTACTATTTTATATCATGTCACTATGGAAGTTTACTTATTGATTACTGAGTGGGAGAAATTCTTGTTAATACATCTTCTGTTTGTCTAATTGAGATGCTTCATTAGTCTGAATGGTGAGACCCAGTGGTTCTTTTGATAGTGCTAGTTTTGATGGCAGCTTCTTGTACTTATGAACTTCTGAGGACCCTAGTTTGCATCTAGTTGTTCCAAGTGCCCTCTTGCACTTAATCTCTTTCCATCTCCATGTTTTTGTCTCTGCTTCGTTGTCTTTCCATCTCTTACGCCTTCTTGGTAGTAGATTATGGATCTGCTATATGTAGATGTCCAAGGCTTGAGGCTTTGTTTGTGGGATTATTGGGTGGTGCGAATTCAACTTCCATGGGTTGTCTTCTGGTTTTGATCTTTCCATGTTCTCTTTTTTCTTTGTCCTGTTTGTAGAATATGTTATTTATGTCTTACTTTTCCTATCATGGTTATTCTATGAGCTTTGTGATCAAATTGTTTATAACTCTCAAATGTATTAACCTTTTTAGGAGAAGCACAAAGAGAAGAAACATAAAAAGGAGAAGAGAGATAAAGAAAGAAAAGAAGGCAAACAAAAGAGGGACAAAGACCGGAGTAAAGACAAGCACAAAGAGAAGAAAGATCGGAAAGAAAAGCGCAGAGACAAGAAAAAGGACAAGGATAGGGATAAGGATAAAAGCAGGACATCAGAAGAAAGAAATAGAAAACAGACCGAAAATCATCATGAAGAAAGGTTTGGGGAGAGCAACTGGATCGCTAAGGAAAGTAAAGATTTTAAATTTATGGAGGAGTTGGGTAGAAGGATTAGAGAGGAAAAGGGGGCAGCCAACCAACTGGTCGAGAACTTTGGCATGGTTGAAAGAAGCCTTGAGGGCTTCAGTGCTGCACCTACGATGGAGAAGAAAAGTGTCACAATCAATAAGATGGTCCCTAACTCCATCAGTACACATCTTGAAAGAAGCCTTGATGAATTGCGGGCTGGACCTGCCGCAGAGAGGGAAAAGATTACAGCCAACAAAATGGTTCCGAGCTCTGTTAGTACTGCAGAAAGAAGGAATGATGAGGTGCGACAACAGATTAGCAATGCCAGTATTTCAGCTCAAAAGAAAAGTGAGGGGCTGGGTTCTGAAACGGCAGTCACAATCACAACAGGGCAAAGACGAAATGGAGGAGCAGGTCAATCAGCACATATACCTACTGGTTCTACACAAAGAAAGCCATGGTCTCCAACTGCGGCAGGGACAGAGAGAGGCATGCATAACAAAATTATCACAAATCCAGGTGGTGCTGTGCAAAGAACAAATGATGGAATCGGTCAACCAGCAGAAAGGTTTTCCAGTTCTATTCAGAGGAAAATTGAGGACATACGCCCTACAAATGCAATGGAGAAGGAAAAGGAAAATGGTAACAGGATGCTTCTGCTCATGGAGCATGGACGAAATGATGCTATGGCACAGTATGTGGAGAAGAATGCTGGTAGAGCAATTCAAGGTAAGGAAACAGGCAAAGAAAGAGAAACAGATGAAGGAAGGAGGGAAAAGGACAGTAATAGGCATCAGGATGAGAAGAAAAAGAGAAAAGATAAACACAAACTTAAGAAGAAAAAAAAAGAGGAGAAAATAAAGGGGAAAAGTGAGACCAAGCACAAAGAACACAATGAATTGAGAGACAACCCTAGAAGCAATCAGACAAATGGTCTAAATATAAAACCCATAGCCCATCATAATGATGATGGAAAAAATTCTGGTAGTGATGCAAATGTCAAGAAGAGGAAGGACTTTGAGACAAATGGATTACTCCATGGTGAGTTACACATGGTTACCATATTTACTGAGTTTTGTAGAATCCCATTCATAGGTATACCTTTTCATTTCAATTTTATATTTTTAGATTTGCAATGTAATACAGAACATGATATGCGGCCTACCAAGTTCCCAAGAATGACCCCCTCCAACCTTCCTGTGGAGAATGGTAGAACATTGCTGCCATATCATGTCCCTGCACCATGTTCTTCTGTCAAACCGGATGCCATATTTAATGTTAAGACAGAAAAGCTCCTAGATAATAAGGAAAAGAAGACAAATGGCATTCCAGAAGCTCAGCGACCTCCGGCTGAATTGAGGCATCCGGTTTCTGCAGTCGCTAGTGGGAATGGTGAAGTTTCTGTGAGACCACCTCACCCGGATTCCAAGTATCTCACCCAAGTGTACTCTGTTCCTAAAATGGAAGAATGGCCGGAACCTGATGACCAGGAGTGGCTGTTTATCAGAGGTCAACTTCGGCCAAAGCCTGAGTCAAAGCTTGAGCCCGACGGAATACCCCAGGTGTGGGATGAGGCACTACACGTCGAGTCAGCAGATGTTATTGCTTTGCCTTATGTGATTCCTTTTTGATACCCTGACATTCTCGTTGTGCTATTGAAATGCTGATCCTGAATTCACCAAAGGAAGCAGCATTGCGAGTTAGATGGCCTGTTTTGTATTGCTGCCTTTACTTGCTACAGCTGCTCTTTCAGGTACGAGCTTGGACTCTGTAGGTCCTAGAATATACTAAGGTTATTTCTTAGATCCTTCTTTGACTCCTAGATAACTCCTATTTCTCAGTGTATCCTCCCAGTGAAGTAGCTAGGCTATCCTCAAGAACTTTTGTTAGTCGATACGGCGGCCTTCTTTCCTTTGTTGATTCCCAACTTGATGAGTCATTTTAGGAAGAATCGGATTCATCTCTTCCAAAAATGGCTACAACTTGGAATAGGAAATTAGTAGATCCTATTAGGTGTTATGCATTAAGAAATTGAGTAGTAGGACTTTCTGCACTGCCACATGATTTTGCTCTGTGTATATTATACCAAACTGTAAAATTAGAGGGGAAGAAGAAACTGGAAGGGAAGAAAAGGATAGTGGTACTATAATTTATTCATATCTTTTATTTTCTTCGTCTCTCAGATCAAGTTTTTTTATTGTTTTCCTTTATAATTCATTCATAAACCCCTTCCCTTTTTGTCATTTGATGTGGTTCATCTGAAAATGGCATCCTAAGGTTTCAAGTGGAGACATCAAACACCAGCTTGTGCTTTGAGGTTGTATATTTTTCTGCTACAAAATACCCTCTCTCTCTCTTTGTATACTAGAGATGTTCACACTTGATGGAGAGAGACAGAGAGAGAGAGACTTTAAATAGGCGCAGAGGAGAGGCCGGTGGGAAATTACGAAAATGCCCCTGTTTTCTAAATTTTAGCCCATGGGCGTCCGCCGTACGTTACTGTTACGTTTACGGCAGCTGCCGACGTGGCTTCTTTGAGACCGCTCGGTAAAGAGTCGACGTTTACTTTGACTGCCATGGTTGAGGGGCCGCGTGGCCAAATTTGGGAGGACAGCACATGAACGACTAAATCAATATTCTGTGTAGATCTCCGCGTGTCACCTGCCCGTGGTAGGGAGATTTATGCAGATTGGGACACGTGGTTGGGAGGTGACACGTTTGACAGTTTGGTTGCGGAATAAGAAACGATTAGGAATGGGATACAATAAGTATTTTATTCTGGAGTAAGAAATATTCTAATTTCTTATTGGAATAAGTGTTGGGATAAAATTTTAAGATAAGATGGTGGTTGATTCTGATAATTGAAATAAAAGATAAAAAATAATTAAATTGATCTTAGTTCAATGTAAATAGATAATAGTGAAAGTGGTGATGTCATTATAGAGTCTATCTTGATCTTAAGTTTTTCTGCCTGGATTGGATTTTAGTTATAGATTAAAGCTGGGGAATCATATGGAGTCAAGATTGGGAGTGGAGGCGTAAAAGAATATAGCTAAAAAAATTCAAGCTTTATTTTCCCATACACATCAAATTGGATCACAAAATCACATTAAAAACTGATGCCATCTACGTCAAATCAGATCACATCATAGAGATATTAGACTTAATAAATTAAGTCTAATTATTTTATTTGCTTATTTGGTTTAGTTAGAGTCTTACTATATTAAAATTTATTTAATTAGTTAAATTCAGCTCTACGCAGTTTTAGAAAAAACAGAACAATATCAAACCAACTGATCGCTAACCTACAAACTTACAACTTCTTCGGATTTAAAAAGATTTATTCAACAAAGGTAAGGAAAGCTAATCTAACTAAGTCATGGTTATCTCTAAGTTATGTTTATCTTTAATATAAGCTAATAAAGCAATTCTAATGAAAGTCGGTCTAGGGTTAATCTCTATAAATACATAGAGTGCAGCCCTAATTGATTATCATGGAATGAATATTGAGTTAAGTTTATTTACTTTGCATTACTTATCTTGTTATCTTTTACCATAGTCGTTAGATCATCGTTATTTTTCTAAGAGTAGATTATAACCGTAAAACCTTAAATTCTTTCAAACTTTAATTACCACCTTAACTTTTCATCCCAACCTCCAAATGAAATGGAACTAGAGCTATTAGAATCCTAAGGCTACGCTATCTAAATTTTCATAATTTTATTATTTTCGATGGTCTAGATCTGATTTGTAACAAAAACTCTTCTTTTTAATAGCTAGGGTTAATAGCTTGGGAGCTTCGACAAGTTCATCGCTTATTTCGTATTCGCACATAGACTAGTTATTGTGTTTAAAAGTTAATAAGCTCATTTGGCTTGGTTTGGATTTTATTTTGAAATAATTTTTTTGGGGGAAATTCTCCAAATATTCGCCTTCTTTGTTATTGAAGGTTGAGAGGGGAAAGCCACAATTTAGCACTGGAGTATCCCTTTGGTTAGAACATTTAATACAACAAACAGTAATGCAGAATAAATATGCACTCATACGGTTCAAGATAGACTTCTTCATCTATCATTGATTCAAAAGTCATCCAACAAGTATGTACAAGATGTTAACCATCCGTGGAATGGTTCTCCAATTAAAAAGTAGAAAAAAAGAAGAAAGGAAGGTAATGTACAGTTATCACAACTAATGAGCCGCTTATTTGACCATCTCAAATATGGTCATAAAATTAAATTGTAAAGAAAAAGGAAAAACAAAAACAACTAAAGGGTGTGGATTAATAATTGTATTTACTCAAAAAAATTAACCTGCCGAATGGGTGAGGATAAGGGCATCAGTGATCCAAATGAATGGTTCTCTAATAAATTCGGCTGCAGGGAGGACATATTGAAAGGCGAGGTAGCTGATAACCCGACAGTCGGTAGGAAGGCTTGCCTTAAAAGAAAGAAAATATAACATGTAAGCTGAGAGGAGATTGATCAATGATTTAGTATCAAATAAATGTGAACTGTTGATACTAGCGGTTACCTGTTGGCCATGTATGCTGGTGACCAAGATGAGATTGATGCTGGTACATCATTCATGTTATTATCCGAAGATATGAAAGGCCAAAACACTGCAATTGTAAGGGGACAACACATGAGAGATCTTGTATAAACTCTAATCAGAACAAATAGATATATCTTCGTAAAGACTGTAAAACATAATGAAGTAAAACACCATGCCAACCAGCTTGAACAGTATAGTATGCCTGAGAGGGTACACCAAATGAGTTAATAACTGAAACTTTCACTAACAATTGCGTTCAGCAGTAGTTTGGAAAGAATAATGTCTGCAAAAAGTCTTTACCACCTGAGCCATAACAGGAAGCTCTAATGCATGATAATAGCCCTATGAACCTATGTGTGACTGACATCAATAGCTCCCAAGTTTATTAAAACTGTTGCCGAGGGAAAAATTCAAGTGGTGGCTATTTGACAATGCTTTTAGCGAACATACATGCTCAACCATAACAACTATAACATGTATTTTTCATAATTCAAACAAGAGGGCATACATTTGATAGATCAGTAAGGACAAGCAAATCATCTTAGAAAAATGGACTATGTAAAGAAGAGATAAAAATGAAGTGCCAACTGTTTATAAGAGTTACACTCAGGGTTCATAAAGAAGAGATAAAAATAACCTGATTGCGTGGCGTGGTCCTGATAGCCCGAGCAGAATAGAGATTCCTGCAGGTCAAAAGATTGTGGCCTTCATGATACTAGTAGAGGAAACATGCAGAAGTTTGCATGTGTTCAAATATACACAAAAAAGATGTTTTCCGCAATCATAAATGTGAGCATGCATGCATATGTATCCACCACCAACTCACCTCTCTCGAATTGTGTGATACATGGTTAACAGCATCTGCAAATAAAAGAGCACGTTGGAAAGCTACATACATAATTCTGGGACATCAAGAGACTAACTAGATAAAGTAAAACCTCTATCAGAAAAGAACATGAATAAAACATCTACCAATGCTATGTTTTTCCTAAGAACAAAGGTCTAACCTCAACAAGCAATTTTAAGGTATTATTATTTTTAAAAATAGAGAGGCATTTGCGTAAGGTCAAATCAATCTTGATCCATCATGCAATGATAGAAATCTTAGGAGCATCCAAAAAGAGTTTAATTGACATAGCTCATTTAACCAATTAGCTTTTTGCCCTACATCTGTCTATCAAAATTCATCTCATCAGCTAAGTTATAGGTGGGTCCATGTAAAAGGAAGAAAAAAGGGAAAAGAAATTAAGAAATGTTGGATAGTACCTATATCTGAAACACTAGGCTTGATGCCCAGAGTTAATCCAAGAAAGCAGTCATTATCTGATTCAGTACCAAAATCCCATAAATTCAGTTCGAGTCTTGGCTGTGCTCCTGAGATGGTGGTTTTAACTTATTACTCCAGCAAGATAAATATATACCTCAGGTAACATATGTTCTATGTAAACTAATGCGGACCAAAGCTCACCTGTTTGGTTTATCTTTGGATAAAAGGGATCCTGGAGAGGACCTGGAACCCATGACCCCACCTAATCCAAACGTGTACAAGTAGGTAAGAGGTATCTCAGCTAAAAACAACAAAATAAAAGAAAAACAAATGTGCAAATTAGTACATGGAAAAAGGGATGCTGGAGTGACTGCTCAGCAGTTGGCCTCCTGTGTGGGTCCCAGGAACAGAGTTGCTGTGGAATTATCCATGAAATGACAAAATAACCACAAATCAGTAGAAAATTCTGTTACTGACAGAAAATTGGTTAAGAAAGTGAAAAAAAAAAGTGTACTCAGGAGCATACCAGGATCAAATCAATTGCTTCCAAGCTAGCATTGGGAATAATCTCTGATAGATTGGCTGGTGGAATCTTTTATAAAACAAAAGAGTTAGAATAACTGAAAATAACAAATAAACTCTCAAATTGCTAGTGTGATGCCTTCCACTTCTTAGAGGAACTCAAAATTATTGAGCTTTTGAAGTTCCATTCTTTATTGAAAATAATGAATAATAGGGAAGATGCTAGTGATGCAATCCACCTGGAGGAACTTAAAATTTCTTGATTGTGGAAGTTCCATCCCCTCTGGCCAAATTGTGGCATCGGGAGTTCCAAGCACACAGCATATTTTGTATAGTTGATCTGTTTCACTGAAATGAAACTAGAAGATTAGGAAATGATTAAAAGTACAAATTGATGTATAGAAAGCATATCAACGTTTAATAGCAGAAAGTAATTGATGATTCAGATTTGGGCAACACATAAACATATCATGATAGGTTTCTGGTAGGTCCTAAGATATGAAAAAGACGTAAAACTATTGTCACCAAGAAGACAGGCTGTTTTACAAAATACTTTACTTCCATGAAGAATAGGTTATTCCATTAAAGAAATATTGATAGTTATGTTACAGTTAATGCAATGGGATACCATGTTCGAGAAAAATTGTATATAGGCTTCATCATATAGTAGAGTTGTAGACAGCCATCACACTAAAAGAAAAGGAGAACCATTGTTTCCATGACAGAAATCATCGAAGAACCAAGCAATTGTCATATTAATAATATAGTGTATATCCAACAAGAATAAGGGTAAAACATCCATAGCAAGGTATTAATAGATTCATTACGTAAATTAAATGAACATGTATTTAGCATTTATAACTTAAGTTATAATGTTGGGATATGCATATTATAAACTATAGTGGTCTAATTGTTTACCTTTCACCAGGGAAAAGTGGAGACAATGTAAACAGTTCAGCAAGAATAGCACCAATTGCCCACATGTCTGCAAAAAAAAAAAAATCTGGCTGTTAACGATTGCATCACAAAAAATAAAATTAAAAAACTTTAAAAAAGCACCCAAAGTACAATGACGAATAAAAATACAAGAAAAGAAGATAAATACAAACAAGAGCCCAAGCAAGAGAGTAGTTACCAATTGCAGGGGTGTACAATGATGAATGCAACAAGACCTCCGGTGCTCGATACCTTCACAGAGGACATTCATCCATTAGATATTCAGTATCTACTATCACTACAAGAATATAATTTGGTATATTATCTCAATTTAACTCACCATCTTGTAGAAACATATTCTGTATAAGGAGGTCTTGAATCTAATTCCCTTGCCAGTCCAAAGTCAGCAATCTTAATGATGTCATTTGTCACCAACAAATTCTCTAGACAAGCATAAAGTACTTCAATAAGAGTTTGATTAAGAGAACTATCAACTTCAAATAAGCTATTCCAAATCAATTACCAGGTTTCAGATCACGATGAAAATATCCATTTTTGTGCATATAAGCAAGTCCTTGCAGTACTTGTGACATAAAGTTCCGTATCTCCCTTTCAGAAAAAGAAGATCGTCGGTCTCTCATTATTTGATACAGATTATATTCCTGTGCACATATATCCAGAATGTCAAAAAAAGTTTAGGTCTCACAATGGAAGATATCATTAAAAAAAGCATAAACTTGGTATCACATATCAAGAACACCTGAACAACATCCAAAAAGTGTTAATTGCTTCAATTTCATGAAAACAAAGTATTAAAAACACCCCAAGTACTTACCATGTGCTCAAAAATAAAGAACAACTCATGGTTTTCCCTTACTATCTCCTTCAACTTGATAATATTTTGGTGATTCAGTTTTCGGAGGGACTGCAAAAGGATTGTATTTTCTTTAGTGTACTTGCAGAAAAAGAAATAGGCGATGAGTTCAGGGCAAAGAGCTTTTCATGGCAAAGAACTTCCATGAAAAGCTTAAGATAGATCACGAACCTTGACTTCACGTAGATTCATGCATTCCTCCCAAAAATAGAATTTTCTCTTCATTTTCTTGATGGCAACCTACAATAAATACATGTATGATCTAATAACCATTTAACAAACAGGTTATCTGTCCAATAGAGTTTATAAAAGGATCTCTTTCTTAACAGTTTAAGATTCCTACAACAACATCAATCAAGTGATAACTCAAAGGCCACGCATTGGACTAGCTTCTCTACAACTTAATGAATTTCATACTTACAATCTCGTTTGTTTCAAGATTAAGTGCTTTGTAAACACTTCCACATGTTCCATCTCCAATCTCCTTTAGAATAGCATACCTACAAAACAGTTAAGAAACAACTGAAGGTAGGCCCTACCCAACAACATTTTAGAATATGACAAAACAATATCTTGCCCACCTTTCCATGGTTTGAACTTTTACCATGACAATTTTGTAACAGTCTCACTGAACTACTGAAGAACGCCAAAGGAGAGCCTCTAGATGACCTTTTTGATGTGTCTTACAAACTTCCAAGTCACATGCGCTGATATTTGATAGAACGAAAGGTATAGAACTCAATAAATTTCTAGTCTCATGATATGAGTGATTAAGCATCATCCAGTATATGATCGACATGCTTAATATAGCTCCTGTAAGCCTCAATTAAGTATTTTCATCTGCATCCAGCAAGATGAAGAATTAAACTAATTTGAGTTTTGGCCAGAAACTAACTGTAAATCAGCTTCAACCTAAGTCAGCCAGATGTAATAATCTGGGTAACTAAACTGCAAAGTGCAAACAAGAAGATAATATAAGAATCTACAAAAAATTTACCATTCAATAATCAAAACTCATAAATCATGTTGATATTTTCCGCTAACTGAATCTAACATGGATATGTCTAATATGGGCAAATGATCGTACTGCTATATGCCAAGCAATCTAGAATGCTTCTAGTCACCTTCTTCAATAAATTCCAAAAGAGAACTCCAAATTAATTACATGTTATGATGCTAAGAAATAATCATTCCTTTTAAATTTTCTACGGAATTAGCACTATCTGGCCAACTTATAGCCGACCTAATAGTTACCCTGATTTGCTAACTGACCAAGTTATCTATTTCCAGATTAATCCACATAAAGGAATCAGTTCACTTAAAAGATCGCTTGTTTTGTAAGAACACCTAAAATGTCACACCTACCACAAGCAAAATTAAAAAGCACAAGCCTCCAATCCAGATCAATCATCCTCAACCCATATGCATATACTCTTTACTTGGAAGAAAGACAACAAAGGATGCCAAGAAGCCAACAGCATTCGACTAATCAATTACGCAAGCAAGAAAAGGAAAAAAAAGCCAACTCATTGTTTTACAAAAAAATAATAATAAAAAGGACCTTCCTTTTTTTTTCCTTGATTCCTCGAAAACAATCTTGCACAAGAAATTTATCTCAATCGAAACAATATCTTCTTGCAATTAAGAAACTGATATGAAATCACAATAAAGAATAACAATATGATCATTTTAACCCAACAAGAGAGAATCAAAAGGAAAACTTCACATACAATATTGATCGAGTGTGAACCCGTCAAAAAACGAACGATCCAATATATTCAAAGAGATCAAAGAAGAATAAGAGACAACGAGAGAATCCATTCACCATTGAGGCAATTCTAGCGATCGGAGGGCGATCCTTCTAAGAAGGGGGATGAGAAATTTCTTCGATCTAAAAGACAGAGGAGAGCGTTAAAGAGAGAGAAGCGAGGAGTCCCAAACAGAAAAATATATATAAAAAAACCAATGAAATACTTCGATTTACTTCCTATAACGCTCCTCTAGGAAACTAAAATGACGAAGGTGTCCCATTGGTAAGACTGGTGAATGGCGTTGTGGATAAGGTAGAGGGAGGGCATTATCGTCATTATCGGAGAGTAACGGCGTCGTTTCCCTAGGCAGTGGACGGCAGTTGGGCGTAGCGATGGACGAGCCAATGGCTGTTAACGACGGATGAATTAGAAACGGGGACCATCTAATTTTCATAGATTTACATATTTGCCATTGAGAATATCAAAATTCAAAACAGACCATCTAATTTTCATAGATTTACATATTTGCCATTGAGAATATCAAAATTCAAAACATCATATTTTTGTTTTCAAATTATTTGAATCTTTGTTCTCGTTGAATAACCAATCAATCCAAAATTTTAAAATATTAGGGTGTAGTAGGTAACCCCTCAATTTTATCATAGTAATACTTGGTTCGAAGACAAGTATACAACTCAAAAAATAAATTTAATTGTAAATTAAATAGCCGTTTATCCCTAAAAATTGCTTTAGATCCACCACTAAAAAGAATCTGTCAAAAACTTGTAGCTTTGTCATAGTAGTTTCTCTAATAATGAAATGATTTATTGAGAAATCATTAGGATTAAACCATTCAAATGCTTTGAATTAAAAATAAATAAAGCAGTGTGGACCCCAGGGATATGCTTTGTCATATTGGATGGATATGCTTGAGCTTTTCTGGTAGGCCCCACCTCCACACAAGTGTTCAACCTTCCCTCTTTTCCTCTCTCCTTTGTGTGTATTTGGACCACATCGCAACAAGCAATCATGTAAAAAACCCAATGTATAAGTGAAATCTATTTGCAAATAGGATGGTGTCCCACTTTTGTGCAGCCAGTAAGGTATCGCCACGTCATCTATGGTGGATGGATGAGCAAAGTAAAATCTTATTTGAGGGAGAGGAGAAGATTTGGTCATTGGATACCAAGGAATAAAGATTGCTTTGGAAGGGGGCCATCCACTGTTTCTATATATATATTTTTTCCCCTCTCTCAAAGTATGTGGTAGTGGAGAGGAGATGGCTTATTTGCTAAGTAAGCTACAAACAAGTCATAAAGCAGAAGAATGCATAGCTGCAAGTTTTCTCATCTCTTCTTTGTTTACCACAAGAGACTTCTAGGCTAAACTTGGTGTGCACTGGGACATCATTCACGAAAAATTGTACTTTTCGATTACGGATCAGAGTTAATTTTGAATTTAAAAGGTTCTAAATTAAACAGTTATATATGTCTTCTAATCAGAATTAAGGTAAGTCTGTGGCACTTCTTAGATCCCTTTCATCATACCATTTTTTTTTCCCCTTTGAACATTCATCAGGATCCTGCAGGTTACGAAACTATTTAGGTGATTCAATTACTTGATTTCTGCTTTTTTATTAATTAAGCATAGATAAGTTGATTGAATAATGCAAATCATTGCTTTAGTATGATTGTAAGGGCCCCTGCTTTGTTTTAGATGAAAGGTAGCAATCATCTAGTCTAATAATTTCCAAGAGAGAGGTACTAATATATTCGAAGCATCAGTTCTCATGGAAAAAAGAGAGAATGTTTACAACATAAGGGATCTTCTCAATAACATGTACTCCCAAAATCATGATACAAGCATACAAACAATGATGCGCATGAATGTATTTATACAAAAATCACGCTTGTGCCTCGATGTATCCACAGCCTCCTTGTAGTTGATCATGATATCTGAGACCACCATTTCACGAATCTCCTCCACGCCTCAAAGAGTATCAGGAGAACTACTGGAGATGCCATTGAGCATCATCTTCATCCTCTCTATAAGCTCCTTAGCTGCAGAGTCGATAATCTGTAAGGAGCACGAGCCCATGCCACCAAAAAGATCTGAACAGCTACTGGACATTGAAAAAGCCCCGATCTTTTACGAGAAGGGAGCAAGATAGTTAGTCCCCTGCACAGCAATACCCTTGGTGTCATTCAGCAGGCTATTCATGTCTAAGCCAAGAATTTTTAAAAACGGGAGTGAAATTGCGATAATAAGAGCAGCTCCTTTGAAGAACACAAGGAATGCTAGGCATGCTAATGAGCTCACACCCTTAAATAACAGCTTCATCAACTTGGATGTTGTGTGGGGACATGAGGAGATTTTCTCTGTGAATGGTTATGTTTTCCCTTGGATGAAAGAGACCTAGAGGATTCTGTTAGGCATTAAGTTAATGAGGTTCCTTGGTCGACTCAACAAAGGTTGCAATCAGTAAACTGACCTTTAGCTAATCTGAATGCTTCTATTCTTTGCCTATCCACACGTAGATTGTAATAAATTAGATTTATATCATTATATCATTCTATTGTAAATGGTTCTAATCTGTATTAAGCAAGACTCAATCTTACTTGCTTGCAACAGAGTAGTAATTCTCTTTCATTGCTATGGCTGTAATAGGATCTTGATTATCTGGCATCATCTCCGAGTACAAGTGAATATGAAATGGAGCTCTGTTATATATATTGGACATTTGCATATATATATATATATATATTCACATAGTTACACATTGGATTCCAATCCCACCCAATTTGACTCTGGCATGATTATACTCTCATGGTTTGGGTAGGGATGGTGAAATTAGATCATGAAAACGATCTCAACAGTCAACATATATGAAGTTTTAAGATCAATAACAACATTTGAATAGTTCTTTTGATGTCATTTGCATTGGCATCTGAAGCTTATAGTTTGGGAATTCTGATGGCTTAACATTTTAAGTGTATGTGCCAAAAAAAACCCATAAGCTACATATTTCAGGTCATACCTTGGAGTAGAAATTTGTTGGTATAAGGTGTAGAGGAGCACTGGCTTTGATGGACCAATACGATCATCTGATCAAACTGATAATAATTCATCATTATGAACTTGTATCACCATGTGCCCTGTGCTCTTACCAAAAATCACCACATGAGCATTTCCCACTCTCAAAATGGTGAAACCTATTGGCATCTCTTACTATTATCTGCCTTGCCGCAATGTCACTAATGAACTTCAGTACCGTGTGGCAGTCCCCGCAAACCCGGAGATTTTTCACAACTCGGATAACAGTGCCTGAAACTGACCTGAGTATCCCAAAGGCAACAGCTAGCCTCTCACTGTGCAAAAACAGATGCTGCTCTTTCTCATGCTCTTCCAGGTCATGCATGACAACACTAGTATCAGAAACATAACCCCTCTTCTTCATCTCCATGATCAACTCCTCAAGCAAACTTATGATCTCCTCTCTCATATCATGAGGAACTTCCCCAGCTCTGAAAAAGCGGCTCTCTCTCCCCAGTTCAACCCAGCTGTATCCTGGCTCTTTCCTTATATTCATATCAGTCATCAACTTCCGCACCTTAGCCACACAATCCCATTTGCCAGTAATAGCATATACATTGGACAACAAGATATAGGTTGAAGGATCTCTAGGTTTCAAGTTCAACAGTTGATTGGCAATTCTGATGCTCATATGGGTATCACCATGTTTCTTACAAGCACTCAATAAAGCTCCCCAAGTAGCTTCATCTGGTGCATATGGCATTGTCATGATGATATCTTCAGCCTCAGATAGACACCCTGATCGGCTAAGAAGATCCAAAAAGCAAGTATAGTGTTGCAGCAAAGGCATTATGCCATGATCTTGTATCATAGAATCAAAGATCTTACGGCCTTCTCGAATCAGACCAGCATGGCTGCAAGCATAGATCAATCCGACAAATGTCACCTCATTGGGCTTCACTCTTGCAAGAAGCATCTTTTCATAAAGAGCCAATGCTTCCTCTGCTCGACCGTGCTGTGCCTCCCCGACCACCATGGTTGTCCATGAAACGACATCCCGAACTGGTATCCCCTTGAACACAGCTCTCGCTGAACAAATATCACTACATTTAGCATACATATCCATCAGTGCATTCCCAACGATCATGCTGGACTCATACCCGAGACCCACTACAATGCCATGTAGCTGCTTGCCCAACGCAAGCGCAGCCAAATGCGAAGCACCACCAAGAACACTCGAAAGTACAAAAGCATCATCAATATCAACTCCCTCCCTCCTCATCTCCAGAAACAGCCTCACACCGTCAAAGCTCTCACCTTTCTGAACAAATCCAGAAATCAGTGCGGTCCAGGTGAACAGATCGCGCTTTGGCATTCGCTGGAAAAGCTTCAAAGCTTCATCATTTCGGCCATTCGATGCGTACCCAGAAACCATGGCGGTCCAAACAACATGGTTCTTGCCAACAATTGTATCGAACACACTCCTGGCATCTTCTGGTGCACCACATTTTGAGTACATATCAACAAGAGAAGATTTCACGACTTCGTCCTCGGAGAAAGGAGATGAAATGAAGTGGGCATGAACTTGCTTTCCAAGGCGAAGGGAGCATAACTGGCCGCAGGTTTTGACGAGGGTGGCGATGACGAAGTGGTCGGGAGGGATGGCATCGACGGAGAGCATGCGGCGGAATAGGGAAATAGCAAAGGAGGGATGATAAGAGTGGGAGAAGGAGGAAAGGAGGGAGGAGTAGAGGACGGGGTCCCTCTGGGGCATTTCGTCGAACAGTAATTGGGCATCTCGAAGAAGAAGGCACTTGCCGTAGGCTGCGAGGAGGGAAGAGGGGAAGGGAGGGAAGTGGTGAAGCCCGGACTTGACGAGATGAGCATGGACGCGACATATTGTGTCGGAGGAGCGGCGGACGGCAGCGGAGCGGAGGACGGCGGCCAGGTGGAGAGGCGAAGTGGGGATGGTGGCGGTGAGGTGTGTCATGCATTACTCATCACCGCACAAGCCCATAAAGTATTTATTATGTCTAATATTAAGACTTAAACTGTGATCTTACGAAATCATTTCATCTATTTATTCTTTGATTTCATTTCTGGAAAGCGAAAACATTTCTTTGCTCTTTAACGTTGCTCTAATATGAAATTTTAACTTCGTTAACAATTGGATTAGGCAAAGGATTAGAGATAAAAATTGCTCATCTAGCCAATTAAATCAAATATCAAAATGGTGTAAACATAGCTGCAAATTATAAATGCCGATTGTATACAAAACAGTACGTTTTGTTTATAATTTTATATTTTAATCACTAACCTTGCAAATTAAGCAAAAATATAGAAGATAAAATGATAAAAATAATATAACTATAGAAGGGTAGGATTAAAAGGGGAAATTTGCACCATTGCAATTCCCATTGCAGTCCTTGAGCATAGGCAATCCCCACGCGTCCACGTTTTACTTACACTTTATTGCTTCCAAAACAAAATAAAAACCATTTCCCGTTCCACTCCTCCCCCTCCTCGCTCTATCTTAAACTCTACCCATAAATAAACCCAAAATTCTTCTCCGTCTAATCTCTCCTCTGCTCCTCTCTCTCTCTCTCCCCCCTGTCGACCTTGATCTCGATCTAGATCTCGTCTTCTTTCTTGGGTTCGTACCTTCGATCTCCTCCTCTAGGGTTTGCTCCATTGATTCGATCAAGCTGGAGCAGCTCAAGACGATCGGGCGGGAGCTCGCCATGGGCGCCCAGGGCGGGTGGTCCCAATCGAAGGAGTTCCTTGACCTCGTCAAGTCCATCGGCGAGGCCCGCTCCAAGGCCGAGGAGGACCGCATCGTCCTCCGTGAGATCGAAACACTGAAGCGCCGCATAGCCGAACCCGACGTCCCCCGGCGCAAGATGAAAGAGTTTTTGATCCGCCTCGTCTACGTCGAGATGCTCGGCCACGACGCCTCCTTCGGGTACATCCATGCCGTCAAGATGACCCATGATGACTCCCTCCTCCTCAAGCGCACGGGGTACCTCGCTGTCACGCTCTTCCTCCACGAGGACCACGACCTCATTATACTCATCGTGAACACGATCCAGAAGGATTTGAGATCGGATAATTACTTGGTGGTCTGCGCCGCTCTGACTGCGGTGTGCAAGTTGATCAACGAGGAGACGATACCGGCGGTTCTGCCGCAGGTTGTTGAGCTGCTTAATCACCCCAAGGAGTCTGTGCGCAAGAAGGCGGTGATGGCGCTCCATCGGTTCTATCAGCGCGCTCCCTCGTCAGTCGCGCACCTCGTCTCCAATTTCAAGAAGGTAATTTTTCCTTGAATTCGGTTAATAATTGTGCTCGCTTCGTGAGTCTTATGTCTGGTGCAAATCAAGAATTTTGAAGATTTGAATCCGATATAAAGTGCTGTAACCTGGGATAGCGAAGAAACGATGGGAAAGAGGCTTCAAAGAGATGATTTTAGGTTTAGATCTCACCCGTAGGTTTGTACGAAGTGTAAAAAAGGCAACTCTTTTAATTTCTGCAGGAATTCTTCCACGCTTACAAGCAGGGTAGCAGCGTCCGGATTGAGCTCTAGAATGATCTGAGAAAATAGAAGAAAGAGGAGTGGAAGAGATAGAGAGGTAAAGTAGGAGAGCACTAGCAGTGGGAAGAGTGCAGCAGTGGTAGCATCTGAAAAGAACGGAACTAGGGGTAGAGGAAAGGCAGCAGGGAAGATACGAGACAAGGAGAAGAAATAATTAGAGCGTATATATTAAGGAAAGGGGTTCAAGACGAAGGGGCTGAGTGGGGATATAGTAAGAGTCCCAATTGGGTTACTGAAAGTTACAATGAACTGTCCTGTTCCTATATACTCTGAGATTTAATATGGTAGTCAAAAAAATGTCTGGCATGACTAAACTACTCTTAAAGTGTTAGAAAAGAGATGGTAGCTTGTTTACTATCCTATCTTCATGGATCCATGACTTCATCAGTAGCATGCTGTAGTAGGGTGCATAACCTTAGCTATATCATTACGCCTCAAAAGTATTGATATATAATGGCTTCTTGTCTGCTTACCTTGAATACCGTGGTGCATTATAATGAGATGATGACATTTACTTCTTGTATTGTGTTTGCTGCAGAGATTATGTGACAGTGATCCTGGAGTAATGGGCGCATCACTTTGTCCTCTTTTTGATCTTATTTCAGCAGATACAAACTCGTACAAGGATTTGGTCATTAGTTTTGTCAGTATTCTTAAACAAGTTGCGGAAAGAAGGCTCCCGAAGCCATATGACTACCATCAAATGCCAGCACCATTCATTCAGGTACAGAAATGCATATATATTTGTCCTTCTCATCCAACTAATAATTATCTGATGCAGGCTAATTTAATTGCCAAACAATAGGTGAAGTTCCTGAGAGGAAAAAGGAACAGAAAAGTGTTGGTTTGAAAGAAAGGAAAAAAAAAATCTTACCTCTGGAACTAATTACACATAGAAGTGAAGAACTTTGTAACAAAGAGAAGTAAGGAAGCTGTATAGACCTTTTAGAGAGTTTAGATTGCCGTACTAATGCTTAAGACACAGATCTAAGAGTTCAGCTGCATGCAGATTATTGCTAAATTGAGTGATGGGATCTTGTACATTAGCGAGTGGCCAATAATATTGTCTGCTTTGATTTTACCAATTGTCATCTCCTTTAATGGTGGAAAACAACTTGCCAAATGGATTGGTAAATTGGGATTACTACGAGCTCAATCTGAAGACATAATTCACTATCACCCTTAGCTTTTTTACTACTTCTCTTTGTAACTTTTTTTATTTATTCATTTTTGCACAGTTATGGAAAAAAATTGTCTCACTGTTTTGAAATAATTCTTCACTAGGTTTTTACTTGATATTATGCTTTAATGCTTTAACTTCTATTTGCAGATAAAACTACTAAAGGTTCTTGCATTGCTCGGTAGTGGTGATAAGCAAGCAAGTGGACACATGTACACTGTCTTGGGTGACATTTTTCGGAAATGTGAATCATCAAGCAACATTGGTAATGCTGTACTGTATGAATGCATATGCTGTGTTTCATCCATCTATCCCAATCCCAAGATACTTGATGCTGCTGTTGATGCTACGTCAAAATTTCTAAAGGTTTATCCCTAGTTTAGATATTGGGTGTTATTGTATTGTGCTACAGTAATTTGTGTATTACTTCTTTAGGACTTAAAATAAATTTACATTTCTTTATCTGGACAGAGCGGAACTCATAACCTTAAATATATGGGCATTGATGCTCTTAGTCGACTCATAAAAATAAATCCAGATATTGCTGAAGAACATCAGCTTGCTGTTATTGATTGCCTAGAGGTATGAACAACTTTGATTTATTTTCAGAAAATATATGTGTCTTAGTGTTGTTCATGGTTATGTTTAAAGATCATATGGAAGGATTAATGAACCAGTTCTGAGTTGCAATATATTTTCTGAGCAGGATCCTGATGATACTTTAAAGCGCAAGACCTTTGAATTACTTTATAAAATGACAAAGTCTACAAATGTTGAAGTAATAGTTGATCGTATGATTGATTACATGATAAGCATCACTGACAATCATTACAAGACGGAAATAGCATCACGCTGTGTTGAGCTTGCTGAACAGTTTGCACCGAGCAACCAGTGGTTCATCCAAGTAGGTCAAAGACTTTTGTCTATCATTGTTCTTGGTGCTTTAAATGCATTGTGCATTTTCCATTTGTGAAACTCCATCTATATTAGCTCTAACAATTTTACTTTGCAGACCATGAATAAGGTCTTTAAGCATGCAGGTGATCTTGTAAATATTAGAGTGGCGCATAATTTAATGCGACTAATTGCCGAAGGATTTGGAGAAGATGATGAAGATGCTGATAGTCAGTTGAGATCATCAGCTGTATGTGCTGCATTTATTCTCAGTATATGAATGATTAACTTATCATCATTCTCTGAGTAAATTTTTTTTAATGCTTTAACATGCTTGTCAATATACACATGAGAAAGAAGAGCTAGTTGCATATATATCTTAGTGTAGCTTTACCCTAATTTATATCTCTATTTATTTGAGACCTGATATTGAATTGTGTAGGTAACAAGTCTTCAGTTACCTTATGCACCATAATTCTCAAAACTAGCAATTTGTCGTCATACTTGGAATTTAGTTTTCAGTATGATGTCAGCATTTTTCACTGTGTTCATGTTTTATTTTCCTTGGAAACTAATTAGTGCAGTGCAAACTGTCAAGAACTAGCTTTAGTTGCACGTTTGAAACTGTACAAAGCTGGCTGAAGCTTCCTGATACTGAGATGGAACTAAGTCACTGAAGATGACAAACTAGTTGAAAGTTAACCATGTATGGAACTGACTGAAGTTGGTTGAAGTTGCACAGTTTTTTTTTGGTCAGTTTTGGACAAAGAAGTGTTTTACTTAGTACATAGCCAACTTGAATGTTTTTTAATTTTAATTGTTCTCACACATGTAATTCTGCTAAAGTCACTATTCTAATTTACTCAAAATTCACAAACCTGAGAAAATCTAAACTCCACCCTGATATATTCAAAAGAAATGCAGAGCATGCTCTTCTACTTATAAACAATATACTTTGGTAATTTCCCAAACCTATGCACCCATCTTCTTTTTCATGAAAAATCATCTACATTTATACGTAGAGACACACAAATAATATAACATCAGTTTTAGTAGCAAGTACATTGTTATATCCAATTTCTTTTGCATTCCTAAAGCTTAAAACAGAAACTTGCATAGGGTCTTTTCATATTAACTCTTGTTTAAACCTAAAGTGGAATTCTTAGGATAATAAATCTGAATTGCAAAGTTATTACATGTGTCATAGAAAGAACCATCTCAAGAGGGGGAAAAGAAGTGAAGAATGTGATGATTTTAATGGTAAAAAGTGTATAGGAGCAATGTACTAATAAGTATTACATCATCCTGTGAGTGGCATCTAACAATAAAGAACTAGGTAGTACAATATTGATAATGAGCTATGGCAAACTCTATGGAACCTGACACTGGACTGGCTCTTTTCTTGATTATAAGGAACAAGGTATCTTTTATTAGTCAACAAAAAGATAAATTAAAGTTTTCGTCATGGGGAGAACTATTGATTTTTATTTTGCAATATTTACTTTCAGGATCCGCTAAGTTTAGTGGGCATCTCACTTCCTACAATATGGATAAATCTCGTTCCAGTTTGGAAAATAACAAGTATACTGTTTTTTTTTCTCTTAGATTCCGTTGTACAAATTCTTGTTATATGAATTTTATACTAATCTTGTCTGGTGCCTCTTTTATATCTTAACTGGAAGACTTTGCCCCTTCGTCTAAGGCATATAGTAACATATAGTTGATGTAGGTTCAAACAATGATTGAATTAGGAAGTGTGCAGCTTACCCGGTTGAGATACCCTTGATAGATTTGTTTGATTTTTTCTTCTGGCAATCCTCTTTTGTTGATTTGTTTATTTTCTGTTGTTATTTTGTTCACTCCAGCTGTTTCTTTTCCAAAAGCAACTAAGCTTCAACTCTTTGTTTTCCTAATACAGGTTGATTCATATCTTCGCATTCTTGGGGAACCAAAGATTCCATCTGTATTTCTGCAGGTATATTTCTGTTTTAATGTTTTCCTTCTTATCTCCTGCCTTGACCCATACAAATCTGCTATCAATCTATTCCTCTTTTTTCATATTGTTTGATAATGTATCTCTGCAAAAAACAGGTCATTTGCTGGATTTTGGGGGAGTATGGAACAGCTGATAGGAAGTATTCTGCTTCTTATCTAATTGGAAAGTTATGTGACGTGGCTGAGGCCCATCCAGGCGATGACACTGTCAAGGTGTGTATTAACAACTTCCTCCATGAGCTGTAACTCATCTAGATGCTTCAGAAATGCTTCTATCTTTTCAATAGAACTGTCTCAGTTAAGGTGTGGAGCTTATAATTTGATTCTTTTTGTTCTTCTGTCTTTCAATCTCCTTTTATCTTCTATATAAGAGGTATGTCAGTGAAGAAACAAGGGAAAAATAAGATAAATATACCATAACATCAATTAATTGCCAGCATGCAGAAGAACCCTTGATATGATATGTTACGATAAACTTTACACACACCTACATTTTTTATATACCTTTTAACTATATTTGGGGATTCTTTTAAAGCTGTAGATAGTAGTCTGCATTGTTCATGCTGTTAAAGTGTTATAGTACTTCTCGTTTCTTCTTTGCTAATCTGTGAGCTTTTGTTGTGGAACTTCGGTATCATTTAATTAATATAAATTCATTTTCCCCCTTGGAAGGCTTATGCAGTAACAGCAATTATGAAGATATGTGCATTCGAAATTTCTGACGGAAAGAAGGTGGAAATGTTGCCCGAGGTAATGCAGAAGTCCATTTTTCATGTTCTCTTTTCTGATAATACTTCCTCTCCGTTTATGGATAATCATTCTATCTATGAAATTTATGGCTAGTCATGTTCTCTACCCTACCTGTGATTAGTCATTTCATTAACGGCATCCCGTTTACCCCGATGATATTATTGGTTATCTTATTATCCTTATTTGCACGGGATATGCCTCTGCAGGCTTTGTAAGGTTGCAGTTAAGTATGTTTTTGCTTAGTTAAAGAAATTATCTATCGGTACTTGTTTATGCTCTCTGTATGGTGGAGCAAATCTCGGAAGGATTTTAGGCTATCTAGTACAATACTTTCCCTTGAATTTGCGTAATTGACCTTTTATACCTTCCCTAAAATAACCTGAATATCCTCCCTATTTGTTTATTCTCCTTCTCTCTTTTTGTGTACAGATTGGTTGATGGCTAAGATCTGTTTAGAAGCATCTTGTTATCTTAGCCTGGAAATGTAAAACACAGGAGTCACATTTTAATTGTTCTTTTAGGAGCACAAACAGAACAAAAAGTGCTCCTTTCTGTCTTTTAGAATTTTCTTCTTGTATGGATTAGTTGCACAACAAAGATGATATTAACAAAGTTTTCTTTTTCCTATTGATTAAGTTGTACTGATGTTATACCTTGTTTAGATATTTTTTAACCTACTCGTACTTGTTGCCAGTGCCAATCCTTAATTGATGAATTGTCAGCATCTCATTCGACGGACTTGCAGCAGCGTGCTTATGAGCTTCAAGCATTGTTGGGTTTAGATCGTCGAGCAATTGAAAGTAGCATGCCATCAGACGCAAGCTGTGAAGATATTGAGGTAATTGTTAGAATTTAGAAGTCTGTTTCTATATGTCCTTTATTTGGTACTTAACTTCATTCCTGGCTTGTTTTTTACTCCTTCTTTTATTTTGGGTGAGGAAAGAAACTACCTCCCTAATATTACTCTAATAGATCCAATCATGAGAGAAAATTCTGTAGAAGTAGGAACTCCACTAAAATCATAGCATGATAACCATGTATTATTGTATAAATAGATGTTTTATAGGTTGAATTTCAATAGTGTTTTATGGCTTCCTCCCCTTTTCTCTTTGTTCCACTTATAAACTTCCCATGACTTCCTTAGCTAAGTTGTTTAGTTAGTCAGATAGCTGAAGTTTTGAATCTCATTTTACCTTGAAGTCTCATGCGTAAGAGAATGCACAGGTATGTTTAAATGGTCTCTATTCTGTGCATCTTGTTCTGGATCTAAGCTATTAGGTTTCCAGAATTTGTATCTGCATTAATTCATGGAACCCCATCCAATTTCTTGGTATTTGCATGCTAAGGTCTTTTCTTCTGCATCTTCTTCAGTACTTGTGTGTGTTTGTAATTGTCTACTGATTTTTATCTTAATCTGCCTCAGGTGGATAGAAGCCTCTCATTTTTGAGCAGTTTTGTGCAACAATCCATAGAAAAAGGTGCAAGACCTTATATTCCTGAGAGTGAACGATCAGGAATAGTCAACACTGGCAATTTCAAAAGCCAATACCAACATGAGGCTTCCACTCATGCTCTTAGATTTGAGGCATACGAGCTTCCTAAGCCCTCACTTCCTTCGACCTCTCAAGCCTCAGTTCCACTTCCAACCACTGACTTGGTTCTGGTGCCTGAGCAGACCTACCTCAAAGAAGTCCACCAACCGCCTAAGATGCCTTCTGCAGCTGATTCATTATCTGCCGATCTTGGGGCCAAACTTCGACTTGAAGGTGTTCAGAAGAAGTGGGGCAGACCAACATATTCATCGCCTGCACCTTCTAGTTCAACTTCTACCACCCATAAGGCATCAAATGGTCTCACACATCTTGATGGGGGATCAGTGAGTTCACAAACAAGAGAAACCTTATATGATTCCCGGAGACAGCAGGATGAAGTTTCAGCTGAAAAGCAGAGGTTAGCTGCTTCACTGTTTGGTGCTTCAACTGCTAAAACCGAGAAGAAGGCACAAGTTGCACCCAAAGCACCAAAGGGAAGCCCAGCTAATGCTGACAAAGCAGCTGTTACAAGAGTCGTTGCTTCTTCTGAACATCCTAAAGAGAAGACAACTCCTCCCCCGCCACCTGATCTGCTTGATTTGGGTGAACCAATTGCATCGAGCACTTCTGTCGATCCTTTTAAGCAGTTGGAAGGGCTTCTCGGGTCCACATCAGCCTCTTCTCCCCTTGTTAACCTTACAGCAACCACCCCCTCCAAAGCACCTGATCTCCTCACAATGTTCACAGATGCACCAACTGTGGTCAGCAGTTCTGGTGATCCAGTTAATAGGAACTCACACGAAGCAACAAACATGGCTGCAACGAGAAAAGGCCCAAATCCACAAGACTCCTTACAGAAAGATGCAACTGCAAGGCAGGTGGGTGTGACACCAACAGGGAATAATCCCAATCTATTTAGGGACTTGCTCGGCTAGAGGGTAGGGATTGATTCTTGCATGAGATACATGAAATTTGCTGCATGAAATTCGGGTAGGATCGAATGGCATACCTCATGATTATACTGGATTTCAACATCGTGAGCTCTGATTGATTCGGCTGGAACCTCTCAACGCCAAGTAGAAGGCTGCAATGTAGAGATTTGTAGGAAATGTTATCAGTGTGAGAATGGAGTCCTGTAATTTTTTCTCGGACTGAACAATAATGTGTTATTTTAAGTGAAGATGTACATGAGGTTGTTGACGAAAGTAATTACAGACTTTTTTTTCTGTCGTCACAATTCAATTATAGGTGTACGTGATGTTCTTTTTCCTCTCATCATTCATAAGTCACTAATTAAAATGACTAATACGCAGCGACGAATATATATATTCTCAATTAAATCATGAATTCGTTTCAGTGTATTACTTACAAAAATCTTTAGACAAAATCTTATTCCAATAAATTAATCACAGCATAATTGAAAAGGTTAAAATAAAATAAAATAAAATAAATATATTTTTCAAACAGCTTAAAGTAGTTGCTAGATGTTCAAATTCCACCGAACCCAGAGTGATAGAATATAAAAACTTACAACCAGAGTTTTGAGTCATTGTTTGCTTGCTCGAACGATTAAGACCATCCACATGGGGCTGCTTAGAATAATTAGAAAAAGGGGAGGAAGGGTCATGTGAAAGCTGATCATAGATTCTATTTACGGCATTCATGGAAACAATGTAACCCACCCCCACAAAGAGTTAAGAGACAGACGAGATTAATAAAGCAAGTAGAGTCATATTTATTATTAAATCAGAGGTAGAGACAGCAATGGTTGGACGGTGAGCCTTTTTATTGAGCTTAACCCCGCACGCACTGCTAAATGTCTTCTCGCAGTCTTGTACTTTTTGCCTACTCTTTTCTTTCTGCACTCCTTTTGTTTACAACCCCGTTAGGTTCCAAATCTCAATAAGCTCTATTATATCTTCTTTCACACTTGTTTGTGCGAGTGAAGTTTTAAAGGTATTTGTATGTTAATATATATATATATATATATATATATATATATATATATATACACCATAACTTTTGTTTTTTTATTATTATCATTCATATCTTATCTTAAAAAACATTTAATATTCAACTCGTACATTTGCTTTTTAATGTCTAAACCTACCTTGAGTTAATTTTACTTAGTAGCTCACAAAATAAACACCATTTTATTACTTTTAAATTAATTTTAAATTACAGTTTTCCATTTAGTTTTAATTTAGCCTAAAAACTTTTTAAAAAGTATTAGAAATTATTTCATATCTATAATTACTTTAACCGGTCTATTCAATAACTCTCGATTAAAATAATTATAAATAATTTCACTTGAACCTCTCGAAGTAACTTTTTTTTTTGTATCATGTACAATTTCAAACCAAAATCTTTTGGTATTTGATTTAAAGAGTATTCTAAATATTTCTCAAAGTTCAGGGATATATATTATGGGTAATAAAAAAAAGCTAAGAAATATATAAATAATTTTTTGATAATTTGGAAGATTTAAACAAAATTATTCTAAAAAAAATTAATGAAGAAGTGTTTTATGATATTTTAAGTAATATGTATGGGTTGAATAATAATAATAATAATAAAGTTTAAGAAAATCCACCTTGCAATAGCGTTCTGCTACGTGTCGCGCCGCGCAGCTGACTACTAAGTGGGCCCCAGAATGGCACTGAGCAGACACGACAGTGCGTGTTTGGGGATGCACAGCGGATCGGCGTGCGGAAACCCAGGGGAGGGGGGAGGTGACCGGACCTTCGATGCCCTGCACGTGAGGAGATCAGTACCCGTCACGTGACCATCACCCAGTGCCCTCGTGCAGCTGCTTTGGGGATCTCGCCACGTATGCATGCCTCGGCTTTATTTTACACGAGGGAGATGCGTGCACACGTGCGACTCCGCACATGGGATGGCGATTGAGAAAGTTGCGGCCGTTAAATTTTTTTTTTTAAAGGAAAAAAAAAAAAAGAAAAGGAAAGGAAAGGAGTCGGATTCTGTGGGCGATCTTTCGTGCAAACCCGGATCGCCTACAGAAGAAGACGTAAGAAAATTACCAACAACTGGACAAATGGCAATATTTTACTTGATTCAGATAAAAAAATATATATATGTGCTCCTTCCTGTATCTTGGTATGTAGGAGATCCTTAACCCCGAAGACACTAAATGGAGAATGGCTAATCGTTGTTAGGGAGGGAAAGAAGGGAAGAGTTTGACCGAGGTGGGAGAGTGGTCAAGACCGACAGAATGGTTCTTAGAATCAAAATCCATTATTCTAAATCATCTTCTCCAAGTTGCAGGATAAAAATTAGCAACTTGCATCTTGCAAGGACAATAATAGTCTCCCACTTGGAGATCACTTCTTCTCCTTTACTTCCAGCTCAACTGGAATTAAGCCTCTCATATCTAATATGTTAAACAGTGTCATAAGCTCGATTGTATATTCTTCCCACTTTTGAATAAATTCTATAACCGTGAGTTTTTCGTCTAAAGTTAAAACGATATTTGTGTCATAACTCATTATCGAGCGATTTGAATAAAAATTTACCTTAATTTGCTTAACTCCCACTATCAGAAGCAAAGACCAGAACATAAGGCAAGAAAGAAGGAATCAAAGCTCCTCGGGCAAAGCCCCATCTATGGCATTTGTTTATGAGGGTGGAGCTCTCAAGCCAAGGTAAGTTTAGACTAAGTTAAGAGGAGTTAGGAAGAAATGGGAAACACTAAAAACAGCACCCACGTTCTCCTCACCTCTTCCTCATCTTCTTCTTTTTTTCTTTATTCCCCTCCCTCTTCAATCTAATCTTTGTAGACAAAGTGTAGTGTATACCTCTCTATATATGAAGTTAATATATACCCCATCCTCTCCTGGGTTCCTCCATATATACTCTCTAACCTCAGCTCCTCTCTCACTGATCACTTAATCTTATGTTGGTATGATCATGGTGAGCAATGCATGCACCTCTCTCTCTCTCTCTCTTCTGACCTTCTCACACTTGAAAAGGTTGTTAACTTTTTTTTGGGTCTCTTCTATGTCATCAGGCCATTCAGAAGCCAGCTTGGTTGGAGGCACTTAACTCCCAGAAGTTCTTCGTAGCTTGTTCTACTCATGAGAATGCAAAGAAGAATGAGAAGAACATCTGTTGTTTAGATTGCTGCACTAGTATTTGCCCACACTGCGCCCCGTCGCACCGGTTTCATCGGCTTCTGCAGGTCCGCCGCTACGTCTACCATGACGTTGTGAGATTAGAGGACCTTGAGAAGCTCATTGACTGCTCAAATGTTCAGGTTGGTGTGCATTGGATGAATAATTCAGTAGATAAGTATGTATATATTCTCACTTGTAGTGAAGTTGCTATGAACTGTTCACTTAATCTCTCCTTTATTTCATGTATATGTTGCAGTCATACATAATCAATAGCTCTAAGGTGGTGTTTCTAAAGAAAAGGCCACAGAATAGGCAGTTCAAGGGGTCAGGAAACATCTGCACCTCCTGTGACAGGAGCCTTCAGGAGCCCTACATCCATTGCTCACTTGGTTGCAAGGTAATAGCCTAGCAATAATTTTGAGTGTTACATAACTAGTCTTGTACTATTAAAGAGATTCTTAGGAGTGAATTTAGTAAAGTTGAATCAGAACTTATTCATAGAATTCAATGTATTAATGGTGCACTTATGTGCAACTTTATACATCTAATTAAGTTTATCTTCTGAATCTTTCTGAATTCTTTGTTTGTTTGTGTTTCTTTTTTCCATCTGTAGGTGGATTATCTTTTAAGGCAGAGAAAAGATTTGAACAAATACTTGAGGCCATGCAAGAGACTGCAACTTAGTCCAGACTTCTTCATCCCCCATGATGTTGATGATGAAGCCATGGAGACCACTCACTCCACAATTATTCAAGGTGATGAGCCCATGGGCTCATCTGATTCCGAGAATTTGAGCATGCCACGCACCGAGTTCGTCAGGAAGAAGCGTAGCGAGCTGTATCTTTGCGCAAGGTCTGCAAGTAGAGTCTCAGATGAGGATATGTCTGCAAACATGAGCAGAAGGAAAGGCATTCCACATAGATCACCCCTGTGCTAAGATCTGATACTTTTTCGACTAATTTTTCGCCTCCTAGTAGACTAATTACTTGGTACTTCCACTACTACTTTTTTCTTCTTCTTCTTCTTCTTTCTAACGGAGTCATGTGATTCCAAATTCCGAGCTTTTAATGTACATTTCACAACTAGTCTATTCTACTACTCAGCCACTGAGGTGATCATGATATTATTAGTTAGACTATCTAGATCTTTCTTGTGCTTTTTGCTGCATCAAGAGAGCTGTTAAGCAAGTTGGTATATGAAATTCAAAGAACTTTGTCTCCTTTGAGCATTCAAATGGCATTTAAAATTTATTATCAGATATTCCTGAATTCACTCACTGTGTATATGGCATGTAGTAGAGTTGTTTATCATACTGTAAATTAGTGTAGTTTAGAGAAGAGACCTTATTTTAAGTCAGTCTGATCTCATTCATCAAAATCTTCTTGTTGTGTTCTCTTCAACTTTCTCATAAGTTAATTGCTCTATCTCCTAAGCAAGGAGAAAGCATTGGAGAATTTTACTAAATAAATTAAATCATAAGTAAGATAGATGATTCAAGTCTTGCTTAGATTTCAAAACATTTTCAGGTGACAAAAAGATTCATCAACAGCATGTCAAAAATGGACTAGACAACAGTATGGAATTAGCATCTCCTCATCTTGCTAAGATCATCTTTGATGAATTAAATTTTGCATTCTATAAAGAAAGTTATCAGAGCTCCGTATAAGCAATGCACACTTACTAACTAGGATATTTGTTACATTTTGTCTTACCTACAAGTTTAATTAATCAAAATTAAGTAAGCAGGGCATGTTCATTTTACCTCGAGATCAGACTGCGAGCATTGGAAACTCTTTTAGAGTGAGAGATGGGTAGATCTGTCCTTATGACATGATACCACACATAGCTGTAAAGCTCGGGAAGTGCACTCGTACGTGTCTCCGCCTCGATGTTTTAAATATATATTAATCTCGATTACCATTATTAAAACCTTAAAATCTTTGTCATCCTCGCATGATTAAGATCGGAATGGAAAATTAGTTTAATTAATTAAATGAGGGCCTCTTTGACTTTTGACCAGAGGCAGCTACCTCATCAGGTTGCTTTGAATGCTAAGCAACATTATTAGTTCATGCAATGGCATTGGATGATCAAGTTGCTGCCTTCCCATATTTTAGAAATGATAGGGAGTTGGAAGAAGGTGGAGTAGAGATTTGAACTTTTCCTACACCTTTTTTATTCTGGCAATGTGATATGAAGAGTAACACTAATAAATAAGAAAAAAATTAATATGTGAGAATTAAAATATGATAAGCAAGTAATTCATCTATAGGTTCATTCGATTTGATAATAAAAATAAAGCAAAATAAATAGAGAAAAAAAAAGAGAAAAAGAATTTAGTATTGGGCTGAGGCATCTCATAAGCCCATTGGGCTTTCTAATTAGAGATGGCTGGGCCCTCTTGTCCAGCTCACATGGCCCATGGGCTCTTTCATTGCACAAACTTATCCGGGGTCGATACTCTTATTCCATACGAAGGGAATGCAAGTTGCTTATAATTGAGAATAAGGGAACCTCCGAAACTTATCCAGCTCGTTATTCTCGAAGCAAATGGACATTGGGTTTAACATTGTACCTGCTAAACCAATATCTGGAGCCAGAACGACAATCTTATTCACGAATTTACAGATAAGAGCTTCCTTTATTCGCTGGAATTAAAAACGGTATATATTGGATTGGAACTTTGGAAGGCATCATTTTTTTTATCTGGTAAAGAGAAGATTATCCTTGGAGCTCAAGAAAGCAAACTGCTGGAATAGTTAATCCGTGGTCAGATAGTCTTATTCCGTTGACGGCTAAGAATAAGTGGGACCTTATCCGGCAGGTTATTCTTAAAAACCGATTAAACCCTTCTCAATCTTCGAAGGGAAAGAAGGCATCACAGCCGCCATTTCCCTCGCCTCCTCCATCTTATGCTCGATTGCCTTCGCCTGGGGTTCTCGATTCTGCGGCCATTATCTACTTATCGTCCCCTCTTCGCTCGTCTCGTCTCCTCCTCCTCCCTCATCCGGTCGCCGGCGGCCGCCATGGGAGACAACAACCCCTCCGCCGCGGCCGCAGCCGAGGCCAAGGCGAAGGAGAGGGCCTGCAAGGATGAGGCTTACCTGGACGCCGTGATCCAGAAGCGCATCCGTCTCTTCGAGGCTATCCAAGCTAAGCAGCAAGCCGAAAGGGAGAGCATAGGGGGAGAGCCCATCAAGTAAGGGTTTTGCGGTGTCTTTTTATTTGTCTCATGCTAGAGTTTGATCGGATCTGTGTTACTTCGGAATGGATGAGGTTTTATTGGATCCTTGGCTGTAATGCTGGGGAATTTTTATTATGCTTTAAATGATGCTTATTTGGTCCTGAGTTAAGAAGTTAGATGAGTGGGTTTATTTGGTTCTCACAAGTAGGTTTTGCGGGGGGAGAACGGGAAACACGAATATTTTTTCCCCCAATTATACATGAATAATTTTCAAGTTTTATTTTCTCTAGTTTAATTATTTTTAGTTTCGGAGTGTACTCGTTGCAATTTTGGTTTCTTTAATTGCTTTATATGCCATCATGTTGTAGAGTTACAGAAGACGAGTCTTACTCAAATGAGCAATATTGTTTTATTCTGTGACAGGGGAAAGAACGAATCTATTCCTTTTAGAATATTTGTTCATGGTGTTTTGAGATGTAAAATAGAGGCTTTTGTTTGCTGGCATCAGTCAGTGTTTGTTGCCCTTCTTTAGATGGAATTTGGAAACCTATTTGTGAAATTGAACTTGCAGTCTTGATCTCCTTGTACTCGATGAGCGTCTGAAGTATACTACATTCAATGCCCGTGAAAGAAAACCAGAAACATAGCTAGGGTGGAAACAAGAGGAAACTTCTATTCTCTTTATGAGATTATGCTTTTTATTTCAAAGAAATGGGATATTGTTCAATTTGGATTTAACTATATTTCGTGACATTCTGCACTAACCTTTAAATGGCTAAGAAAGCTTCTCCAATTGAAGTGTTCATGATATTTAGGACTAGTTCAACTCTTGTTATGATGCATGGATTTTGCCGGAATGAAAACACTCATTTTAGGAAAATAAAGAGTTAGGTCGTTTTTTTTCTCGAAACAACTTGATTGGATATTGAGTGGTGATAATGGATGAAGCTTTAGACAACTTGTATATTTTGACAAGTGAATACAAGGATGAACAAGAAGGAACAAAGTGGAGTTCGTAAACACTCATTCAACCTTTATGACATAACTTGAAATCTTGTTTATATAGTAATACTCGTCTTTTTTCTTTTATTTCCAAATTTTCTCTTTCACTGGAAATGGTGGTTTACTATACCAATTCATAGGATAACATTGCCTGATGGGACAATCAAGGAGGGGAAAAAATGGATATCATCACCCATGGACATTGCTAAGGGGATTTCAAGTGGTTTAGCTGCAAGTTCTCTAATAGCTCAAGTAAGATGTCACCATTCTTGAAATATGTGGCAACTGGCCCAATTTATTGGTCGTAAGTTCTTATGTTTCAAGTTTTATTTGGTTTAAGGTAAATGGAGCTCTTTGGGACATGTCAAGGCCACTGGAAGGGGACTGTGAATTGAAGTTGTTCAAGTTTGACAGTAATGAAGGACGTGATACTTTCTGGCATTCCAGTGCTCACATTCTTGGGCAGGTAAATCCAAGCTAGATGTGTCATTTGCTTCAGAAAAACCTGGTTTCCAACAGATGAGCACTCAAAACTTTGATGTTGTAGAAGTGTTATTTGATATGATTTTCTCCAGTAAATTTACCTTTTCTAGCCCTTCAGCTTATCAAATAGCCCAATTTTTTTTCTATTAACTTCTAATTGAGTTTGACATTGGCTTAAACTGACACTCTGACAGTCTCTCGAAATGGAATATGGATGCAAGCTGTGTATTGGACCATGCACTACTAGAGGGGAGGTAAATACTTGAGTGTTCTTATCATTTGTTTATGTCTCGTTTATTTTTTTGCTTTTTCCCCCTTTCAGGATTATGCATACTGGTCACTTGGTCATTGTTGGCCTTTTTGGCTTGTTGGACACATATGTGCTGCCAAAATCTTATTATTGAAATTTCCATTTAACTGTCATGGTTATCTTGACTTTAATAGCTTATGTTAATTTAGATTTTGACATCTGTAGAGGATATTCTAATATTCGTTACAATTAAGAACTATCTAAGTCTAATTTTCTTATTGTTTCTAGGGTTTCTACTATGATGCATTTTATGACGACCTGACATTGAATGAGGAGCATTTTCGTCGCATTCAGTCTCAGGCAAATAAAGCTGTTGGGGTATGTTTTGTTCTTTTGTTTATGTTACATTACTTCTGATTACCATGTGATGCTGAGTCAATTAGTCTTTTCTATCATATATATAACATAAAATTCAAATCCTTAATGAGCTTAAGTGGTTGTATAAGCCCCTAAATGTACTACATATTTTTTATCGATTATCTACTGTAATTCTTGTCATTTCTTATAATTCTTTTAGTGTTTTGATGTCCTTATCGGACACAGTTATATATAATCATGGAAACAGTAGTATATGTTGTAGGTTGTTATTCTTTGTTGTGGTGCATAAATCTTATGAGCTAGTTCTATCTTATATTTTCAGCTTACTGCCTTGACCTTGTGACATATTTTGCACTTGATAAATATCGATATAACTTTTCACTTGTTAGTCATCTGTCAAAAATTTTATTATGAAAAACAGATTTGACATTTGTCAAATATAATGTTCACTGAGGTTTTATAAGAGAGATATACATCTTCATTTCTAAGGTTGGATTACAGAAAAGGAGATATACCACTTCAGAGTTCCTTCCGTTCCCTTTCAATTTTCTCTAGCTTTTCTATCTCTCTTGTTCTATTAAGAGCCTTCTCAATATTTTCATGTCTATAATGAAATCTGTTGGCATTATTATGATTAATTATGAAATCTGGAAGCAAAATTTTACTTCATTCTCAAAAGCAGTTGTAAGTGACTAAGTTCACTCTTGTTGCTATCCTAGAAGCACCTATGTTAAAAGACTTTATCAAATATCAAGCTAACATGATGATGGTCTGAGTAACTAAGTAAGAATATATATACATATATTACAGCAGAAACCATGTCTTATATATGCTATTGTTAATTTGCTAATATTTGCTTTGTTTCCAAAAATAGTATGCAGCGGCAAACTATGATGATAAATGTCTCCATTACAATATGTGTGACTTAGTAATGTTTTACATCAATTTTGATGCAGGAAAAACAGCCATTTGAGCGAATTGAGGTCTCCAGAGAGCAAGCTCTTGAAATATTTGCAGAAAATAAGTTCAAGGCAATAAAATTTTATCATTTTATACAGTGAAATTCTAGCCTTCACAGATTGATGTCATATTAACGACATACTTGTTCATTTGGCTCCCTAACTGGAGTAAAAGGAATTGCATAAGCTCAATACGTACCAATATATGGTGTTATAATTTCCAATTTATGCAGGTCGAAATCATCAATGAGTTGCCTGAGGACAAGACAATCACTGTCTATAGGTGTGGTCCTTTAGTTGATCTTTGTCGTGGGCCACATATCCCAAGCACATCATTTGTTAAAGCATTTGCTTGTTTGAAGGTGACAGTTGTGTCCTGAAACATTATTTCTCGAATGTCTGCAGCTTCCATTAGCTTGCAATATAACACAAAATTTCAGGCTTCTTCATCTTACTGGAGGGGAAAATCAGATCGGGAGAGCTTGCAAAGAGTTTATGGGATTTCTTTTCCTGATTCAAAGCGTCTCAAGGTACAACTTCTGTTATTCAAGATCATTTTCAAACTAGGCTTCATGTTATCTTCTTTTATGTTTTTTCTTGTATCAGTTACGATGTTTGGAAATTTGCTTTAGATATTTCTCATGTTTATATATAATGATAATTTCTGATCCATGTTTCTTTGGGTTCTGCATTCACCTATTATGATTAACCATTATTTTAAAATTTAAGCAAGACAGAGTCGGGCATCTTTCCTTCCCCTTTGTTGGTATTTAAGTTCTGCAGCCAGTTTTAAATCTTAAAACATGCAATAATGCATTTTGAACCATCCGAAATTCTTATGTTTTCAAATTTTCATATACCAAAAAGGGGGCAGTTAAGAAAACAATTAATTCCCTACTATTTTAAGTCATGTAAGTTGTGGCCTTCTCCCTCTTTAAGGAACCTTTATGTGGATAAAATCACTCCTACATATTGGCACACTGCATGATCTTCATTGGACATGAAAACCATCTTAATCTGTCCTTTTGTTGATGCTTGAGGATCCACAGAAGTCCCAATGCATGAATTTTAGCATTAGTGTGAGGAGTTTTTCCTGGTTAAATGCATTGAGCCTGTGGACCTCAAACTTATAAAAACGTTCGTGTGAAATAATCATGATTGCAGAAACACCATAGATCTTAGGGATCAAGATCTTGACCAAGATCTAATATCATGTTATTTCAGGGTCATAATCAAACTCTAGTATCATGTTAATAACCATGTTCTCCACAAGTTAAATCTAAAGGGGTTGATTAATAATATAATACACATTCTAACTTATGCTATCTTAAGCAGTACACTATTCTATAATTTGAATTAGCTTGCAAAATTGTGTTGTTAATCTTATGATACATCTACACTTTATAGCCACATATTTTTGTTAGTTGATCTGTTATTAAAAGAAGAGTTCTGTAGTCTCTTTTGGCTCATTTAATTGGATTGGCTCTATCTTTTTTCCTTGTGAGAAGGATATTAGAGTTTCTTTGTAAATTTTATCATGATTTATTGTAATGTCATATTGCATGCAACTTCAAACTATATGTAGTTGATTCTGAGGCTACAGAAGTATGCATTGGAACCATGAACAGATGTCTGATTTCAACTGTTTCGAAAATGTTAATCAGATCCTGATAAAATAAAAGCTGGCTAGAGACTTGAAATGAAATCTTCAAGCTAGTTGGTTGGTACAATTTATCTTAGATTTATTTGTCTCACGACATGGAGTGGGCTCTTGTAAGATACAAAAAGGATCTAGACAGATGAGATATGATTTCTTTTGAACTGGGAGGTTTATTTGCTTTGTACCAAATGGAAGACATTCCTGCAAAGTTGGAAACTTATACATATTTTGTTTATTTTCTGGCGGCTCATTTTGTTATAAATGTGTGTAATCTGCAGGAATACCTTACATTGCTAGAGGAAGCCAAGAAACGTGACCATAGATTACTAGGACAGTCTCAAGAGCTTTTCTTTTTCCATCCTCTTAGGTGACCTACACATTTTACTTTCTTTATTTTGGCATTCATGTTATCTTCTGCTGGGTATGAGATACTTCTTTAATCATGCAGTCCAGGGAGCTGTTTCTTCCTTCCAAATGGTACTAGAATATATAACAAGTTAATAGAGTTCTTGAGAAAACAATATCGAGACAGAGGCTATCAAGAGGTCAGTTATTATCTCTAATATTTGATTTATTTAACTGTGTTAAAATATCTTTATTCTCTGGATTTTCTTCTCATTCATCACAACTTGTCAGGTACTGTCACCAAATATTTACAACATGCAACTCTGGGAAACCTCAGGGCATGCTGCCAACTACAAAGAAAACATGTTTGTCTTTGAGGTAATAATTTCTTCTATTATTAGATTGTTGATGCTACAAAAAAAAATCTATCTGCAAATACAGTATTGTCACTGTAGATTCTGATTTACATGCTGGATCTGAGAATGACATCTTTCCTGCTACTTGGATTGAGTTACATGGTACTCATTGGAGTTAATATTTTTATGCAGATAGAGAAACAGGAATTTGGTCTTAAGCCAATGAACTGTCCTGGACACTGTTTAATGTTTGAGCACAGGGTTCGCTCATACAGAGGTGAGCTGCTCTACTATATGCAAACCTCGTAGACTCTTATTCATGTTTGCCTAATAGTGGGCGCCACTTAGAAGTTAGTATACTTTGGTTTGCTTTCTCATGCTATAAGCCAATCTGAAGATTTACTTTCGTGGTGTATTTGTTTGTTAAAAACTTAAAATTTGATCGATATGATGATACTGAGTAAAGTAGGTCGAGCTTTCTATTCCATATGAGTACAGTATCAGGGCATGCTGTGGTGTATTTGTTTGTTACAAACTTCAAATTTGACTGATATGATGATACTAAGTGGGTTGAGCTTACTATAATCCATACATAGACTTGAGTACAGTATTAGATCATGTTATGGTATATGTGTACAAGCCACACATCCTTCTGATACCCGAAAATTTCTACTAGCAACGACATACTATTAAGTGTCTAATCTGTACAAACATCACATCATATTGATGCTAGTACTTCAGGATGAATGAATAGGTCCAGTTAACTTAGATCTGAACTCTATGTGGATAAGGGTGCTGGTGGTTACCAAATTATATTAATGCAGTGATTGCAAATGACGCCAGAATGGCTTTAGTTGCCATAAAGGATATAATGTGCTGCTGAAAATTGGGAGTCATCATGTTCATGCTGAGTACTCAAACATGGTGTCGTGTAATGTTATATTTATTTCGTCTTCGCAGATATACCTGAAAGTAATACTTTAGTTCATGAAAATATTCAGGTCCCTAGTATCATTAACAGGCTACTTTTCTCTCTTTGTTTGCTTTGAAAACAGTACTTCTAAGAATCATTGACTCTTTCGAGATACTTTGCAGAATTGCCTCTCCGCATGGCAGATTTTGGAGTTCTGCACAGAAATGAGCTTAGTGGTGCACTTACTGGTTTGACACGTGTTAGAAGGTTTCAGCAGGTAGTTGCTTATCTATGTACAACTTTTTATGAGCTATTGATTTTCTCCAACCATTTAATGATAAAAAAGATTTACTTTTTTGCAGGATGATGCTCATATATTTTGTAGGGAGAGTCAGGTTTGTTACATTCCTTTATATGGTGGCAATCTTTAGGTCTATTTATGTTGTGCGCTTAGAACTTTAATTTTGTATGAGCTTAGAGAGTTAATTCGCTCTAGTAATGTGGCACTATATGGTAAAATCCCCAGCCCGACTATTGTCCACTAACCTTGTGTTTGGTCACAAAAGAAAGGCTGAACCTGTCTGAAACAGTTATGCTACAAAGATAAATTTGATGATTCATATTGTTGAAATCGTGGTGATACCTTTTGCATTTTCATGCACTTCTTCTAAATATACAGATTAAAGACGAGGTCAAGGGTGTTTTGGAGTTTATCAGTTACACCTATGGAGTATTCGGATTTACCTTTGAGTTGGAGTTATCAACGGTAAATTCCTTTTCTTTCTGTTACATTAACTGCATATATTAGACTTAAACTTGGGCATGGCCATTTTGCTTTTGGATGTTGTCATATCACTATATTATTTCATTTTGAACATGTGGATTTTTGGCTTATTTATGCTAGAGAGGAGGCAACTGTCTGCATAAGTAGTATGTTAACATTCATATGGATGAGCCTATTGCTGATAAAGTAAAGTGACAAACCAACTGTGATTATGAGATACATGTCAAATCTTTCTCTTGCTTGATTTTTCTTTTGTTCATTAACAGCCACTAATTGTAAGAGATTTGATTCCTTTTTTATTGCCTATCATAGAAATATATGAACTCTTTTACGAGAAGTAACGGAATTTTTTCTTTTATACAAATTCATTTTTCTATTTCATACTAATAAATAATAAAAAGTAGTATCTCTATGGACATTTTGCTCTATAGATTTATTATTTTGTTTGAACAATACAGAGGCCAGAGAAATATTTGGGGGACATTGAAACATGGAATAAGGCTGAGGCTGCTCTATCAGATGCTCTTAATGAATTTGGAAGGCCATGGCAGGTACTTGCACTGAAACGCTTTCTGAGGTATTCATATCTTAGCTAAATTTGGGGATGTACTGACTGCATTATGGTGCACTTATGGAAATGGAAACACTGACAGTTGAGAGCTCACTCTCTGTATACTGTTTCTCCACAATAGCTTTTAGCTGTTGTATAAATAAGGTCCCTTTTTCTATATCTGTAATTATTTATCGTCTAGACTGCGAAATGCAGATCACATGCTAACAAGCTGCTCCAAGACTTTTCCAGCAACTACAGATATACTGTAGTTATACAACCTCTGTCTATGCAAATTTTAATTAGAGTGGAGGTCATTCTGAGCATCTCAGAACTGTACTATTTGCATTCAGACATGTCAATGTCAACTCTCCTTTTCTCTTTTGTTTTCAATCTATATACATGGACGACGCCTCTGTAGTAGCCTCACTTCCAATAAGCTCCAAGTGGATTAAAGGAAACTGCAGAGGTATAGCATTCAAATATGTTTTGTTTACAATAAATTCGGTGGGAAACAGTAAACATAATTGGATGGTTGGATATGTCTTGTATTTCGTGAAAATTCTAGTCCACAGATGGTGCGGATGCAATGTGGAGTTTGCATCATCAGAAGTTGATAATTTGATAAAGAGCCATTCTATGTATTTATTGGCACATCTGTTCTGTGGGCTACATCCTCTCTCAAATCATACTTGATATTTCAAAAAAATTGGTGATACTGACATTTGACAGTAAGTGAAGGAAAGAGAAAAGTCGGATCAAGACAATTTACATACATTAAGCTTGAAACTGTGCTTTTGGAACTAAAAGCAAGAAGTTTGTAGTTACAGGTGATGCATTAGTGTTGTCTCACAATAGGGTTCATATTTTTGGTAACTTTTTTTTTCCACATTTTGCTTTGTTTATTAGTAGTATGAAGTGTGCCACACTTGCCATTTTTGTAGCCCATTAAGTTTATGCTTATTTTGGCACTTTCAACATTATATCTATGATTTAAAGAACTTGTGGGATATAATGTTCGTCAGGGAAATCTGAGCCATGGCAGGCAATTATATTCGTTCTCTTTATATCATCCAATAAGTTATGTATTGGAGCCATATTATTCTCATTTTTGCCTGACTGATTAATACTATCATATCAAACATCATCAGATATAAAGATCATCCTTTCAGGTACCTTATTTTGTGTTTATAATATGCAGATTAATGAAGGAGATGGTGCATTTTATGGGCCAAAAATCGACATTGGCGTGTTTGATGCACTGAAGAGAAAGTTCCAATGTGCAACTTTGCAGGTGTCATGTTGCAACATCTGTACTTTGCCATATATAGAAAGCATCTTCGCTGTCTAACTTTTTCTCGTCTGATACAGCTGGACTTCCAACTTCCTCTTCGCTTTAAACTATCCTACTCAGCAGAAGATGAAGCTAAACTTGAAAGACCTGTCATGATACACAGGGCAATCCTAGGATCTGTTGAAAGGATGTTTGCGATTCTTTTGGAACATTATAAAGGAAAATGGCCATTATGGCTTAGCCCTCGCCAAGCCATTGTTTGTTCTATATCATCAAATACTCAAGAATATGCAAAGCAGGTATAGAAATTCAGTAGTGCTAGAAATATGAGAGTTTCTTCTAGTTACCTTTTTTATGGATTTTTTTTTCTGTTATGATTTAGGTGCATGACCAAATATTTCAAGCTGGGTATTATGTTGATGTTGACTCGACAGATCGGACAATTCAAAAGAAGGTCTTTTTCTTATTTTCCTTAACTAAAGTGTTGCATTATTTCCTTTCACTTTAAGCTTCGCATAGGATGAATTACTAGATGCTTTTGGAACTTGTGAGATGTACAATTTCATAAACTGCATTATGAAGTATAATATATGAATTGGATTATGCACATCATTGCAGGTGCGGGAAGCTCAATTAGCACAATACAACTATATTTTGGTTGTCGGTGTCCAGGAAGCAAACACTAAACAGGTTATACTTGCTACATGTGCTGCATATCCTTTTGCTGTACCATCATTATGTCTTTCCCAGCTAATATTTATTTAAATTCTTGGCCTAACATTAGTCGTTCCTGGATTCCTGAAAAGGACCCACAACTAATCTAGTATCCTTGTCATTAAAAATGAATTATTTTCCTTAAGCTATGTGCATCTTAGGTGCATTTGTTCAATTTGTTTCAGTGACTACGTATCTTTTGGTTTCTTGTCACACAGTTTGTCTTTAGTTTTTCAGAAAGAACAGCTAGAAAATTTTCTTCATCCAGATACAATGCAAATCTCAAGAACTAGTGGTCATGACTAATTTCTTCTTTTACAGGTAAGTGTTAGAATAAGGGATAAGGCCGATCATTGCGTAATGAGTGTCGACGCTCTCATCACACGCTTCAAGGAAGAAGTAGCAGCTTACCAATAATTATTGCAAATCTTTTTCGGCAAAAATCTGAGAAAGATATATTGTTTCCTATTTAATTTATAATCTTTTGTATACTCGTGATGATGTTGTGGATTGATATCGCACTTATACGGTGTGATTGGATTATCAATTTTTGTCTGAAATGTTAGTCAAACAATTCAGTAGTAGCTTTGGTTTTGCACTGATGAAGTGTATGAACTTTTCCTCCTCAGGAGGGTTGAAATCACATTTTGAATTTCTAAACTTTGTTCGGCACTTATAATCGATACTTATTATATTGATATTTAAATTTGATGTCATATGGCACTCATGATCAGGAAAAACACTTGGCAAATAGCCATACGATATTCAAATTTTCTGAAATCTAGGAGAAGACTTCAAATTTGTATCCAACTTATTTTAGCATGGTTTAAGGTCAATAATAATGATGATAAAGATAATAAAAATAATACTTTTAATAAAGATGGTGATGACTGATGACTATTATTATCAGTATTAGTAGGAGTTGCTTCTTTTCGGTTTCGTAGGAGATAGAGAGAGTAGATAGTGTTTGATCCGATAAGGTAGGTCCGATATCATACGATCACATCGAATTCGGATCTGTTAAAGGTTCACCATACGATCGAAACGGATCCGACCTGTTACCACTCGTAGTCATTTATTACTGGTGTGCCCTTTGCCCCTTGAGCCCTTGTGCTTGGCATTAGGGTTTCACTTTGAGAAGAAGGCAGCCTCCAATCTCTGCATCCTCTCGCTGCTGCAGCTCTAATTTCTCCACCATTTCGTGCTCACCAACTGATCGATCATGGCGGAACAGGTCAGTCTTCATCGACTCGCATCGATTTGTTTCTGTTTCATTTCCTGCATCGATAGTACCCTTCAAAGATTTTTAACTTACTAAGTGGCGAAAGATTCGATTTTGCGTCATATCCTTTCTTATTTTTATTAATTTGAGTGGTTTTTGGTTGTGGTGATAAGCATCCGTGCATCTTAAGATATTTTAGTGTTTTAGATTTATCATACTGTATTGAAGAATGTATTTATTAGTTTCCTTACTTGATTTGCTGTTCTGAAATTGATACAGACTGAGAAGGCCTTCCTGAAGCAGCCAAAGGTGTTTCTATGGTAGGTTTATTGACGAATTCTTTTTTGAGTTCTTCTGCACTGAGTAAAAGTAGAGAGAAATGAGATGGTCTTTACTAATGCTATGGGATGTTTTGCAGCTCGAAAAAATCTGGAAAGGGAAAGAGGCCTGGTAAGGGCGGGAATCGGTTTTGGAAGAGCATTGGACTTGGATTTAAGACTCCAAGAGAGGCCGTTGAAGGTCCGATTCTGAAGCATCTAATTGAGGAATTTGTAGCTGACTATATTGCATTCTTTTAATTTTCTATGTTGAGGGTATTGTCTTGGGAGTTATACTGGTCTATCTTATTTCTTATGCAATTATTTTTCTTTGTGATCATTAATCAGAAGTCCAATTGTTAAATTTCGACAAAGTTCCACCTCCAGATTTGTATTTATGCTGCATCATACTTTTAAAGTTCAGCTGTTGAGTTTTAGGTTGGTGGCTAATAGGAGTTGTTGAGTTCCTGTTTGAGGCAATTTTAAGCACGAAAGCATTTGGTGTGGAACCTTTAGGATTAATTGCTATCATCTAAGGCACAATATAACTAAATTATTCTGGATTTTTTTTAAAAATTTTTTTGCGTACTTACTTTTCTGGAGCTTTCTAGTTCACCTTTTCTGGAGAGCCTAATCTAGGAAAACCAACTAGCTAACTTATTCATTCGATCTCTTGGTTCTTATTATTTGCACTTCCTCTGGCTCTTGTACTTTTTTATTTTCTTTAGTTTCAGAACTGATTGCTCATCCAAAGAAAAGCCACCTTAGAGCAAGTATTCTAGATTTTAGTTACCTTTTAGAACCTTGTCTCTTCAGTTCCTAAACTAGTCTTTATTCCAAAGAAGCTAACCAATTAAGGATCAACAAGAAACAATCTGCAACTATCTTTTTTTTTGTAAATAATAAATCATTCTATACTCTTTTAGTTTGAGCACAATCCAGTAGATGGAATTCTGTGAAATTTACATTCCATGATTGTTCTCAATTTTGTAAATCATCTACAGGAACCTACATTGATAAGAAGTGCCCATTTACTGGCAATGTTTCAATTAGGGGTCGCATCTTAGCCGGCACATGCCATAGTGCCAAGATGAACAGGACTATCATTGTTCGCCGAAACTACCTTCACTTTGTGAAGAAATACCAAAGGCAAGAAAAGGAAGAAATATCTTGTCATTCCAATTTTATTGTTTTTTTTCCTCATGTTTGTGATTCCATTTTGTTGATAGGTATGAGAAAAGACACTCAAACATCCCAGCACATATATCCCCTTGCTTCCGTGTGAAAGAAGGTGACCACGTCATTATCGGCCAATGCAGGTATGCATCTGAGTGTAAAGATGATGAGCTTTTCTTATTTATGATGAAAATTAGTCCTTCGCTTTTGTATTGGTAATTGTAGTTAGCAAAAACACAAAGGTAGTGAAGGTTTTGGTACATTTAATATTTCACAGTTTTGAGACATCTTCTCTATTTTCTCATCCAGACCGTTGTCAAAGACTGTTCGCTTCAATGTACTGAAAGTTATACCAGCTGGATCAACCAGCGGAGGCGGGAAGAAAGCATTCACTGCTGTTTGAGTCCTTAAATCAATTCTCACAACTTTGCAGCTTGTAGAAGACTTAATATGTTGTTGGTAGTAGCAACCTGAGGTTTGGTTGTTTCCTGTCAGTCTGTTTCATTAATGCATCAAGCTTCTTTAATTTTTATGATTCAGCATTTGTTCCTTTTTCTTTGTCCTGAGCTGCTCAAGTGATTTAGTTGTTGTTCTCCATTTATCTTTTCCCGTTGGGGCTTATCTCCTCCCAGATAGACAGTGCCCATAATGTGCCAGATTAGGAATGCATTATCCAGTTGTGCTACCATAGCTTAAGAACTTTGAGCAAGTAAAGTGCATTAATGAATACTAGAAATTACAAGCAGGAGGACCTCCTTTCCTCTGTGGTTCCTTGGACTTGATTTTGGAAATCTATAACATTCTTATCCACAGTAGTAGCTTCTGACAGGCCACATCCTCTCTTTTGCTGCATGATATCATCATGTGTTGGAGGTGCGACCATTTCAACTGGGCCTACCAAATTGCTGCATAGATTCCCCTCATCAGTAGATAATCAGATATGAGGTCTCACTCAGAAAAAGAAAGTGGGTCATACTCTCATTAAAGAGAGGTTATTTTTTTTGTTTGTTTTCTGAGTGAAGTAGAAATCTTTTATAGTGCCTAGTTAAATTGTTACCCCTGAGACTAGTGTCCTAGAATGCTCATATTGGGAGCCACTGGAATTCAAGCCTAGAAATTCTCGTACCGAATTCTTATGAGTTTTAGACAATAAATACTGCTATGCTTACAAATACTTTACAACCATTCTATAAAAATAATAATAATGTAGTATCTTATTAAACTATGATTTTTTTTCTTACATATAATAACACATCATCAACATTTGTAGAACTTTTATAAAGTATTTGTGGGTGAGGCTTTAAACAATTATGCATGCAAATTTTAATGAAGTTAGTGATTTTTTTTTTCTTTTTTATTTTTTGTTGGAATAATGGATTTGACAACCAATATAAGTTGTTGTCGCTTGCAAGTTGCGATCAACAGCATATTGCTTCCTGTAGTTGTTCAGAACATAACGTTATCTTATTCCACGTCGGATAGCCTGGAGCAGGGGCCCCACACTCACGGGCGATTCCGGAACTTTTTAATTTTTTAATGACTAAACTACCCTTTACATCTCCTCCTACGCGCGATTCCCCCCGCCCACTGCTTTCTCGTCACTCCTTCAATGACCGCGTTATATCCTTCCCCGTCTTTTTCCCCCCAACCTATAAATGCCGATAACTGCCGTCTCCAAACTCCATTCCCATCTCTTCGTCTTCCTTCCACTATTCCCCCCAAAAACATAACCCTAACCCCTAGACTTTCGAATTCGATATGGAGAAGGAGAAGCTCCGCAACTGGATCTGTTTCTCGTGCTGCTTCAACGCCTGCGGCGGCGCCGATGACGGCGACGGCGACGGCGAGCGGCCGGCGTCTCTCATCCGGTCGTCTTCCACGTGGCTGCGGGCGAGGGTGCCGGCAATCGGCGAGAGGTGGAGAGGCCTGATCGGACGGCGGCGCCGGATCGCCGGCGGCGACTTTAGCTACGATCCACTCAGCTACGCTCGCAACTTCGACGAGGGAATCGAGGACGGCGGCGAACTCGCCGGCGAGGGGTTCCGGTATCGGAGCTTCTCGTCTCGCCTCCCGGCGTCCCCGTCGCCGTCGGGATAGCGTCATTAGGGTTTGGAAATCGATGCTATCGGAAGAACCGACGATCCGTTAGTTTGTATGCATGTATATATCTTTGTAACGATCATGTAGTAATGAGATTCTTTTGTACCTATTTTAAATTGGCAGTGGCAAAAATGAGATTTAAAAGAATATATGGGTAGATTTATCTTTTTACATTGGAATGTTAATGTCTTCACATCTAATATGATAGAATTTTCAGGTTAAATAAACTTTGGACCAAAATCACGTTATCTACTTGAATCTTACTTGAATCATTACGTTTTCCTATACCTTTTTGATTAAACTGTAAATATAAATAGCACTAATAAATATTACAGAATAATTTAAATGCCCTTATTTCTGTTATATATATATATACATATATTCAGAATAAAAAGTTTAAGAGTGGTAGGGGTTAAAGAAATTTTATTTAAACTGGTAATAAGTCTTAAATTAAAAAGACACAACAATGACTTTAGAATAAAAAATCTAATTATTGTAATTAGCTAGAAGTGCAAAGAGACAAACTAAAGTTTACTGGGGAAAAGTGATTCTGGTGCTTTAGGTAATTATATTATCTATCCAACCAAAAAAAATAAAAAACTTTGGTTCCAATTATCTCTATGCCTTCTTGGATATCAACACATCGAAATGTGATATAGAAAGAGGGAAAAATAAATGGAGGGGAATAGTATCAGAGAGATACCAGAAAAATGACGTATGGACACTAGCCGAGTCCAGCGGACGGGCTAATGAAGACAAAGCTCTGGGCCGAGCCAGGCCCAAAGCGTGTTCTCGGCTCGGGTTTTAGACAAGAAAATCCCATGTAAATAAATACCGGCAGGCTTATCTGTGGCTTAATAAATAAAAGAATTAATCTAGTTGTGTAAGTCATCTTACATGTTTTAAGATCTATGTGCATTTGTATTCTTAATTAGACTTTTGTCTAGTTTATGAAAATAAAAAAGCATAATGGGAGTAACAGTATTGCTCGATGATAGAGAGTTCAAATCGTGAAAGCAAAGAATCTATGCAAGAGGACAACCGGGCACTATAGTTTCTTTTTATTTTTTTTATTTGGCCTTGTCGTAAAGCGTGTTGGAGGACGAGGAAGTCCTACTCTTAATTTAAAAAATGACTCAGCATGGACTTTGTAATATTGACCATTATCTTACACAGTAAAAGGGTTCAGCAACAATTGCCGAGAAACAGTTCTGTGCTGCAACTTAGCATTGTCTCAGCGGTTGGTGGATGAGGAAGTCCTATTATTTATTCTTTGGTTAAAAAATGACTTGGCATAGACTTAGTAATATATGACCATCCTCTTACACAGTAAAAGTGTTCAGCAATAATTGCCGAGAAACTGGTGTGCTATGTTGATAGAGAGTATAAGCATCGAGTGGAGCTCTAATTGAGAACCAACTCCAAAGCATCTCCTCGTAGCTTCCTCATCTTTCTTCTTGGCCTCTCTCCCTCTCCCATTGATTTCTATGGAGCTTCTCAGTAAAGTTGCAGATCTTGCCCTGGCTCCGTTGTTCGATTTCGTGATGCGGCAGATAACGTATCCGTTTAAAGCCGGCGACAACGTGAAAGCCCTTGAAAGTGCCACCCGGCATTTGATCACCAAGAAGAAGGACGTCCAAGTGGAGATCGAGGTTGCTGAGAGGGAGGGGAAGACAGCAACTCATCAATTGCAAGGGTGGTTGGATGAGGTGGAAGCTACGAAAACCCAAGTGGATACGATGTTAGAGAAATATAAGCAGAGGTGGTTGTGCTTCAAATGCTTCTCACCCAACTGTTGTTCCAACTACAGTCTCAGCAAAACTGCCGCCGAGTTGCTTCTGGATGTGCTAAGGTTGTTAAATGATGAAAGAACGAAGGAGGTGGCGATAACACCGGTGCCGCCTCCTGTCCAGGAGGTGTCTGTGCCTACCATATCGACATCATCACCAAATGCAAATCAAAATCTTGAAGAAGCACTCCGCTACATTAAAGAGGACCAAGTGGGGATGATCGGAATCTGGGGCATGGGTGGAGTTGGGAAGACCCACCTTTTGAAACAAATCAACAACTCCTTCCTTGGCGACTCTGCTTTTTACGTGTTCTTCGTCACAGCTTCTCAATCATGTACAACAGAAACAATTCAGAAGCAGATCGTCCAGATTCTGAAGCCGCAGCAACACAAGGATGTGCCGAGAGATGGGGATGTGTCGGCGCAAGCTAAGTTCATCTTCAACTTCCTCCAAAAGAAAAGTTTCCTCCTGCTGTTGGACGACCTTTGGGGGCGACTTGATCTGCAGGATGTTGGAATCCCAATTCCGCTCGGGATGGTCGGCGGATGCAAGCGCAAGGTGGTGTTGACCACGCGATCAAAAAATGTTTGTGGCAAGATGGAAGTGAGAAAGGAAATCAACGTGAAGTGCCTGAACGATGACGTCGCATGGCGCCTCTTCCTGGAGAAGGTTGGCGAGGAAACCATCAGCTCTCATTTTCTCCTACGACGCCTTGCGAAAGATGTCATCAAGGAGTTGGAGGGCTTACCACTGGCTCTTATCACAACCGGTCGGGCCATGTACGACAAGAAGGATCCAAGAGAATGGGAGTATGCCATTCATCTACTTAAGAAGTCGCGACTCGATGAAATCGAAGGTCAAGAAGGGAGTACTTTTTATAGATTAAAGTTCAGTTATGATAGCTTGAATTCTAACACCTTGAGAGAGTGTTTCTTGTCTTGCTCCATGTGGCCCGAGGATTATCGGATGAGGAAGAATGACCTTGTTGAATATTGGATGGGATTAGGCTTAATAAAAGAGTTTGACAACATGTCGGAAGCTTATAACGCTGGACACACTCTGAGCGGCAATCTGATAGGAGCATGCTTATTAGAGGAGGATGAAGAAGGAGATAGAGTGAGGATGCATGATGTGTTACGCGATATGGCGTTGTGGATAACACACGACGAGGGGAAGAACAAGAACAAATGGATGGTCTTTCAACATGAGGCTCAACTTGACAAGGAAAATTGGCACAAAGCAGAAAGGATAACGTTGATGGGCAGTGACATCGAAGCACTTCCTCATATTGCAACTACATCCTTTTCATCCAAACTCACCACTTTGATGCTTTCAAGTAACCATAAATTGCAAAAGCTTGGAGATAATTTCGGAGCTCTAGTTGCCCTCCAATATCTTGACCTCTCCCGCTGTGGATTTAAACATTTTCCCAATCAGATATGTGGGATGGTCCAGCTCCGATACCTCAACCTTACAGACAATAGAATGCCGTCTCTCCCTGTGGAGCTGGGATCTCTTGTCAATCTCAAGTTCCTGATTTTACGGGATACTGGAATCCATACGATACCTCAAGGTGCTATTGCAAAACTCAAGTCTTTGCAGGTTCTCGACTTATATCAAACATGGAGGATTATTGGTGAAAATTTGACCTATTTGGCATCACAACTGTTGGAAGAATTAGAGTGCTCAAACAATCTAAAAGGTCTTGGAATTTGCATAGGTGATACGTCGCAACTCTATAGACTTGTTGAGTTGCCCAATGTATCAATCCGGTGGCTCGGCATAAGCAAACTAGAGAATTCCACTTCCTTGTCCTTGTCGGCTAGCTTTCTTGGGAACAGGCAAATCCTGATGAACTTAGCTAAACTCTTTTTTAGCAATAGCCATGTGACCCAATTGGTGATTGAAGGTGACCATCAACACCCCACTTGGCATCTTCGGGGACTTGAGGTACTCATAATTAGCAGTATGGACTGTTTAGAAGAGATAATATGGAAGGGAGTAGTTCCCAAGGAGCTGTTTCTGGCTCTTGGCACCTTAAATATAGGTTCTTGTCAGAAGTTGAAAAACATCTCATGGGTGTTGCATCTCCCTTGCCTTAAGGAACTGAACATAAGTATGTGTTCTAGCATGAGGGAACTAATTGCAGTTGTACCGTCTTTAAGAAGAGCAATCACGTGGACCCCTACTTTCCCTTGCCTCAGGAAGATAGCTTTGTACCGTCTGCCAGAGATGGTTTCCATTTGCCACCCCGCATTCGCTTTCCCGGCGTTAAATGTGATCATGGTCCGCCACTGTCCGAAATTGAAGAAGCTCCCATTCCGAGCAGGTAACATCCCGAGCAAATTAAGATCTATTAGTGGTTCCAAACAATGGTGGGAAGATTTAGAGTGGGAAGACAGCAGTGTCAAAACTTCCCTCCAATCGTTTAAACATTGATCACAGTCGTGAATAATTGTCAGAGGTCCTACTCTTCTCTTCTGTTGGGCTGATAGATATTTCTGTTGGCGTTGATTTTTTTTTTTTTTTGTCTCTTTTACATCCATCCCTGTCATCCCTTGTCATAATTTATTTTCAAAACAGCGAATGGTTTAATTTATGCTTTGGTTTGTTGTGGTTTTCTGATCTCAATAAAGGTCATTTGTATGCCACAGGCAAGTATCTTTGTAATTCTACAAGAACAATAAAATGATATTGATGTCCCCACTACAGCAGAGGAGAATATATAGTCAAATCATTTCCACTCATTTTACAACAAGTCATACTTACAGCAACTTTGGCATGCTATAGATGTTCCTATAACTAATTCTTTTTGAGAAGAACACAACATAACTGAGAGTTAACTAATGTTGTCAGAACTTCCCTCCAACCCTTTTTCCATAGAATGGTTCATTACATCAAATTAATGATGTAATGGACGTTTGTTCAGCCTCTCGATGGCGGATATCTCTGTTGGTATTAATTCCTTTTCGTTTTACATATCTCTGTTATCAAAACAGTTCATTGTGTTTACAAAACTTAGGAGCTTTTAATTCTACCATATTCCTACATGGTAGGATTCCAACAATGATAAACTTCACATATATATATATATATATATATATATGATATCTCTGATGCATCAAATTTCTCAAAAAGAGATTAAAAAACCATTCTCAGGTGCAACAAAACGAAAAAGAGGAGGAAAAAATAAAGACTCTTGCCACATAAATCTGATAAGCAGCAATAATTCGGGCAATGCGATGATGCATTCACTAGCTTCAGAACTTTCCTCTCAGGGATAATACTCTTGCCATACAAAGAATAATCTTGAGAAAACCACTACAAATGAGTTTAACCGTAGAAAAAAAAATTCTTACTAATAGATAATACTTGAATATATTGGCTATCCATTCCAGAGTGGCAACTCACTTGGAATTAATGGAGCACCTTACCTGAATAATTTTATGACACAGTACATCCACACATATAATCCAATTCAAATGCATATATATGGCAAATTTACTTATACTAGACCAACCAGTGGTAAGAGAAAAGAGCTTACATTCTTTTGACACTGTTATTGTTATGATCAATCAATACCCACTAATATTTCCCTTTCCTTACATGTCTGTAGAAGAACTGTTGTAATTAGTCCAAATCAAGCACTCGTACTATATCTCTTCACTTTTGTGCGACGATTTAGCTTAGTTTCCTTATAAATAACAATATACTACTCATATGACTGATCAGAGCAATTTGTTGCGAACCTCTGGTCAGTTTCATTGTTCATCAATGTTTGACCGAACTTCACACTGTAACACCCAGTTGATGAGATGGATTCCTTTCTTATCCTTCTCTTTTCCCAAAGAAATCTCGTAGCAATCTTAACACTTGGTCGAGGGTGGAATTTCCAATGCAGGAATGGGTGAGCCAGAAACAGTTGTATTGCTGCAACTTGGCATTTTTTATTTTTTCTGCAGACCTACAACTCTACAAATTTGAATGATTACTTATTTGTTCTCTTGTGAAATAAGAAAATCATTACTTAGTTGATTAGAAGTGGCTGGCTAACCTATCGCATCGAGTGCGAGGTCTAAATTGAGTACCTAACTCCAAAGCATCTTCTCGTATAGCTTCCTCATCTTGCTTCTTGGCCTCTCTCCCTCTTCCGTTGATTTCCATGGAGCTTCTCAGTAAAGTAGCAGATCTTGCCCTGGCTCCGTTGTTCAATTTCGTGATGCGGCAGCTGACGTATCCGTTTAAAGCCGGCGACAATGTCAGGGCCCTCCGAAGTGCCAGTGGGCATTTGCTCACCAGGAAGGACGATGTCGTCGAGATGATCGAGATAGCGGAGAGGAATGGCCAGAAACCAACTCATCAATTGCAGGAGTGGTTGGATGAGGTGAAAGCTACGAAAGCCCAAGTGGATGAGATGGTAGAGAAATATAAGCAGAGGTGGTTGTGCTTCAAATGCTTCTCACCTAACTGTTGTTCCAACTACAGTCTCAGCAAAACTGCCGCCGAGTTGCTTCTGGATGTGCAAAGGTTGTTAAATGATGAAAGAACGAAGGAGGCGGCGATAACACCGGCGCCGCCTCCTGTCCAGGAGGTGCCTGTGCCTACCACATCGACATCATCACCAAATGCAAATCAAAATCTTGAAGAAGCGCTCCGCTACATTAAAGAGGACCAAGTGGGGATGATCGGAATCTGGGGCATGGGTGGAGTTGGGAAGACCACCCTCCTCCAACGAATCAACAACTCTTTTATTGGCGACTCTTCTTTCGATGTTGTGATCGTCGCCACAGCTTCTCAATCATGTACAACGGAAAAAATTCAAAATGAGATAGTCGAGAATCTAAAACTGCAGCGCGATGGGGATGTGTCGAGAAAAGCTAAGATCATCTTCAATTTCCTGAGCAAAAGAAGTTTCCTCCTGTTGTTGGACGACCTTTGGGGGCGACTTGATCTGCAGGATGTTGGAATCCCATTTCCGCTAGGGATGGTCGGCGAACACAAGCGCAAGGTGGTCTTGACCACACGATCAATAGCTGTTTGTGGGCTGATGGAGGTGAGAAAGAGGATTAAAGTGGAGTGTCTAAACGAGAACGATGCATGGAGCCTCTTCCTGGAGAAGGTTGGCGAGGAAACCATCAACTCTCATCCGCGCGTACCTAGCCTTGCAAAAGATGTCATCAAGGAGTTGGAGGGCTTGCCGCTGGCTCTTATCACTATCGGACGAGCCATGTACGAGAAGAAGGATCCGAGACAATGGGAGTATTCCATCATTTTACTGCGGAATTCACGACTCCACGAGGTGGAGCACACAGGTATGGAGGAAGAGACTACTTTTTATAGGTTAAAGTTCAGTTATGATAGCTTGAAGTCTGACACCTTGAGAGAGTGTTTCTTGTCTTGCTCCATGTGGCCCGATGATTGTTCGATCGGTAAGCGCAGACTCATCGAGTGCTGGATGGGATTAGGCTTAATAAAAGAGTTTGCCAGCATGTCTGAAGCTTATAACACTGGACACACTCTGATCGGCGACTTGATAGGGGCATGCTTATTAGAACAGAGTCAGCAATTTGATTTTCATGTGAGGATGCATGATGTGTTACGCGATATGGCATTGTGGATAGCACGCGACAACGGGAAGAACAAGAACAAATGGATTGTTTCTGGAGATGACAGACCATTGGACAAAGAAATTTGGCATGAGGCGGAAAGGATATCGCGAGTTTTCGGTAAGATCCCAGAACTGCCTCCTATTCCATTTGCAACAGCCTCTTCTTCAAACCTTACCACCTTAATTCTTAACGGTAAAGATGACTTGAAAGTTCTTGGAAACATCCGAGCTTTTGTTGCACTCACGTATCTCGATCTCTCCTACTGTGGATTGGTTTGTTTTCCCATAGAGATATGTGGGTTGGTCCAGCTCCAATACCTCAACCTTACAGGGAATGACATACCGTCACTCCCAGAGGAGACGGGATCTCTTGTCAATCTCAAGTTCTTTATTCTGAGGGATACTGGCGTATCTACAATACCTCAGGGTGTTATCATAAAACTCAAATCTTTGCAGGTTTTTGACTTATATGAATCTGGCGTTACTGACGATAGAGATTTGACTTATTTGCCATCACTCGTGTTCAAAGAGTTGGAGTGCTTAAACAATCTAAGAGGTCTCGGAATTTGTGTAGAGGGTATATCACAACTCAATAAGATTATTGAGTTGCCCAGTCTGCCAGTAAGGTCCCTTGCTGTTAGTAGGTTGGAGTCCACTTCCTTCTCCTTCACGTCCAGCTTCCTTTCGAACGAGAAAATTCAGTCGAACTTAGCTGAACTTTGTTTGCAGAAAAGCAATGTGACCCAAGTGGTGATGGAAGGTAGCCATTTACACCCCACATGGCATCTTCGGTCACTTGGGAAGCTACAAATTCGTAATCTGCGTTGTTTAGAAGAGATAATATGGAAGGGAGTGGTTCCCAGGGAGCTGTTTCAGGCTCTAAGTATTTTATCTATAATAGGTTGTGACTAGGGGTGGCAAAACTTGACCCGATCCGATAACCCGACTGTTAATCGGGTTTGGGTTTAGATTAATCAGATTTGGATCATAAACGGGTCAACCCGCCTAACCCGATTATTAATTGGGTCATGTTCGGGTTTATGCCTTTGACCGGTTTAACCTGTTTAACCTGTTTAAGTAAACGGGTCAGGCGGGTCGGGTGGGTCAGGTGACCCGTTTAATCCGTTTAATTTTAATATTGTATGAATTATTAAGATTGTATTTGTGTAATACACTATTTATATATAATAAATTAGTAAATATTAAATTTTATATATAATTTGTATTAAACAGATTAGACGAGTCGTGTTAACGTGTCGAGTTAACACGACATGTTTAAGTATACGGGTTAGACAGGTCGTATTAGTATGTCGTGTTAACTTGACCCGTTTATTAAACGGGTTAGGCGGGTCGTGTCGTGTTACCCGTTTATTAATCGGATCGTGTTCGTGTTTACTAAATGCAACCCGTTTATTAATCGGGTCGTGTTCGTGTCAAGGTAATGTTGACCCGACCCGAATCTGACCCGACCCGAACCCGCTTAACCCGACCCGAACCCGCTTAACCCGACCCGATTGCCCACCCTAGTTGTGACATGCTTTTTAATATTTCGTGGGTTTTGCATCTCCCATGCCTTAATGATCTGCGGGTAATTAAATGTTCAACTATGAGGCAACTAATTGCTGATGGGACAGAAAATCATGGTGAGAATATTCCAGATATAGCAGAGAAAGAAGAGAAAGGAATCATGTTTACCTCTACTTTCCCTTGCCTCAAGGAAATATTTTTGGATGACCTACCAGAAATAGTTTCCATTTGCCACTCCATGTTCGCTTTCCCAGCTTTAGATAATATCACTGTCTATGAGTGTCCGAAATTAAAGAAGCTCCCATTCCGACCAGGTAATATACCGAGCAAAATACGGAGCATTTATGGTACCAAAAAATGGTGGGAAGGTTTAGAGTGGGAAGACAGCGGTGTCAGAACTTTCCTCCAACCTTTTTACCAAGAAGATTCTGATTCTGATTCTGATTCTGATGATTCAGTATCAGCAGATAGTGGTTAATATTTGTAAGAAACGATTGTTCTGCTTTCCGATCGGTGGATATCTCTGTTGCTGTTAGTATGTTCCTTGTTCTCTGTTTACATTTCGAAACGTCTACTTGTATTAGAACATTAGGAGTTTAATTTTAATTCCGTCTGTGTTTCTTGATGAAGGATTGATTGATTGAGTGGAGTTCTTTTAATTTTATTTTATTTGAGTGAATGATCGAGTGGGGTTAGCATCATAGTATGGCTTTCCCATTCTATTGCCAATCCTCTGCCAAGCTCGTATATGATAAGTAGAAATAATATATGATGATCAAAACCTGTTAAAATTGTTTCCTCCATTTTAATTCTAACTATCTCGTGTGAATGAGATATTTTTCTATATAAGCCCATCACTAGGATCCCACAATGATGAGCTCCAATTTTTGTTGCGAAAGGAAAAGATTTCTCTGCTGCATTCAAAAGAAGATCAAACTCTTCATAAATCTGAGAGAATTAGCCGCAATAATTCAACAAAACATGTGACTGCCTCAGTCATACAAAGAAATGACTCCACTGATGTTTTCCACCAAGTTTGAGTGAGGCTAATATTTGTAAGAGGGCAAGTATTCTGCTATCCGTTGGATATCTTTGATTCTATTAATTTGTTTTCTTTTTAACCTCTCTGTTTTCAAAACATCTGCCTGAATTATAATTAGTAGGAGCTTTTAATTCATCTGTGTTTCTTGATGAAGGTTTGAATGAGTGGAAGGGTTTAGGATGCATCTACCTAAGCGTAACGCCACGGCCATAAATTTCATAAATTATATTCTCTAGATAAGATTCTGCTATTAATTTTGGGTCAACTCTGTTGATCCTATTCTCAAAAGCATGGCCCATGAGTGCCCAACTCTGTTGAATCTATTTTCAAGTTATGTCTGAATAATTTAATAGGCAAAAAGGACAGAGAGAAATATTCGAAAATCAGAGTAAGAATATTTTTTTAATCTTTTTATATTTAAATATATTTTAAAATTTAACGATTGATTAACTCTAAGTAGCATTCATACAAAAAAATAAAAATTTCAATGAGTATAAATATAATGTGTTTTGGGAGGTACATATATACAAACATTAATTTTAGAGAGACATACAAGAAAATAACTAATCTCTATCTTTGTTAAATATGCATCAAAGGTATACTTTTTTCCTCTTCTTTTTTTTTTTTGTAAATTTTAAATGCATCAACTTAGCATTAATTTATTTTTATTTACCAAACAACTTACGTCTTACGCAAATAATCTATGTAAGAGGACAACCGGGCACATTAGTTTATTTAATTTGGCCTTTGGACGAGGAAGTCCAACTCTTAAGTTAAAAAATGACTTAGCATAGACTTTGTAATATATGGCCATCATCTTGCACAGTAAAAGGGATCAGCAATAATTGGCGAGAAACAGTTCTATTGTTGCAACTTAGCATTTTTTTCTGCAGACGTACAACTTTACAAATCAGCAACTTGCTGATGAATGATTAAGAAAATTATTAGTTATTTAGTTAGTAGAGTAGCTGGCTAACCTATCGCATATTTTTAAACGAACGTAGTTGTTGTAAACCGTGATGAGTGATAACTGGCTAACCTATCATCGAGTGAGAACCAACTCGAAAGCATCTCCCCGTAGCTTCCTCATCTTGCTTCTTGGCCTCTCTCCCTCTCCCGTTGATTTCTATGGAGCTTCTCAGTAAAGTTGCAGATCTTGCCCTGGCTCCGTTGTTCAATTTCGTGATGCGGCAGCTGACGTATCCGTTTAAAGCCGGCGACAACGTCAGGGCCCTCCAAAGTGCCCGCGAGCATTTGATCACCAAGAAGGACGATGTCGTCGAGAAGATCGAGATAGCGGAGAGGAATGGCCAGAAACCAACTCATCAATTGCAAGGGTGGTTGGATGAGGTGGAAGCTACGAAAACCCAAGTGGATACGATGGTAGAGAAATATAAGCAGAGGTGGTTGTGCTTCAAATGCTTCTCACCCAACTGTTGTTCCAACTACAGTCTCAGCAAAACTGCCGCCGAGTTGCTTCTGGATGTGCAAAGGTTGTTAAATGATGAAAGAACGAAGGAGGTGGCGATAACACCGGCGCCGCCTCCTGTCCAGGAGGTGCCTGTGCCTACCACATCGACATCATCACCAAATCCAAATCCTAATCTTGAAGAAGCGCTCCGCTACATTAAAGAGGACCAAGTGGGGATGATCGGAATTTGGGGCATGGGTGGAGTTGGGAAGACCACCCTCCTCCAACGAATCAACAACTCTTTTATTGGCGACCCTTCTTTCGATGTTGTGATCGTCGCCACAGCTTCTCAATCATGTACAATGGGAAAAATTCAAAAGGAGATAGCCCAGAAGCTGAACCTGCAGCAACACGAGGATGTGTCGAGACAAGCTAAGATCATCTTCAATTTCCTGAGCAAAAGAAGTTTCCTCCTGTTGTTGGACGACCTTTGGGGGCGACTTGATCTGCAGCATGCTGGAATCCCGTTTCCGCTCGGCATGGTCGGCGAACACAAGCGCAAGGTGGTCTTGACCACACGATCAATAGCTGTTTGTGGGCAGATGGAGGTGAGAAAGAAGATCAAAGTGGAGTGTCTAAACGAGAAAGATGCATGGAGCCTCTTCCTGGAGAAGGTTGGCGAGGAAACCATCAGCTCTCATCCTCTCATACCACGCCTTGCAAAAGATGTCATCAAGGAGTTGGAGGGCTTGCCACTGGCTCTTATCACAACCGGTCGGGCCATGTACGAGAAGAAGGATCCGAGACAATGGGAGTATTCCATCAATTTACTGCGGAATTCACGACTCCACGAGGTCGAGCACACAGGTACGGAGGAAGAGACTACTTTTTATAGGTTAAAGTTTAGTTATGATAGCTTGAAGTCTGACACCTTGAGAGAGTGTTTCTTGTCTTGCTCCATGTGGCCTGAGGATCGTTGGATCAATAAGGGCAGACTCATCGTGTGCTGGATGGGATTGGGATTAATAAAAGAGTTCGGCAACATGTCGGAAGCTTATAACACTGGGCACACTTTGGTCGGCGACTTGATAGGGGCATGCTTATTAGAACAGAGTCAGCAATATGATATTCATGTGAGGATGCATGATGTTTTACGCGATATGGCATTGTGGATAGCGCGCGACAACGGAAAGAACAAGAATAAATGGGTCGTCCCTGGAGATGACACCCCATTCGACAAAGAAATATGGCATGAGGCGGAAAGGATATCGCTAATGTTCGGTAAGATCCAAGAACTGCCTCCTATTCCATCTGCAACAGCCTCTTCTTCGAAGCTTGCCACTTTGATTCTTCACAGTAATTATGGCTTGAGAGAGCTTGGAAATATCCGAGCTTTTGTTGCACTCACGTATCTCGATATCTCCAACTGTGGATTGGTTTGTTTCCCCATAGAGATATGTGGGTTGGTCCAACTCCAATACCTCAATCTTGAAGGAAATGACATACAGTCACTCCCTGAGGTGCTGGGATCTCTTATCAATCTCAAGTTCCTGATTCTAGGGTATAATAGAATCCGAACAATACCTCAGGGTGTAATCACAAAACTCAAATCTTTGCAGGTTCTTGACTTATATGAATCTGACGATACTGATGATAGAAATTTGACTTATTTGCCATCACTCGTGTTCAAAGAGTTGGAGTGCTTAAACAATCTAAGAGGTCTCAGAATTTGTATAGAGGATATATCACAACTCAATAAGATTATTGAGCTGCCCAGTCTGTCAGTAAGGTCCCTTGCTATCAGCAGGTTGGAGTCCACTTCCTTCTCCTTCACGTCCAGCTTCCTTTCGGACAAGAAAATTCAGTTGAACTTAGCTGAACTTTGTTTTGTGAATAGCAATGTGACCCAAGTGGTGATGGAAGGTAGCCAGCAACATCCCACATGGCATCTTGGCGCTCTTGAGAGGCTAATGATTATTAATATGCGTTGTTTAGAAGAGATTATATGGAAGGGAGTGGTTCCCAGGGAGCTGTTTCAGGCTCTTGGCTTTTTATTTATAAAAGGTTGTGACATGCTGAAGAATATTTCATGGGTTTTGCATCTCCCTTGCCTTAAGGAGCTGCGGGTAATTAAATGTTGTAGTATGAGGCAACTAATTGCCTGTGGGCTGGAAAATCATGGTGAGAATGCTGCAGATATATCAGAAAAAGAAGAGGAGAAAGAAATCACGTTGACCCCTACTTTCACTTGCCTCAAGCATATATTTTTGAGTGACCTATCGGAAATAATTTCCATTTGCCACTCCATGTTCGCTTTCCCAGCTTTGCATGATATCGTCGTCTATAACTGTCCAAAATTAAAGAATCTCCCATTTCGACCAGTTAACATCCCGAGCAAATTAAAGCGCATTGCTGGTCCCAAAGAATGGTGGGAAAGTTTAGAGTGGGAAGACGACATTTTTAGAAATTCCCTCCAACCTTTTTACAAACAAAATTCCTGATGTTTCAGTATCAACAGATAGTATTTGAGAGTGGCTAATATTTTTGTAAGAGGCGATTGTTCTGCTTTTCGCTCTCTCTGTTGCTGTTAGGACGCTCATTTTCTCTGCAATATCTCTGTTACTTTTCGAAACATCTACTTGTATTAGAACATTTGGAGCTTAATTTTAATTCCATCTGTGTTTCTCGACGAAGGATTGATTGAATGAATGCACTTCTTTTAATATTATTTTGTTTGAGTGAATGATCGAGTGGAGTAAACTGCATAGTGGTATGGAAACCCACCACCCCAGGAAAAAAAAAAAAACTCTTCATACAAATATCAACTTTAGATAGACATACCCGATTTTTGACAGGTATATAATAATACAGGTAAAAAATAAACCTAAAATAAAAATAAAAATTAGTTTATAATCTATGGATCACATCAAGTATTCACTCTAAAGGCTAAAGTGGGTTCAAATAAAGCATTGGATATGAAATCTATTTAAGTTGATGTTAAAACATATTTCTTAATTTTTAATAGAAATAAAAGAGTAAAGATACAAGACTTTTGTTTACATGCGTTTCTCAATTAACGTTATAGATAAAATCAAACAACCTCATGGCATCTCTCCTCCTCCATCAATGTTTGTAGTGAGGCTTTAGCCCAACGACAAAGCTGCGTAGAGGAGAGGAGATCGAAGGAGTTAGGAGAGATGATCCAAATTTCTGATTTCGGGTCTTCATTAGACGCAGCGATTTCAAATGAGGAGAAGGCTCGACGTCCAGAAGGGGGAGAAGAATGCCTTGTTAAAAATTGGTTCAAATTCAGTTTCAGTAAAAATTCAGTAAGTATCAGTATTTCTGTGCCGCGTTCGAACGGGCCCTGAGCGTGTTTTTTTTACTCTAAATTTTTTTTGGTTTTCTAGTTTTAATTTGTATATAATTTATTTGTTGAGAGTTTTTTTTAAAAAAAATCGGTGCACTTCTAGATTCAAAAATATATATTCTTGACATATAAATATGATATTTTCTTGATTATGAGTTATTATAGTCAATTTTATCATCCTGTAGTATATTGTGTTATTTTTTTATTTATTCACTCTCTCGACTTATGTATTAATTAAATTAAATTTAATGCACTCATAATGTGTGTATATTCTTGAGCGAGCATGACATAATAAAATATTTTCTTAGATAACTCAATATTGACTTTGATTTACACAGTTTGACCTCATACTTAGTCATCAGTAACATGTTAATAAAAGATCAATGAAAAAGATTACAATGAGTTAGTATGAAAGCCATCTTGTTTAGAGTCCAGTTTGACTTAGTAAATTGCTTAAAAATTTTTTGAAGAAAAAAAGAGATATATACATATATATGTTTACACATTGTTCATTATGTACTACAAGAAAAGAGCTACCTGTGAAAGCCATCATTGCACCTATATAGTTTCAGTAAAAAAAAATACAGGAAAATTTCTGTCAAGTTGTGAAGAATAAGTCGAAAAGTGCATAATTATATACCAAGTTGGTTTGACTACTGTGTTGCATCATTTTTTAAATATGAAAGTTTATTTAAGAAGATTATTTAATGTTATCTATCATCAACTTGCATATGCATATTGTTATGATTAATCAAGATTAATTTATAATTTGAGTCATGCATTAGAGTTGATCATAATATACTCTTAATTATTTAATTGATCTGTGTATGACTTATTTTATTTGATTGGCATATCTATGGCTTGAATTTATTCTGAATTTTTAAAACTGCATCTCTAAAAATATTTTAGATTTTTTTTTCTGATTTCAAATAAAAAAAAAGGTATTCGAACGCAGGATTCTTGAGTTCGAACGCAGTGACTGGCGTTCGAAAAAGGTATTCGAACGCAGGATTTTTGAATTCGAACACAGTGATTGGCGTGTTCGAACGCGCAGACTGGTGCGTTAAACGCACTCGGGGGTTTTTTAAATATTGCGTCCGAACCCAGGATTTCATCTTACTTCTTATCAAACCCTAAAACCCTTTCTTTTCCATTCTCCCAAATCTTCAAGATCTTCATGGTTTTCACTAAATCCTTCACTCCATACCCTCTCAAATGCTATTTCTCCTCCGGATCTAGTGCTTTTTGGTTGAATCTTCAAGTTCTTCACCACTTTTTGCGAGATATGATTTGTGAATACTTTCTTATTTTTTTATTCAAATTAGCCTGTTGATCTTAGTTGATTTCGTGTGTTTTTAAGTTTTGATCACGATAGAGTTTACATCTTGATGTTTCTTGAGCGATTAAATATGACAAACTCGTTTGTTCTAATAGAAGATGAATTTCACTTAGGGCTTTCATAGTTTCTTAGATTTTTTTTTATTTTTTGCTTTGGGTATGTGTTGCATGTTAAAATCTATTTTTCTCTATATAAGGCCTAAAAAAGCTACAGTTTGCAAGAAGCTAAGGCCGCCTTTTTCACCGTCTTCTGCTCCAAAGTTCTCTTCATAAAATGCTACAGACAAATACGAGTTATAACTTTGGAACTCGTCCGATATAATGTCACTCCAAAAGTTATGTAGTGCAAGAGGGCATTTGCTCACCAAAAAGGACGATGTCATCGAGAAGATCGAGACAGCGGAGAGTTCCTCTCCGCTAACCTGTGGACAGTAAGAGACTTCAGCAATAATTGCCGAGAAACAGTTGTATTGCTGCAACTTTACAAATCAGCAACTTGCTGATGAAATGATCACTTATTTGTTCTTTTGTGAAATAAGAAAATCATTAATTAATTGATTAGACGTTGCGTGGCTAACCTATCGCATATTTTTAAACGAACGTGATTGACCGTTCAACTAGTATTTTAATATTTAAACTGGTGTGCCATGTTGATCGATATAGAGTATAAGCATCGAGTGAGAGCTCTAATTGAGAACCAACTCCGAAGCATCTCCTCGTAGCTCTCTCTCTCTCTCTTCCTGTCTAGTTGAAACCCATGGAGCTTCTCAGTAAAGTTGCAGATCTTGCCCTGGCTCCGTTGTTCAATTTCGTGATGCGGCAGCTGACGTATCCGTTTAAAGCCGGCGACAGCGTCAGGGCCCTCCAAAGTGCCCGCGAGCATTTGATCACCAAGAAGGACGATGTCGTCGAGAAGATCGAGATAGCGGAGAGGAATGGCCAGAAACCAACTCATCAATTGCAAGGGTGGTTGGATGAGGTGGAAGCTACGAAAACCCAAGTGGATACGATGGTAGAGAAATATAAGCAGAGGTGGTTGTGCTTCAAATGCTTCTCACCCAACTGTTGTTCCAACTACAGTCTCAGCAAAACTGCCGCCGAGTTGCTTCTGGATGTGCAAAGGTTGTTAAATGATGAAAGAACGAAGGTGCTGGCGATAACACAGGTGCCGCCTCCTGTACAGGAGGTGCCTATTCCTTCCACATCGACATCATCTCCAAATGCAAATCCAAATCTTGAAGAAGCACTCTACTACATCAGAGAGGATCAAGTGGTGGGGATGATCGGAATTTGGGGCATGGGTGGCGTAGGGAAGACCCACCTTTTGCACCAAATCAACAACTCCTTTATTGGTGGCTCTTCTTTTAATCCGGTGATCTTGGTCACAGTTTCTCAATCATGTACAATAAGGAAACTTCAAAAGGAGATAGTCGAGAATCTGAAACTGCCGAGAATCTGAAACTGCCCGAGGATTGGTTGATCAGTACGGAAAACCTCATCGAATGCTGGATGGGATTGGGCTTAATAAAAGAGTTTGATTCCACATCAGAAGCATATAACACCGGGAACACTCTGATCAGGTACCTCATAGGAGCATGCCTATTCGAAGATCATGAAGAAGAAGGCAGAGTAGTGAGGATGCACGAAGTGTTACGCGATATGGCGTTGTGGATAACACACGACGAGGGAAAGAAGAAGAACAAATGGATGGTCTTCACAGATGAGGCTCCACGTGACAAGGATATTTGGAGTAAAGCAGAAAGGATAACGTTGATGCAGAGTAAATATTGAAGCACTTCCTCCTGTTGCAACTACACCCTATTTATCCAAACTCACCACTTTGATGCTTTCACTTAACCGTAACTTGAGAGCGCTTGGAGATAATATCGGAGCTTTAGTTGCACTCACATATCTTGACCTCTCCCGGTGTGGATTTGTTCATTTTCCCAAAGAGATATGTGGGTTGGTCCAGCTCCGATACCTCAACCTTGCAAACAATGAGATATCATCTCTCCCTGTGGAGCTGGGATCTCTTGTCAACCTCAAGTTCCTGATTTTACGGGATACTGGAATCCATACAATACCTCAGGGTGTTATTGCAAACCTCAAGTCTTTGCAGGTTCTCGACTTATATCACACATGGAGGATTATTGGTGAAAATTTGACCTATTTGGCATCACAACTATTGGAAGAGTTAAGAGTGCTTAGACAACTAAAAGGTCTTGGAATTTGCATAGGAGATACATCGCAATACCATAGACTACTTGTTGAGTTGCCCAATGTATCAATTCGGTGGCTCGGCATAAGCAATCTAGAGAATTCCACTTCTTCCTTCTCCTTGTCGACTAGCTTCCTCGGGGACGAGCAAATCCAGATAAACTTAGCTGATCTTTGTTTTGCGAATAGCGATGTGACCCCCAGTGCATGGTGATTGAAGGTAACCATCAACAACCCACATGGCAACTTGGAGCACTTGAGACCCTCGAATTTCGTGAGATGCGCCGTTTAGAAGAGATAATATGGAAGGGAATAGTTCCCAAGGAGCTGTTTCAGGCTCTTCGGGTCTTCTTTATATGTAGTTTATTGTCAGAAGTTGAACATTTCATGGATTTTGCATCTCCCATGCCTTAGGGACCTATATGTAATTGAGTGTTCTAGAATGAAGGAACTAATTGCTTGTGAAGCGAAAAATCATGGTGAGGATGTTCCAGATACAATAGAAAAGGAAGAAGAGAAAGAAATCACGTCCACCGCCACTTTCCCTTCCCTTGCCTCACGACCTTATTTTTGAAAAATGTGCCAGAGATGGTTTCCATTTGCCACTCCGCATTCGCTCTTCCGGCGTTCAATTATATAACTATCTACAAGTGTCCGAAATTGAAGACGCTCCCATTCCGGCCAGGTAACATCCCGGGCATATTAAAATATATTAGAGGAGCCGGACGATGGTGGGAAGGTTTAGAGTGGGAAGACAGCAGTGTCAAACCTTCCCTCCAACAGTTTCACGTCACTCACAGGGTATATCAATTTCTGTTGGCGTTGATTTATTCTCTTTTACATCCCTTGTGATGATTTATTTTCAAAACAGCGAGTGATTTAATTTATGCTTTGGTTTGTTGTGGTTTTCCGATCTCAATGAAGGTCATTTGTATGCCACAGGCAAGTATCTTTGAGCAATAAAATGGTATTGATGTCTCCACCACAGCAGAAGAGGATATATAGTCAAATCATTTATAGTCATATTTACAACAACTTTGTCATGTTTTCCTTAGCATCTTTAATAGTAACTTAGTAAATTATTATTATCCTAAATAAATCATTTTTTCACTATTTCCCCCCTTATTTAGCATATTCATGTATTGAGAAGTTACATACAGTAGTATTTCATAACTCTTGAGAGGAGTTTATGAGTAATCCGAGGTGTAGTTGGCTGCATCGTATCCAAGTTTTTGTTGGACGAGTGACTTGTTTTCTTCATTTTTAATTGTTCTTGTCTCGACTGAGACATGTTTCGTAATTTTATTAATTATGATAAGTAGTGGTGATGATCGAAACCTATTAATTAAAATTGTTTCTTAATTTTATTATATATATATATATATATAATCGTTTACAACAAAATTTGTGTACAAAGGCCTTAGAGATAGGAATATACTGACTACATAGTTTACCTATACTTGTGACTTAACAAGCCTTAATGATGTAATGGGCGATTGTTCTGCTTCTCGGTAGATATCTCTGTTGTTGTTAATTCCTTTTCTTTTTTTTTCTCATCTCTGTATTAAAAAGAAAACTTCAGAGCTTTTAATTCCGTCTGTTTGACATACATGACTGAAGGACTGATCGAGTGAAATTAGCAGCATAATTATGTACAAAAAGTAAATATAAAAATTCTCTACTCTATAAGTTCCTACGTGATAAAAGTGTCAGTGACGTTCAAAACCTGTTGAAAATTGTGTAACTATCTCGTGTGAACAATGGACATCAAGTTTTTGTGGGGAATAAAAGATATCTCTAATGCATCAAATTTCTCATAAAAACATTCTCGAGTGCAACAAAAGGAAAAAGAAGAGAGAAAAAAAAAAAAACTAAAAGACCATTCTCGGGTGCCATGATGCATTCACTAGCTTCAGAACTTTCCTCTCAGGTTTAGCACTCCTTTTCATACAAAGAACAATCTTGAGAAAACCATTACAAATGAGTTTGACAGTAGGAAAAAAAAATCCTTATTAATAGATATACTTGCATACATATATATATATATATGTTTATTTATTTATTTTGTGTTGTTATATAACCTATAAACCTATATCTAAAAAAGGCTTCTAATAATTTAATTATATTTAGTTTCTCAATTTGCAATAATAAGTTCTAGTGTACACTGTATATCTAAAATGTGTGGACTCTATTATAAAATAAATACACCAACTATAGAAATTATATGCACTGATTATAAAAAAAATATACACTGAGTTTCATATATTAATTAAAATGATAAATAAAATAAAATTATACAAAAATCTACCTAAATAGGTTAAACTGTTAGATTTGTTTTATTCAAAGTAATTAGATATTATATATATAGCAAACTATATAAGTATCATCTTATTCTTATATTATAGAGGAGAGGAATAATAATTGCACAAAATAATTCTTATATTAGTTAATTAATTAGAAAGATACGGTCACCTAAAGCATATATATTTATATATAAGTTAGATGGTTTGTTACTTCTGCGTCGGCACTTTACTTCTGTTTTTAAATTTGGCTTTGACTTTTTAGTGATATGAGCCTTTGTATTCTGTATTATTTATAAAATATAAAATAATAATTATTATTATATTAAATCTTGATTAATTTATCATGTGAGAATTTTTTTTTTTTTTTTTTGATATCAAGAGCTGAGAATTTAGCTAGTGGTTACATCGCGGGTCCGAATAGATCCTAACTTATCCGAATTTAGAATTGTTACCATCCTAAGGTAGCTTATTGGCCTTACACCAATCGCTTCTCAAAACTGATTTTCTTCCTAGCTTGGCCAACCAGTTACTCTATTTTCTTCTCAGTAGATGTGACTAAACTTAACCACTATCCTCTCCTTCAAATACTTTAATCAATGCTAGAGTATTAGACTCCGCTGGTACTCTATCCTATCTACCATGTGGAAGCTATATGGTTCACCCACTTGAAAGGCAATTATATTTAATAGCAGCAGGGTGTTACGTAAGATATGCTACAAAACAGTCTATCCGACTAAGATTGCAGGGCCTGCACATGCCCGCCGAATGATTAGGATCGGTTGTGGTAGAGCATCTATTAAGTGGTGTTGTTGCTGTAGCAAATAGTAATCCGTTCACAAGATTGCCAAAGTACTGAAATCTGAAGACCGTGATAGTATTCTTGAGAGTCTTTGACCAATCAACTTCTATGCTTTTCTCATTCAAACAGGTAGGCCTGATTGACATTGGAGGTTAGTATCGAGTGATCGAGAGCTCGAAGGACAACCCCAGGGCATCTCCTCTTAGCTTTCTCATTTGAAATCCATGGAGCTTCTCAATGGAGTTGCAATCGTTGTCCTCTCTCCGTTGTTCAATTTCGTGGCACGGCAACTGGCGTATCCGTTTAAAGCCGGTGATAACGTGAGAGAGCTCGAAAGGGCCACCGGGCGTTTGCTCAACAAGAAGAAGGATGTGATGGAGCGTATCGAGATAGCAAAACGGAATAGCCAGAGACAAACCCATCAACTTCAAGGATGGTTAGATGAGGTGGAAGCTACCAAATCCGAAGTGGATGCGATAGTAGAGAAATATACCCAAAGGTGTGTGTGCTTCAAATGTTTCTCACCTAATTGTTCTTCAAACTATATTATCGGCAAAGCTGCCGCCAAGAAGCTTCCGGACGTGGAAAGGTTGTTAAATTATGAAATAAAGGAGGAGGCAGCGATAGCGCCGGTGCTGCCTCCTGTCCAGGAGGTGTCTATTCCTACCACATCAACATCATCTCCGATTGCAAATTCAAATCTTGAAGAAGCACTCCACTGCATTAGAGAGGATCAAGTGGTGGGGATGATCGGAATTTGGGGCATGGGTGGTGTAGGAAAGACCCACCTTTTGAAACAAATCGAAAACTCATTTGCTGGCGGCTCTTCTTTTAATCCGGTGATCTGGGTCACAGCTTCTCAGTCATGTACAACCGAAACCATTCAGAAGCAGATCGTCAAGAAGCTGAAACTACGGCAACAAGAGGATGTTACAGAACCACGTGATATCATCTTCAATTTCTTCAAAAATAAAAGTTTCCTCGTGCTGTTGGACGACCTTTGGGGGCGACTTAATCTAGAGGATGTTGGAATCCCATTTCCACTCGGGGTGGTCGGCGGATGCAAGCGCAAGGTGGTGTTGACCACGAGATCAATAAATGTTTGTGGCAAGATGGAGGTGAGAAAGAAAATCAAAGTGAAGTGCCTGAACGATGACGAGGCATGGAGCCTCTTCCAGGAGAAGGTTGGCGAGGAAACCATCAGCTCTCATCCTCTCATACCACGCCTTGCGAAAGAGGTCATCGAGGAGTTGGAGGGCTTGCCACTGGCTCTTATCACAACCGGTCGGGCCATGTACGACAAGAAGGATCCAAGAGAATGGGAGTATGCCATCCATCTACTTAAGAAGTCGCGACTCGATGAAGTCGAGCATTCACGCGAAGATCAAGAAGGGAGTACTTTTTATAGATTAAAGTTCAGTTATGATAGCTTGATGTCTGACACCTTGAGAGAGTGTTTCTTGTCTTGCTCCATGTGGCCCGAGGATCATCGAATAAGGAAGGATATCCATATTGAATGCTGGATGGGATTAGGCTTAATAAGAGAGTTTGACTACATATCAGAAGCATATAACACCGGGAACACTCTGATCAGGTACCTCATAGGAGCATGCTTATTAGAGGAGAATGAAGTATATCATGAAGTGAGGATGCATGATGTGTTACGCGATATGGCATTGTGGATAACACACGACGAGGGGAAGAAGAAGAACAAATGGATGGTCTTTACAGATGAGGCTCCACGCGACAAGGAAATTTGGCATAAAGCAGAGAGGATAACATTGATGCAGAGTAATATTGAAGCACTTCCTCCTATTGCAACCACATCCTTTTCATCCAAACTCACCACTTTGATGCTTTCACATAACCATAAATTGAGAGAGCTCGGAGATAATTTGGGAGCCCTAGTTGCACTCACATATCTTGAGCTCTCCTGGTGTGGATTTGTTCAGTTTCCCAAAGAGATATGTGGGTTGGTCCAGCTCCAACACCTCAGCCTTGCAAACAATGAAATATCGTCTCTCCCTGTAGAGCTGGAATCTCTCGTCAATCTCAAGTTCCTGATTTTACGGGTTAATAGAATCCATACAATACCTCAGGGTGTTATTGCAAAACTCAAGTCTTTGCAGGTTCTCGACTTATATCAAAAGTGGAGGAGTATTGGTGAAGACTTGACCTATTTGGCATCACAACTGTTGGAAGAGTTAAAGTGCTTAGACAATCTAAAAGGTCTTGGAATTTGCATAGGAGATACATCGCAACTCCATAGACTTGCTGAGTTGCCCAATGCATTAACTCGGTGGCTCGGCATCAGCAAGCTTGAGAAATCCTCTTCCTTCTCCTTGATTACTCGCTTCCTTGGGGACGAGCAAATCCAGATGAACTTAGCTGAACTTTGTTTTACGAATAGCAATGTGACCCAAATGGTAATTGAAGCTAACCATCATCGACCAACATGGCAACTTCGAGCGCTTGAGAAGCTTGAATTTCATGAGATGCATTGTTTAGAAGAGATAATATGGACAGGAGTAGTTCCCAAGGAGCTATTTCAGGCTCTTCGCCATTTAACTATAAATAGTTGCCACAAGGTGAAGAGCATTTCATGGGTTTTGCATCTCCCATGCCTTAAGTTCCTTGGGGTAGTGAAATGTAATAGTATGAGGGAACTGATTGCTTGTGGGGCAGAAAATCATGGCGAGAGTGTTGCAAATACAGTAAAAAGGGAAGAGGAGAAAGAAATCACGTCAATCCCTACTTTTCCTTCCCTCACGATGATAAATATAGATAATCTTCCAGAGATGGTTTTCATTTGCCACTCTACATTCGCTCTCCCGGCATTAATTGAGCTCCACATCAGCAGTTGTCCGAAATTGAAGAAGCTCCCATTCCAACCAGGTAACATCCCGAGTAAATTACGAGCTATTTATGGTTCCAAAGGATGGTGGGAAGGTTTAGAGTGGAAAGACAGCAGTGTCAAAACTTCCCTCCAACAGCTTTACATCGATCCATACCAAGTTCCTACGTGATAAGTGTCACTGACTGTCAAAACCTGTTAAAATTGTTTCCTTAATTTTTAGTGGATATTATCTTGTGTGAATGAATGACAGACCTCAATTTTATGTGTGTTGAAAACTGGACATATTTGGCATCACAACTGTTTGAAGAGCTTCATTTTTTTGCATCAAATTTCTTAAAAAAAGAGAAGATTAAGAAAGCTCTTACCTTTTCCCTTTCTACACCTGTGAAGCCGCAATAATTCAAAGGCCATTACACACTCATGGAATTCGTAACAATTTGTGCCGAGCTGCTTTGAATATTTAATTTTGATGTCGCCAAATTTTCACACCGTTTTGGATCGAAATTTTTTTATTTGGAATAGAAATTTTTAGAGTATCGTCCACAATTGTCGTCTAAATTGATGTTGGAAAACACCAAACGCCAAATGTGCGTATTAGATTTGAGTTGTGTGATAGTGTTGCACGATGTACTCATAGTCTAAATTAACAAAAAACTTAATTTAAATTGTGAAACCTAACTTAATTTAAAAGCTTAAACTATTAATTTCTTTTCTAGGCAAGGCGAAATTAAACTAATTGTCGGGTTACTCCTTCAGATATACTCGACATTGTGATTATGAGATGAGCTGCTTTCTGCATTATAGCAAGGATAAGTGATACCCTCGAAACCACTATCTTTATCATTTTTCCACGCTTCTCTAATTGACCAGCTGCAATTTTGCACCTACCCGAAGTTTTGTAGGACGTTTCATGCGGCGAAGATATGCAGACGATTGGATCACCCAACCGGATAGTCTTTTTTTTTAGATCCAATAAGCATGAAGCATTAAAGCATTTTATAGTCTGAGAGGGTGTGAATTGAACACAATGTAATAGTCCAGACAGCAGCAAAAATTACTAAGCGATTACAACCATGACATAAATCTAAAGCCCTCTTCTCATGAATAAAAAAAGCAAGAAAGACTCGGATAACTGATGCCTTAATTATAGTAGAGAGATAAGTGACATACCCACCAGCCTCGGTCACCCTTTTGCCTAAAAGAGCAACCCCTGGTGAGCCTAGCACGCCCACCGGTCGGCTAGAACAACACCGTCTAGCAGTCGGCGCAGACGACGACGGTCTATGAATGGCTAAACATGGCCGTTATGTTGAAGCAATCTTGGCACTTGAGGTCCATGAAGGAGTTGGGAGAGTGGACAAGACGCTTGAGCTTGTGCTTCCTCTTCTCAAGCTCAGTCAGAGGATTTAGTAAATCGATGTCGTTTTGGAGGACCATCTTGATGAAACCCTAGAAAGATCGTGCGAACTTCAAAAGATGGAGAACAAAAGGCGAGACAGCCGCGACAAGAGTCACCTAATCGAATAGTTAGGTATCTCTAGCCTAGCTCCTACTATTTATTTTATTTATCAACTAACTCTAACAGAGCTAGTAAGTATCTTGCCCATGACTAAGGAGGTTATGAGATTGACTCTAACTCCAAATAATTATTGTGAAAATAATTATTTAGTTGTTGGTGGTGGTGGCTTAACTCAATGATTTAGCTCGATTAATGGCTCGACGTGCGATTGGTTTGGAAGAGCAGCTCGCCAGCACAATGACTTAGAACAATGTCTTAGAATATTTAGTTTGGAACAATTATTCAGCGATGCACACAATTTGAAGTCTAAACTAGGAGGCTCAGTACACTAGCTAAAACTTGATAGAGTTTTAATGCCTTTATATCTAAAGAAGGTTAGCCTTTTGTCACATCCATATCTAACCCTCAGGCTCTTAAATGATTAAAAGAAAAATACTATTTATGCAAAGGTTGTTAGATGAAGGTGAAAAGCTAGCACTGGCTTAAGTAGTAATGACACCAGCGTCGTCTCATGTCCAGGAGGAGTCTCTACCGACATCATCTCTGAATACATGTCCAAATCTTAAAAAAGCACTCCGCTACATTAAAGATGAGCCAGTAGGGATGATCAACATTTGTGACATGGGTGGCATAGAAAAGACCCACCTTTGAAACAAATCAACAACTCCTTTATTGGTGACTCTGCTTTCGATGTTGTGATTCTCGCCATAGCTTCTCAATCATGTACGAGAGAAACAATTCAAAAGCAGATTGCCAAGAGCTAAAACTATAGCAACCAGAGGATGTTACAGAACAACATGATATATCTTCAATTTCCTCCCATTGTTGGATGACCTCTTGGAGCAACTTGATGTTCAGGATATTAGAATTCCATTTCCACTCGGCATGGTTGGCATCCCAGCCCTTCTCAAATATGAGACAATTTCTAGCTTTCCATCATCCACAAACCCGTAGCCACTATGGCTAGAAATTTGGCCGTGCATCCTCCTAAATGGCCCCAATCATACGCAAGCCAATTCGGGTCGAGCACAAAGGATATACCCAAGATTTGAGCAATAACTTCCCAAACCTCAATCGCATATCAACAATGATACAAGATGTGATCATAGGTTCCCTTCGTAAGCCCATAGACCATGCAAGGGTCATCGAGCCAATTTTAAGTTTGAACAAAACGGCACACGTGGGGATTCTACCCCACATAACTTTTCAATTAAACAGCATGACCCTAGGATTAATTTTCAGCTTCCAGAGCCTTCGCCAATCAAACTCCTCAGACCCAGAGATGGTTATCATCCTCAAAAACTTGTACAAAGCGCCCGCTGTGGATCCGGCCCAAATAAGGTCAGGAGCATTCATATTAGAGTTTATACAATTAAAATCTACAAAAGAAGTGATCCAAGGGTCAGTCAGGACATTCGTCCTATCGCCTTGGCCAACAAAGCGTCTGATGCCCAATCTCATATTACAGGCACGAGGGCACGAGGCCCTGGCTTAATCTTAGTAACCCATGGGTCAACAGCCCCATGCTTATATTTCATCAAAACCATCCAAAAGCAAGCTGAATTGTTTAGCATTTTAAGATATTGCTGCCAATTTTGGCCACTTCCAAATTACGGATCCCGAGGCCCCCCCTCATCCTTAGAATTAGTGATCCCAGTTGATGGGATGGATCCTTTCTTATCCTTATCTTTTCCGAAAGAAATCTCGTAGCAATCTTTTAACACTTGGTAGAGGGTGGAATTTCCAATGCAGGAATGGGTGATCCAGAAACAGTTGTAATCTGCAACTTGGCATCTTTTATTTTGTCTGCAGACGTACAACTTTACAAATCAACGACTTGCTGATGAATGATTACTTATTTGTTCTCTTGTGAAATAAGAAAATCATTACTTAGTTGATTAGAAATGGCTGGCTAACCTATCGCATCGAGTGAGAGCTCTAAATTGAGTACTTAACTCCAAACCATCTTCTCGTATAGCTTCCTCATCTTGCTTATTAGCCTCCCTCCCTCTCCCGTTGATTTCTATGGAGATTCTCAGTAAAGTAGCAGATCTTGCCCTGGCTCCGTCGTTCAATTTCGTGATGCGGCAGCTGACGTATCCGTTTAAAGCCGACGACAACGTCAGGGCCCTCCAAAGTGCCAGTGGGCATTTGCTCACCAGGAAGGACGATGTCGTCGAGATGATCGAGATAGCGGAGAGGAATGGCCAGAAACCAACTCATCAATTGCAGGAGTGGCTGGATGAGGTGAAAGCTACGAAAGCCCAAGTGGATGAGATTGTAGAGAAATATAAGCAGAGGTGGTTGTGCTTCAAATGCTTCTCACCCAACTGTTGTTCCAACTACAGTCTCAGCAAAACTGCCGCCGAGTTGCTTCTGGATGTGCAAAGGTTGTTAAATGATGAAAGAACGAAGGAGCTGGCGATAACACTGGCGCCGCCTCCTGTCCAGGAGGTGCCTGTGCCTACAACATCGACATCATCACCAAATGCAAATCAAAATCTTGAAGAAGCGCTCCGCTACATTAAAGACGACCAAGTGGGGATGATCGGAATCTGGGGCATGGGTGGAGTTGGGAAGACCACCCTCCTCCAACGAATCAACAACTCTTTTATTGGGGACTCTTCTTTCGATGTTGTGATCGTCGTCACAGCTTCTCAATCATGTACAACGGAAAAAATTCAAAATGAGATAGCCGAGAATCTAAAACTGCAGCGCGATGGGGATGTGTCGAGAAAAGCTAAGATCATCTTCAATTTCCTGAGCAAGAGAAGTTTCCTCCTGTTGTTGGACGACCTTTGGGGGCGACTTGATCTGCAGGATGTTGGAATCCCATTTCCGCTAGGGATGGTCGGCGAACACAAGCGCAAGGTGGTCTTGACCACACGATCAATAGCTGTTTGTGGGCAGATGGAGGTGAGAAAGAGGATTAAAGTGGAGTGTCTAAACGAGAACGATGCATGGAGCCTCTTCCTGGAGAAGGTTGGCGAGGAAACCATCAACTCTCATCCGCGCGTACCTAGCCTTGCAAAAGATGTCATCAAGGAGTTGGAGGGCTTGCCGCTGGCTCTTATCACTATCGGACGAGCCATGTACGAGAAGAAGGATCCGAAACAATGGGAGTATTCCATCAATTTACTGCGGAATTCACGACTTCACGAGGTCGAGCAAACGGGTATGGAGGAAGAGACTACTTTTTATAGGTTAAAGTTCAGTTATGATAGCTTGAAGTCTGACACCTTGAGAGAGTGTTTCTTGTCTTGCTCCATGTGGCCCGAGGATTGTTCTATCAGTAAGAGCAGACTCATCAAGTGCTGGATGGGATTAGGCTTAATAAAAGAGTTTGCCAGCATGTCTGAAGCTTATAACGCTGGACACACTCTGATCGGCGACTTGATAGGAGCATGCTTATTAGAACAGAATCAGCAATATGATTTTTTCTTGAGGATGCATGATGTGTTACGCGATATGGCGTTGTGGATAGCACGCGACAACGGAAAGAACAAGAACAAATGGATTGTCCCTGGAGATGACAGACCATTGGACAAAGAAATTTGGCAAGAGGCGGAAAGGATATCGCGAGTTTTCGGTAAGATCCCAGAACTGCCTCCTATTCCAGTTGCAACAGCCTCTTCTTCAAACCTTACCACTTTAATTCTTATCGGTATAGATGACTTGAAAGTTCTTGGAAACATCCGAGCTTTTGTTGCACTCACGTATCTCGATCTCTCCTACTGTGTATTGTTCTGTTTTCCCATAGAGATATGTGGGTTGGTCCAGCTCCAATACCTCAATCTTGAAGAAAATTGTATACAGTCACTCCCTGAGGAGCTGGGATCTCTTGTCAATCTCAAGTTCCTGATTCTGAGACATAATGCTGTCCAAACAATACCTCAGGGAGTTATAACAAAACTCAAATCTTTGCAGGTTCTTGACTTATACGAACCTGACGGTATTATTGAAAGAAATTTGACTTATTTACCATCACTCGTGTTCAAAGAGTTGGAGTGCTTAAACAATCTAAGAGGTCTCGGAATTTGTGTAGAGGGTATATCACAACTCAATAAGATTATTGAGTTGCCCAGTCTGTCAGTAAGGTCCCTTGCTGTTAGTAGGTTGGAGTCCACTTCCTTCTCCTTCCCGTCCAGCTTCCTTTCGAACGAGAAAATTCAGTCCAACTTAGCTGAACTTTGTTTGAAGAAAAGCAATGTGACCCAAGTGGTGATGGAAAGTAGCCATTTACACCACACATGGCATCTTCGGTCACTTGAGAAGCTAAAAATTCTTAATCTGCGTTGTTTAGAAGAGATAATATGGAAGGGAGTGGTTCCCAGGGAGTTGTTTCAGGCTCTAAGCATTTTATCTATAAAAGGTTGTAACATGCTGAAGAACATTTCGTGGGTTTTGCATCTCCCATGCCTTAATAATCTGCGGGTAATTAAATGTTCAACTATGAGGCAACTAATTGCTGATGGGACAGAAAATCATGGTGAGAATATTGCAGATATAGCAGAGAAAGAAGAGAAAGGAATCATGTTGACCTCTACTTTCCCTTGCCTAAAGGAAATATTTTTGGATGACCTACCAGAAATAGTTTCCATTTGCCACTCCATGTTCGCTTTCCCAGCTTTAGATAATATCACTGTCTATGAGTGTCCGAAATTAAAGAAGCTCCCATTCCGACCAGGTAATATACCGAGCAAAATACGGAGAATTAAAGGTACCAAAAAATGGTGGGAAGGTTTAGAGTGGGAAGACAGCGGTGTCAGAACTTTCCTCCAACCTTTTTACGAAGAAGATTCTGATTCTGATGATTCAGTATCAGCAGATAGTGGTTAATATTTGTAAGAGACGATTGTTCTGCTTTCCGATCGGTGGATATCTCTGTTGCTGTTAGTATGTTCCTTTTTCTCTGTTACATATCTCCGTTACTTTTCGAAACGTCTACTTGTATTAGAACATAGTATGGCTTTCCCATTCTATTGCCAATCCTCTGCCAAGCTCGTATATGATAAGTAGAAATAATATATGATGATCAAAACCTGTTAAAATTGTTTCCTCCATTTTAATTCTAACTATCTCGTGTGAATGAGATATTTTCTATATAAGCCCATCACTAGGATCCCACAATGATGAGCTCCAATTTTTGTTGCGAAAGGAAAAGATTTCTCTGCTGCATTCAAAAGAAGATTAAACTCTTCATAAATCTGAGAGAATTAGCCGCAATAATTCAACAAAACATGTGACTGCCGCAGTCATACAAAGAAATGACTCCAATGATGTTTTCCACCAAGTTTGAGTGAGGCTAATATTTGTAAGAGGGCAAGTATTCTGCTATCCGTTGGATATCTTTGATTCTGTAAATTTGTTTTCTTTTTAACCTCTCTGTTTTCAAAACATCTACTTGTATTATAATAAGTGGGAGCTTTTTAATTCCATCTGTGTTTCTTGGTGAAGGATTGATGCGCTTAACGCCACGGCCATAAATTTCATAAATTATATTTTCTAGATAAGATTCTGCTATTAATTTTCCATCAACTCTGTTAATCGTATTCTCAAAAGCATGGCCCAATTCTACTCAAAAAGAAAATGGGCTCTCGCGATCATGAAGGTGAATTGGGTTCCGACGATCAAGAAAAGGGTTTGGGCTTAGATTTGGGCTATGATCCAGGAAACTCCAGTGATTCAGCCCAGACATGGACCCATTCTCTCGCAGATTCGGCATCATCGGAACGAACCCGATTGCAACCCGCAAGCGAGGTGAGTGGGATTTCCTCGAAAGGGGAGTCTGCTATTCGCACACCGAAATTTGATGGGTTATATCAGGAGAAATCTCTCCATGGTTCTTCCAGTTATTGGGAGAAGGGGGAGAGTAGCAAACTTCTCTATAAGGATGTTCTTCTAGGGTTGGGTAAGAATTCTGAGAAAGAGGGATCAATTTAGAATGTGCCTTAGGAGAGCAACATCTTTCTAATTAATTAGTTATTAATGATTTTCTTATTTCACAAGAAAGAAAAACGATATAATGTGTTATTCTTTAAGCTTTTCTAAACCTTGTAATATTTAATGTTTGATTTAACTTAAATCTAATGGGGATGGATACACATCTGCGATGCGATCTGAGACGTTCGAGCAACCCGCTCGTTATTCCCGCAAAGGGTGAAAACGTGGCGAGATCAAGGCCGCTTCTTAAAAGAGCACAACGGTTAGGATTTAGTATTGTAAGCCGACATGGCATTTTTCAAAATGGAAGTCATAATCACAATTGATTTTCCAAAGCATCTCCGCGAAGCTTTCTCATCTTCTCTCCCTCTCTTTCTCTCTTCCTCTCTAGTTGAAATCCATGGAGCTTCTCAATGGATTCGCAAGCGTTGCCCTGTCTCCGTTGTTCAATTTCGTCACGCGCCAACTGACGTATCCGTTTAAAGCTGATGATAACGTGATAGAGCTCGAAAGGGCCACCAGGCGTTTGCTCAACAAGAAGAAGGATGCGATGGAGCGTGTCGAGATAGCTAAGCAGAATGGCCAGAGACAAACTCATCAACTTCAAGGATGGTTAGATGAGGTGGAAGCTACCAAATCCGAAGTGGATGCGATAGTAGAGAAATATACCCAAAGGTGTGTGTGCTTCAAATGTTTCTCACCTAATTGCTGTTCAAACTATACTATCAGCAAAGCTGCAGCCAAGAAGCTTCTGGATGTGCGAAGGTTGTTGGATGATGACAGAACGACGGAGGTGGCGATAACACCGGTGCCGCCTCCTGCCCAGGAGGTGTCTATTCCTACCACATCAACATCATCACCGATCGCAAATTCAAATCTTGAAGTAGCACTCTACTACATCAGAGAAGATCAAATGGCGGGGATGATCGGAATTTGGGGCATGGGTGGTGTAGGGAAGACCCACCTTCTGAAACAAATCAACAACTCCTTTATTGGTGGCTCTGCTTTTAATCACGTGATCTTCGTCACAGCTTCTCAATCATGTACAATAGGAAAACTTCAAAAGGAGATAGCACAGAAGCTGGACCTGCAGCAACACGAGGATGTGTCGGTACAAGGTAACATCATCTTCAATTTCCTAAGGAATAGAAGTTTCCTCCTGCTGTTGGACGACCTTTGGGGGCGACGTGATCTGCAGGATGTTGGAATCCCATTTCCGCTCGGAATGGTCGGCGGATGCAAGCGCAAGGTGGTGTTGACCACGCGATTAATAAATGTTTGTGGCAAGATGGAGGTGAGAAAGAAATCAAAGTGAAGTGCCTGAACGATGACGAGGCATGGAGCCTCTTCCAGGAGAAGGTTGGCGAGGAAACCATCAGCTCTCATCCTCTCATACCACGCCTTGCAAAAGATGTCATCAAGGAATTGGAGGGCTTGCCACTGGCTCTTATCACAACCGGTCGGGCTATGTACGATAAAGAGGATCCAAGAATGGCAACATGCCATTGATTTACTTAAGAAGTCGCGACTCGATGAGGTCGAGCATTCACGCGAGGATCAAGAAGGGAGTACTTTTTATAGATTAAAGTTCAGTTAGCATGATGTGTTACGCGATATGGCATTGTGGATAGCACACGACAACGGGAAGAACAAGAACAAATGGATTGTCCTTCGAGATGAGGCTCCACGTGATGAAGAAATTTGGCATAAAGCAGAAAGGATAATGTTGATTAACAGTAAAATCAAAGAATTTCCTCGTATTGCAGCTACACCCTCTTCATCTAAACTCACCACTTTGATGCTTTCACGTAACTATAACTTGATAGCGCTTGGAGATAATATTGGAGCTCTAGTTGCACTCACATATCTTGACCTCTCCAATTGTAGAATTATACATTTTCCCAAAGAGGTATGTGGGTTGGTCCAGCTCCGATACCTAAACCTTACAAACAATGAAATGCCGTCTCTCCCTGTGGAGCTGGGATCACTTGTCAATCTCAAGTTCCTGATTTTACGGGATACTGGAATCCATACAATACCTCAAGGTGTTATTGCAAAACTCAAGTCTTTGCAGCTTCTCGACTTATATCAAAATTGGAGGTCTATTGATGAAATTTTGACCTACTTGGCATCACAACTGTTGGAAGGGTTAGAGTGCTTAAACAATCTAAAAGGTCTTGGAATTTGCATAGGAGACACATCGCAACACCATAGACTTGTTGAGTTGCCCAATGTATCAGTCCGGTGGCTCGGCATAAGCAATTTAGTGAAATCCACTTCCTTCTCCTTGTCGACTAGCTTTCTTGGGGACAAGAAAATCCAGATGAACTTAGCTGAACTCTGTTTTTCGAAAAGCAATGTGGCCCAACTGGTGATTGAAGGTAGCCATCAACACCCCACATGGCATATTCGGGCACTAGAGACAGTCGAAATTGTTGGAATGCGCTGTTTGGAAGAGATAATATGGAAGGGGGTAGTTCCCAAGGAGCTCTTTCTAGCTCTTTGCTCTTTACATGTACTTGATTGTGACATGCTGAAGAACATTTCATGGATTTTGCATCTCCCATGCCTTACGCATCTGGTGGTAGTTAGGTGTTTTAGTATGAGGGAATTAATTGTTTGTGGGGCGGAAAATCATGGCGAGAATGTTGTTTCGTCTTTCCCTCGCCTCAAGCAGAAAATTTTGTTTGGTCTTCCAGAGATGGTTTCCATTTGTCACTCCGCATTCGCTCTCCCGGCATTAAATTATATCAATGTCCACAACTGTCCGAAATTAAAGAAGCTCCCATTCCGACCAGGTAACATCCCGAGAAAATTAAAGTCTATTAAAGGTTCCAATGGATGGTGGAAATGTTTAGAGTGGGAAGACAGCAGTGTCAAAACTTCCCTCCAACCATTTTACATCAACGTGGAATAATTGTCAGAGGTAGCCTCTTCTCTTGGCTGATAGATATTTATGTTGGCGTTAATTTATTCTCTTTTACATTGATCTCTGTCATCCTTTGTCACGATTTATGTTCAAAACAGCAAAGGTTTAATTTATGCTTTGGTTTGTTGCGGTTTTATATCTCAATAATGGTTATTCATTGTATGCCGCAGGCAAGTATCTTTGTAATTCTACAAAGAGTAAAATAGAATGGTATTGATGTCTCCACTACAGCAGAGGAGAATAACCAAATCATTTATAATTATATTTATACTTTGTCATGTTATAGGTAGATGTTCCTATAGCATCTTCAATAGTAACTAAGTTGATATTATTCTAAATAAATCATACTTCACTATTTCCCCCTTATGAGCATATTCATGCATTGAGAAGTTTTTTTTCCTTTGATTGATAAACCAATTTTTAATCTGATTTAGTTACAATCCTGTTTGCTGCACTAATCGTGCCTTGTCTTCTTCCTGCATGAAATTGGAAGAAAATACGAGTTATTGAAGTGTTAATATCCTGCATTAATTTTCAAGTGCTTGTGGTTCAAATGCTTCTCCCGGTTGTTGTTCAAACCACAGTATCAGCAAAACTGCCGCAAAAAGCTTCTGGATGTGCAAATTAAAGGTTGTTAAAATTATGAAACAAAGGAGGAGGTGCCCATTCCTACCGCATCAACAGCGCTTCTGGTTGCAAATCCGAATCTTGAAGAAGCACTCCGCTGCATTAAATTAAAGAAGAGCAAGTGGTGGGGATGATCGGAATATTAAAGGGGCATGGTTGGCGTTGGGAAGACCCGCCTTCCCAGACAAATCAACAACTCCTTTAAGAAAGAAGCAACATTGGTTTATACAGCTGGATGCTATGAAGAGCTAGGACAAGCGTGCACATTAGTTTATTTAATTTAGTCTTATTATATAATTTGTTAGAGATGAAGAAGTCCTACCAAAGGGAAAAAAAAATTGACTTAACATATACAGACTTTGAAATCTAACTTAATCCAAAACAATATATGAGCATCATCTTACACCATAGAAGACGAGAGGAGCAGTAATAATACCCGTGAATGTACAGTTGTAATGCAATTTTGCAATTTTTTTTTCTTTCCTCGACGGGACAATGTTTTCAATCTTTTTTTTTTTTTTTGACTGCAAAGAGCTGAGGTCAGCTATATATTAATATTTTGCCGCCACGTTTCCGCGTCGACAGATAAAAGTTTACATATTTCCGGTGGAGCGTTGCTTAGGCGCTCCACATGGCAGTAACCCGAGACCTCACTGGCCCTCGCTGCTGCCCAGTCAGCGACCGAGTTGGCTTCTCTCCCTACGTGGGATAACCTGACTTCACCGAAGCTATTGGCTAGCTCCGCACATTCGCGCGCCAGGTTTCGGACGCGCCATGGGCTGTGCTCAGTGTAACAACCCAATCCACACAAAAAAAAAAAAAAAAAAAAATCATGGGCACGACGCGACCGGCCACACTGTGGCCGGCCTCGTGCCCATGCCAGCTGCTCATGCAGCTTGGTGGGGCGCCACGCGCCTGCGGCCGCTGCCGCAGCCAACTGGCTGCGGCCAGCGGGCCCCGGCGCCGCCACTACTCCTCCTCCACCGCCTTCCCTCTCTCTCTCTTTAAATCTCTCTCTATCTCTCTCTCTCTCTCTCGAGGCTCTCTCTCTCTATCTCTCTCTCTCTCTCTCTCTCTCTCTCGCCGAGGCCGGTCGTCGCCGTCGCCACCTCCACGAGCGCCAGTGAGCTCCTCTCTCTCTCTCTCTCTCTCTCTCTCTCTCTCTCTCTTGCCCGAGGGTGGGCTTGTCGGAGCCGAGCCACCGGCGAGAGGCCGGCCGCTGGCTGGCCAGTAGCGACCGGTGCCCTCCCCGCCGGCCCGGGTCCGCAACCGCCTCCCTCACCTCCCCTCTTTCTTCTCTTTCTCTTCTGTTCTTCTTCTTCTTCTTCTTCTTCTTCTTCTTCTTCTTTCTTTCCTTCTTTCTTTCTTTCTTTTTCTCCTTCTTCCTCAGCTCCTTCTCTTTCTTTCTGCACAGTGTTGGGCTCGACAGTGCTAGGCCGAGCCCAGCACTGATGGCAGATGTGTTTAATTTATTAATTAATTAGTTTATTTAGGTTATTTATTTAGGTATTTTTCTTCTTAATTAATGTAAATAGATTATTTAGACATGAACTATGTTAATAATATTATATATCCTTCAATATAATTTTATTAATGATAATTTTTATCATTAATGATTAATTAGGTATAAATATATGTAATACTTATATTTATTTATTTATTTACATATCTATTAGATTAATAGATAGATTTGTAAATTATAATTATTAGATTTATATTCTAATATTCTTATGATCTACATTTTTAGTAATTCTATTAATTTGTTATACATTATTAGTTTGTAACAAATAAGATAATGACTACATAATCCCCAATTAATCAAGATATAATTTAATTATAATTAGGCTTTTATCTATATTTATATTTTATTTATAATAAAAATCTAGCCAATTATAAAATTAAGTAGAAATTCTAAAATCTAATAAATCATCATATTTTACTCGAACGGATTATAATGGGATAAACAACTAACTTTACGTTACTTCAATATTTTCAGATCCCGAACCCCTTATTTGAGACCCCGTTGTCCTTGCTAGCGAGAAGTGTCACACGGTTGATGGACGGATGTAAGGGATACGTGGTTTGTATCTTCTGATCAGTGTGAGTAGTCTTATCCCCTAGATCCCTTTCTCAAATTAGGATATATTGTATATTATGTACATGCATGTTTTGGCCTCCAGCATGATTATATGACTTTATATAGAGATGATTTCAGTCAAGCATATTTTATCATGCATTTAATTAGACTGATCTGGGATATGAGTACATTGGTGATATATAGAGATGATTGGAGATGATTATGCTATTATGATTTTATGTCGGGATGATTTCTATCATGAGTATGCATGTGATAGATTAGCATGAGTATGCATGTGTTAGATACATGGTTGGAGTTTGCATTACATCATTTTGCTCTTGATTCCTATTCCACCTAAATTCCGGTTATGCATTGACTTGTTATTGTACTGGATATATGCATATGATTTGTCATTTAAAAAGAAAAGCATGAAATGTGATTGATAAGATAGTTGATAGAAAGCGTGAGGATACCCGAGTGGGCGCGAGGGTTAGGACGCGCTTGGTGGATGATTGATCGCTCGACATGGTCGCGATCCTGTTGGCCTTACGTCCGAGGTCGTTAGTCTGTGTGCGCAGCAGACATTCGGACACATGCCGTTCGCCAGAGCATATGTGGCGAGTTATCCTCACGAGATTTCTATCAGCTAGAAGGGTGCCCGGTCTGGATGGATGTTGATACCCTAGCGAATGGCAGGGTATGGTTATATTTGAGATACTCCTTGCGGATGGCAGAGTATGCTCTGAGCCTTCGGGCATGATGTTGAGACCGGATACTGGGTGTTGACTGTGCACAGTGGTCTAGTATGATGATGACATATAGAAATGACATTGATGATTGAGATGTTGAGAAATGCATATAATTTCATTATCATCTGATTACCTGATTATCGAGTGGTCAATATACATCACATATGATTGCATTTGATATCATAACATGGTCATAGTCGGCATGCATCATGTGTCATATTTGAGAGAGAGTTATGATGATAGATGACATGGAGATTTGTTTACTCATGGTCGAGGATTATATACTTTTATCAGTTATGACGTGTTATCTACTTTTCATTTATATATTATTGAGGATACATTCATATACTCATTCATGACATGATACTCTTTCTGATTCATATTATCCAGTACATGATTTATTCTCTGTTTGGCATCACTGATTCGGGGTAAAGTCTATTCACTGAGCCTTTTGCTCATGACTCTCTTTATTTCTTTTCTAACCCCTCAGATATGTGGTACGTGATAGCGACTTGAGAAGATATTTTAGAGTGATGATGAGGTGAGCTATAGATGCGAGATGGCATAGATGATAGTTTATATAGAAATTGAGTTGTACCAGTATTTGATATTTGTACTCTTTTGTATTAGACGATGATTTGTATAATACAGGTCGAATCATAGTGTACTCTTGTATCAGTTGTTTAGTTGTATCTTGATGGTTTGTTGTGGCCTGTGTGGGTTCTGCCAGATTATGTAGCGGTCTAGTGTGTATTATTGTGTATTTTGATATTCATATGTTAACAGGTTTATTTGGTTAAGAGTATGATTTATTTGGTGATAGATTATGTGATCATGGATATGTTAGCAGGTGTTATTTGATGATGTCATGATTGTATGTGCACAGGAGTGTATCTGTGCGTGACGGGCCCCGCCCGACCTGTCGCGTGCGCCGCGCGTGCCGTGTGGGCGCGTGGGCGTGCACGTGCCCGTGCCGGGCGGGGGCGTTACACTCAGACTGCTGCATGCATCTGATGGCCTCGGTGCAGTCCGATTCAATCTCTAGCCTGTTGCCTCTTCTCGCCATCTTCAGCGCTAGTCTAATAGCCCAGAGTTCAGTTTTAAGCGCCGAGGTGCCCGGGCACGGCTCCCAGCCCGCCTGTAGAAACTCTCCCTCCGCATTACGAAATATGGCCGCTGCTCCGCCTTGGTACGCACCAGCTCTCAGCGCTCCGTCGGTGTTTGCTTTGATCCAGCCCGGCTCTGGCGGTTCCCAGGGCTTCCTTCTCTTCCTTACCTTCGGGATCTTCTCTTTGTTTACGCACCTGTACTCCCCCGCCATTTCGACCGCTGATCGAACCACTGCTAGCTCCGGCGTCCGCTTCTCTCTAAACACAACTCCATTTCTGCTCTTCCAAAGTGACCACAGCGTACATGCTATCAACCCTTTGGCCCGCCCGTCCTCCTCGACGCTTGGGCTCCACTCTTTCGTGATCCAATCTTGATCGATCTCCGCAGTCGCCAGCCGTTCTCTGGTGCCCAGGATCTCTCATACCTCCCGGCTGTATCTACACGAGAACAGTAGGTGCTCACTCGTCTCGCTGAACAGACCACACATGGCACATCGATCCTCGGGGCCAACATGAAGATAATGGAGGTAAGCTCGCGTTGGGAGCCTACCCCACAGGAGCTTCCAGCAGAAAACTCGGATCCTCGGTGCAGCCTGTAGACGCTAGAGGTTACTCCACCCTACCCAGAGCTGGTCACTCTGCGGGAGCAGGGACTGGTATATCGCCTTAACCGAAGGCGTTCCCCTTGGGTGCGGCCACCAGATCCATCTGTCCTCACTGGTGGCGGCTCCCATGGGGAAGTTTGCGATCGCGAACGCTAGCTCAGTTCCTGCCTCCCTAACCAATCGCACCGGAGTCCATTGCTCATCTCTGGTGAGGTTTGCCACTCGCAGGTTTTCTTCCATTAGCCTAGGCGCCAAAACCCTTGGCTGTCTGGACCACGGGATCTCGTGCAACCATGGGTCGAAAGCAGCGCTTGTGCCTTTGCCGTTCCCTATCAACACTCTGCATCCCATTCTTAACTGATTAGCTATTTTGGTTAGAGCTCGCCACATCCATGATGGGTGCTGGATCTTCGTTATCTCCCACGGGTGCAGCCTCCCGTATTTGGCCTGCATGATTTGGATCCATGGCGCTTGCTCCCTGTTTAGCATTTTGAACACCAGCTTACCCAGGTGGGCTGTTCTTGCCTCTCTAAGTCGACGGACTCCGAGACCTCCCTGCCGCTTGGCCAGAGTCACCTGAGCCCAGTTCATCAGGTGGAGGCCGTGGCCGTCCTTATTCTTCCACAGGAAGTTACGAGCTTTTTTAGCTATCTCCTCCAGTACCCCGTCCGGCACCCACGTGCTGCCTAGCCAGTATGACGGTATCGCTAGCAGCGCCGCCTTGATCAGGGTTAGCTTGCCAGCCTGGGAAAGGAGCGTCCCTTTCCAGCCCGCTAGCCGCTTTCCTATCCTCTCCACAAGCTCCTGGTGCTCTTTCACCTTCACTCTCCTCCCCGAGATAAGCACCCCGAGGTATTTGAATGGCATGCCTGCCACCTTCAGTCCGAGTTGTACGCTGAGTTGGCTGTCTTCTTCTGCCCCGATCCTGGTTGACAGATACAGCTCCGACTTGTTGAAGTTCACCCGCTGGTTTGTGATGAGCTCATACTGGCTCAGGCTCTCCAGGATGCTGTTGGCGTTCCCCGGCGAGGCTTCCAGCATTAGCAACAGGTCATCTGCATATAGCAGGTGAGACAGCTGCACTTCTCTGACCCTAAACCCTCGCAGAAGGCCTTGTGCTGCCTTCTCGTTGATGAGTCCCGATAGCACTTGCGTGACGATGATGAAGAGGTAGGGGGATAGCGGGTCGCCTTGTCTCAGGCCACTCCTGGGCATGATCCAGGTGGTCGGGCACCCGTTTATCAGCAAGGCGAACCTGGGAGAGGCAATACACGCCTGCACCCATTTGCACCACCGAGTAGGGAAACCCATCCGCCGGAGCGCGCCAACCACTGCCGGCCAACTGACCCGATCATACGCCTTTTCCATATCCATTTTGATCATCATGATAGGGTGTCCGCTCTTGTCTGTGGCCATGGAGTGAGCCACCTCCTGGGCAGCCAACGTGTTATCTTCTATGCTTCGGCCGGCCAGAAACGCCGCCTGCTCCGGGCTGATGATTTTGGCCAGCACCACCTTAAGCCTGCTTACCATGACCTTCGCGATAACCTTGTAAATGACATTACACAGCGCGATCGGTCGGTAGTCCTCCACCTTTAAGGGGTGCTCCTTCTTCGGAATCAAGGTTATGAAGGTGTCACCCCATGCTTTTGGCATATACGCGATGTTGAAGAAGTGGCCGACGGCCCGGCAGAGGTCTCCATCCATGGTGTCCCAGTACTTGATGTATACTTCCGCTTGCATCCCGTCCGGGCCAGGGGCCTTTCCTCTCAGCAGGCTCCACGTCGCTTCCTTGATCTCCTCAGCCGTCACCGGCCTCTCTAGGTCTGACGCTTCCTCGGTCAGTATGGATGGAAGTGATGGCCACTCCTTCCTCCCGGGGTCTACCTCTTCCGCTTCTCCCCAGAGCCGTTGGTAGAAGGTTTTGAAACAGTGGCTCACATCAACCGGCTCCTGAACCCAGCACCCATCTTCACCTAGGATGCCTGCAATCGTGTTGCGTCTGCGTCTCATGGTAGTCGAGATATGGAAGAATTTCGTGTTTCTGTCTCCTTCCTCCGTCCACCTTAGTCGGGATCTTTGCAGCCATTTGATATTGAGTTGCTTGTTAAGGGCGATCTTGCAGTTGTATAAGCTTCTCAAGCTCTAAATGCCCGCCTCCGACAGCAGGCCATTGGCGTCTAGCTCCTCTAGGTCAGCCAGTTTCAGGTTGGTGTCCTTTAGCCGTCTCTCCACACTCCCCACCGCCTCGCGGTTCCAGTTGATCAGGCTCCTTCTTAGCTCACTCAGGCTGTGAGAGAATGCTTGCATTGGGTTACCGCCGGCTTGCCGCTTCCAGGTGTCTTGGACGATGTTCTGGCACTCCTCATACTCCATCCAGAGGAGCTCGAACCGGAATGGTCTCTTGCTCCTCGTCGTTCCTGCCGGCACCGTGAGGAGCAGCGGCGCATGATCCGAAGCACCCCGGTCGAGATGCTGGACTTTGCACTCCGGATGTTCACTGACCCATTCAGTGTTGGCCAGGGCTCTGTCGAGCCGGATCCAGATGCGTCGCGTGCCTTGTTGGTTGTTACACCAGGTATATGGAATGCCTTCATATCCAAGGTCGCACAGCCCCGTCTCATCCACGAACCGCGCAAAGGCCTTCCCTTTCGGCCCTAGGGCGACCTCGCCGCTGCATCTCTTCTCCTGTACTGACAGGAAAGCGTTGAAGTCTCCCATGATCGCCCACGGCATGTTGATGGAAGCTATGTTCTTCAGCTCCTCCCAGAGTTCTTGCTGACCTTCTAGGATGGCGCTAGCATACACGGTGGTCCAGATCCAGGTTTGTCCAGTCGTAAGGGTGATAGTTAAGTGGGCTGCATATCTTGATACAGCAGCCACATCAACCCACCCTAACTCCTTGTTCCAGAGGACCAGGATGCCTCCGACGCGTCCTTGCGTCGGGATGGCAAACCACGACCATCCTCTTCCAAGCTTTTTAGCCACCTGCTCAGCTTCGAACCAGCTAGTGTGCGTTTCTAGCAACGCCAGCATATCCAGTTTATGATCACGGATCATAACTCTACATCGGTCGAGTGCCTCTTTCTTGCGGGCACCTCTACAATTCCACACTAAGGTTTTTAACATTGGTAAACCTTGAAGTATGGTTTGTCGGCCGACTGTCAATGAGTCCGGCCCCTCTTAGAGGTGGGCATGACCGCTCCACCTCCGTTAGTGTTCTCGCTTGCCAGTGCCAGCTCCATTTCCATCTCTCCGGGGGCTTCATTTCCTTTGTTTGCCACCAGCGCCACCTGTAAGTGCCTCTCATCTCCTTCCATATCCTTCCCCTCCCGGTCCGCCAATAGGAGGCATCGTTTGACTCTGGCCACTGTGTCCTCGTGCTTTCCCGGTGGGTTTGTTTGTTGCACTGAGGAAGGGGTGAAGCCGGCTGAGACAAGTCCATCTTGGACGAGCTGGGGCGGGTAGTCACTGGAGTTCCATTTTGCTCCTCCAAGGCTCTTGGAAGTTTTGACATAGGTCGACCTTTGCGTCCGTCGGTCTCCTGAGCCGAGCAGTATCGTTATCCCTTGGACTACAGTCGTTCTTCCGTTCGCTTCTCCGGCACGTGTCTGGTTACCATCTCTGCCGTCCAGTTCCATCTCTTCTGGCATTAATTGTTCGCCCTCGGTGTCGTCTGCAGGTTCCTCCTCCCGTACTTCCTTCAGTTTCTCTCCAATAGCGTGCCTCCTTCGGTCGGGCCCCGCTGCTCTTCCTTTAAAGGCTATGCCTCCTGACGTGATTGGCCTTGAATACGGCGGGTTCTGATTTGCTCTTTCCCCTCCTTGGTTAGGCTCCACCGTCTTCTTCTCTACGTACTCAACGTTTGCATGCAGCTCCTGAGGTCGGCTTTTCCTGCTCTCTGAGCCAGCACCATCTTCCGACTTCCGACTGGTACTGGCCTGTTGATGGTCTGCGCCATACTTGCCTGCACTTCTTTCCTTTCCGTGGCCCATGTAGCTCTGTGAAAACTGATTCTTTTCTCTAGGCTTGCTCTCCCCGTCCTTTTTTCCCATGGAAGCCTGCTCTCTCCCATCCTTCTTCGGGGTACCGTTTGCGTAACTAGCTCTCTTTCCTTTCTGATTAGCCTGCCATCTGGGCTTCCTGTGCACGGTGCACCATGGCCCATAATAAATGTTGTCTTCTTCCTTAGCGTCCTTTTCCATGTTAGGGTTTGTACCTTGCTGTTCGCCACCTCTATCTCCGGCATTCATCGCCAGCGTCTCCACACCTTGCTCTTTGTCTGTATAACCACACTTTTCCTCCTTGTGCCCTATCCTCCCGCACTTAAAGCATATTTTTGGAATGCTTTCATACTGCACTCTTTGGTCCACTCTTTCTTCCTTTTGCCCGAGCCAGACCGCTGCTTTCAGAGGTTTGCTGAGGTCTACCTCAATACACACCCGGGCAAATCTGCTTCTGGAGTGATCTAGGGTAGTTTCGTCTATCCGTAGGGGTCTGCCAAAGAAGGCTGCCACTGGTATGAGGGCCTCCAGTTCCCAGTATTCCTGCGGCAGGTTGTGGAGCTGGATCCAAACCGGCGCCGTGGTGAACACCTCCGGGGACGGTCGGAAGTTGTTGCGCCATGGAATAAGGTTGAGGACTTGTCCTTGGACTGTCCATGGTCCGTTGATCAGGACGTGGTCGAGATCCACCTCCTTTTCGAATCTGAATACATAGTAACCCTCCACCATGTCTGAGACTGAGAATCCTTCTATCCCCTCCCATAGCTTAGCTAACCTGATTTTCAGCCAAGCCATCGGTATACCCTTGCCCAGGAATCTGCCAAATAGTGTTAGCTTCCACCTATTCCGGCATTTCTCCAGCACCTCTGGGTCGATCACCACACTGTCTTCCAGCTGGTTGCGTAGTTTAGCCAGTATCTCCGCCGGAATAGATCTCGGTTTAACTGTTGTCTTCCTGTTCCCCGCCGCTACGGAAGCCCAGGATCGCATGCCCTCCCTAGGAGTTCTTTTGCCCGCTACTGGCTGCTTTGTTTCCTCCGGCTCCAACACCTTCGACGATGTAGCTCTTCTTTGGTGCACATCTTCACCTCCCGTGGTCGCCATGGCTGCCCGAACTTAAGACTTCTAAACTTGCTTCGTGCCACGTACCGGCCTGGGATTGTAGGCAACGCCCGCCTGGACAGGAGGGGAGCGACGTTGATCCGATCACCAGAGAGAGCAGTCCCTTTTGCTTTGTTGGTGTTGGGCGTCTCGGGAGAGGAGGAGATTGGCGATGGTGATGGTGAGCTGCACGGGTGAATGCATGGAGGCATGCAACTATATTTTTCAAAGATTGTAGCTAACAATGTTTTCAATCCTAATCTATGCATGACTCACCCTAGGCGGGACGTCGAGTAGATCGTCTATAACCGCAGCTATAGTTAATATGGTACAATCAGACTATCAGAGTAAAAGTCAACCAACCAAAGGCTAGCTGATAAGACTGTAGAAACTAATTCGTGCACTCCGGGATGCATGCGATCGGCTCCCTGAGTGAAGCGTTGCACATGCGCATGGTACGAATAGGTTCGGTAGAGCAGTAGAATTGTTGGTACCTTACTCATAACCAAGAAGGTCATGAGTTCAACTCCAATCTCAAATAATATTGTGGAGAAATTATTTGGTGGTTGGTAGTTTGGTAGCTTAGTTTGATTCGGTTGATGGTTCGGTAGTGCGGTTAGCTTGGAAGAACAGTTTGGCAACGCAACGGCTTGGAGCAGGTCTCGGCGGCGTTTGATTCAAAGTAATTGTTCGGCGACACATATGGCTTGAAACCTAAGTTAGACAACTAAAACTCAGTGGGGTCTAAAGTGCCTTTGTATCTAGGGAGGGTTGACCCTTTGTCCAGCCCATATCTAGCCTTTGGGCTCGTGAACGATAAAAAAAAAAAAACATTATATATCCACACAAAAAAAAGAGGTTCCGTACAGCATTTATTAGTTGGCGCTGTTGCTGCATCAATGGTTTACATAATTGCCAAATTATTCAAACTGGTGGGGTCCAGAGTTGATGGAGGAAGTTAGTGTTGACTAAATGACTATTGAGTGAGAGCTCTACGGACATCCTCATGGTCCTGGTCTCTCTCTCCCTCTTGTTTCCCTTTCTAGTTGATTTCCATGGAGCTTCTCAATAGTGTTGCAGATCTTGCCCTGGCTCCCTTGTTCAATTTCCTGATGCGGCAGCTGACCTATCCCTTTAAAGCCGGCGACAACATCAGAGCCCTCCGAAGTGCCAGCGGGCATTTGCTCACCAAGAAGGACGATGTCGTCGAGAAGATCGAGATAGCGGAGAGGAATGGCCAGAGACCAACTCATCAACTGCAAAGGTGGTTAGATGAGGTGGAAGCTACCAAAACCCAAGTGGATGCGATAGTAGAGAAATATAAGCAGAGTTGCTTGTGCTTCAAATGCTTCTCTCCCGATTGTTGTTCAAACTATACTATCAGCAAAACTGCCGCCAAGAAGCTTCTGGATGTGCAAAGATTATTAAACAGTGAAACAACCGAGGAGGTCTCAATAACACCGGTGCCGCCTCCTGTCCAGGAGGTGCCTATTCCTACCACATCAACAGCACTTCCGAATGCAAATCCAAATCTTGAAGAAGCACTCCATTATATTAAAGAGGAACAAGTGGTGGGGATGATCGGAATTTGGGGCATGGGTGGCGTAGGGAAGACTTGCCTCCTCGGACAAATCAACAACTCTTTTATTGGCGACTCTTCTTTTGATGTTGTTATCTTCTATACGGCTTCTCAATCATATACAACGAGAAATTTCCAAAAGGAGATCGCCAAGAGTCTGAAACTGCAGCGAGATGGGGATGTCTCGACACAAGCTCACATTATCTTTAGTTTCCTGAGCAAAAGAAACTTTCTCCTGCTGTTGGACGACATTTGGGAGAGAATTGATCTGCAGGAAGTGGGAATTCCGTTTCCACTCGGCCTGGTCGGTGGATGCAAACGCAAGGTGGTCTTGACGACACGATCAACAACTGTTTGTGGTCAAATGGAGGTGAGGAAGAAGATCAAAGTAGAGTCTCTGAACTATCAAGACGCATGGAGCCTCTTCCTGGAGAAGGTTGGCGAGGAAACCATCAGCTCTCATCCTCGAATATCAAGTCTTGCAAAAGATGTGGTCAAGGAGTTGCGCGGCTTGCCACTGGCTCTTATCACTACCGGTCGAGCTATGTACGAGAAGAAGGATCCAAGAGAATGGGAACATGCCATTGATCTACTCAAGAAATCGCAACTCGACAAGGTCGAAAAGCACTCGCCTGAGGATCTTGAGAAAGGTACCTTTTATAGATTAAAGTTCAGTTACGATAGCTTGAACTCTGACACCTTGAGAGAATGTTTCTTGTCTTGCTCCATGTGGCCCGAGGATTATTGGATCAAGAAGGAAGAACTCATCGAATGCTGGATGGGATTAGGCTTAATAAAAGAGTTTGACAGCATGTCGGAAGCTTTTAACACCGGATACACTCTGATCGGTGACTTGGTAGCAGCCTGCTTATTGGAACCAGATCAGAGATATGGTTTGCGAGTGAGGATGCATGATGTATTACGTGATATGGCATTGTGGATAGCGCGTGACAAGGGAAAGAACAAGAACAAATGGATGGTCTTTCAAGATGAGGCTCCACGCGACAAAAGAATTTGGCATCAAGCAGAAAGGATAACGTTGATGCTTAGTAAGATACGAGAACTTCCTCCTATCGCATCTACACCCTCTTCATCCAAACTCACTACATTGATGCTTTTGCGCAACCGGGAATTGGAATCGCTTGGAGATGTTCGAGCTTTCGTTGACCTCACATATCTCAATCTCTCCGACTGTGGATTTGCTCAATTTCCCACAGAGATATGTGGGTTAGTACAGCTCCTTTATCTCAACCTTACAGATAACAGTGGCATACGATCACTCCCTAAGGAGCTAGGATCTCTTGTCAATCTCAAATACTTGATTCTAAGAAGTACCGGCATCCGTACAATACATCAAGGGGTTATCGCGAAACTCAAATCTTTGCAGGTTCTCGACTTACACAAAACTTGGGGCACTAATAGTGAAAATTTGACCTATTTGCCATCGCTACTGTTTCAAGACTTAGAGTGCTTAGATAATCTAAGAGGTCTTGGAATTTGCGTAGAAGATAAATCACAACTCTATAGACTTACTGAGTTGTCCAATGTCTCAGTTCGATGGCTCGTTATCAGCAAGCTCGAGAAATCAACTTCCTTGTCCTTGTCGGCTGGCTTTCTCGGGGAAGAGCGAATCCAGATGAACTTAGCTTACCTCCGTTTTGTGAATAGTGATGTGACCCAAGTAGTGATTGAAGGTAACCATCAACACCCTGCCTGGCATCTTCGGGCGCTTGAGGGCCTCCGATTTGAGCATATGCATGGTTTAGAAGAGATAATATGGAAGGGAGTGGTTCCGGAAGAGCTGTTTCAATCTCTTCTCTTCTTATATATAGAGTCTTGTGTTATGTTGAAGAACATTTCATGGATTTTGCATCTACCATGCCTTAGGATTTTGTACGTATCTCTCTGTTCTAATGTGAGGCAGCTAATTGCTTATGGGGCAGAGAATTATGATGAAAATGTTTCAGATACAGCAGGAAGGGAGGAAGAGAAAGAAATCACGTCGACATCTACCTTCCCTTGTCTCAATGAGATATACTTTTACGATCTACCAGAGATGGTTTCCATTTGCCACTCTACAGTCAATTTCCCGGCATTAAGTCGTATGCGTGTCAAGAATTGTCCGAAATTTAAGAAGCTCCCATTTCGATCAGATAGCATTCCAAACAAATTACAGTTCATTGAAAGCCCCAAACAATGGTGGGAAAGTTTAGAATGGGAAGGCAGCAGGATCAGATCTTCCTTCCAACCTTTCTACAAAGAAATATCTGAGGAGTGATCGAATGATGTTTAATTTATGAGACTGTAGACTCTGTAGTGGTAGAGCGCTGCAAATGTTTGTAAGATCGATGTAATTCTTCTTATTTTCGCTGGATATTTCTGTTGCCTTTAATTCATTTTCCTCTCTTTTACATCTCTCTAGGCTTTGGTTCGTGGTGGTTCTCTAATCTCAATAAAGGCCATCCAATAACATTGTTATCTTTGGAGTCTTACAAATAAGATTGTTATCTACAAAGTATTGTGACCATTTACTCTTTAATTACTCTTTCGCTGGAACCATATGGCCCGAATTTAACAAAATCTGGCTAATTGGAAATCCGGACCACTCCTGGTTTGACGGGGGCTGGACCATAGCGTTTGACCACACCCCCAGTCATGACATATCTTTAATATTTTCAATTATAACCGTTACTCTATGGACTATATGGAACAACAAGAATAACATCTATTTTAACAAGGTTGGAAAACTTGTGAGTATTTTTTGGGAGAGGACAATTGCCTTAGCCTATGAATAGTACCAGGTTTTCTCTCTGAGATCAAATAATCATTCCTCCTCCCACTGGGTATCTGAAGCTCAACACGGACGGCTTGTTCTCAGGTCCTAACTAGCTCGGTAGGGGCAGGCTTCATCCTACGCTTCTCGTCGGGCTCCTTGATAACAGTCGAAAGTCGCTATAGCGGATTCTAGTCACCAATTCCAGCCGAAGCTGCGGCCTTGAAAAAGGGCTACTCATGCTCCACACACAAGGATGAACCGATGTGGGGGTCGAAACTGACTCTGAACTACTAGTGAATATTTTGACAGAAACATCCTCCGTCGTGGACTATATCCTTCATTGTTGTAGCCTTCAAGTGAGTTAACACGGTAGCGGATTGGTTAGCTACCTCTAGTAAAAATGATGGCTATGGATGTACCTAGCATGGAGTTTTTTCGTCCCCGTTGGTATTGACTTTTGCTCGCTGACAACGAAGGTTATGTAACCATAAATAGGATCTAATATAACTCCTATCTTTTTCACCCAAATAAAGAAAATGTAATGACCCCATGGTGTCTCTCCTCCTCTATCAAATGTTTTTAAAGTGAGGAAGACTTTAGCCCAATGACAAAGCCGCCAAAGAAAAAGAGTTCGAGGGAGTTAGGGGAGACCGAGGAAAAGGAAGTTACGGAGAGAAAGAGGAGTTTATCCAAGTCTTTGATCTCGTCTTTGTTAAGTATGCATCAAAAGTATATATATATATATATATATATATATATATATATATATTTTCCTTTTTTTTGAATTTTTTAAATGGGGTCAACTTAACATTTATTTATTTTAATCTTCCAAGACAAGCAATTTTTTGTTGTTAATATAACAGGGCCCCTCCGTCTTTTATGTAGTGATATATAACCCGTAATCGTATATCTTTCTTAGTCTTTTATGTAACAGAGCCCCTCAATTCTTATTTTTGGTGCAGTGCAATTTAGAATATGCCATTGGTGAGCAACACAGTTCTAATTAACGATTTTCTTATTTCACAAGAAAGAAAAAGATATAAAATGTGTTATTTTTTAAGCTTTTCTAAACCTCGTAATTGGTAATGTTTGTTTAACTCAAATCTAATGGGGATGCTCATCTGTAATCTGAGCCGTTTGAGCAACCCACTCGTTATTCCCACAAAGGGGTTAACGTATGATTTACAAAAGAGCGCGAAAACGTGGCGAGATCAAGGTCGCTTCTTAAAAGAGCACGACGGTTAGGATTAAATATTGTAGGCGGGCGTGGCATTTTTCAAAACAATTGGCTTTCTGGCTGGCCGCTTGAATATCTCCTCTATCTGACTAGCCACTAGCACAATCTGATCCGAATCTATGTATTTTTCAACTCAGTTCGAATCAGATTGATCACTAAGCAAGATGGCAAATAAACCCACTTAAAAGAAATTTCTAATGCATCAACTTGGCATTGTCTGTTTTTAATTTTTCGCGACTTAGCAAGTTGCTCGTGACTTTATTCGCATGCACTTAAAAAAATTTATTCTACGGCGCACTGTTTTATTCGCATGCACTAAAACTTTGAGTTGAAGGCCTACGAGATTACACAATTTACATAAAAGATAAGAGAGAATCCGACGAGTGTGATGTCCATAACAATAATTGCCCCGTCGCCTCTCCTTTATAAATTCGTGCATTAGTGGGAGTAGATGCGCATTAGAATTGTTGATGGCAATTATTGGCCCCCTCCCTCCTCTCTTTTCTAAATTTATATTAATTTTAATATGTAACTCGTTTTCTTTTAAATGGAATTATCTAAAAATAGCAGGATTTGATGAACCCACTCACTTTCCTTTTACATTTATCTGGAAGGTGTATATAACGTGTTTCTCCAATATGGAGCAATGATTTACGTACACAGCACAGGTATATGCACACTTTTTTTTGTATTATTAATTATTTGAGATTGAAGGTTAGATATGAGATAAGGAAAGTATTAATTTTTTTTAAGATTAGACTCTACTAAATTTTAGTCATTATACTAAGTCGTTTAGTATAAATTTTAAATTATATGTGTCATTGAACTAAACACCGTTGTTACATGTTTCAATTTGTCACGCTATCAACCTAATTTCTTATTCTTATCCCTCACAAGCTAGACTAATTTCTTAGCTAACAGACGGCCGGTTAATTCAAGCAAGTCTGGTTACAGACGATCAGAGTGTTCGTACAGTATAACCTTTTAGCTTTTTCTTTTCTTTTCTTTTTTCTCTTTTCAAAAGCATCTATTAAGATTCGCTGGCTCGCAGATGCTCACAGCATCACCATTTTAGAATTCTCTTTTGTATTGTTTGGCAAGATCATCTTCCTGGCATCTTGATCTCTCCCTCGGTAGTTCAGTCAGAAGGCAGCTTGTTGGTGAGCTTTTCTTTCTCTGTTTTAATTTTCATCTTCCATCTTCTAGCTACTTAATATATATAAAAAAAAAAATTAACCTCTTCATGTTTTATTTTTTTTCCCTCGATCACTGACAGCAAGTCGTTTTATTTTTCGAAAGAAGGTCACATCATATATATAAAAGAGAAGTTCCATCCATGGAGCTTCTCAAGAGTGTGGCAGACGTAGTCCTGGCTCCGTTGTTCAGTTTTGTGAAGCGGCAGATGACGTATCCGTTTAAAGCCGGCGACAACGTCAGAGACCTGCAAAACGCCGTCCGACGTTTGCTCAACAAGAAGGACGACGTCAAAGAGAAGATCGAGATAGCTGAAAGGAATGGCCAGAGACAAACTCATCAAGTACAAGGGTGGCTGGATGAGGTGGAAACTACCAAAACCCAAGTGGATGCGATACTAGAGAAATATACCCAAAGGTGCTTATGCTTCAATCGTTTCTCACCTAATTGTTGTTCAAACTACACCGTCGGCAAAACTGCCGCCAAGAAGCTTCTGGATGTGCAAAGGTTGTTAGATTATGAAACAAAGGAGGAGGTAGCCATAACACCGGTGCCGCCTCCTGTCCAGGAGGTGTCTGTGCCTACCATATCAACATCATCGCCGATCGCAAATTCAAATCTCGAGGAAGCACTCCGCTGCATTAAAGAGGATCAGAAGGTGGGGATGATCGGAATTTGGGGCATGGGTGGTGCAGGGAAGACCCACCTTTTGAAACAAATCAACAACTCCTTTATTCGCGAATCTGCTTTTGATCTGGTGATCTTGGTCACAGCTTCTAAATCATGTACAACGGGAAAACTTCAAAAGGAGATAGCCCAGAAGCTGAACCTGCAGCAATACGAGGATGTGTCGAAACAAGCTAAGTACATCTTCAATTTCCTGAACAGTAGAAGTTTCCTCCTGTTGTTGGACGACGTTTGGGGGCGACTTGATCTGCAGGTTGTTGGAATCCCATTTCCACTCGGGATGGTCGGCGGATGCAAGCGCAAAGTGGTGTTGACCACGCGATCAACAATTGTTTGTGGCGCGATGGAAGTGAGAAAGAATATCATAGTGAGGTGCCTGAACGATGACGAGGCATGGAGCCTCTTCCTGGAGAAGGTTGGCGAGGAAACCATCAGCTCTCATCCTCTCATACCAGGCCTTGCGAAAGAAGTCATCAAGGAGTTGGCAGGCTTGCCACTGGCTCTTATCACAATCGGTCGGGCCATGTACGAGAAGAGGGATCCAAGAGAATGGCAGCATGCCATTGATCTACTTAAGAAGTCGCGACTCGATGAGGTCGAGTATGGATTTCCAGAAGTGAGTACTTTTTATATATTAAAGTTTAGTTATGATAGCTTGACGTCTGACACCTTGAAGGAGTGTTTCTTGTCTTGCTCCATGTGGCCCGAGGATTGGTCGATCGATACGGAAAACCTCATCGAATGTTGGATTGGATTAGGCTTAATAAGAGAATTTAATTCCATATCAGAAGCATATAACACCGGGCACAGTCTGATCGGGTACCTCATAAGAGCATGCTTATTAGAGGAGAATGATGTATATGGTAGAGTGAAGATGCATGATGTGTTACGCGATATGGCATTCTGGATAACACACGACGAGGGGACGAACAAGAACAAATTGATGGTCTTTACAGATGAGGCTCCACGTCACAAGGATATTTGGCACCAAGCAGAAAGGATAACGTTGATGCATTGTAGTAAAATCCAAGAATTTCCTCCCGTTGCAACTACACCCTGCTCATCCAAACTCACGACTTTGATGCTTTCGCAGAGCTATAATTTGATAGTGCTTGGAGATAATATCAGAGAGCTAGTTGCACTCACATATCTTGACCTCTCCGAATGTGGATTTGTTCATTTTCCCAAAGAGATATCTGGGTTGGTCCAGCTCCAATACCTCAACCTTGGACATAATAGAATCTGGTCTCTCCCTGAGGAGCTGGGATCTCTTGTCAATCTCAAGTTCCTGATTTTACGGGATACTGGAATCCATACTATACCTCAGGGTGTTATTGCAAAACTCAAGTCTTTACAGGTTCTCGACTTACATCAAACTTTCGGGAGTTCTAGTGATGAAAAAATGACCTATTTGGCATCACCACTGTTGGAAGAGTTAGAGTGCATAAACAATCTAAAAGGCCTTGGAATTTGCATAGAAGATACATCGCAACTCCATAGACTTGTTGAGTTGCCCAATGTATCAATCCGGTGGCTCTGCATAAGCAATCTAGAGAAATTCACTTCCTTCTCCTTGTCGGCTAGCTTCCTTGGGGACACACAAATCCAGATGAACTTAGCTGAACTTTATTTTAGGAATAGCCATGTGATCCAAATGGTAATTGAAGATAACCATCAACACCCCACATGGCATCTTCGGGCACTTGAGACACTCATAATTGAACGTATGCACTGTTTAGAAGAGATAATATGGAAGGGAGTAATTCCCAAGGAGCTGTTTCAGGCTCTTAGCACCTTTGAGATATTTGCTTGTTGCGAGTTAAAGAACATCTCGTGGGTTTTGCATCTCCCATGCCTCAGGAAACTATCAGTAGCCTTTTGTCATAGTATGAGGGAATTAATTGTTTGTGGGACGGAAAATCATGGTGAGAATGTTGCAGATACAGTAGAAAAGGAAGAAGAGAGAGAAATCACATCGACCTCTACTTTCCCTCGTCTCATGGAGATAAATTTGTACCAGCTACCAAAGATGGTTTCCATTTGCCACTCCGCATTCGCTCTCCCGGCATTAAATGCAATCACTGTCTTCATGTGTCCGAAATTGAAGAAGCTCCCATTCCGACCAGGTAACATCCCGAGCAAATTAAAGTCTATTCGCGGTTCCAGAGAATGGTGGGAAGGTTTAGATTGGGAAGACAGTAGTGTCAAAACTTCCCTCAACCGTTTTACATCGCTTGAGGGTTAGGGAATAATTGTCAGAGGGGGCTACTCTTCTTCTCTTGGTAGATATTTCTGTTGGCGTTAATTTATTCTCTTTTACATCCATCTCTGTCATCCCTTGTCATGATTTATTTTCAAAACAGTGAATGGTTTAATTTATGCTTTGGTTTGTTGTGGTTTTCTTGATCTCAATAGACGTCACTTGTAAGCCACAGGCAAGTACCTTTGTAATTCTACTAGAGCAATAAAATGGTTTAATTTATGCTTCTCGGTGGATATCTACGTTGTTCTTAATTCCTTCTCTCTTTTCTCATCTCTGTTTTCAAAATAGCTAATTGTATTAAAAAAAGAAAAAACTTTAGAGTGTGTTACATACAGAGGAAGGACTGATTGAGTGAATTTTAGGGCTGTTAAAATATTTGAACCGGCTCTAACTCAACTCAAGTTTGGCTTAATAGACTCGATCAAGCTTGGCTCAAAAATGAGCCGAACGGAGCTTAACCTTTAAAATAACCTCAAATATAATTTTGAGTTAAGCTTGATTATGAGCCAACTCGATCAAATAGGTTTAATAAGACTCAATATATATATATAATACTTTTTATACCATATTAAATTTCTATTATATTTTAAAATTTACTTAAATAAATTGTCATATACTCTAATTTTATAGAGTTTAGTTCAAAATTCTAATCAAATCATTTTTTTTTATCAATCAAGGCTGCAGCTCCTGCATATCTTTTTTTTAATACATGAAGATTTCTATTCGTTTTAATTTTTGTAAAGTCTATATAATTATTTCGAATAGCCTTATTTTAAGCTTAATTTAAATCTAAATTAAATTTGATCGAACCCAAAATTAGGCTTAAATTAATTAAAACATGAAATTTCTTAGCTCAAAATTAAAATTGCCTTATTTTAATTCAAGCTTGATTAAAAAATATAGGCTCGATATGAGAACTAGGCTCGATTACATCCCCCGTGAAGTTAGCAGCATAATTATGTACAAATCATAAAAATAAAAATTCTCTACTAAGTTCCTACGTGATTAAAAGTATCGTGACAGTCAAAACCTGTTAAAATTGTTTCCTTAATTTTAGTGGTAACTATCTCGTGAGAGTGACAGACCTCACAATTTTTTATGGGAAAAAAAAGGATTTCTCTAATGCATCAAATTTCTTAAAAAGAAGATTAAGAAACCATTCTCGGGTGCAACAAAATGAAAAGGAGGAGAAAAAAAATAAAGACTTGTCATAAATCTGAGAAGCAGCAATTATTCGGGCAATGCGATGATGCATTCACTAGTTTCAGAACTTTCCTCTCAGGGTTAATACTCTTGCCGTACAAAGAATAATCTTGAGAAAACCATTACAAATGAGTTTAACGGTAGAAAAGAGAAGACAAGAAATCCTTATTAATAGATATACTTGCATACATTGGCTATCTATCCATTCCAGATTGGCAACTCAGTTGCAGCTAATGCAGCACCTTACCTACATAATTTTATGACACCGTACATGCACACATATAATCCAATTCAAATGCATATATATATATATATGGCAAATTTACTTATACTAGACCAATCGGTGGGAAGAGAAAAGAGCTTACATTCTTTTGACACTGTTACTGTTATGATCAATCAGTATCCACTAATATTTCCATTTCTTTACATGCCTGTAGAAGAACTGTTGCAATTGGACCAAATCAAGCACTCGTACTATATCTCTTCACTTTTGTGGACGATTTGCTTAGTTTCCTTATAAATAACAATATACTACTCATATGACTGATCAGAGCAATTTGTTGCGAACCTCTGATGAGTTTCATCGTTCATCAATGTTTGACCGAACTTCACACTGTAACAGCCAACAGTTGATTTCCGTATGGTATCTTCTAGCCCTAACCAATCATCAAGACCAAGTGTTTGGAGTTCCTGTCACCTGCGCTAATTTATTTTCAAGTTAAATGGGTGGAAAGCATGGACAGAAATGCAAGAAGTACTTAAGTTTGCTGGAGAAACCTTTTACGTTTACTTTTCAGCGTGGAGGATGAGGATGGATTGCTGTGCCAGTTTTTTTTTTTTTTTAATCTTTTTTCCTTTGATTGATAATCCAATTGTTAATTTGCTTTAGTTGCAATCCTGTTTCCCTTTCCAGATTAGGCATTCTTATGGTGGCAATGGCAAGAAGGGAGAGAAATTGCGATGGGAAGGGAAAGAAAACATAGAGGGAGAAAAAAAGAGGAGGAAGAAAAAGGGAGAGGGAAGGGGGGGGGGGGGGGGGTTGAGAGAGGAGAGAGGAGAGAGAAGAGGGAGAGATCGCCAGCAGCGGTAAGAAGAGACACGCGCCAAAAGGAGAGAAAGAAAGGAGGGGGTGCATAACCCTAACATAGCCAGTTCCAAATCTATGTTTCTTGATTAAGGATTGATTTTGTTCCATTTTATCGTAATCCTCTACCAAGTTCCTACTACATGATTAGTAGTAGTGATGCTAAAAGGATTGATTTTGTTCCATTTGATTTATTTTATTTTTTACTATCTTTTTTTATTGAATGAGATATTATAATACAAAACCTATCAAACAAGCAAAAAAGGGGAAATCGTTTACAACAAGATTTATTTAAAAGGCTTTAGAGATATCAAACCATGGGCTTTTAATATTTGACGAGAAGATTCAAAGGTCTTTTGGCTGCGCTGGTTTCTCTTTTAGCACTACAATCCGCGTTTTCTTCTTTTATTGTGAGACTAAACTTAACCGAGCTTATTCTTATTCTTATCGTTTTAGTCACCTCTCTCTCTCTCTCTCTCTCTCTCTCTCTCTCTCTCTCTCTCTCTCTCTATATATATATATATATATATAAAAGTTAGATAGTTTGTTGTCACTGCATGAATACTTTACTTTTATTTTTAAATTTATATATTGAGATTTGTTGTGGCTTTTTTATTATGAGCTTTTGTATTTTATATTATTTATAAAATTATAAGTTTTTCTTTTATTATGTTAAAATATTGATGATAACGTGAGGAGGAGCAGATACATTTGACTGCCGAATATTACATAAAATATGCTAAAAACAGTCTATCCCTTGATATTCAAATAGGGCCTGCACATGCTCACCGCATGATTAGGATCGGTTGTGGTAGAGCATCTATTAGTTGGCGTTGTTGCTGTATTAAATATTAATCGTTCACCGTGATGATACTCCTGAGTCTTTGACCAATAAACTACTATGCTTTTTTAATTCAAACAGGTAGGCCCGGTTGACATAGGAGGTTCGTATCGAGAGATCGAGGGACAACCCCAGAGCATCTCCTCGTAGCTTTCTCATTTGAAATACATGGAGCTTCTCAATGGAGTTGCAAGCGTTGTCCTCACTCCGTTGTTCAATTTCGTGGCACGGCAACTGACGTATCCGTTTAAAGCCGGTGATAACGTGAGAGAGCTCGAAAGGGCCACCGGGCGTCTGCTCAACAAGAAGGACGACGTCATAAGAGAAGATGGATATATCTGAAAGGAATGGCCAGAGACAAACTCATCAACTACAAGGATGGCTGAATGAGGTGGAAACTACCAAAACCCAAGTGGATGCGATACTAGAGAAATATACCCAAAGGGGCCATTGCTTCAATCGTTTCTCACCTAATTGTTGTTCAAACTATAGTATCAGCAAAGCTGCCGCCAAGAAGCTTCTGGATGTGCAGAGGTTGTTAGATTATGAAACAAAGGAGGAGGTAGCGATAACACCAGTTCCGCCTCCTGTCCAGGAGGTGTTTATTCCAACCACATCAACATCATCTCCGTTTGCGAATTCAAATATTGAAGAAGCACTTTACTACATCAGAGCGGATCAAGTTGTTGGGATGATCGGAATTTGGGGCATGGGTGGTGTAGGGAAGACGCACCTTTTGCGACAAATCAACAACTCCTTTATTGGCGACTCTGCTTTTAATCACGTGATCTTGGTCTCAGGTTCTCAATCATGTACAACCAAAAAACTTCAAAAGGAGATAGCCAAGAAGCTGAAATTGCCGCTAGATGAGGACGCATCGGCACAAGCTAGCATCGTCTTCAATTTCCTGTTGTTGGATGACCTTTGGGGGCGAATTGATTTGCAGGAAGTTGGAATCCCATTTCCTCTGGGCGTGGTGGGCGGATTCAAGCGCAAGGTGGTCCTGACCACACGATCAACAAATGTTTGTGGTCAGATGGAGGTGAGGAAGAAAATTAAAGTGGAGTGTCTGAACGACCGCGATGCATGGAGCCTCTTCCTGGAGAAGGTCGGCGAAGAAACCATCAACTCTCATCCTTCCATACAGAGCCTTGCCAAAGATGTCGTCAATGAATTGGAGGGCTTGCCACTAGCTATAATCACTATCGGTCGAGCCATGTACGAGAAGAAAGATCCAAGAGAATGGAAATATGCCATCGATCTACTCAAGAAGTCGCGACTCGACCAGATCGAAAAACAGTCATCTGAGGATCTTGAGAAAGGTATATTTTATACATTAAAGTTCAGTTACAATAGCTTGAAGTCTAACACCTTGAGAGAGTGTTTCTTATCTTGCTCCATGTGGCCCGAGGATTATTCGATCAGAAAGGATGCACTAATAAAATGTTGGATGGGATTAGGCTTAATAGAAGAGTTTGATAGCATGTCGGAAGCTTACAACATCGGGCACACTCTGATCGGCAACCTGGTAGGAGCATGCTTGCTAGAACCGGCTAATCATTTGGATCGTTCAGTAAGGATGCATGATGTGTTGCGTGATATGGCGTTGTGGATAACACGCGACAACGGGAAGAACAAGAACAAGTGGATTGTCCTTCGAGGCGAGACACCACGTGCTAAACACATGTGGCACGAGGCAGAAAGGATAACGTTGATGGAAAGTGAAATCCAACAACTTCCTCCTATTGCAACTGCACCCTGCTCATCCAGACTCACCACTTTGATGCTTTCGTGCAACTTAGAATTGAGAGAGCTTGGAGACAATTTCGGAGCTCTAGTTTCACTCACATATCTTGACCTCTCCTGGTGTGGATTTGTTCATTTTCCCAAAGAAATATGTGTGTTGGTCCAGCTCCAATACCTCAACCTTGCAAATAACAAAATCTCGTCACTCCCTGAGGAGCTAGGATCTCTTGTCAATCTCAAGTTGCTGATTCTAAGAAATACTAGAGTCCGTACAATACCTCAGGGTGTTATAGCGAAACTAAAATATTTGCAGGTTCTCGACTTATGTGAAGTATGGGGCACTGAAGGTGGAAATTTGACCTATTTGCCATTACTACTGTTCGAAGAGTTAGAGTGCCTAAGCGATCTAAAAGGTCTTGGAATCTGCATAGAAGATACGTCACAACTCAATAGACTTATTATGTTGCCTAATGTGTCAGTTCGGTGGCTTGGTATAAGTAAGCTAGAGAAATCCACTTCCTTCTCCTTATCGACTACCTTCCTTGGGGATGATCAAATCCAGATGAACTTAGCTTACCTCCGGCTTTTTGATAGCCATGTGACCCAAGTGGTGATTGAAGGCGACCATCAGAGCCACACATGGCATCTTCAAGCACTTGAGACCCTTCAGTTTGATAATATGGACAGTTTGAAAGAGATAATATGGGAGGGAGTGGTTCCCGGGGTGCTGTTTCAAGCTCTTCGCATTTTAAGTGTACATGGCTGTGGCATGTTAAACGATATTTCATGGATTTTGCATCTCCCAAACCTTAGAGAGCTGTGGATATCGTCATGTACCAGTATGAGGCAACTTATTACTCATGGGGCAGACAATCATGGTGAGAATTTTGCAGATATAGTAGACACTTTCTCTTGCTTCCATATCATATTTTTGGAAGACCTACCGGAGTTGGTTTCAATTTGGCACTCCACATTCGCACTCCCGGCATTAAATACTATTTGTATTCAAGATTGTCCGAAATTGAAGAAGCTCCCATTCTTACCAGGTAACATCCCGAGCAAATTACAGTCCATTCAAGCTTCCAAATCATGGTGGGAAAGTTTAGAGTGGGAAGACAGCACTATCAAAACTTCCCTCCAACCTTTATACATGGAAAATCTTAGTGGTGGCGTGATTATCGAAATATAGATAAAGATTTATCTTTGTAAATAAACTTTACTGTAAATAACAATATAGATGATAACTCCCCTTGATCATCTCTTGCAACTCCAAACACCACTCAATAACCTTCAAAGATGGCAGACTAGCTACATCCTTATCTATTTGCTCCAAAAGTGAGATGCTATCCCGAATTTCAATGATAGATCTTGAAATCACCACATGACTTAACAAGCCTCATGGATTTAATGGGCAATTGTTCTGCTATTCGGTGGATATCTCTATTGCTGTTAATTCCTTTTCTCTCACATCTCTGTTTTTAAAACAGCGAATTGTATTTCAAATCTTCGGAGCTTTTAATTCCATCTATGTTATATGCATGATGAAGTAATGACTGAGTGGATTTAGCAGCTTAGTATGGACAAAAAAAGAACAAAAGAAAACCTCTACCAAGTTCCTACGTGATAAGTATCAGCTATGATCAAAATTTCTTCAAATTGTTCTCTTAATTTTAGTGTAACTATCTCGCGTGAACGAGAAATTTTATATGTAAGTACATAGGTAGCTAGGTTCCCATGATGACAGACTTCAATTTTTGGTAGGAAAAGAAATGATTTCTCAAATGCATCAAATTTCTCGAAAAGAAGATTAACAAAAACATTCTCTTAGGCATAAATCTGAGAAGCAGCAATAATTCATACGGGTGACTGCTTCACTCAAATATGTGTATGAAATATTTTTTGCATCGGGATATGCATTCACTAGCTTCAGAGCTTTCCTCTCAGGATTAGCACTATTGTCATACAAAGAATAATCCAGAGAAAACCATTACAAAAGAGTTTAACGGTGCAGAAAATTCCTTATTAGTAGATATACTTGCATATGTTGGCTATCCATTCCAGAGTGGCAACACAACTATCACTTGTAGCCAGTGTAGCTGGCATCTTACCTGAATAATTTATGACAACATCCACAAACATAATCCAACGTAAATGCATGTATATGGCAAATTACTTATACTAGACCAACCTGTAGTAAGAGAAGAGAGCCTCCATTCTTTTGACTTGTTACTGTTATGATCAATCAATACCTACTAATATTTCCATTTCTTTACATTCCTGTAGAAGAACTGTTGTAATTGGTCCAAATCAAACACGTACTATATCTCTTCACTTTTGTGGGAAGATTAGCTTAATTTCCTTGTAAATAACAATATAGTACTCATGACTGATAAGCAATTTTGTTGTGAGCCTCTGATGAGTTCAGTTGTTCATCAATGCTGACTAAACTTCATGCTGTAACAGTAAACAATGCTTCCCATATGGTACCTTTCAGGCCTAACCAATCATCTTGACCAAGTGTTTGGACTTCTTGTCACCTGGCTAATTTATTTTCAGGTTAAATAGGTAGAAAGCATGGACGAAAATGGTGACATTCAAGTACTTAAGTTTGCTGGAGAAACCTTTTGCGTTTACTTTTCAGCGTGGAGGATGAGGATGGATTGCTGTGCCAGTTTCTTTTCCTTTGATTGATAAACCAATTGTTAATCTGCTTTAGTTGCAATCCTGTTTCCTGCACTAGTCGGGCCTTGTCTTCTTCCTGCATGAATTAAAAAGAAAATATGGGTTATTCAAGCATTGATATCCTGCATAAGCTGCATTTCCCCAAAACTATAATTTTCAAAAACGGTTAAAGTACTTGTGAATATGCCAAAGGAAAGAGGTAAACAAGTAGATGGAATACACTTGTGCTTAAATGAAAACTATCAACACTTACTGTTGGATATGGCCACTTAGAATGAGCTTGCCACCATGCTTTTAATGTAGAAGTTGTATCTCCTGGGAGTTTTCCAGCTCTCCGCTTACGGAGAATCTCTTCTCTTATGTCCACAATCTTCTCCTTGTATCCCTAAAAGTTGAGGCAACTGGGGTTAACAGACTATACACATAGAAGTCCTATAAAATGCTTCCCCATAATCCGTACCTGCTTAAGCTCATGTTTCAGCTCTTGCCGCACACGTTCCATTAAAGATCGCTCACTTTCTGTTGGAATGAGAGGGCCAAATCCCATGGTATCTGGTCCATCCATGCTACCGTCAAACATATTTGTTTCGCTATCTGCCTGGTCGTCATCATCATCAGACATAGTTGCACCTGTGCCCTCACCAGGAGAAACACCTGTCACAATGAGACATTTACATTAGGGCGATGTTCAGCAGTCACTTACCAATGCTTTCTACAGTACAAAATGCACATATAACAAATAAACCAGATGGAATTAATAGAAGAAAGCAAAGCCAAATGCATTTCATAGTTTAAAAGCATGAGCAATTCTAAGTTTCTAACAAATTATCTAACACAAAAATTTAGTTCTTTGGCTGGCAAACATATTACATTCTGAAGCAGATGCATCAATCCACAATCACTGATCATGAGTTTTGCAACGTATCAGATTCGGATCATCATTTTCAAAATAGGAACCTGATCTGTGGACATTGTCCATCCACAAAGTGATCTCACCCTCGTGTAGGTGTATTCCCAACTCTTAGTTCTCCAAGATAGTCAAAAGCACCTAGAATTTGGACGTATTGTGAAATACTTGGAGTCCAATAGTAAGGTAGCAAGAAAAGATGATTGGCAGTCCGTAAGTGTACAAACTAGAACTGTGTAGAATACAAATTATTAATAGAACATTACGGGTATGACATCCATTATTTCACAATTGAAGTAGGTAAGTAGAAGACAATCAATTTTGAATGATAAGCTAAGACAAGTTTAAGGGAAATGGAGAAGTGATATTGGACAAGAAAAAATGCATCTCCTGCAAAAAAACTTAAATTGGGAGGAGCATGTCAAGGTAGATAGGAATGCAAAGGGAGCACATTAAGATGCACTTAGATTGAGGTAATGTGATTCCACAAGGATTTCACAGATGCAGAGGCATATTTTTATTCACTGGTAGGTAGATATTCAGATGATTCATGAATTGAGGTATTACCTTATTCACTCTATTTACCTTAAATGAAGCTATGCATATGTGATCATCATTCTACGAAGATTCCATATGGATGGTCATCCAAACTACTGCAGTCCCGTTTATTGTGTCACACAATAGAAAATGAGAAAATTGAAGCAACATCATCTCCATAGATTTTACCTTTGCTCAGTGATCAGTTACTAATTTCACACCTCAGCCAAGATGCAGTACTAGTGCACTTAAAGAAGCGTGATAGATTAATATGTGACCCAAAGCTGACAAAGAAACTATTAACTAAGAGTAAAACATTCATCTTAGTACTAACTATATCTGAATTCTTGGTCAAGTATAACCAGAATTCCCTGTTCAATTTGTAAACTCCCTACATCAATGAATGCGGAAACCACTTGCTTCACGTGCATTTGTTTTGAAGTTGATGAATCAAGTACTTCCATGCTCTATGGAAGAATCCAATTTTAGGTATCATTCCTTTAGCTGCTCACGACTCGGAAACATATCAGTGCATGTGATTCAAACGTATTAGCAACAATTCATGATCCCAAGTTTCAAATAAACAACTACCAAGAATCAAATCACTCGGATGATCAATCTTTGTAAAGCTATATACGAAAGGAATGATTAATTGCAAGTATCAGCAGAGTCCTCCAGTGAAAAGTGTCATCTTTATTGACCTCAACCTAACTAAGAAGGCGAAAATTTTGGTCAAACCTGTCAAGCTTTGCAATGCTTGTTCAAGCTCCCAACACGCCATCACTGCTTCCATTGCATGGACGCGAACATGCTGCTGTAGTTGTTCTTTGAAGGAACAGAGCAATAACACATAGTGCGCCTAATCAAATAAAAAACCGCAAATATTGGAACAAATTGAAATGATAATCAAACAGCTTGTAGATTGTTGTCGCAAAAGAAAAAGGTACTTTTCTCAACAAAATGATCGAGAATTACTTGGAAAATCTTCGGGAAATTCAAGAAACAGAGACTACGTCTAAATCGATTTTTTGAATTCCAACTTGGGGAAACTCACCATGAACTGGTCGAGCTCCCTCACGCTGCCCCCTTCTCCGCCGCCGCCGATCGCCGCGTACTTGGCGGCCACGTGTCCCGACTGCGCCAGCTGCGCGTCGATCCTCGGCAGCTGGTCCACCGGCGTGGCTATCCTCAGGCACGCCACATGTGCAGACAGCAGCTGCTCGTACAGCGGATGCGCCACTACCTCCGCCTTGCACCTCTCCTTCTCCCACGTGTCCTCTCCCTCTCCCTCTCTCCCTTCCTCCTCCCCTCCGACGACCGCCGCAGGCGCGGTCGCGGTGAGCCACGCCGGGCCGGATCGGAGCACCGCCGGGTCGTCGCCGAGGTGCTGCTCACCGTACTGCGAAGCCATCCCCATCTCGTGCGAGAGGTGGCCGTGGAACGCCATATCTATCCACGATTCGGAGAAGTCTCCTCCTAAGGTCAAGAGTAATTTTTGAAAAGTATTTGTGAAGGATTTTAAGCATAGATGGTTGAAGAAAGAGACCGAGACCTTTTTTTTTTTTAAGTATTAGTTGGCGTTGCTAACTAAATAATCTTTTTCTTTTTAAGTAATAATATTTGTTTCCTTGATTAATTTCGTGAAAATTAAATCATCGATATCTGCGATATGTTAGTTGGATGGACGGCAGTTTTGTGATAAATACACACCCTCCTAGTTTCACTTGCACTTTTTTGTTTAATCGGATATAAGACCTTCAAAATCACTGTAATGTAGGGCGTCAAACGTAAATTTAACAGCCTCCACGTTGATAAATTAGTGGGTGTGAATAGAACGATGTAGACGAGGGGGAAATGGCGCGAAGGGCGAGCGGAGTGACTTGGAGACAGGGTCTCGAGGACACGTGGCGAGAAGACGCCGTCCGGACCCACCAGAGGATTGGAGCATTGGGGCAGCAGCCATCCAATGGGGCCGCGACAGGATGGAAGGACATCGGTGGGTCCCACAGAGATTTGACTTTAAGCGTAAGAAATGGAGGCAGCTATCGGCGGCTAAACCTTTCAAAAGACGGCTTCTCGCGTCGATTCGTCCGCCGCGTGGTCCCCGCCGACCTACTCTTCTGCTCACTGTTGCTATACCGTTAGGCCTGTTCGTTAGCTTGCCCCTCAATTTTTTTTTCCTATCTTTAATATATATTATATATAAATAGACTCCAAAATTAAAGCTAAAATTTTGAGATATATTTTTAAATTTAAAAAAAAACTTTATTATCTAACGAGTATATCTCAAGATTATTCATGCAAAAGAAAAAAAAAAAGAGTTTGAAGAAATATCTTTACAACCTAATTATATAATTAATCAAATTTAGAGAGTTCTTATTAAAACGAAATTTGGGTGTTTGAATAGAGAAATAGTGGATTAAAAAAGTGCATTTAATTAGGCAAAGAGACGGGGGATGCAACATTTGTGATAGCCGTTGCGCACCCGCTTCGAAACCCACCGTGGTGGTCCATGCAGTAGTGGTGTGGTCCCCGGCCTTTCCACTCCGTCTACCGGCTGAGCTCCAGTCCCAAAGTGGTCCCGTCCTTTGCGATCGAGGTGACGCCACGTGGCGAGTTTGGTCCTACCTTCGGTGGCGATAGCGCGGTCCCCGCCCTCGGCAACCTACGGCAATTATTCGAGGCCAGAATAAATGGATTGGTTAGGTGGCTACTATTCTCGTGGAATAGCGACTTTATTCACCGAGGAGGGCATTGATGTCATATTAGTATATATATTTTTTCTTTGTCAGGGAAATATAAGACATTTAAGACACCCTACTTTTTATTTTTATTATTAATTGGTATTTTAATATATAGAGATATAAATTTATTATTAGATTCTCTATTTTTAAATTCCTAATATTATATTAACTCACTAATTATTTTTAAAAGGGTAAGTTGTTAAGACCTAATTTCTCTGAATTAAGAATAGGATCGGTGGTTAGTGGTAAGTAAAATTAATCCTGTGGATTAAATAACAAAAAAAGCGTGTTAAAAGTATTAATTAGTGCATTTTCTATCCTCGTGATTGTTATTAGATAAATGTCACGTGCGCCTCCTTAATCACGTTTTCCCTTATATTCGGATGTGTTTCTTCTCTTGGGATAAACTAATGGTATTATAGATCGATTTCTTCGTATTCCAAAAATGCCCCATGTGGGTCCCAGCTACGGCAGGGCGACACGTGTCGATCTGGAAAGTTCTGTCACATGATTAGTAGGAATCTTGGTGCTGCCCTCCTTTGTCGGCATCCCAAATTGCCGCCCCCCCCTCCCTAAAAGGTTTCGTGCGGCATCCGCCACCTATCTACGTAGCAGGATGCAGCCAACCACAGGACACGACGTGTCGGAGCTAATACACGCCAACTAGCTTGGGTTTGAAAAGGTCAAATGGGGAAAAAAAAAGTTGTATTTAAAGATGGGAAGAAAAGTCCAAAATGGTAGCTTGCAAAGTCGTTTGTTAACTCTTTAATCGTGTGTCTAATCATCCCAGGCCACCATTATAAGCTATGGACACGTGAAAGTTTTGAATAATGGTGTAGGTTAAATTACAATTATGATAGAGACAAAAGGCCTTTCTTTTCCAATTAGGTTGAGTTGAGTAGTCGAATCATTTCATCATTTTATCCTTTCAAATTTTAGCCCAAATTATGTTCGAGCTCTTCATCATAACCACATTAAAATTTAAATTATATTGCAAATAATGAGATTTAAGCCCATAACTTCTGTCATGATGAAAGAAGACCTCAAATCAGTACTGCTGGTAGGATCTAATTAGCTATGAAATTTTTGTATTCTTGCACTTTTGCTCATCAAGGAGATGCAACAAAAGAGGAATCCAATTTGTTGACTTCCCTTTGCCCCAGAGAAAGGCAACAGAGATTGATATCATGTGGATGTTCATAGTAGATTTGCTAATGGCTTGGTAGATTTTCCTTGTCATTGTGACAGGAGAAGCCAAGGGTTAGGCTTTTCAGCTCAGAGTTTTTTTGTCTGGGCCTCTGCATGTGTCATGCAATGAAGGTGCTGCTGCTGCTGCTGCTGCTGCTGCTATATATGTTCAAAGCCTGCTGCTATTTTGGGGCATCAATTTTGTGGTTTGAGTTTGTTGGAAAGAACAGGAGGAGGACAACGTTCATAAAAGGGCAATGAAAGGCTTCTGAGGCCATCTGACCTCAGCTCATAAGTTTGTCTATGGTGACAGAGTCCTTCCCTTTTCCCAAGGGTTGTGTAACTCACTGCTATATGGCTGGCCTACAGAAGGCTGCTGCTTTCTGGAGTTATTGCATGGCTAAGCCCTTATTGTACTCAGATCCACAGAAACAAGAGGTGTTTCAAAAGCGCAAAAGACCTTTCAAAAGAGTCAAATGAAGTGAATCTTTTGACCATGAAATTTATGCACAATCTTATGAAAGAAATATAACTTAAATTTCAAGCAAACAGCATAGCCTCTAAATGTTTCTTTCTAATTGAGGAGCTGCATCTATAAACTACACTACTCCATGGGGAAAAAAAAAATTGCCTTGTAATGTATGTGATCTCTAAATCACCATCTCATGCTCACTGCTGTAGCACTGTGAGAGTAATCAAGGAGGCTGCAAAATGTTTTCGACTCAAACATGGGAACAGAGTTTTAACTATATCCTAGTGTTTGCAGTTTTCTTCTTGTTAAGGCTCGCAAGCTCTTCGATCAGCTTCCTCTCTTCAGTTTTCAGTCTCTTTGGAATCTCCACCTGAACAAGCACTAATTGATCACCTCTAATGTTTGGCTTTCCAAGGAATGGAACCCCTTTTTTTGCCATCACCAATGTTGAGCCTGGCTGGATGCCTGCCGGTATCTTCAGATCCACCGTTCCATCTACTGTTGGGACCTTAACTGTGGTCCCAAGAATTGCATCTATATATGGCACCTTGCATGTATAAAGAATGTTTGTCTCATCCCGCTTGAGCACAGAATCTGATAAAACTTCAAGAAAAACATAAAGGTCTCCAGGCGGACCTCCTCTTCTTCCAGCATTACCCTCCGACCGGACCCTCAGCCGGCTACCGGAGTTAACTCCTGCTGGAACTTTTAGACCAATCTTCTTACTCTTCCTGACACGTCCGTCACCTCCACATGTACTGCATGGGGTAGAGAGTTCACCAGTACCACCACAAGTAGAGCAAACCATGACTTGCTGGAATACACCAAGTGGGGTTCTTGTCGAGGTGACAACTTGGCCTTGACCTCCACAAGTTCTGCACTTGCTTGACTTCATTCCAGGTTTGGCACCAGACCCATCACAACTTCTGCAGCTCTCCAATCGGGCTATTTCAATCTCTTTCTGCACGCCAAAAACCGCTTCTTTGAATTTCAGGACAAGGTTGTAGCTCTCATCATCACCTTGCATTGGTCGATTACGAGCAGCTTGGCTTCCTCCCATCCCACCCATTCCACCCATCCCTTCAAACAATGACTCGAAGAGATCAAAAGGGTTGCTAAAATCCTGCCATACCAGAAAGTTAACAAGTTAAAGCAGTCACAGATGGTAAAAAATTATCAGCAAATGCTCAGATTCAAATATCTAGATAACCCATCTCATTTTGACACCTACCCCCATGCCCATGCCCATGCCCGAGCCTTTTAGACCAGCTTCTCCATACCTATCATATATAGATCGCTTCTCATCATCAGACAATACCTGCAATAGAATAACTGTCAAGGAGACCTCTGGAAAATAAAACATGATTCGTGGTATTAAACCTGGTAGATGAAATAACACAACCATCAGATGGGCCTGACCTCATATGCATTGCTGATCTCCTTGAACTTTTGTTCTGCCCCTGATTCTCTACAGAGGAAATACATGAGCAGTGTCAGTTTCAAATTCTCACAGAGCTAGTAAACCAGTAATACATTATCAGCATAATCAAGAAACATATAAAGTGACCTTTAAACAGAGAAGAATGAAGATATACAATGAGTCAGCGATCTATAACAGTCAACAACTTCACTAATTTAAGCCTGACACATTTTCCCCATGATTCACTTGTTTCAACATAATATCTTGGCATTCTTTAGAATTGGGGATGGATTTCTAGCCCTCTTCCCGATTGGACACTATTTCAGCCAAAGCAGAGTAGTGGGGAGACGTAAAACATCCTCATCAAGACAACAAGAATAAATCTGGATGCTATGAAGAAAACAATCCCTTTAGCATGAACAGCTCAACTTGAAAAACAATATCTGATATTTCTGGAGGTACGCTCTAAAAGAGTACACAAATAAATTGCATGATGTTCATGACTCATCATTGTCCTTAAAGGACCTTAAAGAAAACAAATAACTTAAGAGTACACAAATTTTATTTGATTCAAGAACATGATTATTATGATATACATATACTCACTTGTTCACATCTGGATGATAACTCCTAGCAAGTTTCCTATAAGCTGGGCAATAGGAAAAACAACTTAATTAATATCAAATAGAAACTAAGGAATTTTAGTAGGTGATTGCAAGATATATATATATATATATGTGTGTGTGTGTGTGTGTGTGAGAGAGAGAGAGAGAGAAAGAGAGAGAGAGAGAGAGAGAGAGAGAGAGAGAGAGAGAGAGAGAGAGAGAGAGAGAACTTTGAGACATTGGCCAAATGACTGGACATCAGGATTGTGAAAGCTAATCCTAAAAGGAGAGATAAAAATAAATACTAACTTAATTTCATAATGACGAGCTTTTTGTGAATTCTAAAGGTGCATTCAACGGCTAAGAAGGTGTTAAGACTTTCTTTTTAGATGTAAACGTAGTAATATTTGTTGTCTAGATATAAATGTATATATGGCCAGTTACATACAAGTCCATGCAATAAGCATAATTAATGTGGCAGATGGTCAGCATGGGTTATAACTTTTACAAGGTCACAGCATATGACAACCAGTCAGTCCAACCTAGCTTAAAAGATAACTAGCCTATTCTAAAGGTTTAAATACAATGTAAAAATGCAAAACAAATGAGGTCAAGAGAAGAAACTAACTTCTTGACTTCAAAGTGGTAACATAACTCAATTCAATAAGAGTATCATAGTATCAGAGAAACACACATATGCAATTTAGCACGTAGCCAGAACCACCAAAGGACTCTCACCGCTTTTGATTTCTGATTTACTAGCACTATTGGACACGCCAAGGATGGAGTAGTAATCCTGTAAAGGAAGAATATAAATCTTAATTACCACCGATAATCATATATTTGCATAAAAATCAGCTAGCTTAAGTTTTAATGATCACACATTTGCAAATAAATAGAAAGAACAGAAAACCATAAAGGAACTTACACTACCAGCTCTAACAACAAGACATGAACCTCTACAATGCCGGAGCTTTGGTGATTTTATATGATCAAATAGAGCAGATGAAGACACTGGAGAATAGAAACTTGCACTGAATGAAGCCAAATGTTTCTGTCTGACTGTAGTACTGCATAAATACAGCAAATACTAAGGCACAAGATAATCATAATAATTTCTGAAAAAATTATAAATACTCTTTCTAGTATAAGTAGAAAAAGTCTCCAGACAGTTTTTCCTAAAATTCTCAATTTCCATTCATCCTATGTCTATCTAAACTTAAAAACATGATGCACTTTTGCTAACAAACTAGACATTATTTTTAATATCTAGTGCAACTCCACAAAGGAAACTTACAAAAAAAGTAAGAAATCACGTAAATAAGTTCTGAACTTAGAACAATGAAATAGTCAGTCTTTTTTTGAGCCTTCAGTAAGTCCAAATGGTAAATCATGCACACAAGTACACTTACCTGTTTTGAAACATCAACGATTTATTAAACTGGCATGCCTTTGATCCTGGTGATGTATACATAAATGTCTCTCGAGGTTGTGCTCTCAATTGAGGTGCAGAAGCACCTACGCACTGTATGGTCGACATCCGATAGCTCCTGATAATAAAGTCCAGACTCTAGTGTCCAGATGACTTCAACTCTTCACTACAAACACAAAAAAAGGGCAAGTTATGTCACCTTACAAAATAGAGTATCTTTGTGCAAACCACATTACAGAAAATATAGTAGGAAGTAGCATTTAATCCTTCAGTCAAGGCACTTTTAAAAGTTGTATAGTTCAACAAATGAGAAAGGTGAAACCTCCAGCAAAGAGCAGGTAACACATTAGCACATTGCTCAAGATTGACAAATATATCAAGCCACTTCGATGTTATTTCCAGGCTCAGAACAAAAAAGTTTCATACTTTAAAATTAGGAATGATCGATTCAGTCACAATAAATCGAAGACTTGAGTACTACATAACGGCAATTTGGTAATTTCTATTTCACCTGCCTGCCTCTCCTCCCAATCACAAGCCCTACCCATTAGCAAGCAACAACTTTCAGAAACAAGAAAAGGATACTTTTTTTAGCACAGACGGATCTGCTCTCCAAATCCATTTGAATTAGTTCAAATCCGTCCGAATGATTTCGAGTGCCGAATCATAGAGGAAAAGTAAGAATGAGACGAAGAAGATCAAGAGGGTTAATACCTGGATTGGCGCAGAGGATAAGGGAAACTCTGGAGCTAGAGAGACAGAGATAGGGAGAGAGAGAGGTGGCGGAGGAGAGGGAGGAGAAGCTCGTCTCTTCTCTTCTCGCCGCGCCCGATCTCCACTCTCTCTCGCTACTAAATACTAACTCCTACGGCCGTGAAGGATGTGATAAGAATTAAGGAAGCGAGACCTGATGGGGGGATCATGTATGAAGATGAATTGTGAACCGTCGGATTAGAGCGAGATGATGCAAGCCAATTTAGTGGGCTCTAAGGATCCATTCGGATTGCAAGTTGTCAATCTGGCTCGCAAGCCAATTGAGCTCGGATCGATTTATTTAGAGCTCGAAAGATAAACTAGCTCACATCGAATACTTTCTTCTTCTTTTTCTTTTTCTTCTACAAACTTAATATTTCTCAATTTGTTTAAGTTCAAACTCAAACAAACTCAGTATACTATGAGCTCGTTTTAACTGTTTAAGTATTATTTCATTGGTTCAGATGGATATATTTTAAATTGAGCCAAATGCTTATGTGCACAAATTACATACAATTGAGACGGAATAAAGAGAAGAATAAAATAACATAAGAGTTCCTTAGCTATCCTTGATTTCCTTCTTCGATGTGCTATTTTACATGTGAGCAGTAAGGAAATGATCAGTATTTGGTTAATGCCTCCTTTGCATAAGTTTAATACAATCAGTATTATCTCCAAGAAGATGTAAGCCCCAAGAGCTCATATAAAAGATTTCATACATTTGATTCTCTTCTAATGAATATTGAGATAAAATTTCTGGTATATTCATGGAGAATTCTGTACACAAAACAATGATGGCAATTGGGCTATGAAGCAGCAAATGGCTCTTACATAAGTTGATATAGACCATTTTTGTTACAAAAGAGTAGAAGTATTACAGATTCAACAAAATTAGCTCTTCCAGATTAACAATATTTCTCTTATTTATCAAGGTAAAATAGGGGAAAGCGAAGGGTTTGTCACTTTCAGCTCCCCACAGTCACTGATATAAACTGTTTTAAGAGGACGGTCCCACATTGTGCGAGCTGTCTGAGCCCTCTCATCGCCGAGGAACTCAGCAAAATCATTGAATTGGCGAATCCTTTCAGCCGGCTTATAAGTAGGAATGCTAGCTATAGAGGTAACAACATCCATTCCTGAAGAATGATATATATAAGAATCATTAGGAAGACACCCGGATACCCTAATATCAAACATTTGAAAATAAAACAAGGAGTTAAATTCACAAGGACAATATGCAAATGCTGCAGCCACAACGAAAGAGTGATCCACTAAGAGAAGTAATTCAGTATTAACCATCAAAATTTGTATGTATGAAGGATGCTATATCACTGCTGACTGTTAACTATTGATAACAAAAGTTGACCACAGAAACAATTGTTCCTACATCATGCAACATCAATATGAAGACGGCAAAGTGATCCTTTAACTGATTTCTAATTTCTTGGTAATATTTGGAAGCTCAATGCGCCATCGGTAACATTTTACTAATATCCTGGACTTCTGACGAGGCACATGTATGACTTATTATCATCACAGAATCTATTGAAACTCAGGTTGTCCAATCAAGTTGATGACACATTTGCTTCAGTGATATACCCTTGGATTACCTATTTACTAAAATAGGTAATCCAAGGGTATCAGCAAACTAGCCTAGTTGAGGTAGTTTCAGTGAGCATCTCCTAATCTTAATACCTGTAGGCCTTGCAAATGGAGAAGGCTTAGCCGGACCATGTCATTTCGGAATAATGAACTAGCTGCTAGATGTCTGCTTTTAGTCCAAACTAGTTCGTTTTTTGGTGAGAAATACAGCAAAACTTCCTCTTAAAATGAAACAGTAGAGAGCCAATGGGCTTTCTCTCCAAAAAAGTTTAACAAATGAAATAGTATAGTATCAGTTACTAGTCCTCCTTCCTTCAAAGTTTATTCCAAAACCAATTGGCATCCAGGATGCGGCAATCTTGAATATACATCCACCTTGGTAGTACCAAATAAATTTAGAAAGGTATCAAGATAGATAGATCGGTCTACTATTGTTTTCTCCAAGCATACACAATCGTACATAGAAATACAAAATGTAGGTTAATCAAATTTCATGCAGACTGAGTTCCCCAATATAATCTACCGTAGTATCTCAGACAAATCTTATACAACAACTAAAGAGTTCCAATGTTGAGTCTTCTCCTGGCAATAAGTATGCTGTTATTTTCTGTAGATCACTAGTGGAGTTGCAGTATGCGTATATAGGAATGTAACAGATAATGGCAGACAAAAATGTAATGATTCAAGGCCTTAGGCATCAAAATCCCATTTAATTACTGACAGAGGCCTTAACCAATGAGTTGGTGCTGTGAAAATTTCCTTGTCTATTACATCTTCATCTCAAATTAGTTACATGCTCAGATTAGAAGGGTTTCTGTAATGTATACAAATTTAGAATTTGAGTGGATTAGCTTCTTACCTTCGAGGACAGTCCCGAAGACCATGTTCTGGTCATCAAGCTCCGGGCATGGTCCCGGCCCGGTCGTGACCAAGAACTCCATATTATGGTACTCCGGATTGAGCTTGATCTCGTCGTCATCGTCATTTAAAGACAAGCACAGTGACAGCGTCCCCGGCCGCGTATGCTTCAGCTGGAACGCCTTGGGGTCGACGGTCTCCACATTTGACGCCAAACCAGGTGGCGGCTGGAGGACCTCCCCCTTATCCCTTCGCCGACCCTGGCGGCCAGAGACGAAGAAGCGGCCGGGGAGGAGCTTGTGGACGAGGACGCCGCGGTAGGCGGCGGTGGCGCACGCGGCCTTGAAGTTTGTGGTGGTGATGGGAAGGAGGCGGCCGTAGAGGCCGAAGACGACGCGGCCGATGGGGATGGCGTCGGGGCAGGCGCCGGAGGCGGAGAGGTCGCCGGCACCGATGGGACGGTCAGGGCGGAGGTAGTTGGGACAGAGGGAGAAGTCCATGAAGACGCGGTCGGTGACAGCGGGGGAGGAGGATGGTGTGGTGGCAGCGGTGGTGGAGTCGGCGGCAGCGGAGGAGGAGAGGGGGAGGAGGGAAGAGGAGAAGGGTAGGACGAGGAGGGAGCGGCGAGATATGGGGAGGTGGTTAGGGTTAGGGTTTTGGGGTCTGTGGGGTGGCGAATGGAGGTGGCGGAGATGGGGAGGGAACGGGGCTGGGGACGCCATGAGGAAGCTAATGGTATGAGGTCGAGAGGAGGATCGGATATTGAGTTGCAAATTTGCATATAGAACCCTACAGTTTACTGAGTTATCGTTTTTAACCCTAAAATTTCCACAATTTGCACATTACACCCTTTCTTCTCCGTAATATCAACAAAGCACACACTAGCGGTATCTATCTGATTCCATAAAACAACTCTTGACCTTTCCTAGTTCTTAAACCCCTCTCCCCTGGCCGGAGGACTTCTCTAGAAGGAGAGATGTCTTCCTCTTCTTCTTCGCTTCGCCTCCAAGAAGCCCTTCAAGCCTGCTCTCAGGTAAGCTACGCAACACATCCATCTCCAATCTCTCACTCACTTACTTACTGCTCAAATCCTTCGTCTTTCTCTCTCCTCAGTCATCCGAATCCGGCGATCTTGTCGCTTCCAATGCCGCCGTAGCCGCAGTATCCGATCTCCTCAATTCCGTCTCCGAATTAGAGGATGATAACCTTTCTGAAGAGTTGCTCGTCGAGATCCATCGGTTTCTCTCATCTCCTTCGTCGAATCAGGTTCATTGTACTTTTTTTAGTCCAAAGATATTTTGACCGAATTGAGGGAGTAAATTTTATAGTATTTGATGTGGAGGCAGATGGTTATTGATGCATTATCGTTTGAGCTGCCCAAAGTGGTGGCAAAGTTTGGAGCTTTATCGGACAAGTGCAGAGAACTTGCTAAGAGTATCGTCGAACATCTTGTGTGCACCTGTAGTCCACGCGAAATGCTTTCTATCCTCTGCGAGGTTGGCGCCATCGATTTATTCTGAGTTGTTGATTATAAGGACGTGGATCATTCTTAACCAACTTAAGTTCGGTATGCTATTTGGTTTTTAATAGTAGCTGAATTGTTGAGGATATAACAGGAGATTGTGATTTGCACGTGTCCTTTGTGTTTATCTCTTCTATTTAAATACATACTACATACTCCATGAACAGCAATGTGTCATTATCTATATCTATTGGACTGTTGGAGCTTGCAAGGTTATAATACCTTATCCGGGATCTCATTCAATTTTTTTGTTACTTAACATCTCTGCTGTTTCTTACTACTGATGACTTCCATATGCTTTTTTATCTTTCTCACGATTTTCCACAAATATTTGTTTCCATTAGTGCAGTTTTTCTGATCTATCTTTTCCTCAGTAGATTGATTCCTGTATTTCTTAATTCAGCTAGATTCTTTAACAACTTCCTATATTATGGCACTTTTGAAATAGGAATTTGCTTCACATGCTAGTCTTTTGATCATTGTGGTTAAGTAAGATTCTATCTCAACAATTTTTGCTTTTGATTGGATTTGATAAATATTTTACAATTGAAAATGTGCAGGCACTGGATATGCATATTAGAGTGTCAGTGGAACCAACATATTTTATTGTGCTCTTGGATGGACTTGCAAAAGGTATAGATTTCTGACTGGTCACCTTATGTTGCAGATACCTCAGGAGTCAGGGCATTGACTCCGTAACATTGTATCATGAATTGGCATAAATATAGGTCACTAGATTATCGAACAAGTTTAACTTTGCCCTTCAAAAAATATTGTTACAAGCTTAATTTATGTTTTACCCTAGTGACGCAATTTCAGCTCTCAGTTTTTTACTAGATAACTTCTATCATTATATTAAAGCTAGTAGAAATTGCAATATATTTAGTGAACATTCAGAGTTTCGGGATATGGATGTCTATCTAACGTTAAATTGTTTCAGTGCTTATTTTCATTCAGAGGCGTCATGTTGAACAAGTAAAGGTGGTTCTTCCAATTATTCTCAAAGTTCTATATGAGATCTCTATGGATAGTCATGAGGAAGCTAAAGATACTGTTGAAAATTTATTTGAAGCGGCAATTAGAATCGGAACCTCTGTCCAAGAAATTTGTGAAAAAATGGTTTGTATATCTCTTATGGAGGAGCTAATATACCAGAAGATACCTCTATCTCCAACCGTTCTGTGCTTGAAGCCTGATTAATGTTGCATAATTTTTATTGGTTTGTAATAGGTGGGAAGAATGAAAGAAGAGCTTTGTGCTATACTTGGTCTTTATGTCTTGCAGAATATAGTTGAGTATGGAAGAGAATGCTTTAATTTATCTCTGAGGGCTCATGCAGAATTAATAATTTAAGATATTTACTCCCTCCTTGTTGGGGTTTTCTTTTATGAACTGATGGCATGTTCCATCAATATATTTTTTCAGGCTCTTATATCTAGAAGCAGACAAAAGCATATTATTTCAAGCTGTGGTTCTTTTGTTCTTCAGCTCTCGAAGTTCCTCCCTTTTTGTGGGTTCTCTTATTTTGGTCTAATAAGTGGGTCTAATGTTGCCTCAGCTACTACTGAGATCTCTAAAAGGTAACTATAACGGTCCTCTGTCCTCTCGTTATCAAGCTTTTCTGTATTTATTTTCTAGTTTTTCTTTTGCCAACTTTTCTTATGCATCTTCTCAAAAGTGATGTAGAGGACAGTGATGACTTCATGGACTGCTTTCCTTTAGCCATGGATGGTGCAGCTCTTGCAGGTTTCATCTCCTTTATCATTTCAAGATTCCCTCCTCTCTGAATATTGTCTATTTACTTATTGTTTTTTTAAAATTACTTGCTTCAGCCTTCACATTTCTTGTGCTTTGTTGGGGAGGAGGAGTCTAAGTGAAAGAGGGTTTGGTGCAACCATAGAGTCATTATCCAACCCAAGGGCTTAATCCATTAGGTGAAGGCTCCAGAGTCAGTATCTATCTTTTCACTTTTTTACTCATTTTCCAATGTGAGGATATGACCTCCTATATGAATTCTGAACAGAATACCCCTTCACGTATGAACCTCACTCCTGTCCAGATCCAGTATAGTACAACTCTTAACCAAGTTATGTATCTAATTTTGTTATCCATCCAATCTCAAAAGTTTGTATGTGCCCTTAATTGCGTCACTGGGAACCTATCCATTTGATTCTCTACATTAATGTTGAGCACCCTTGTCCTAACCTAGAATCCTTGCTGGACATAAGCCTTCAAGTGGGTCATACCGAATCACTTTAGATAGTAGTCCAAGATCGCTCCTAACATCAGCTCTGATACTAATCTTTGAGAAAAAGAGAGTCCAAATCTAGGTGAAAGAGAATTTGACATGACCATAGAATCTTTATCCAATCCATCATTTCACTTTTACTCTCTTTGCAACGTGGGACTATTCCCTCACATGTGAATTCTCAACTATATTATTTCCTATTTCTGACTTTTGAAATATATTGATTATCTTTCTTTCTCTCTGTAATGTCAATAGTAATCATTCAGCTTAAATATTTCTTCAGTTATATGGGGCTATGCATCTGATGATATTGCAAAATCTGCTGGAGAACAGTTGGAATTTGTCCTCAAGAAAATTCAGAACATCTGTATTGAAAGGTGGCAAGCTGTGGGAATGTTGAAACGTGCATTAGCCTCAATTGATTATCCATGGGAAATAAAATCTAAAACTATAGAACTATTATTGAGTATTATGGACAGAGATAGGTCTGAAGAATCTGATGATGACTCTATAGATTTTTCACCCTTTGCGCCCAGTCATTTCATCACTCTCCAGGTACCATTTTCCTCTTTCTCTGTCCAACAGATCTTTAAAAATTTTGGATAATCTCATAGTTTCAAGAATATCACAGGCCATTGAGAGGATCATGATTGGCTCTTCAGATGCATCATTACGGAAGAAAGCCTTTGCTGCCCTGAAAAAAGTATGCCTTTTGAAGGGCCAGCTTCATGTTTCCTTATCCCTTTGATATATAGTTAGTCTAACACCCTTTTTCACATCAAATGTGATCAGCTATATGCAGATATCCCATCCTCCCACCGTTTCGACGTGTTAAAGGCTCTTATCACAAATAGCAATTCTCCAAGCATGGTAGGATGCACAATGTGAAGAAACAAACTATGTTTCTTTTTAAGTTTGAATTCTCAGTTCTGTTAATACTGTATTTACAATTTTGCACAGACTGCAATTCTCATTGACCTTGTGAAAGAGGAAATTCTAGCGGAAAACCATCAAAAAGATATTAGGAGTGTTAAAGACAACCAATTCCAAAATGGAATGCAGTGTCTGTATTGGAGCTCTCATGCCTTTGACCTGGTGGAGCTGACCCTGAAGCCCCCTGAAGGAGGGCCTCCTGCCCTACCTGAACAAAGTGAACCGGTACTTTCTCTATGCTTATCCCTTGTTGATAAAAGAATATATAATTTCTTAATGTTCCAGTCCTGCATCAGCAAGCAAGCCTGTTGATGCTCAATTTGTCCACTCAGGGGATTGGACAAGTATAATTAGATAATATTTGATCAACTGAGCTTGCTCTTGAAAAGTGATAAAATAATCATGTTTTTGGGAGGACTTCAAGAGAAATACGTGTTCTGCTTTTTTTTATGCATGCTTAAAGTTTAGACTTAAATGGTTTATAACTTCATTTATTTACATGCATATCTGTATGCATTGCTGTTATATGCAGATACATCAGCAGTCTAACTTTATGTATGCTGCTGACATGCTATACCAGTAAATTTCTTTTAAACGAGGTAAATGGGCATGCTTTGTTAGTTTGGTTATCTTCAAGGTAAATAGGTACCAGTGGCTGCTTGTTGCTTAGAAATATTGCTACCTATGTGGACAAATTTAACGTAGCATGTTCTTGCTAAATTCACAAATTTTATTAGTTGCAAGGAATCATGATGCCTATGTTGGAAGTTGGGAGCAGCATTAGGATTTATACAACTGATGCAATCTGTCTACTGCTTTGATTGTGTATGTGTGTGTTACTTTCTGACTTTCGCTTGTATATGTACAGATATTATCTGCACTGAACTTGCTGAGGTTTATTCTGATAACAGAGTCAACTGGTAAGCTACTCTTGAACATGGTTGCTTTGCCAAAACTTGGGTCTTGTGTCAGATATTGGTCTTCAGATGAAGTTCTCATTTTCCTTCAATTGGTTGAGGAATTTGATGGAGGAACTAATGTCTCTGATGTTCACCGTCTGCTAACAGGAACTAGGAACCGAACTACTATTTTCTCAGAGAAAATTCTGCAAAAGGTTTATTTTGATTGGCTCCTCCCTCTTCGAACACTTATCACAGGAATTCAAGCAGAAACCGAGAAGGATGCCGATGAGCTTTCTGATTGCATTTCGTGTGCCTTAAATCCCGTTCAATTGGTACTGTACCGCTGTATCGAATTGGTGGAAGAGAGCATGAAAAAATCCTGATGTCTTTTTAAAGATTCTGAATATGAATTCTCTTTGGTTGAATCACAACAATCATTATTTGTTAATGTGATTATATATATATATATTTTTCTTTCTTCTTTTTATAGGGAGAAACCGGTAATGATTAAAGCGGGATGGAAAGTAAGAGCAGCAAAAATTAATCCTATTCGATAACTCAGTTTTTAAATGGATTTAGATTTAATTTAATCAGATTCATTTTATAAATCTGTTAATCCGTTTGAGTTGTGTTTATATTTATTACCTCAATTCAATTAATTTATTTGGTTACGATCAGATTAACTCATTTACAATAGAAAAAATAAATATATTTATAACCTTAAAAAAATTTAGATATGTTCTATAATAAGTATAAATTTGCTTATATTCAAATAATTTATAAAATTTAAATCTATGTAACTTTAAAAGGATTGTGTCTGTGACTATAATTTCCATCCATTTAATAAATAGATCGTGATCGTATTTATATTATCCTATTTAAAATTTTATGAATTATTTGAGTTATATTCAACCCGACTAATCCGACCAATCTAATGGGAAGGGTGTCGGTCCAAGAAAATTACAATACTCTGTATGATAGGAACTATAGCAGAAGCAAGAGGGAAGCTTCGATAATTCTACGTTTACATTAAGAGTCAGTCATCCATCACGTAATAATTGCATCAACAAATGGTTTCACTAAGACAAATTACTATTTGGTGAAGAGTTAGCCAATAAAATCAAATAGGACAAGACAGTAGATCTAAAACTACAAAACAACTAATATAACTCAGAGGAAGAAAAAACAAAAGGAAACTAAATTACATTCTTATAACATCTACCTCAATAAGTTATAGCCAAGATTCATCAACCTTGCTAGGAAACTCTATGACATGAGATGAATGAAGGCGGTTTAGTGCTTCAGTCTGTTGATTCTATTGCTCATTTAGTAACAATATTATTAATCCTTTTACTATTGCGGACTGGTGTAATGAATCCTGGATCCTCAAGTAAGCTATCATAATTTCTATCTATGAGAGAGATTTAAAAGAGTAATGAGACGTGAAAAATAACTAGGAGAGGATTTCAATAAGAGTAGGAGATTGCAATAAGTCTTATAATGAAACTCCTTAAAATAAATTTTGTAACAGACTAGTACATGGGCCTGTTTGGGTAGTTGGGATAAGACTTTATTTTCAGATAAACTTTTGTTATCCTTGAAATTAAACTGAACGAGGGATAGGGAAGATTTATTCAGATATTTTATCCTAGCTTTTGGTTTTGGCCCAGATGAAATAATTGGGATATCCGGTTAATTACCAATTTGTCCCTGTGCAGAGGAATTCTAAATGAATTATAATAATCAGATGGGATCTCCAGATACTTGTAAAATATAATTATAAAGGAATTATAACATTAATCGTGAGAAGATAATATAATAATTATAAATGATTAAAATAACTGTTTCATTATTTTTAAAACTAAACCCTTAAGCCCGAAGATACCGGATCGGGTTTCCAGTAAGTAAACTAAGCCCAACCCGAAGTCGGCCCGGTACTCCTACCACACGCATCGCTCACGTGTTTTCTCCACCGCTCTCTCCTCCCCTCGCTTCCATTTGTCTCCTATCTCCCACCTCGCTCCTATCTCAACGACGGCAAACAAGAGAGAAGAAGAAGAAGAAAAAAATTTGAGTAAAAGAACGCCATGGGCGGCGGAAGGCGGAGGTCAGGCAAGAATCCTAACTCCGGTGGAAGATCCCAAGCTGACGGCGGCGGCGGTAGTGGGTCCCGCCTTTTCTCCGGTCGCTTCCGGTCCGCCGGAAGCGCCGGAAATTCCGAATCTCGAGGCGGGAGGAATCCCAGTTCCGCCCGCCCGCAGGTAAGCGGAAAAGCCTTCGGTTATACCTACACCTATCCCTCCCTCTCCACCGACTCCGGCGATGTTCTCCCGGCCTTCGTGGACCCGAGCCCCTGTTCGGATCCGAACGTGGAAGTCCCTTCTTACTCGTACGATCCAGCGGTGGTCGGAGGTCTGGGATTGGGGTTTCAGGAGGAGCAAGATTCCGATCAGGATCTGGCTGTAGTTGGAGGTGCTGGATTGGGATTCCGTGATCAGGAGGAGGAAGAACAAGAAAAGGAATCTGAAGCAGGATCGGTGGGAATGGATTCTTTCTTGACGCCAGAGGTCAAGAAAGAGCGAGAAAATGATGGCTTTTTGTCGATTGGAGGCATTAGGGTGTACACGGAGGACACTTCTTCGCCAGAGGAGGAAATTGATGGTTCCGATGAAGACGATGACGATAGCGATGATGATGATGATGATGATGATCAAGAAGAAGATGATGGCGTCTCCGTGGAAGATGAGAATGACGATTCTTCGGAGGAGGATGGGATTTCCTCAGATGATGATTCTGATATTGATGATGAGGTGGTGGAGGATTACCTGGAAGGAATTGGTGGCAGTGCGGAGTTGCTGAGCGCTAATTGGTTGGCTACACAGAAGTTGGAGGAATGGGATGAGGATGGATTCTTGAAAAGCTGGGATAGCAGTGAGGGGAATGATGAGAAATTGGGAGGAGCTGCTCTGATGAATGCTTCAGAAGGGTACGGAATGAAAAAACCCAGATCGAAGAAAGGAAAGGGCAAGCCAAAAGGTATGCCGGCTCTCCCAAATTTTGAGCTTTTGGTGTTGGATGATGTGTTGCCGGTGAAGGATCCTCGGATAGCTTCAAGGAGGAAGAAGACTTCTGCTCACCTTTCTCGGCCTTGGCCTTACGAGAGTCGGAAGAGTAAAGCGCGTAGTGGTTTTCCAGGTATAGTCAACCCCTATCAATTTGGCTTTGTTTGAGTTTGGGAATTTGAAGCTCTTAGGCAGCTTTCTCTAGTCTTTTAATTCATATAGATCAATCTTGATCCATCATGCGAATGTTAATGTACTTCATGTAAATATGTAATGGCGGCTCTATATATTATAGCTCTCAAATTCTGTAGAAAAAGGCCAAGTTCACTGGTTTGCATCTTGAACATGATAAATTCATAAGCAACTTTATGGTTCCAATTATTTGCTTCGATTCTGATCCTGGCTTTGTGGGTAGTTCCTCTGTTTAACTTACCAAGTGGATTTGACAAAAATGAGAAATATTGTAGCTACAAAACAAGCTTGCTTTTATCAAGTAATTGATCCGCACTTTTATTTTGGTTGCCCAGAATAGAATCAAATCTGAGCCCTTAAAAAAAAGAAAAAAGAATACCATTTAAATGTGCAGCTGAGCCTAGAGTGCATTAGCTTGTCTAGTAGAGTTGTTATTGTTTAGCTTGTCATTTTAGATTTCTACTGTATCTTTCTATGCTTCGCTTGTCCTTTGAGAATTATCACCAATTATATTGCATTCAACTACTTTTTGGTGGTCAAATGGTGTATGCTCATTTTCCTTTCTAACTTTTATGTTACATGATAGGACACTATGTGACAAAGTTAACTATATTGGCGGTCTAATTTGGAATGAATAATGTTTCGTATACTGCAGGCGAAAAGAAGAAACACCGGAAAGAACTTATTGCTGTGAAGCGCCGGCAGCGCATGATCAATCGAGGGGTTGATTTAGGGCAAATAAATTCTGTAAGGCTAACTATTGATCTTGCTTAAATTTTCTTTGAACTGTTCATATACAGTCTTAGTTATATACCTCAGCTTGATTGCAATAAAACAGGCTTGCGGTCTTGGTTATCACTTGACCGACTCCCTCTAGTCTAATATTTAATAATATGCGCATTTTTATCATATTTAGAAGAATGTAGGTAAATTTTTTTTCAATTCCTTGGACTTCAATTCTTTGGACCACCTTATACTATCAAGAAAATCAGTCTAGCATCTAGGGGCAACACACAATTGCTTATTTCACTGTGCAATTAGAATTTTGATGTCTAATTATGCTGATTGTTTGTTTCACTTTAAGTGTTTTCTCTTCGGTTTGTTGTGTCATCTTTTGTTGATTCTGCACAAGTTTAACTTCATGGTGGTGGTCATTTGTTTTCTCCTTTTATTTTTCTTTAGAAAATTATCAGACTTTTAGGCTTCTTTGTTTGCATCATCAGCAAGAAGCATTTTGAACTTATCTTCTTTTTTTCATGGAAATGAAAAGCCTTTCTACTTATATATGAATTGTTTGCACAGTTTCATGCTAGTTTAGGCCCTGACGCATTGAATCAAGTTATCGTGTTAGTGATTTAAAATTATAAAGCTGTACTTCAATCTGTAGAAACTGAGGCAGCTGGTTGTAGATGAGGTCGACATGTTTTCTTTCCATCCAATGCATTCCCGCGATTGTTCCCAGGTATGGTTCTGTCTCATAAGTTTGGCTACTTTGAATAGATTCATTCCATTGTTGATAGTGTGAATAACAAAAGATCCCTATGCTATCTACTTGTAATTATCATTCTTCCATATTCTGATTGAAAGTTATATTCTTCTGTATGGTTGCATGTTTGGGTGTTATTAGGTCTTATTTTAATCTTATTTTATTTTCTAGGTGCAACGCCTAGCATCAATATATCGCTTACGTAGTGGTTGCCAAGGTTCAGGCAAGAAAAGGTAACAATATTGAGAGGGCTCTATATTAGTTATCTTGCAATTTAGCTCAAATATCATGATTGAAGAAGCTTCCCAAGTCAGAGATGACAATTCACTAGTAGAACTACTTAGTCACCTCTTGCAATTTTTGAGTCATTATGTTAATTTACATTCTTTTAGGGATCAGTTAGATTGGATATTAGTGAATAAAACTACTAGAGCATACTCATATCTGATTATCTTTTTTTCATGGTTTCACTTCTACAGTACTTCTAAAATTTATTATATCTTGCGAAGAGTAAATACTTCTTTTGGTTCCATGAGAAATAACTAATCAGTTGCACATTTTATGCAGTTCTTTTTAACATAAGTTAAACATGAAATGCCATATAGGCTCACATCTCCTACGTAAGGATCAGTTAAAACACTGCCCGGATCATACCAAATGGAATGTAGAAGCTACTATTACCAATAATGGCTCACAGATCTGGACCTTTATGTATGAAATGCATGACGCCAATGATCTGCTGCTCATTGGCTTGGGAGCATCTATATTGTGATAATGGCTCTTCAGGACTCACCATCAAACTTTTGTTTATTGATCAAATTATCTGATATTTCAGGAATTTTCCATTTTGAGGACAGTTTTTCTTAATAGTAGATCCCTATAATGTTTCTTGAGAGCTTTTGTTAGATCAGCAAGATACAGTAGTTGGATGTGAACATCCCATAAATCTCCCAAATTTTGTTGTGACAGCATATGACAGTTGCTCCTCTTAGCAAATTATCGACTCAAACTGATGAACCTTCTTTCCAGATTTATCACTGTGGTACGAACTGGACAAACATGCTTGCCATCTTCAACTGATCAAATTCGACTTGATAAGGTAATCATATCCTGCATATCCTATAACAATGTTATTTCCTTTTTTGCAATATTTTCTAGATTTATGTTCTACTTTCAGGGATTGATAAATCTGTTGTTGTCAGATCTTCTGCCTTTGTCTTGTACCTGCATGCTAATCTCATTTCTTTTGTTCTTCTTTGTTATTATAATTAAACTATTCCAGTCTTTCAAGTTATTTAACATTTCTATTTTTAAGTTGTAGACATTTCGCATTTTTGCAAAGCTACTTGTATACTATTAATCTTCTATTCTGTTTTGCCATTTTTGTGTCCAAACTGTAGTTAAAACACTAAAATACTGAAGTTGTCAATATGACCATGCTCCTCTCAGTTGTTCCGGCTGACATTCATGATAATCTTCTTTCACTGTAAAATTTTGTTTTACTTATCCAGAACTTTGACAAGATTTTATCTACAAAAACATACACTAGCTATGATGGGGATTTTATGCAACATGTGAATCTACAATTTATATTGATCTTATGTAGCAGCACTTGATTGATAGTTGATTAAGTAAGGATGATAAAAGCTGCTGCCAATTTGTAGACAATAACTTGGATGTTTTTGGACCATCTCAATGATCAGATAGGCAGAATAACTGTTTTTAGTACTGAAATAATTAGTCCACTATTTATTCTAGTTCTTTGAGTGCTTATTTGAACTTTTCTCCATGTTAAGATTAGCACATCAATGGTGTTCTTATCGGCATGCAGCCTTTTCTAGACAGTGTTCATATTTTGGTTGTTTCTGGACTCGCTTAGAGTTAAGATAGCTTGGATAGGAGTGGTGTTGTTGGTGGTGAAGGACGGATGCATTACTGGTGGTAAACTTTCAGAACTCAGAAGTCAGCTAATAGTTTTTATGCATCACTTTTCTCATGGCAGCCTGATTATGTCATTATGGGTATAGTAGAGTTGTGGGGCCTATGTTTTCTATGGAAAAGAGTGATTGAGGGAGATGATCTCACGGGAACTCTTTCCTAGTTTCCTGTCTAAAAAATGACTGTTAGACATATTCGTTGTTGATATACCTTTTTTTTCAGCTTATTGGAACAAGCATTGAGGACGGTGACTTTGTTGTCAATCCTGTCAGAAAGGACAAACCTCAGGCAAGATCTCAAGGTTCATCTGCTCCAGACAAACTAAGAAGGAATCGTGAATTGCAAGGAAAGAAAAAACATACTGAAAAACAGAGCTCAGTCTTGTACGCAGAACGCCCCGTCTCTTTTATCTCCCGTGGCACAATGCAAGTTGATTTAGTGGCTGCGGACTCAAATAGAAGCATCTCATGTGAGAAAGTTGTTGAGAATACCTCTTCAAAGTTGGGTGCTTTTGAGGTGCATACCAAAGGCTTTGGTTCTAGAATGATGGCTAAGATGGGATTTGTCGAGGGTCATGGCCTGGGAAAAGATGGTCAAGGAATAGTTCAACCCATTGAACCTATCAAACGGCCGAAGTCTTTAGGGCTTGGCATTCAATTCACAGCTGATACAACTGACACGAAATTGGAACAAAAAAGTTTCGCAACTCACATGAAAATGGAACCGAAAAATATTGGTGCTTTTGAGAAACATACCAAGGGATTTGGATCCCGGCTGATGGCACAAATGGGTTTTATCCCAGGTACAGGCTTGGGGAAGGACGCACAGGGGATGCTGAACCCATTGACTGCAGCTAGGAGGCCAAAGTTGCGGGGATTAGGGGCCAAGTCATAGAATGAATCTTGATAATTTTTCAATGTAAATGATGCTATATTTCTTTCCTCTCTTATTGTATAAGAGGAAGGAAAAAAGAAACTATTCTGTTACTTCCAAGATGCAAATCTTGTTCATTAATATGGTTGACTGATCCAAATTTTTACAGAAGAACAAAAGAAGCTGAAGTTTATCTATAAATTTATGGTTGCAGTTAAGATGTAAGATGCCAGTGGAGTCGTTCTATATAAATTACAATTCCAAAGTACAATCTTTTTTTTTAATGGAAAAATTACGACTTATTGCTTTTATACTGGATATATTCTCATAGTTATTCTTGACAAATAGAAAATCCTAATCATAAATTTATAGTAATTTGGTAGCCGAAGAATTAGTTATTATTATAGATAAGAATAAATTTTGGTTACTTATTACAAGAATAAACCAATGGCAAGGAACTCCTATCCTATCCCTCATCAACGGCTATCTATTTTCCATACTCCCTCCATTATTCCTCCTATTTACTACTATAAAAAATCTCCTCCATCTCTTCCCTCCACAGAACTCTACCACAACAAGTCTCGATCTTTCCTAGAGAAATCGAGAATGGCGACCGCGAACCCAACCGCGATAGCTTGCGGGAATCGAATCCATCTCTCTCTCCTCCCATCTCCTCCGCCTCGCCATTCTTCTTCCACTTCTCCCTTCTCTTCTCCTCTTCCTCTCTCCCGCTCCTCTGCTCTTTCCCTTAATTCTCGCTCTCCCAAGGACCACTCCTTCACCAACTTCGAGAAGCGGAGCCGAAAACCCAAGGTGTGTAATACCTCGCACTTTCTCTGATTGGGTCTCTAAATCGCATCACCTGATTGATTTGATCGTGGAGTTGCTTGTGTCGCAGGGGATGAGGGTGGAGTGCGCGGCAAAAGAGCCGCTCAAGGTGATGATCTCTGGTGCGCCGGCGTCCGGGAAGGGAACCCAGTGTAAGATGATCGTCGAGAAGGTCAGGTTACTACTATACTTATTTTATAGAAAGGCGGGCCGCTATTTGTAATTATTGGAAATGCCGGGCTTGAAACGTAATATTTCTGAAGCATAGGGTGCCAGATGCAATTTTTTTCTTTCTATTTTATGTCTTTTTTTTTTGCATGTTACCCTTCAAAACTCCTTTTATCTTTGTCCAGTCCACCATGACCTTTGATATGGACTTGGAGATAAAATGGTTGATTGCTGTTATCCTTTCCATTTCAGTATGGTTTGGTGCACATATCAACTGGTGATATTTTGAGAGCTGAAGTATCACTGGGGACAGAAATCGGAAAGAAAGCGAAAGAGTTTATGGACAATGGGATGCTTGTCCCAGATGAAATTGTGACAGATGTATGCTATAACTCAATTTTCTTCCTTCCTCTTGCCATGGCACTGTATCCCGTTGATAAGAAATATGATGGATTTGCTCCATAGATGGTGGTTCAACGGCTATCGCAACAAGATGTAAGAGAAGGAGGATGGCTTCTTGATGGTTACCCAAGAAGTTCTTCACAAGCACAAAGTCTTGAAAGGATGAACATAAGGCCGGACATATACATTGTGCTAGATGTATGTCGATCATGTCCATTTGGTTTCTGTTTATACTTCATTGTCATTCTTTGTATTTAGATTCAAAGCTTGCGAACATGTATGTGGTAGATTTATTACATGTAGTGATACATGCAGAAGGTAATTCATGCATAAGGTAATTATAAAGGAGAAACCATTTTAGTTGTTCTTCAGTCTTTATATCTATATATGATGAAAAATGAGTTATTGTAAATATAGACATTTTCTCATTCTTAATTTATTAGTTGGAAGAACAGCACTTCATTGGTGTCTTTTGTTTCCTTTTAGTTAATATGAGTTATATTATTTATGTTTTTTTAAACAATAAGGATTCACTCAGACTGCTGCATTGCTCGATCCTAAGTAGTCAGGCCTCATGTATATGATACCTTTTGACGTTTTCAAACATATTTTCTGTTAATATTCAGGTTCCTGATGATATTCTGATCGACAGATGTGTCGGAAGAAGGTTGGATCCAGTCACTGGAAAGATTTACCATCTCACGAACTTCCCTCCTGAGAGTGAGGACATTTCCACACGACTTATTACTCGCTCTGATGATACTCCAGATAAGGTAGTGCTCGACTTTTCCTTGTATATATCATGCTATCAGTTTACATGTTTTCTGAAAAAAATTTCTGGCCAAATTTCCAGGACTTTTATTTTTCTTCATCAAGATAATATCCAGTATTTTGTAGCTTATTGATACTGTGTTTAAAAAAAAATTAGCCTATGCCTTCTACATTTAGTTCGTGTTTTATGTCACCTGCATGAGACAGTCAGTGTTTTCTGCTGCATGTACTCTAGTCATTGTTGGGGTTCAAGAGTTGACCCTTCGCTTTGCTTCTGTGTAGTTTTTTTGAAATTTTACTCTTCTATAGGTAATTACTTAGTCCTCACAAATAAGATTCAAAGTTCTGGGTAGTAATAATTTTTTTGATTTGGCTGTTGTCACGAGTGTCAGTTAATATATATATCTAACATTTTCACAAAACTTCTACCTTTTCACAGTTGCACCATGACTTGTATTGACATAGATCATCATTTAGATTACCTTCTGAGTTGCCATAGTGTTAGCATGGAATCTAGATTATCATTTTGCTCTCCAATACTTATCTTTTCACAACTTTTTGCTATGGTTCTATGTTTCTATGACTAATAGCTATTTTCAATATATGATCAGGCTAAATCACGTCTTGAGACATACAAGAAAAATGCTGAAGCTATTCTCCCTACATATTTGGACTTGCTAAATAAGGTGCTTTCACAAAGTTAGGTTCTGATCTGTTCAATTTCTACGAAAAAAATGAAGTGAATATTGTTGCTGATTTGCTTCTTTTGATGGCCAAGAGTGTAGGTTGACGGAAATCACCCAAGAGAAGTTGTTTTCAAAGAAATAGACTCCTTGTTGCAGAAGGTTAGCGAGAATGCCCCGAGTACTGAGAACTTGCCCACAATTAAAGGTCAAAGCATTACATCATAAAGTACAGTTTCTATATAAACTCGAAGTGGCTGTCGTTCACAAGAATATTAACTCTGTTTACCCTGTCAAATTGTTGGCTGGATGTTCAAACTGATTACAAGTTTTCTTAACCTACATCTCTTGTTTATCCTGATCTTATTTGAAGTGTACTTTGGCAACTCCATGTCTTGGCAGTTATCATAAGATGCTAGTATTATAGAAAGAATAAGCTAAGATTTCAAGCTTATATATACTCCGCAACATGTGAAAACTTAACTTCTCAAAGCTGCAATACATACTCTTTTAACATATTATTTTGTCAACTAGGCATTTCTTTGTTATAATGCTATCCTTTAATCTAGTTCCATTTATTCTCATTCAAAATTTCAAGCATCTCCAATTTATAGTGTGATGTCTTTTTCTTGATCGATGAGAATTGTGGCTCTATAGCACTTTTCTTTTCTTGCCATACTCCACTATGTTTACTAACTCTCTGTATTATGTTGACAGGAAACTCGTATATCTATATGAAAACGGCAGATTCCAAAAATGTATGCATCAAGTAGTCCCTTTAGCTTTACAATTATATGTTATGATAGTAGGATCTTGAAGAAACATATCAACTTGGCAGCATAATTATTTTTCTATATATGGCTTCTTCTTCCCAGGATAGTTGGCGAGGGATTCCTACAAGATTGAACAACATTCCTCATTCTAGGGAAATAAGGAAATACTTTTATGACGATGTATTACTTGCTACAAAAAATGCTGTAGCAGATAAAAGGAACCGATTGAAGGTCTGCTACTCGTAATTTGTTATTTTTGTAAATTTTGGGCAACTTCATTACACCGCAAAATCATGAAATTGAATATTAATGACAAATTTAGATGATGTAAGAACTTGTACACTATTTTTCTTTTCTGCAGGCACTTAAAATTGTGTTGCTGTAACCAGTTGTTTAAAAGAGTCCAGATTTACATTGGTTTTACCTCAATATATAAACAGTCCTATTAGGAGTCAAATTGGCAACAAAAGGGTTAGTCTAACTCAACTAAAGGCTATTAATCAAAAGAATGAGGGTGCATTATGATGGAGATGAAATGTCAAGCTACATGCAGCATCCTCCTTTTCCAGGTTTGGCTGTGAAAAGAGAAAATAGTTAAGCACACTTAGGTGGAGTAATACTCCGTTACCTAAACTTGTTGTCCTTCTCCACAAAAATTGATGATAACAAGATCTTCCTTGTGGAAATGCTAATCATAGCTCCTGATAAAGAACATTAAAATGTGAAATGATCATTTTTGACCACTAGGTCTGATCTAAAGCCTTCAGTATGCAAAGAAGTTTGCTAAATGGCAACTTCGAAATATAAACAATTATCCAATAATTTGTTCAGTTACATAAAGTCATAAATTCACGGATTCTTGGATTTATGGTTTATCTCTATTTATCTCTATCAATGCATCTTTTTTGGTATTTTTTATGCATATCTGTTCCTTCAATATTTTATCCACAACTATATCTCATAATATTATGTTCCTCACCTGATTCACAGGTGGAGATCAACATTCCTGAGCTTAATCCAGAAATGGTAAGGACTAAGGAGAGACTTTTCAATGTATGTACCTCAGTAATACTGGTACTTATTAAGCCATATCATGTTCAGGATGTTTACCGTATAGGAACCCTGATGGAACTTGTACGAGATCTTGCTCTTTCATTTGCTGATGATGGCAGACGCGTTAAGGTGTCTTCTCTGCTGAACACAAACTGTTCTATTATTGAGGTTTCACATTTTATATCTTACATGATGAGAAGCAATCAGATTATCTTTACTAGGTTTGTGTTCAAGGATCTATGGGAGAAGGTGCACTTGCTGGTATACCACTACAGCTTGCTGGAAGTAGAAAGATTTTGGAATTTATGGATTGGGGCGAGTATGGTGCTAAGGGAACCTTCATTAATATTGGAGCCATAGGTGTGTACTAGAGAAAGAAATGATTATGATAGTACTTGCTTCTTTTGTTTTATCTTCTTACTATATTGATGGACTGCAATATAGTTACCTTTTCAAAGTTATATTACAAGTTTAACTAGTAGAATTTTACTTCTGTTTAATTTGCAGTCAAGTACTATTACTACTATATTCATTGATATAACAAAGTTGATCTCACGTATGTTTCTATGCTTTTAATTTCTCATGCAAAAGTAAGCAATTACTTGCATTTAGGATTCTGCTATTAAGTGCTTGGTTTGTAAACGGTAATATAACTTTACGTTTGAATATTGCAACCTATTGTATTATATGAATTGCTTGTGCAATTGCAGGGGCTAAAGAGGTTGACGAGCAAGATGATATTTTTATCCTTGTGGCTCCTCAGAATGCTGTTGGAAACTGTATAATTGATGTAAGGAATCTGTAAAGTCAGCCACTACATATGTTGATAATAAATTGTTTAATTTTCTTATGATGTTTGTTTCTTTTAGAAACTGTTGCTTACACTTAAGAGATATGTAGGATCTGAAAGCTATGACAGATGCTGTTGGTAGCCGACCAGTAATTCTCATAAATCCTCGCCTTAAGGTATTACATGTCTTTCTCGTTTTGTTATTTCTCTTTTCTTTTCATTTTTTTTTCTTTCTTCCTACTACTGGTACAAGAATATAAACAGTAGTAAGCAGTTTTTGCGAGTCTCAGTCAGCTTCGCCTTCTTCACCCTCTTTCATCTGAAATTTATTAGATCTGCCGTTAAGGTTACTAATTTTCAAGATATCTGTATTTTCTGTTATTAAACGTACCTGATTATTTTGGTCTAGAATGAATTAGCTTAGTGTATTATGTAAAATTCCATCTTGAGTAGTTATGCTATGTTGACCCAAGAGTGGAATTTTTCTTTATTTCAAGTAATAGTTCATTCGAGGCCATATTGTTGTCCATATCCTTTATGCGAGGTTTAACATTCTGCCAATTAAGCTTCATTACCCTCGTCACGAAGAATTCTTTTAGTACCATAGTTTTAAGAAGTGCATCTTGATTGAGTTCATTCTCTAAGCTTGGACATTAGACCTGATACCATTCTGATACGGGGATGACTATAACATTGCACTGCATCAAATTTTCTTGAGTAAAGTCTTCTTGTGCCAGTGTAGTTGAAAGTTATTGTTAGCTATGTTTTCATAAGAAGATAATGCAGCACACTTTTTGAAGCTTCATTCTTGCTTTGACATTTTCCTTTTTCAGGATATGCCTGCATCAAGTGGCATAATGCAAGTAAGTAGGTCTTCATGTTAGTGGTGTACTATTTCATGGTTCAAGTGTATAATACATCTGCAAACTTTGGTTTCTAACCGAAAATTGGCTCATTGAAGACAATGGGAAGGGACAAGAGATTGGAGTATGCTGCATCATTTGAGAACTGTTATTCCTTCCGTCTTCTATACTATGCAGGCTCATTCTATCCAATTATGGGCGCTCTAAGGTAATTCTTCTAATGCTTCGCTTTTGTGTATATTCACATAATTCTAGTAAATATCCAAGGACATGTTAGCTGTTGTCAAGCGGAGGTCGGAATAAATCCAATTTCAAATCAACCACTAATACGCCTTTGCTCTCCAATCACAATCCATAAATCTTCATTGGCTTCGCCCTTCTCACCTGGATCATTTTCCACCCACCAGCACCAACTCACTCAGGGGCTATTTCACTCTGCCACAGGTCGAAAAAGGGCTTTTGACTCCATGAAGGAAGATGCAATAATCATGTATTTTACATTTACCTAACTTAGTTTGTTCCTAAACTCATTCACAGCTTCGAAATAACCAAAAAAAAATGTTCATAAACAGCGCATCTAGTGTCAAAGAGAAAAAACAAAAACATATGCAGTATGTGGCCCCTGTCATCCTTCAAGTTATCTGCAATAAAAAGTCAGGTAATGCCTATTTAAGGTTTTTATATAAGGCTATTAGCTCTTAGTTAGGAAACAAGAAGGCAGTGGTAAGCATTTAATAAGTACTACAGGCTATTAGCACGACATTAGCTGTTGCTGGGGACACATAATGTATGTCGTTGATTGATGAGAATGAGTGTTGGGTGGATCACTCTGATACTTAGGGTCCTGATTATTGGAATGAATCCCAACAAATAAAGTCCTCCACGTTTTAGTTGCTTTTAAATTATCTCGTCATTTTGATCTTTTCTGGACGCATACATCACTTTAGACAAGCTATTCTTATGCTCTTGATTGCACTTGCAGGATGTCTTACCCAAAGGGTTATGAGATTTACAAGAGAATAGATGAACCTAATGGAAAAGAGAAGTATGTCATTATAGCCGAATTCCCTGAAAAGCCAACAGTTGATGAAATTAATGATGCTTTCGAAGGAAGAACAAGGTAAGGAGTTATAACTATATGATGCAATAATTTGTGCTTCTTGCAAGTACACAGTTTTTCATTCATTTATATTTCCTTCCGTCATTGTGACCAAGATATTTCTTTTTCCTCGAATTCTAACGCAGGAACAAAGAAAAAGCTACTTCTGGAATCTGGTACGTCAAAATATATTCCTAAGTTTGCAAATGTTTAATGCCAAAAAATAGTCTCTTGAATTTGTTCATATCTGTTTTAGGAGTTTCTTGAGTGGAATACTTTGAAGCAGCAAGAGTACAACCAGTACAATATAAATCACGTTTCTCCTGCAAATAACAAGAGTGTAAGTCTCAATAGCACTCCATTTCTTCCATTAACTTGAATGCTCATCTTAGCTTTGATCTTCTCTATGAAAGACTCATGAAGCTCGCAAATTGAACAGGTTATGATTCAACGCACAGGATTTATGATGTCGCAGTAGCTGATTTCTTCTCATATAGAGATTCTTATGGAGTGGTTTACACCTTTTTCTTCTTGTATCTACTGCCTTAGATCTTTCAACTGCTTCAGTCTCATGAACAAATATGGTAGGAATAAAAAAAAGGAAACATTACTGGAAGTTCTGGAGTGAACATTAGAGACCTCTCTGCTTTCCTTCTCATACTTCTCTTTATTTGCTGTCATAGTAGTGTTATTGTAAGTGTAAGTTTCAAGTGTATTTATATAATCATATCTTCTTTCTGGCTCAATACTCAATAGTATGGATTTCTTACGTGACAGAAGTTAATATATATATAAACTATAAGTAGCGGTAGATGAATTATGGATTTATGGGCCAGTATCACATTATACTCTTTTTGAGAGAATTATTTTTATTTTTATTTTTGAGAGATAAATATCATATTATACTCTTAAAGATAAAAACATATGATTAACATTCAAACTATTTAAAATATTGTAATATAAACGAGTGTCCGAGTGTTATATATATATATATATATATTTATGAGTTCGAAGGTTAAATATGGATCGGACAAAAAGCTAACCCTCTCTGGATATAGAGGTACTTAGTCTTAACCTAGTCTAATCAAATGGTGTCGAGACTTGTTATAAGTCGTCGCGCCATCGAATTGCTCTTTCAAACCAATTGCACTTGTAACCTTCTTGATCATAAGGAAGATAACTACCAACTCTACTAGAGTTGGTTGGTCCGAGTGTTATATCTTAGATTTTTACAAGGGGTAGATTAAATACTTTTATTTTTAGGGGTATTATGTCATATTAAAATATAGACTCGAGGAGTTCCCGACAAGGCACTTGACGGCCTCAAGGGATTCTATTTTTCGGATCCTCACAAAGGACACCTGAGAGTCCGATAAGCCTCCCATCTTTAAACGCGTCCATCGCCTAAGACATCCCCCATGGGACGGTTGCGGCCCGCTTCGGCCACGTGTCCCTCTCAGCCACGGTGGAGAGTGGTCGTCAGGAAGCCACGTCGGCGGCTGCCGTAAGCGTAAGAGTAAAGGTATACGCCTGTACGGCCGGCAAGGCAGCCCATGGGCCACAAAATAAGATTGTTCCTTCTTGGGCATTCCACCGCCATTAGAAACAGGGGTGTTTCCGTAATTTCACTTCGGCCTCTCTCTTCCTGGGCCTATTTATAGTGCCCCTCCCTCTCTCACTCTACCCTCACGATCCATCTCCATCTCTCTTCAAAATTATTTCTCTACTTGTGATTATAGAGAGAAGGTAGAGAGAGAGTGATCTTAGACGCACGCATCATAGAACGATCACCACCGTTGATTAGTAGATCGTGCCACGCTGTGTGCGTCTAATGTGCTCTCTCCCTATATATATTATATAAACCTACTAAGATGGGATGCTTAACAAGGGCATTCAGGTAAATAAATGCTGGCTTTTTTTTACTTAGAAGAAGTATAATCTTAATTATGTTGTTAATCCCAATGACATTTTTTTTGTTTCACCTCCGCAGCTTTGTCGGTTTACTTTGGATAAGACCCTCGTTTTCTAGTATATATCATTCAACCCTTTCTATTTTGGGTTTGATCTCTTTTGGCGTCTTACAATTATCCTAATATTAACTTTTTAAAAGTTAAGATAAAAATTAAAATTAAAACACAAGAGTCGAATAATAAATATTTATATAATATATAATGAAACTTTCGCAATAATAAATATTAATTTCAAACTCACCTTTCACTACTAATTATTTGTCAGTTGGAGCTTTTACAATCTAACTGTATTTGATTTGATTTTTTTTTAGTTTAGCATAAAAAATTAAATACAATAATTATTTTTATAATCTATGTATATTTTGTTATAAGGAAGTGCACATATTATATATATATATATATATAGTATCTATTATTATAAATCAAAAATTAAATATAATTAAAATTTAAAAAAAAACTCATAAGAGGTTTTCTAATTAAAATTAAATATAATTAAAATTAGAGAAAGGAGTCAACCAGGATACCATGCATGTGACCATGATAGATCCATGACCAATAAAATAAGAGCTCACATCACAGCTGGTACCAAACTTGGGTATTGAATACTATGGAAGATTAATGGACTATCCTATATAGTATTATGGCCACTTGGGATTAATATAACTCCCCTCATCCCATGGGAATCCAGCCTTTATATGTGTGTGTGGAAAAATGTCAGCTCTATTGGTAATTTAAGCAAGGCAGTCAACCACAAGGTTGCCCAATTAGGTGATGATATTAATTTCAATCTGTTCACATATGCTAAATAGTCTTGAGGTGGAATCATCTTATGCATATATTTGATGCATTAGTATACATTAAATAACATTCTAAATTGACCCATGTGAGTTCATCTCAATCCTAATTGTATTATTCAGTTCTCGCAGTTTTAGGTATTCGGCTAGATACGTAAAGTTTCTCTGTACAAAACATCGACTAGATTAACAGAAATTGATCGAAGCTGAAAAAGAAGAGAGTGATTTACTTATACATTTTTACATGGGATTTTTTTTTTTCATTTGGTTTGTTATTTTAAAATTTTAAAGTTCTCACTCCTTTTTTGAAAAGTTTTTGAATATGAAACAACATATATCCATGGCATTGTTTATCATGCAAGTTGAGGGGGGAAGGGGGGGTAGATGTATCATGAGTCATGACCACATGCATGTTTCTATTTGGTTGTTGGGGTTGGTCTATATACAGCAATATCTATATGGTTATCATGTCAATATAGTACAATATGCAGTTGATATATGAACCTATTTTCAAGCAGAGCATGACTAATGCATGCATATCCCAACATTTGTAGGTTGTCCCCTGTGCAGTTGTGAGGTGGAATGGTCTTCAATATTATATATATATATATATATATACAGATGGGATCAAGTAAAATAAAATAGAATAGCTCAACAAGATTGCTTTGGATACCTCAGAATGTGCAATTAGATAAATCCAACCTCTTACTTGGTAATACCAACTGGGTTATTTTATTTTTTTTAACCCATAGAATGTAATATTACTCTGTCTTGGAGGAAATAAAAGTATTAGGGTACATTCTATGTTTGATTGAAAGAGTATCAAGTCCTTGTAACTTCTAACATCTCTTGAATATAACATGCAAAGTTAAGCTTTATTTAGGAGCCATTTTTGATTCAGATGGTTGAATAGGAAAAATATTATTTTATAATATAATCATCACTGATTTTTTTATAAAAAAATATTAAAATTGTCATTAAATTCTTTTGATTCTTTTAGAATTACCATCATGATAAGTTTTCAATGAAATACTTTTAAAAGATTATTGTTAAGGTTAATAAGAAATATACAAATGAGATACACTTCTGTGTGTAAAATATTTACTAACCATTTAAATGACTTTGAACTATTTATATCGGGTAAAACAAGCCTTTTTCTAAATCTAATTTTGATGTTTTAGATGACAAATATTTTTAATTTTACTAGTGATTAGTTAAATTTAAGTAACGTATTGATATTTTAAAAGAATATAAAGAGATTTAGGTGACAATAATGATATTTTAAATCTTAATTAGTGACATGTTTTTTTTAATATATAATATATGTGAAGTATGGAATATGAGACATTATTCAGTTATTCACCATAAATCTTTTCAACAAACAAAACCAAACTATTCCATTCTCTCAGCTATATTGGATTCATCTCTCTCTCTCTCCCTCTCTCTCTCTCTCTGTCTCTTTGGTAACTGCCACATTGCCCCACTCAAACAAATGCGTTATCCTGTTCTCCTGCAACTGTCCCTTTCCTTCACATTTCCCTCTCTCTCTCTCTCTCTCTCTCTCTCTTGTTTTTTCTTCTTCTTTTCTTCTAGCAAGAAAGGGAAATCTGAGAGCACAAACCTTGAAAAGACTCATCCATTTTTAAATAAGCCCCACGAAAAGTGTGTGTGTGTGTCTGAGAGAGAGACTTGATTCAAATCAAACTTTGAGTTCTCTCTCTCTCTCTCTCTCTTCTCTCTCTCTCTCCATTCCATAGTCATGAGAATTTGGATTCCCTCCCAATTTTGGTTTTTGGCATATCTACACCTCACTCCAGTATTCCACCTTTTTAGATATCCTTAAACTGGTTACTATCTCTTTTTATCAATGGAGGAGACCATGAGGCCACCTCCCCTTCTTCCCTTTCTCCTTTCTCCTTCTTCGGTCTTGTGCTTCTTCTTCATCTTCTCCTTACCACTTCTCACCAATGCCAGAACTCACCACATCTCCGACCCATCTCATGCCCCTCAACCATCCCCTCTTTCCATTTCCATCTCTCCCTCTGTTCAAGACCAAACCATTTCTGTATCTCCTGCATCTGGGGCACCATCTCCTTTAGGTAGGGAGTTGATTGCTTTTTTTCTTTTCTGTTGGGCACTTATTTTCTCTACATTTTTATCTTCCGTTTTTGGTTGGATTTTTCGGCTTAATTAAAAAATGTCTTCATTTTCTTTTCAATTTCTAACAATATTTTAGATAAAGTTTCGGTCTGTGTTTCAAAAGTCTCCGTCTTTTTTGTCAAAGATTGTCCGCCATTAGGAAGAAAATTGGGTTTTTTTTAAAGTTTTTAATTCAAGACCTTCTTCCTAGGATTTCTGTAGTTGCTCGTTTCTCTTTGGATCTCACAGTTATGTCATTTAGGAGAGGAAAAAGACGGAGACTTTTATCCAGGAAATAACTCTTATTTGATCAGTAACGCTTTACGTATGAATAGAAAACATGAACTGCTATGTGTTACTAATCCTCATTTGTAATCTATTGTTCTGAGTGAAGTGATGGAGATCACAGTGGTAACGCATCACCATTACCATAGAGAACTGCTTTTGGCGACCATCTTGGCTTCAGTCGCGGTGGCCGTAATAATCGTATCGACATTCTTTGCCTGGATCTTTTGGCGAAGGGCTCGCCGAACTCTAGATTCCAAAGTCATCCAAAGTTCAGGTTTGCTTCTTCATATCCCCTATTAGATCCATTGGTTGTTGCAAATTGCGACATTGGTATGGAATCTCGCTGAGGAAACTTCACATTTTATATGCTCTAGGTGCTACTAGGGGAATTGCATTAGGTCCATTGTTGAGCAAGTTCAATTCACTAAGGGTGAGCAAGAAAGGTTTGCTGCCAATGGTCGAGTATCCATTGTTAGAATTGGCTACAAATGAATTCAGTGAGAGTAATATCTTGGGTGAAGGAGGATTTGGTCGCGTATATAAAGCTTTTTTTGAGGGAGGAGTTCTTGCTGCTGTAAAGAGATTAGATGGCAATGAGCAACATTGTGAAAAGGAATTTGAGGTGAAATCTTGATCTTGCTCAGTCCTGGTACGCACTTGGATTAAAAATCTTACATTCTCCTTCTCTTCTTTCTTCTTCAGAATGAGCTGGATTTGCTCGGAAGAATTCGCCATCCAAATGTAATTTCTCTCTTGGGATATTGTGTTCATGAAAGAAGTCGACTGCTTATCTATGAGTTGATGCAAAATGGATCTCTGGAAACACAACTGCATGGTAGGATTCCGTTTGGCTTCATATCGTTTTATGTTTCTTTCTGATTGATCTGAGGATTGGAAAAGCTTGAATTTTGATTTGTCTCTCTTCTTTACTATTACTTTTGTAGGGCCATCTCATGGATCGGCTTTAAGTTGGCACATTCGCATGAAAATTGCACTCGACACAGCAAGGTATGTACCACGAAATTGCTCAGAACATTTCGATCTGGTGATAAAGTCTTATGAGTTTAAAATGTTGATAACTTTGAATTTAATGTCAACCAGAGGATTAGAATATCTCCATGAGCATTGCAACCCGTCGGTCATTCATAGAGATCTGAAGTCTTCCAATATACTTCTGGACTCTGACTTCAATGCGAAGGTAGATTTGATTTTTGTTTTTCTGATCAATTTATATGTTTTCCTCTTCCTTTTGAGAATTTGTTTGTTTCAATCGCTACCGTTGGAAGCAATCAACTGTCGTCCCACTTGTGACGGTTTTATCTGGGTACAGATTTCAGACTTTGGCCTAGCAGTGACTGGTGGAGATCACAACAAAGGCTGTGCAACGCTTTCAGGCACTCTAGGTTATGTGGCTCCCGAGTATCTTTTAGACGGTATTCATTCTACTCTTTTTCTTTTTCAGTCTGCAAATTTCGTAAATCTGTAGTTCCTTTTCTTCTTTTAGTAATTCTGAAGTATATTGATTTCTGTGTGAATATGTGTTTTTCTGAAGTTTATTGATTTCTTTATGAATAACAATGCTCAATATTTTGTCAGGTACGCTTACTGAGAAGAGTGATGTTTATGCATTTGGAATAGTTCTTCTTGAACTCCTGATGGGAAGGAAGCCAGTTGAAAAAATGGCTGCATCTCAATGTCAATCTATTGTTACATGGGTATGCACTTCTTTCAGTGGCTGGGATCTCCAAATATACAATTCCACCATTAGTTGCATTAAGTTCCACTGAGATATTTAATATTTTCAACCAATTTATTCATGTATACAGGCCATGCCTCAGCTAACCGACAGATCGAAGCTTCCTAATGCTGTGGATCCTGTAATCAGAAATACAATGGATTTGAAGCACTTATACCAAGTCGGTGATCTGGCTTCGATCTTATTCAGCATTTTAATTCTAAAATTGTTCATTCTAACCATTTTGACATGTGGTTTTGTCCAGGTTGCAGCTGTAGCAGTGTTGTGTGTCCAGCCAGAGCCAAGTTATAGGCCATTAATAACTGATGTCCTTCACTCTCTTGTTCCACTGGTACCGATCGAGCTCGGGGGAACACTTAGGGTTGCAGAACCATCAGCTTGTGCAAACCCATTGCCTTCTAATTGCTGAGCATATTAGTTGCAACTTATTTTTTGCCTGCGGGCGGTGCACGAGTCCACATTATATTATGTTTCTGCCCACCATTTGTTCGCCCAGAATGTTATTCCCTGATCAAGTCTCAAAAGTTGAAGATGTTTGAAGTTAGTTGAGGCAAAAAATTCATTTCTTCACCTGGTGTTGTAAAAAAAGAACAAGGATGCAGTTTTGCACTAGAAAAGAAGTTGATTGTATAGTTCTGAGTCTTTTGAGTATCTACTTTTTCTATCTTTCCCATTGAAGAGATCTGAATGTATGACAAATTGACAATCTACTGTGCAGAAATTTGCAGTTAGATAAGATGTGAATTCTGCAGATAAAAAAAAGCAATGTTCATATTATTTTCTCTAAATGCAAGTGATCTAATGAATGAGTAGTTGCTTATTATCAGGAGGCAGAAATGAATTAAGATGGACAAGAACATGAGCATTCCATGAACTAGATTTCTGTCTTAGTTGGTAGTTGCTGCATTAACATGGAGGTAATGAAAAATGGCATCAGAAATTGAGACTCAATTTTTAGTAAGATTAAGTGCAAATATATCAAACTTTATTTTAGCCTTCTCATCTTGGGTGCAGCATTTGTTTGATAATCTTTGGTTACATCCATGGGAAATTGTTTCACATTCGACAATTTACAAATCAAACCCATTTTTTCTAGTTTTCCAAAAATCACCCTCAACTTTTCGAAATTCTTTTTTTTACATATTATATAAAATAAATTTCGAATTACTTCCAGCTCCTTATACTATGCTTCTCCTGCAAGTCAGGAACTTCTCCAATACTCGAATCTCCATTCCTTGAAAAGAAGAAAGATTTATTAGTCTTTGGAGCTCGCTCTCTCTCTCTCTCTCTCTCGGCCATGTCGGTATGTGTTACTCCAAAGCCCTAATTTGTCTCCCTATCTCCTCTCAGAAACCCTAACCGAACCCTGGTTTTTTTTTGCTGCTTCTCGTTTGGTTTAGATCTTCGAGTACAATGGAAGCGCCGTGGTGGCGATGGTGGGGAAGAACTGCTTCGCGATCGCGAGTGATAGGCGTCTCGGTGTGCAGCTCCAGACCATCGCCACCGACTTCAACAGGGTCTTCAAGATCCACGACAAGCTCTACATTGGCCTTTCCGGCCTCGCCACCGATGTCCAAACTCTGTGAGAATTCTATTTCTTTTCCTTTCCGTTTGAATAAGATCTCGTCTTTTGGGAATTTCTTGTGTTATGTTTTTGATTTGGGTTCTCGCTTGTAGATATCAGCGGCTTGTCTTCCGGCATAAGTTGTACCAGCTTCGAGAAGAGAGGGATATGAAGCCCGAGGCTTTCGCGAGCCTCGTGTCGGCTTTGCTTTATGAGAAAAGGTTCGATCTTTGAGCTTAATGTATTGTACAATTTTCGTATTTTTGGACGATTTTTAAGCTAAAAAGGTTTTTTGTTTTGATCTTATAGGTTTGGCCCATACTTTTGCCAGCCAGTAATTGCTGGATTAGGAGATGATAACATTCCGTTCATTTGTACCATGGACTGCATTGGTGCCAAGTATGTATATTTCTCTTATGTTTAATGTTCAATGCATGTCTATAATTTTAGAGCTGTTTCTGTGGTGCTGGTGGTTTATAATTAGTAGTCTTGAATAAGGAGATCTGCATTAGCTGAGCATTCTGCAGATCTTTATAGGGCTCGATTCATAGTTAAGTTGTCTTTGTGTCTTGATGTCAATTCTGAGATAATACTACTGAAAAGGCAGGTGTAGGATTATCAAGACATTAATGTATAATCCATGTGTTCTATACCTGTTAATTTAGATAGTTGAAGGAAAGGATGCTGTTTATTAATGCTTTATTAGGTTAAATTTAATTTTCTCTGGATGAATGAAGTGCAAGACCAATCTAGAATAACAACCTTCAGGACAGGCTTATCACAGTGGTAATTTAGAGAAAGAGGCGAAAAATTTCTATAGGTTAGAGATGGCTGTTAGAGATGCCATATGTTAATGGTTTTAGATATCAATGGACCTTCGTAAGGGGCACTAAGCGAGTTGCCTCTAGTTCTGAGTCGTCAAGCCATCATTTGTAGCATGAGTTTACTCAGCTATGACTTGCTTATTTATTTCACTTTTTGTCTAGTTGACCCTCAGCTAAATTTTCTCTGTCTTGACTTGGGACTCATCATGGGATTATCTCTTATGCAGGGAGCTAGCAAAGGACTTTGTTGTTTCTGGTACAGCCTCTGAGTCTCTCTATGGGGTTTGCGAGTCTATGTATAAGCCCAACATGGTTAGTTGTCAGTATTAATAAATTATTAAAATAGCTATCCTGCCTAGCTTGGATGACTTAATTTGCGAATCACTTAGCTTATTGCACGTTTGTGTTCTAATGCCATAAACTTTGTAACAACATACTTCTAATAATTTATCTTAAAAAAACATACTTCTAATAATGTTTTATCTGTTCACCCAGTATATTTTGGAACTTGATGATAGCTGTTCATGTATCACTTGCATGAATAAAATTACTAAAATTGGTGAATCAGTATAAAATATAAATCCATAAAAGAGTTATCAGAAAGTTATGATTGTAGGTATTTTAAAAATGGTTATAATTATCATAAAATGACTTGATGAGTTCTTCTGTGTTGTGACGTAGGAACCTGATGAACTGTTTGAGACTATATCACAAGCACTGCTAGCATCTGTCGATCGAGATTGCTTGAGTGGTTGGGGAGGCTATGTTCTTCTTGTGTAAGTTTAATCCCTTTCAACCTCTTTGGAATTCTGTGATGTATGTAGTGTCTTGACTTTTTTCTTTCTTGTGTCTTAATATGAATGTTCAACCGAAAAGTTCAAGCCTTATCGATTGCAACAGTTCTTTTCTCTCTCTTCCCTTTTGTATGGAAGAACTTAGGTTTTTCGATGATAGATTTGGATTTCATTTTCTCCTTTTAAATTCTAATCCTTTAGATAGTTTGACAAGCAACTCTGGATAATATCAATTCCATGAGCTTTATGCATCCAATATTTGTCTCACAGCAATCAGTCTTTTTGTGTTCCATAGGGGGCCCATCTGTTAACCCCCCCATATATTATTGTTGAACAATCAACTAAAAGAGTCTCATTCTTCCTTAAATATATGTTAGCTTATGTTGGGGTTGTTTATGTTATCCTGCAAATGACATTAATAAAATCCCAATATTTATTTTTCGGTGGTTATAACCAACTGCTAAAATGTTCTCTTTATTGAATACTTGTTTACTTGCATTGGCTTGTTTTCAGGACACCGACTGAAGTACAGGAGAGAATACTGAAAGGAAGGATGGACTGATCCAGCTTCTTTACTCTTGTTTCATATCATCCTACTGGACCACCATCTTCCTACAATCTTAGGCTGCCTTGCGCACGGACACCGTGTTTTAACAGCACCTTTCTCTAAGATATTATCACAGTCCCAAATTATGTTTTTTACTTTCAATGCATTTCGTTCAGTGTTGTTTTACTAGAAGTAGGACTAAATACCAGTTTTATCAAGACTTCTGTTGCAGCCCTCGTTGACTGCCTATTGTTTTGCATATCATTTGTGACGCTTGGCGTAGATGTTGCAATATTTCTTTGGTCGTGCAGAGGATAAAGTGATCTGCAAATTAAGCCCTCGGACTTACGATCTCCTCTGATTATGAAGTGGAATTATCTTACAAATACGAGGATATGACCAGGGTAACGTTAGCTACTGCAGTAGTTATTCTTACATCGAGATAACCAGGGACACTTGTTTGATCTAATTAGCTACGATTCCTCTTCGTCTCCTTAATTTGAACATCTATATTTTTTACCTGCATCGGCAATCATCTAATACTTATGCAGATGTTGCTAATCTGAAATAAGTCCCAAAAACTGGAAGAACGTAACAATTTTTGATAGATATAAGCCACGATTATTTCTATCGAGTTGTATGGCTCGAGCTCTCCACAAGCATGAGGAAGAAAAAGAAGCAAACGAGCAAATTTACACCTAAAACGTAGACCTTGAAAATTTTCAGCAGTAACTTCACAAAAGTTGTTGTCTCTGCATTGGCTTCAGCGTTACAATCAACGACAATGCACCTTTCTGTCAACATCTTATATACAAGGTGCTGAAGGACCTCTAAAATAGTGTTAGATCAAACAGCAATATGGGATTTTAGGGGGCTACCAACTCTTGTTGATTAAACGCAGTAAGCTGGGGGTTTCATGGTCTAGATTCTCACTTCAAAAGAAACCAGAATTTACTAGAGAGAGTGGGAGGAAGAACAAATTTTCTGTACGAGCCAAGAAGCAGAGATAAGGTGTAGTGTCGTTTATGTATGACAGCAGGGAATTGAAGAGCAAAAATTGCCATACAAAGCAATAAACAACTTGCAAGCAAGTTAAGTGGCAAGTTAAGAAGAGCTGACAACTTCAGTTTTTCAGATTATGTAGCAAAATTGTATCCAAATAAGTGTGCTGTTAAGATTGTCAACCTGAATAGCAACAGAAAATAGAGAATTCACACGTCGTCATTAAGGAAACTGATCAAGAGAATGAAGGGGGAGTAAACTAAGACTAACTGCAGGCAATCAGGAGGCTTAACAATGGCTGACAAAAGTAACAAATGGAGTGGTGACATCAAACAATCAAGGTAGGGTGCACTGCTGGAAATACTAAAGCAGAATTTAAGCAATATATGTGCCTGCTTAAGCAACAATATTGGAACAAGATGTATCTGAATTAGATGGCCAACAGAATAATACCACTGCAAGCTTAGATCTTGCAAATGCACAAGGAAGATCATGCACTACCAGTATGTAGTTACATCAAAATGGATACAACAATCAAAGTAGAGTGCGCAAGATTCAAAAGCAGAATGTAAGAGTTCCTAGATGACGATGTTGGAACGAGCAGCATCTGAAGTAGATGTCAAGGAGGATAATACAGCTGGAATCTTAGAAAGTTTTTGAGAATGTTCAGGTGGTTGGAATTGAAAAATGTACGTCAATGTGTGGAGAGACTTATAGGATTATCAACAAAGAGTAATTAATAAGAATAATTCTGTAGATGGCTACCTTGTTATGCAGTTAGACTAATGTGCAAGGATAACTAATGCAAATATATAACATGTCGGGAAATTTTGTCATGTAGAGTATCTGCATCAAAACAGGTCTAACAATACACAAATGCATCAAGATTCATGACGAAGAAAAGAAGATTGAACATTTTACCAAAATAATATAAGTATAAAAGGCAACAATGAGTAATTTTAAGCATCTAACATCATAGACTAAGCTCAGAGAGCCCAATTCGATCTTAAAACATTCAAAAATCTCTCCGTTCTCATCCAAAGGTCTTTGAGAGCGTCAAACAAAGCAATGCAGATAACCAGTTACGAGCTTTCCAACATAACAGAAGAAAGAAACAAATAATAACGTCTCAAAACCCTAGCTTGGTGCGACGCCAGTGCCTGCGCTTCGCGTTGTACCTGGAAAGAGGGCAGCGAATAACAAGCATCAATATCGTATCATAAAAATCCAGAAAATGAAGAATAGATCACAAAGTAACCACCAAAAAGGAATCAAATTTGCTGATTAGATAGAGAGAGAGAGAGAGAGACCTGATGGTGTTGTCGGTCCTCATGCGGATCCAGTGGGGTATGGGGCGGTTCTGCCGCATCTTCTTCGCGAGCTTCTTCTTGATCATGAAGGTCTTGTGCGACGGCTAAGAGAGAAGAAGAGGAGATTAGGATAAGAGAAGAATAAAATCGGAAGTGAACCTTGAAACGCTAAATCTAAATCCGCGAGAGAGAAAGAGATACCATGTTCGCTGCTGCTGCTGCTGCTTGTTCTGAACTCAACGAGCGGCGACGGCGAAAAACCCTAGCACGAACGAGGGGGAAGAGTGGTGAAATATTTATATGTGAGATAGGCACGTGACTTTCACGTGAAATTCTTTTAATGAAAACTTTGCGAATAACACCCTAATCTTTGCCAAAACGAAGTCTCCAACAACAAGGCTCACCTTCCGGGGGAAATTTGTTGAAAATGGGTAGGTCCTTTTGTAAAATAGTAAGTTTGAACCGCGAAAAGAGGAACTTTAGGGCGTTATATGCAAATACTCCCGTTTACAATTTACTATTTGGTTTGGACTCCTCACTTCTTACGTGGGCTTCGGCCTAGGCCCAATAGCCTCCTCCTTGACCAACTCGCTGCCGATTTCTCATGCTCGGCTTGCGAATCGATGCCGCATTCTTCACTGCCGTCTCCGCTCGATGAGGGTGAGATGGTCTCGGGGCCTCCGCCTTCTCTTAACCTCGAGGCGGCTCTCCTCCTCCGCCGCCGGAACCGGGGGAGACAAGGCGGTGGCATCGTCTTCGTCCGCAGGAGCAGCCGACGAGGGGGCGGCGAGGGGGGAGGCATACCGCCAGCTCCAAAACCTCGACTTCATGACGGCTGCTAAGATCCTATTCACGACGCCTCCCAAGCCTAAGAAGTTCGGGTACTCTACTATCCCCACCTTTCCCCCATTTCTCGCTTCCTAGGGTTTAGGGTTTTGGAATTGATCTGGGAATTGGGTGGCAGGCTCGATTTCCATCTGGTGCAGCTCTTCTTCGTATGCATGCCTTCGCTAGGTAGGAATTCTTTGATTGTTGCGGCTTGTATGCGAGTAATTATTGCAGTGCTGGTGAGAAAAATCTGATTTTTATCTTTTATTAATTCGATTTGTGGGGATGCAGCGGTTTATTTGGTGGCTCAGTATGCGCGATATGAGATCAGAAGAATGGAAGCGGTAATATACTGGTTTTCTTCTTCTTTCTCACTTGTTTTGGTATGTGTTGCTTGTGGGCTATATGTCGTTTGATGCAATTATGATCCGTTTGGTTCTCAAGATATAACTTCTTGAGCCAAAAGAAATGATTTCACCCTTTCTGGAATAAGGCATGGTCAACCCTTTGCTCTATAGAGGAAGTATAACCAGTTTTCATATATGTCATTCTGCAATACCTCAAACTGATCTGAACATTCTAGTTCAGACCAAAATTGGATCCAAACGTTACTAGTTCTTGATCAGATTTAGTTGATTGATTTTCAAGTGTATGTTAGCTGATCCTGATACAGCTCAATGCAATGAATCAGAAACTTGAATTGTATCGAAACAGCTTGGATTCAAATTGTATTGAGTAGTTTAGTTTGATTGCAAGGTAGAAAAAAGTTTTCTCTTTACCATCTTATGTCATCTTTCATCATCTAAATAATGTAAACTCACTGAGGTGAAGTTGTATGTCGCTACTTACATAGTATGTAAGATGAAAGGACCTGATAAGCTTAGACTATGCAAATGTTTGTAAAAGAACTTCAATTTTGATATCAATATAATCGATTTGAATGTTCAATGATGTCTCATTATTTTTAAACTGGAGGTTCAACATATGCACTGTATTTTGGGCCTCAAGAACATTAATTACCATCTTCTCTCCTCTTTATGCAAGAATATATCAGGCTTGTTGCTTACCCTATTCGTCATTCTTATTCCTAATGTAATGTTCCTGTCGAATCAGACAATCAAGCGTTGAATTTTCTAAATCATCAAATTGGAGATAAAGTGATTATTGTTTTCCGTATATCAGGAAGTGGAGCAGAAAAAGAAACAAGCCGAGGAAGAAGAGAAGGCAAAGCAAGCTGAATTGGAGTCAGTTGAAGAAGATTCTGATGTAAAGTTATCAAAGGTAATAGTCAGGTTAGATGCTCTAGAGGAGGTTATAAAGGATATCGTGGATGAAAAGAAGAAAACTCCACCTTCCAACTTATCTACAGACCAAGAGATACGCAGGAAGGAAGCAGTTGCACCTACTGACAAGAGTGGTGATCCTAAAAATAATTCTACAACCGGTGAACACAGGACAAACAAGAGCAATGAGAGCATCAGTGGATCTCACCCTCCAACTAAGGTGGCAACAACGGTGGGCTCTAAGCCACAACCAGAGACGGTTGGGAATGCAGAAGAGGGGTCTGGTGTATGAGAGATGATGTCATACGGCTTTGCATCTGTAAACGGTACCTTGCAATGTGAGTGGAACTGGAAACAATTCAAGAGGAAAAGCAAAAGTGTTTTGCCCACGATATATTCTAGCCATGTTGTCTTCTTTGCTCGAGGAACAAAGTTGATACATTCCCACTGTATTTTTTTCTCTCTATCAAAGTTAGAGTCGGCGTTGTGTGGTGATACTATTGAATCTTTTTTTTTCTTATAAAGAGAGAATCTATAATATCCATCTAGGAGTCAGAGAACTTGATGATGAATCAAACTGGAACTCATAAGCTGGATCCAATAGTTTGTCCTTCCTGTGGATGTTATGATAGAACTGCACAATATGTCATAGGAGGAACTGATAGTCTTTTTTTTCTGAGTGATGTTATGTTCTTAGGTTTGGGGAAGTCAACTTCTTGATGCTCTCTGTTTCAATGAGACTGCATGAGCCTACACTCTCATTGCACTAGTCCATCAAATGTAGTGGTGCTCTTGGAAGCTTCTGACATGCATAGATGTCATATTACTTGTATATGTAAATACAATTTCACTATTGTTTTGGGTATGAGAGAATTAATGAGCTTTTACTATTTTAACTCCGTTACTAATTTTTTTTACATATGTAATTCATTCTTGTATAGAGATATAACATTAACCTTCTTGTGCCAATAGAGCCTAATATGGATAGCCTGAAACAAAAACCATTCCTTATTCCCACGTTATCCCCGAAAGCAAACTTATTCCGACAACTTATCCGTGCCTAAAACCCCTTACTAAACCTCTAAACCCCAGCCCTAATACCCAATGGCTCGCTTCCTTCGCAACAAGCCATGGCTCCTCTCCCTCCTCAAATCCTCGCCTTCTTCTCCTCCTTCTCGCTCCTTCCTCTCGGAGCCGCATCCTTCAACGTTCGATTCCAACCTCCTCCGGATCCTCCGCTCCGAGATCGCCTGCCTCGCAGATTACCGCCCACCTCACCCGGTAATCACCAATACCCCATTCGCAATTTCCTCTCAAAACCTTCTATTTTCTCACTCCTCTCTCTCTTTCTCTCTCTTCTTAGCCTGTCTCCAGCTTCAAATCCTTCGCCGTCGAGGACCACCCCGGCGAGCAATGGATCCGGCTCAGGTCCAAGCACGGCGCCGATGACATCAAGGTCGACGCCACCATGTTCGACGGCGCTGCCCCAGTTCCGGAGGCGCCGCTGTTCAAAAAGGTGGAAGCTTACGAGAAGGGGCTCCGACTCCATATAAGCCTCGTCGTCGAGGTGTCGAAAGGCGAGGAGAGCAATTCAGTTCTCGAGTTCATCTGCTCTGCGTGGCCCGACTCGCTTGTTGTGCAGAAGGTTTTCCCTCTTCGTCGGAAGGGAATGGCCGTGACCCCCTATATGGGCCGCGATTTCAGGTGATGCCTTATTTCAAAATGGCAAATTTAGGGTTTCCTTTGCGTAGTTGCAAATGTATGATATGCTGGCTTGAAAATTATCCTGGATAAAAAAAGAAGATAAATATGCGATTTTTTTTTGTTGCACTTTTAGAAATTGCCCTTGTAAAGTGAATGATGAGAAAGTGGGAAATGCAGCCTTTTAAAGTTATTATTGGTAGATATTCCAACCTCTTATCTGATGGCAAAAGAAGGCATACTCTTTTTCTGGATCTGTAATTTGGTTATGACATGATGGGCAGGGAGTTGGAGGAGGGGGTGCGGAAGTCGGTTCAGGAATACCTGGAGGAGAGGGGCGTTGATGATGAGCTTGCAGAGTTCTTGCATGAGTACATGTTGAACAAGGATAAGGCCGAGCTTCTACGGTGGCTGATGATTGTCGAGTCTTATGTCCAGAGAGGCTGATAAATTATTTAGGGTTCGCATCTATTCTCTATCACTTGATTTGTTTCTACTCTACTTATTCATTCCACTAATATTTGTGCCTTTGAGATTTATGTATATCTTTGAATACTATCTTGATAAGGTTTCTTACCATGGATAACTATCAAATATATCCTGATATGGTTTGCTTATTTTATACCTCACCCAAAGCAACTTGAGCATAGTTTAAAAACTAATCATATTTTATATTCTATAAAAGGAAGAGGTTAGTTTTGACTCGAACATGTCTAACATCTTGCAGTTTATTTCTGGGATGGGTATTGTGCACCTAACATTTAAGGTCAGTCAGAAGATTTCTTTTAGCAGTTTGGAAGATAAGTTCCATGACATTCCTTTACAGTTCAACTATTTATAGACATGGATCTCATGAGCGAGAATTGTGATTTTTTATTGAAGTATTTGCCTAATAAGTATCATAGACAGTGCGATTTCATCTCCATATAATACACTACATTTCTGCAGATCGTCTCTTAAAAATAGCATGAGGACGTATAATGCCTCCTCCTGATTCCATATGCTCACTTTCTAGGTACTTAGCATACACTTTTATGCTATTGATGTGCTGTTTTTGGGCCGAGACCAATCAGATTTGGCCCAGTCTCAAAGATATCTAGGAATCAGTCAAAACTTGTATTGATGACAAAATAAGACGGCTTGAGGACGGTAGTTTAATTTCAAGTTGAGCGTTTGTATTGCATGCAGTGACATGGATCACTTGTGCCAATTGTCATTACTTGTATTTGTTGATATCGATCAGCTACATAATCTTTAATGCAGCAGTTGGAGAGTGGGATTACTTTGGCTTGGATAACTTAGTTTAGTAATGAAAAGTGCCATCTTTGCCCTTCTACATTATAACACTCATGGAATGATAGCAAAATAGTACTCCTGTCCAACACACATTGATTTAGACACCACCATTTTGGGGTCAAAGGCATATTAGTGGCTGAATGAGGTGTTTATCAACTAAGAAAAGCATATTAAAAGCAGTCACGCACTATTTTGTATGTGGTTTGCGCATATGCAGTGTTGAAAGAAATAGCTAATGCACTATTTTTGCATGTGGTTTGTGCATATGTGGCAGCGAAAGCAGTAGCTAATGTTAAACAAGTACATCTCCTGGTTTTCAGGTATCAGATTTTAATGGAGATCATGTGGGGGCATATAGAAGCGTGTTAGCTGCAGGGAAGGCAGTTCAGGATGGAATATAATTCCATTTGTGGATTCTTATACATTTTACTGTGTAAGATCATATACATATTTGCATCAGTATTTTGAAAAGAAAAATTAAAGTCAAGACATTTGTTCAACAGAGGGATCTGTAATAAGGCACAGTTGACTAATAACTCCATTCTCTACCTTGTAGATCTCCTTATTTTCACTCAAAACTTTGTACTTGTTTCCTTTTCTTCTTTTCATGTGACACTGGATGGTAAAGGAAGAGAGACATAGTTGTTCCACATAACTTATTATGCTCTGGTCCATCTCACTTGTCTGCTAAAGGTGTAGTTGTTGTATCTACTTGATTTACCATGATTTCTGGAAACTTTTCTTTATGGGTTGTTGGTCTAATTGATTAGTGTAATACTTTATCCTGTTCTCGAGGCATTTGTTTGGAATGCATTTAGAATATTGTTCTAGTAGTAATTATAACATGCAAATAATAGACGAAAAATGATATCTTGTTCCTAGCTCTTGATCAAGCCTACAAGACCTGTTCACTTTTTTTCTTTCTCTTTTTTTTTTCAATTTCATGATTTAGGCTAGCATTTATCACAGTCTCAGTTTGGAAAAGTAAATTTCCTGGAGATCTTTCTTGCTTGTTAAGTCAAATAGAGGAGAGCCAACTCAGAAGTAACTACACATAGATACCATTCAAAGTTCACATCAACTATTTGGTTCAAATTTTGAGACATATGGAGATAGTAATCTAGCTAGGAAAGCAATATTTCCTAGTTAATTACCTTTATGATTCCCATCTCTTAGAAAGATATAAAGGAGTTAATAGTAGCAGTGGAGTCGTCAACGAATAGATTACCATCTAAGGTACAGAATATGCTGCTCGCAAGAGTAAGAATACCATTTTTGCATTGATGAGTTACAAGTAGGAATTTAATTGACTAAGTTAGAGAAAATGAGCTATTCATCTAGAATTATTGCATTCCATTCATACATAAAATCAAAACAATGAAGATAGACAACACCAAATTCAAACAAGATCAAAGTTACCAAACTACAAACGATCAGAAACTGAAATGATGTGCACCCAAATTAAGAGTACAAAGTTAATATTAGCTCAAAGGTTAATTAATCACTGCTCTTAGAGCTTCAAAGTCAAGTCAAGCTTAGCCACCTCCTCTTGTCTAACATTCAAATGACTACCACCAGTTCCACCATTTGCGCCGCCGCCGCCACCGTCCCACCTATACCCGGTGGCCGCCGCTGACTCATCAAATCTCGCTGCCACCGGCCCCCTCGCCGCCCCATATATTTCCTGCGAGTAAAGTCGCCCGGCGCTCGCCTGCCGGTTCACGATCGCCGCCGCCGCCGACCGGCTCCACCCGTGTTGCCCGTAGACCCACCCAGCAGCTGCTGCGGCCGTCGACGTCCCAAAGTACGGTTTGTTCATCATAGAGTGCACGTGGATGCCGAGCGGTCCACCGCCACCACTTCCGGCGGCGGCTCCTCCGCTTCCGTACGGCCCATGCAGAGGCATCGTCGCCATGCTCGGCGGGAACCGAAATTGGTCGACGCCGAATCCAGGGAAACCTCCGCCGGTCCGTCCGGCGGCGCCGCCGCCGCTGCGTTTCGCGAGCGTTCGCTCGCGCTTGTGCGCGTTCTGGTGGCCGCCGAGCGCCTGCGAGCTATAGAACTTCCTCTGGCAGTAGTTGCACGAGAACACCCGCGGCTCCGACTCCGGCGAAGCCGCCGCTGCCACCACCACGCGCGGACTCTGCTCCCCGCCGCCGAGCACGCCGAGGAGGTCGAGCTCCAACGCCGGCTCCACGTCACCACCTTCCTCTCCTCCATCTTTCCCTTCTTGATCACCTCTCTCCTCTTCTTCATCTATCTCCATGCAGCATAAGCGATTATTATTACTACTCTTCTTGTGCTCTAATGCTTCGGAAACTGAGATGCTTGAGCTCTCAGAGAGACTTCTTTCCATGAGAATAAAAATAAAATAAAAAAAGAAGTTTAGTATTTTATCTTCTCCTCCTCCTCTTCTTGTTCTTGCTTCTTATAAAGAGATTGGAGAGCATGCATGAATGGAAAAAGATCAATGCAATCCCCCAAGAAAGGAAGTAATGACCAGCTGGTTAATTCGATGGCTTTAATGGGAGAGTTTTATGCATAACAAAAAGCAAGATGGTTGTGAGAAGAATCTAAATCTTGCAAAGAAATTAAACTTACATGGCTTTTAATCTCTTCCATTCCCCTCCCCTTCTCTCTCTCTCTCTCTCTCTCTCTCTCTCTCTCTATATATATATATATATATATTTTTAAAACATTCCTTCTTTTGTGGGATTCTTCAAAGGAGTTGTCCAAACTTGACAAGAACGATGGGTAAATAAGGTATATGATTGGCGAGAGAAGATTTAATAAATTTTCCATATAATTAATATTATTTGAGATGGTCTTCGAGATGGACTTAGTCCTGACCAGTCTTGTAGCTCACTAGAATTGGATTCAAATATTTTGTATTCTTTATGTACTCATTAATTGCGTATTATACAGTGCACTTGGTAGAATAAAGGTTGGAGATTTGGTGTATGAGGCGGTAATTACTGACGTAATACACCCTTAATTAAATGTAAGCGTATATGGCCATATACAAAGTTCCAATTGATTTTTTCCATTTGCTTTGGCATGCTTCACACTCAACATAATTAATGCTCATAATTAACAAGTTTTGGCATGCATGCACATTGGTAAAATTCAGAATTTGCTTGCCTAACATATATATATATATATATATATATATATATATATATATATATATATATATATATAGTTGAAACAAACTAGCACATTAATTATTTTATGATAATTTATATATATATATATATATATTGTTGATTAATTTGCTTAATCCTGATTAGAGTTAATGTGAAGCATTCTTCCTATGCTGATGACTCATCTCCTTTAAGGTGGTGAGTTCTACTGGCAACTTTGTTTTTGGTTGGAGGATAAGATTAAGAAAAACCCATCATTCAATTAAGTGTCCAATTAGCCTGCACTTGTGCCAATTGGGTTTAGCGAAGTGGAGTAAATTTCGACATTAAGCAGCCAATTATAAGCAGATACGCCAACGCGAGCCACGAATGGGGAGGCTGCACGTGGCGAGACGAGATCTATCGAAATCCGACAGGTGGCCGACAAAGGACCATAGAAGCTGACGTGGAACAAGGCACATCCAAGTGCTGTCCTACACTGAAACAAACTCATTTGTGGAAACTGTACCATGATAGCCATCACGAGAAATAATAAGAGTTCCCCATCACCACCGGATGCACCCCCCTCCCCTGGCTGCAGCAAATTTCTTGCATCCGGATCCCGCGGCGACTTGGCGCCCTCTGACTGGCTAACAACAAGTTAGTTTACAAACAACCCATCGCGAGGCATTCGTGCAGCCCTAGCTGCAGAGAATCTGGTGCATTATACAAGTAGCCAAGTTATTAGATGTGTGGGTGGCTTCTAGTGTTTCCATTGACTGAAAATGTCAAAGTGCTTAAAAGTGCAGCACACTTCAATGTAGGAAGATTTTCCCTGCTAGAGATTGTCTATTTTGATCAGTTAGGTCATATCTTATTGGGATCTTAAGGTCAACATCTGCCCCCCCACCCATGTTTATCTACAATAAACAGTGGAGGAGAAGATGTCAAACAAGAACAATGGCACAAGTTAAACAATGCCAGAAGGCCAAAAATTCTTTCTCTGCCACCCTCAATATTGCAGCTAGATGTAAAGATGAGTAACAATTTCCACAAAGTAAGGCTTATTTAAAAATTTCACCTTTCAACATTGAGAGTAATTTGCTTGCACAGAAAGAGATTTGGCCTTTTACTCTGAGAAGTATGGAATCTCAACTATTTCTTCAATAATTGACTTGTTGTCCTAAAAATCTTCTCCACTTATCTTATCAATCCTTCCACCAGTTAACTAGAGTTTAGTCAGATTACCTTCTTACTCTGACCACATCAATCAAACTGAAGTAGGAGGAGCAAGATGCTCCTCACATCAGGGGTTTAATTTATTCATAACATTACAGCAGGGAGAAGATAGCAGTCACCATCCATGAGTGCAGAAAGCCATCAGCAGCTTAATCACCTGGATGTTGCTTCCAAGTTTTATTCTAGTCCTTTGCTAGGTCTAAGCAGCTCATTGGACTGAGATAGAGACCCACCTCTAGTTGGATCCAATTAACAACTGGCCTTTATTATTTGAGTTGCATCTGCCTTACCTCATCTCATCTGTTCTATTCTGGATTCAGTAAGATCTGCTGTTCGTCTGTCCAAGGCATGCATGGAAGAAATCAACTAATGAGTAACATAAATAAATATATAAGAAAAGGTCAAGAGATGAGGATGTTTACATCATTTGCATCATTAAGTGTAATCCATGATTTATACCAAACATTTCTGATACTATTAAGTTCATTTGATATACTGAAACAAGTACGTGAATCTATAGTATGCAAACATTCCTTTGATTCGAAGGTCCAAGGTTCCACAACTATGTCCTCATTAAAGAGAACATGATGCCAAAAGAACAACAAAGTTTCCATGATGCATGATACAAACTCCACAACTATCTCCTAGCTTATGCTCAAAAAAAGGCTCCTAGCAAATTAACTGTGGCAAATATAACAAATTAATGAAGCTCACCGAGATGCTATTCTGATGAAAGAATAACTTAACCATAAAGCGACTTAGTTCTACATGGAGAAAATACAAGGAGAAAATGACATGATAATACTCAATTGGCTAGGATAGACATCCACTCTGAAATAGTAATTCTGAAGGCCATTTTCTTATCAAACTTCCTATATGACAGAGTCAGGATAGCAACATCAATGACTTTGAAAACTATTAGGTTATCCCGGTCTTCTTTAACTGCTCTTGGATCAAGACAAATGAAATATAGACCCAAATCAAGTTTGATCCTATAAACAGCTGCCCCTGCTGATTTCTGTTTGCGTGTGCTTTACCTCAATCTAGACCACATCAATTTAGTATCTGGATTCAGTCAGTAGAAGAATGAACTTCTTCTGATTATCCTGTTCGTGGGAAAAATCTACTACTAGATAACATTGAAAAATTTGTCCCCCTTTTTAGAAATCAATATAAAGTTAGAATGCTTACATCATTACATTAGGTAGGTTAGATGTCCATATCCATCAATCAACAAGTCGTGCCTCATGAATAATGGTATAAATCCAAGGCATAATTAGTTCAATCTCCATAAGAAAAGTACTTCTGATTAGTCCTACCATGGTAGATTCTTTAGGCTTGGATGTTGATCCACTGAGCACATTTTATGTTGAAGAAAGAAAGTGCCAGACTAACAGACAACAGCAACTGATGAATCACAACTAAAAGACCTCTGCTTATAAATGTTATGAGTCTGCTGAGAGAGTTTATTCTCCACCGCAAACTATAAGACTTTCTAGTCAAATGTAGAATCACTTGGGAGATTGGTCATCTAACAGGCAAGAAAACTGTGGAAGAGATGAAGGTAGAGAAAAAGATCTAGTCTCCTTACAGAAAAAGATCTAACAGGCAAGAAAACTGTGCCAGACAAAGCATCGACATTTCATTAAGAATAGTATGAGTATTTATCAAGTGAATGAACATCTGATTCATGCTGCACATAATGGATTAAATGCACCAACAAGTTTATGTAATCTGGCTGAAAATTTTCATACTTTAGATGTTGAAAGAAGGTAGCACAGTTCCAAGACAATGATTGCTGAACTACCAAACAAATGTGATAAAATTTTACTGATCTGTCAATGGACTAAAACTCCTCAACTAGAGAAGTTGAGTATGCAATGTGAAAAGTGCATAGGGATCTTCATCAGGTAATTAGGAGGTTATGCATTGCTCTAGTGTAAGTTGAAAAGAAACAAATTTACCTGGTAATTTAACTAGTTCAAGTGGAGAATCTTCATATAAAGCTGAAGGAATACGAGCAAAGATGTATGCACAAGAACCAAATATTATCAAGTGAAGAATAAAAGGTTCTAAAACTGTATTTATCAACTGCAGAGTAACTTGTCTAAAAAGACTGAAATATAGGATACATTATTGATAAGATGCAGATTTTCTTCTTCTGCTTGAATTAATCAAACTTCAGAGTAAAAAAAAGAACAAAAGGCTACTACAGCAAGTGATCTCTCCAGAGTAAATTGATTCTTCCAACTTACGCCAAGGTTTGGCTATCTTCTTTGAATTTGAACAACATTGTGATGCAAAATTTAACTGGAGTCTGGAAGCAAGATTCAATTCAAAATTTTCAACATGTTGGGTATAACTTTATTATTTGTTTCATCGCCATGGTATTTATCATAAGCAGGTCCAGAAATCTCAATATCTGATTGGACACTTGTAGCAGATGTAGCCTGATAATTTCAGAAGAATGTGTGGAACTTGTTAGAGCAGTTCATCCTCACATAGACCATAGATTCTATCTGACAAAAGATATCTAAAATAATGGACTCAAGTATCAAAATACTGTGTGATGGTATGGCAGATACATGATACAGATCTTGAAAATGATGGCTAAAAAAAAACCTTCTAAGGAGATTATTGAATTATTGATCTATCATAAAAGCACTTATAGTCCATCACCATTGCCTCAAAAACTACAATCCTCCTAGATAATATAATGTATCCTCAACCAGCTATTCAAAAAATCAAAGAAGTTTAAAAAGAATATAGTAATCAAATATAAGCGACTAGCAAAATGAAGTATCCATCCTTCACAAGTGGTGATGAATGATGCGACAAGAGAATATAAGATGTGAGGGCATTTGATTTCTTTCCAACTTACATTAAGGGTAGATAATCCTGTAGTATCAGGATTCTTTAGTTGCTCAAGCTGCCTCTGTCCTCTTCTCAATAGGTACTCAATGTAAAGGAAATTCTTGCGATCAACATTCTTTGCATTCTGGCGGAATTCAATTGAAACAACTGACTCAACCCTGCGACATTCTTCTGGGGCCTTCTGGCGAGCTGCTCGAAGAAATCCTCTATACAGACCTAAGACCTGTCTTTGCATGCCGGACAACCGAGACCGGGGTGCCATCTCATGCGTTGGACTTGGTCTTACTGCCTAATAGAAGAAAATCTTGTGAACACTATAATGTTTCAATCTGTACATTTTACTTCAAAAAAGGAGAAACAACTTTATAGCAAACTTAGAATTAGGAATATCAAACAATACTTTCAACTATTTTGCATATAATATAAGAATTGAGTCAATGTCATGAGAGACCAAAAACATATTACTCTGCAAATTCTCGACATGATAGCATATTTAAATATGGACATTGTTGCTCAGCAACACAGTACATTTCAAGCAATCTATGTTAAAATTTCAAGATCATAAAAATAAAGTCTACATGTTACACTTCAAAGACAAAACTATAAGAACACATCAATCAGATCAAAACATCGGGTATCCAAGATGTAAGCGTTGAACATGCCCTAGAGAAGCAATCTTGTGCACAAACTAATCTGATAAAAGCTTTGATATGGGCACCAATATTCATGCGCATCTTTTCTCTGGAAAAAAAGGATAGTTCTTCAATGATATGTTTCATAAACACATCGAAAGGTTTTGCAGAAGAGTTCGAAAGGATTGAAAGCGGGAAGTACTTGGTCTATAGAAGTATCGAATTAAAAAACAAGAAAGAATGAAAGAAACCGGATTAAGTGGCTATAACAGTGAGATCCATTACAAACTCAGGGAAATACGTAAAATATAAATGCGCGACTCCAGACTGATCACTAAAGGGAACCAAAAATCCAACTATATTATCCTCCAGAGGAAGAAATTAGTCAAATACCTTCAAGAATCGATTGGAAAGATAGGATCGCCTGGGCGTATAAATGTGAGAAATACCCGAACCACTAATGGGGAGCAAATTTTTAAGTAATCTTTTCCCCTTCTCTTCTACGTAACCCCAGAACCAACGGCCAAGATTGCGTGCTTCTGTGTGATGCGTACGGCCCAGAAAGTGCCACAAATAGAAATGCAGCAAAGTTGTTCGAGGAAATGCCCGACAAAACAAACTAGTTCAGCTCCTCTAAATCCTTATTTGGGTCTCCTCTTATTCTTCAAAACTACCTCTCTCTCTCTGGTCCCATTTCCCTCCCAAAAGCCCAGTCTCAAGGCTACAAGATGAAGACTCACAAGGTAAGATCTTTATTTACTCATTCTTCCTTTTCGATCCATTTCGGACAATCCATCTCTTGTTCTCTTGGTTTTGAGGCTTCCATTTGTAGCTTCTTCCAATTTTCTGCAGTTGTTTTGTGACAAAGAGTTTATTTATATGTATACTTGTCCATTTCAACTATATATTCTCCGTCATGCCTATTTATGGAGAATTCAACGTGATCTTTGATTTTTTGTTACTTCATAGGATCAGAAATTTGGAAAGTTTGGATTTCTCATAGGAAAGTCTGCTCAATTATATTGTGGCAAATACTGCTTGTATTCTAATAATGATTGGAAATATCCTAAATAGATATCCTACAAAATCCGAGTAAGCATTTGTAAGAAATTAATTAAGGACTTTGTGCCCCCAATACATATTTGGTGATTAATCTCTCATTATAGTCCTCAAAGGAAGGGAGAAAAAACAGGAAAGAGGAAAAAAATTTGGACATTATGATAGAACTGACAAAGAGATAAATTGTTGCAATCTTAGAAAACAATTAATGCATTACAATTTCATAGATAGTGTCATTGCACTAAGGACCTGAAATCACTGTATTGTTGGAGAAAATGATGCATTAACTTGTTACAATGCGCATTCAGTTCATTTCTATGCCACTTCCATAGAAAAAAAAAATATTAGAAAGAGAATTTATCTTTTTTCTTCGCAGTCACAAGGAATTCATTTTTTTTTTTTTTTGAAGGGATATAATTTTTTTTCCATCTTGAATAATTGCATTGCAATTATCTATGGCCGCTAGCTCTCAATCATGTCGACTCTTTCAAATCTCTGTGATACTGATCTATCCAACTCTTTATGATCTGAATTTCTTGCCTCCTTTGTTGTACAAGCCATTCAGGATCTTCTTTTGTCGCAAATCTGAAGTCTAGATGATGAGCTCCTGGAAGGAAACGAAGAAATTATAACTAAAAGATGATCAATTGCACTCTGAATCTACTATCTGTAAAATGATCTTAACGGGGTCATGGTTTTAGTTTATGTTTTGGCACCTATCTCATATATGAGCCGTAAGATTGTTATATTGAATCAAAAAGAGAGTTGATCATTGCTATATTTGAATTTAGTCATATTTAGTTTTCTACAAACCTTCCTTTGTGACAAGGGCAAGAATGCTAGTTGATATGTTTTTGAGTACCCTACAATCCAGAGAAAACAATTGTCAAAGATAATTACTTTAACCTAGTAAACACTCAAGCTCACCGACATTTAAACATATGATTATGTAATAGAAATGACTAATGATGATAAAGAAGTGGATCTTACCCTCCTCTACTCCAAGGGTCTCTCATTCCATTGGAGAATATTATGTTGCTTCCAAATCTCTTAAGAACCAGATCAATTCTCTGTTTCATGGCAAGCATTAAAAACAAAACATTGAGAAGATAGCAAATAGCCTGAGATACATGGATGGTATGCATTTATAATGTGAACATGTAGTTATATTGCCTGAAAATATACACAATTGACAAGAAATTAGTTGGACATTGTTTCTGCTTGTTAGAGTCATGTCTATCATATTGAAGAGAAGCAAGAAATGTTCAAAAGGAAACAATTACTTACATTGCCACCATATTCTGTAGTTATCCAATGCGGTCTTGGTCGAACGCCATACTTCTCCATGCATTGGTCTCCAAATTCCTCGTAACTATAAGTTGATGGCTGGAACATGCTTTCGTTAGAGCAAGTCATAGGCATGACCATCTCTGTGCATGCCTACAAATAAGCGACTACTTCAACAAGGGAACAGAAAGAGAAAAAGAAAAGGAAAAAAAAAAAGAACTGCAATCTTATTAAAAGTAATTAAAACCCTATGAGAAGAAGCACATTATATAATCCCTTCAGTCCAAAGTGGCATATGTATTTACATGTATTTATAAAAGCAAAAAGATAGCCAAAGCACAGTATTTGTTCATGAACCCTTTTATCCATCGATGTGAGATCATGCATTAACTAGGATACATGTAGAACTGCCACCAATACATATCCAGCTGCAGAATTGAAAAGAGAAAGGTCTTACCTGCCAATCCCAACCATGGAGGCCGTGAGGATCTGCTCCATTTTCGATTTCGAAGCATTGTTTATCACCAGAATAATTGTAATACAAGCTTGCAGCTGCAAACACCTTATTAATTGTGTCCACCCCTTGAGGGAATCCATCAATAGTCTTGCACATCTATGTGATTCAATAGATACATTCATTAGTTTACAAAATTTGTTGCACAACTTAGTTACAGAGTTTTTTTTATTAAGAATTGCAGACTTGTTTGACAGTGAATGCAGATGTTTATTTGAATCATTAATAGCATAAATATAATGCTTGCACCATAGATTAATGGTGATGCTATTACTAATGTACTATTGCACTGAAAGTTTGAGTAAAACAATCGTCAGATTGTAGAGTGACCTAGAAACTTCTTGCTGTTCAACTTGTAAGAAAATAGTACCAAAACTTCAGATGAACTTAGAACTAAAAGGTACCTCTTTGACAGGATAGGCGGGCAAAGGCATCAGAAAATTTGCTTGTGTTGGATAATCAACCATGGCGGTGTATACAAATGCGGTCCATAGCCAATCTCGGAACGAGTATACTGAACTAACAGGCCTGCAAAGATGCGGTTGCCAGTAAGTTTCTTACAAAAAAATTGTATTCTTTTGTTGTTTGAACATTAGATATTCAATTAAAGGCCTAAAGTTTTTGCTGCATTATTGCCTTCTGACATCTTTCCTTCTTGTGTGTTCGACCTGATGGTGTTAAGTCTCACCATGTACAGAAAAAAAGGGGCTACAAACCATAGGGGGAAAAGGATCTTCTTCCGGTAAGAGGTCATAATTATAAGGCACAGAGTCACATCTAAACCCAAATTTAGTGATCACGAAAGGGTTGCCCATAGATAAGCTTCACCTATATTGTCTCCAGAAATAAGGACTCTAATTAATGTGAAAACTCAGTTGTAGCTGAATGCTAAACTTGGCGAAAAGATTAGCTGGTCAGTTTTAAGATGTTCAGTTAACAAACAGGAGAACTTACTTGCAGGCTCTGAAGGTCTTACTGAGTTCCAAGAGGCCCTTTTTATCAGCTCCCTTTCCAATCAGCTCATCCCAACTCTCCCTAATGACTTCAAAGCAGTTGGAACTCTCATCCTATAAAGAATGCAATTTTTTTTAGAAGATAGTGTAACTAAGCCACTTCGCAACAAATGGTGATGCTGACAATTTGGACCTTGTAATCTTGGGACACCCCATCATAAAAGCTACTCCATGGAGTAATGTAGTCAAATTGCAAGATTGGGGCAGATGATGCCAGGGCACCAATGGCTACATGGGGATATTTTAATCTGAACCATGCTGCTAACACTGAAATCAAACAGAGCTCATTAGAAGAAACAGAAAAATACACTTGTGTAGCTTCAGTGGTTGAAAAAAAAGTGACAAACCAAAGAAAACTCATAATTGTAAACTGAATATATTATACTGAAGATTCAGCTCTTGGCCGCAAGGACTACTAAATGAAAAGGTTGCGAAGAAAAACTTACTTCCTCCGTAAGAACCACCAAAGACAACAACAGGAGATGCCTCCGCGGATAAGTTCTGCTTCAGGCTTCTAATAAGGATTGCATAATCTGCTAATGCTTGAGTTGAAGTAAGATAACCTAAAGTATCTGCAGAATTATACGAGTTCTTCCCAAATGGCATTGACTCCCCATAAAACCTATGCTATAAACATTAAAATATGCAACCAAATTATATATGGATATCTTAAGAACACAGAGCTTTTCTCCTAAAGGTTTCAAATTTACCTCAATGAACACAAGCAGTGCATTGAACTTGGGTGCGATATCGAGCATGAATCCGGTGTTTTCCGCGAACCACTCGATGTTGCCTTCGTTCCCTGTGTAAACAAAGATGGGTGCAGTGTGAACTGGACCCTTATCCCAGTATGTGGAGTTCATGAGGAACTTTTGGTAGAAGATATTGGATGAGTTTGGTTTGAAAGTGAAGTGGTCTAGTTGTTGTGGGAAGTAGTGAGTAGCGAATGGAAGGTTAGAGTTGTTTGGCTTTTGTGCTCTAAGAGCTAAAGATTGTAAACTTGAAGCTCTTGGAGAAAAGACTGGTAAAGAGCTAACTGTTGATAAAGATAGGATAGTTAGGAGGAAGAAGAACATAGAAGGAAGACATGAAGCTAGAGCCATGGCCATGTTTCCCAAGTCTAGAGCTCAAGAGGGAAGAAAGGAGAGAGGAGTATAAGAAGGATTAATAAGGGGATAGAGAGGAAACAAAGAAACACAGTCATGTTATCTTTGGCTTGTTCTACTTTGTTTATTTTTTCTTGCAAGTTTCCTTCTGATGACTACCTTAGTACTGATTGGTCTGGAATAATCTCCATGACTCCATGTCAATATCCAAGTTTATAAATCATCGATCCAATCGGAAGCAAACTTGGATTTATCAATTATTTGTTTTAATTAATATATATTAATATATATTATTTATTTGTTGGTTAACGACTTAAACCTTTTTATGTCAACTGATTATGGACTAAATATCTCTTTTGGTCCATAAACCCCAAATCAACATCATCTTCTATTTCACAGCTCATATGAAAGAAGGACGACGTTCACGTGAGGAAATAAAGACTATTTCGTCCTCATAACCTTCTTAGTTTGACTTGTCATATTAACAACCGGAGAAGTTTAACCTGTAGATGATCACATTTTATTCTTCATTTTTTAATTTTTTTTTCCTTTGTGTGTGATAAATGATTTCATTTGGATAAGATTCCCTGTCGTGAATCTTGTGATATCTCTTTGTTTTTTAGCTGGGAGTAGGAATTCCGAGGCCATGGATAAAAGAATCTTTATGCCTTCAGCTTCAAGTGGCAGTCACAATAGTGTTTTCTTGCAGTGCTTGTTCTGTGGTCAGAGTGGCTGAGAATAGTACTCAGTGGTTGTGTGATGAATCCCAAAGTTAACAGGCTTTGATTCCACCATGAAATGAATACAACAAGCAAGTCCTTGGAGGAAATTATGGCAGTATAGATTGGGGTCAAAAGTTATATAAGTAGGCATGATGAGAGGAGTGGATTGTAGAGAGAGAAAACTTTGAACAAAAGTAACATGAATTTATTCTCGGTATCAGATTCTCTACTTTAAACTTTGCCCACCACTACTTGGTATTGAAATAAATTATAAGTTTTTTTTTTTTTAATTTATGCCAACTATTGTTTAAGAACACCAACACTAACAAGTACTGAATAAAGGGAGGATAACTTCCTACTTGCAACTGCAATTAAACATCAGTGTGGTACACTTCAATTAAACAAACTCTAGAATTTAATTAGCATTTATAGTAACATGAAATAATAAACCAAGTGTTTAACAATTACAGACTCCAAAATAATGGTAGCATCATCAACTCAGAAAAACTTTTGGCATTAAAAAAAATCAATAAGGCCTGAAGTATAGTAAGATAAAGATGCACGTCAAACTTAAAATGAAAGCACAAAATAAAAGGAGATTTAGGAAATCAATGAGGAACTGCAGAAAAGAGGTTCAGATTTATTTCTCATCAATCAATTAGCATCTCACACCCTTCTCTTCTAGCCCAAATCAAATATCACCGTAGCATGATTGTGGATCATAGTTCAGGGGGTTCAAAATGCACTTAAGCCTTACAAGAATCTTCAGCTAGTTCATGGTAGCGTGGCAATCCACGATCTGATATCCCCAAGTTAATAGGAGAGGCAACGCAAGAAGTGCAAAAGAAATGAAGATTATCAGTAGCATCAAAATAAGCAATATTCTGACATTACGATAGAATGATGCATCCTGTTGTAAAACAAATAAATAAAAAGAAAGAACATACTTACCCAAGAAAAAAAAAGAAGCAAAATAAACAAAAGCACGAAAGCCTTACCCTCACCAAGTACAGATACCAGAAAAGCAAAAGATTGCACATAGAAATAAGGATCAAGAAAACATAAAAAGATCTCCCCTTAGTAAATCTCTCAATATAACTGTTTCTCCTCTCCTCCCTCCCCGATCAAAAGTTAGAATACAAAATCATTATGTTGATATATAAAAGGAAAAGAATGGTGACGGCACAAGAGATCTACATGCATTCCATCCGAGTTGCCTTCCCATCAAGCCACAACTAGAGGAAAATCTAAAAAAACTGAAAAGAGACGAAGGAACCAGATCATCAGCTAATCAAGAAGAAATAATTGTTCAGCACCAAAACTACAAACAGAGAAGAAAACCAATAACAGACAGAGGGAAGCAAAAGAAAGAAAAATACAGCTCAGATTGGCCCACCTATCAGACATGACTATTGCTAACTTCTCAAGGCAGCAAAAATGTAGTAGATTCTGACTGCTGGAATTTCTTGCAGTTGGAATTAATCCTCAGTTGTAAATTAACAAATGGCTGCAAAAGGTTGCCTGCGGAACAACAGGCCATCCAAATTTTGCCTTGCCAGCTTATAGAATTGTATAATGCTATGCTTACAAACAATACAAACACTTACTATTATAACCTCAGAAGATAAAGAAGAGAAAAGGGGTAATCTTAATAAATTAAGCATCGAGCAATCTTAAACCTCAAATGCCAAACCAAAAGATAGTGGAGTCAAGTCTACATCCAAGTTACTGGGGGAGCCAAAATCGTCATCGCCTCAAAGAAAAGCAGAAAAAATAAACAAAGAAAAGATGAGCAGCAGCAACGACGACAGAACCAACAGAAAACAACAACAACAATGAAAGGAAGGGCCTCAAATGGAAGAGGAATCGTGGGCCCTAAGAAGAGGGGCAACCCTTCCAACCTTCCATCCTCTCCTTAGGAAAGCCACATACTTTGAAGACATCTGGAAACAAGCTATTGCATATCAAAATAGCTGGAGGTCAAATGCTACACGGTGCAAAATGTGAAGGATTCCCTCGTAGGGCACGTTAACCTGCAGCATAAGTTGTACAGGCGTGAGACAGCAAGAGAGCACTAATGACTATCAAAGACAAACAATGCAATAAAAGATGCAAAGCAGCAAAGAAAATGTTACTTCCTCTTCCGAAGGATATTGCTGAGTTACATTAAACCCTCCCTATTAATGGATTCTCTCGTAAATCATAACCATGGAATTGATTGAAGGCACCAGTAGAAAATCCCTAGCCACACCATCTCTTGTCATCTTCTTGCTCTTCCTTGTTCCTCTTTTGCTTGTACAGTAGAAGCGGACGTTTCAACGCATTCATTCATAATGTCTCTGCTGTGTATTTTTTCAGAACTCACAACACATACATTACCTATTCCATTGCGAATCTCCTCTGTTGACTTAGATTCAATGAGAACATGATTGTTGTACAATTATTTACTATATAAAAAAATACATAAAGAAAACTATTCGCATCATTCATGAAGCTGCTGCTATCTAATAGTAAACTTTTGAAATTTAAATAGTTCAAAACACAGGATCCATGCTAGCCCCCTCTTAAGTAACTCTGATTTGTTGCAAGTTCAACTCCTAAATATTTGAGAGAATATCATATTCTCAAGGTTAACATGAGGTACCACAAGAACAGTTAATATGCACAAACAGTGGAAACTTCACAAATAGTAAATGAGGCAATCATAAAAACCAGTTGATGTAACAAAAAGAGATTTATTACCAGACATCTTGACTAGAAGAAAGAAAGAAAGCTTGCTTAATAGATCAGAATAATACAATGCTATACTACAGAAGAAAACCTGGTAAGATGCAATGTGCATAAGCAGGAAAGATGTTTCAAGATCTTCTGGACCAAAACTGAGACTAAAATTTGATCAATTGTACTGGCTAAGCAAAAATGCAGATCATGCATTTTAAATTAAAAGGCACACATCTACAAGATGAGGATTCACATCAAATGAACCCAAAGCAAGAGCAAGAGCAATAGCAATAATAAATAATGAAAAACATAGTAGATTGAAGAAATCAACAAGGAATTTAGGAAAGAGGCTCAGATCCATCTTTAAAGTTTAATCAGTCATTTAAGATCCAACACTCCTTTCTTCTCATCCATATCAAATCACCCTTAAATTCAAGAGGCTGCAGCGGTTGCCACACAGTAGATCAGACCACCCAAGCTGCCTTGCCATTCCATCAGAAGGGAAACTGAAAGGAGCTTAAAGAGGCAGGTTCTCTTAGATCAAAGATATAGAAGGAAAATGCCCAGGTACCCAACAAGTGACTGTATACTGCAGTTGATCATTCAGAGCATCGTCATTGCCTCCCCAGAATGAGAAACAAGAAAAACAAGGGTAAATATATAAATAGGGGTTTTTGTCATGGGAAAACAGTTATTTAGTCGGAGAAGAAGTGTAACCCCCTACTTAATGAACAATTTACATTGCAACTTGTGACAAATGTACTATCACTTATCGTGACCACAGCCTCGATAAGAAAACTTGCATCACATTTATAAACAGTCACCTGACTTCAGATTTATTGCAAAAGACCACTTCAGGTGAAGATAATATAGGCAGCAGTGCCCCCATACCACCCAGCCAAGCTCCACACTTTTCACAAGGGGCATTAATTTACGGAATGGTGAACAGCTGATCGTACCCATTCATTTACACTAGTAGGAAAAATTGGGTACGGAGCTTATTGTAAAATAGATTTATTATTCTCAGGTAAATTTGGATACAAAAGTTATAAGCAAAATCTATTAAAAGACCTAATGGGTTACTACTATTGCCAATCCACAGCATGCCTCATATGATCATTCTCATAAACCTCAAGGGTGATAAAGCTTTTTAAATGCTATACCAATTATGGAACAGAATAAAGCAGACAAGTATGAAAATAGATAAGTATTTTAAAGACATGACATTCTAGAGTAGGATTAATTATGTAGCACAAAACTAGCTCTCTTAATAAAGTGAACTGCATAATACTTACCAAGTATCATTGGCAAATGGATCGAACACATGAAAGAGACTAGCACATTGTTAAAGGCCTGTTTGCACGAATCCAAAGTTGTGCAACAGGGCAATAACTATCATGATTTCAAATTAAGCATGCAAATTATAATTTTAACCAGAGCTAACGAACAAAGCTACAATCCATCCAACATAAGATGCAGTAAAATGGCAAGAAGTTAAAATATCAACAAAGCACAAAGCAACTAACCAAGATTAGTTTTTTTTCTTTCCTTTTTCTGTTTATACGAGATTATTACTAACAATCAACTTTTTCTTTGAACAAGCTGCGAATACTCATCGCCAAGACCATACAATACTCCTTCATATTTCTCGACAGAATCCTTGAGATACCTCTCTACCACTTTCCAGAAACATTCCAGAGTGACCAGGCTGTCGGAACCTGCCTGGTGGCTGATCCCAACGCGCTCAACCCCCAAGATCTCGGCAATATAGCTAAGCCCCCCAAAGAGTGCATCACTACAGAACTTCGTAAGATGCTTGATGTCATAAACATTAGGGAAGAAAACCCTCATAAGCTCGAAGAATCCATCCGATGTGTCAGGCAACTTGCGGCAAGTTAGGACTTTTAGGAGGTACCCAAAGTCGTAGGCGCTGTGGAAGGTGACCCAGACGACATCATTGTTGAGGACGACGCCGGATGACATAAGGAGCTCAGCAAAGCGCAGGGCGTCGACGCCGCGTTCCCTGTTCTTGGCGAAGTCGAGGCCAGACTTTATGAGGAGGTCGAGGGAGTCGGGGGCCGAGACGTCGGCGTCAGGGTCAAATTCCCGGAAATTGAACTGCCAGATGCAGGGGCGGCCGGAGGAAGGGGAGCAGGGGAGTTCGCCGGAGGAGGTGGAGAATGCGAAACCAATCTGGATGAGGTGGAGGAGGTCGACATTCGCGCGGACCGTGTGATAGTTGAGGTCGGCCATGGTCTTGTAGACGTCGAGGGGGCGGATCGCGACGCCGGGGAACTCTGTGTCCATGGCGACAAACGGGTAGTCCTCGACGATGGATCGGATAACGGCGAACTCCTCCTCGAGGTTGTCGGCCCACACTTCACGGATCTCTACCTCTCCGGAGACGTCGCCTCCGCCGGCGATGGCTTTCTCTGGGATCGAGGACGACATGGGTGGATCGGATCCGAGAGGAGCATAAGAAACCTTAGAGGGAAGAGGAAGGAGCCCTAGATCCGGAGAGCGACGAAGAAATCGAAGCCCTAGATCCGAGCAACCAGAGAATTGCGCGCAATCTCGTTAGGGTTTCTGAGATCGGATCGATTTCGAATTGGGATGAGTAGGGAAGAAGAAGAAGAATGGGAAAGTAGGTCTAGTCTATAAAAAGACGTGGGGTTGAATGATTAGTACTATTCTTAGGGAAATGTGGTAGGACAGGAGCCGCGTTTCCCGTAAGATTGAGGCACCGAACGTTACACCACGAATTAAACCCAGTCAGTGGAAAGACGATAGATTTCTGGTGAATGCGAAGTGGGTTTCTACCGGAACGGTCTTAGTTGGGTGCCCGAAAGTTTTGTAGGTGTCGGCCAGGGATGGACGGTCGGATGTGGGTGTCCTGGTTCGGGAAGGACAAGGATTCGACGGTCGAGATTTAGGTGGGGCGAAAGGTCGGTGTCTGAGTCTCCGGATATCTCTTTAATCGGACAACGAGTAATTCGTGATTGGGTTGGGAACGGGAATTAGGATGCATTAAAACTCGTGTTAATCCGCGGTCCAAATTGGCGGCCCATACAAGTCGACAAAGCCCGAGTGTGTTGAATTCTCATGGATGTCATATCTATCTATTTATCTATCTATCTACTATTCTTCCCTTGAATGTTAATATTACACTGGATAATAAACTTGATAACTAAATAAATGGGATATCGAGTGTATTGCGTATTGCAACTCTTTGCCTTCTTGTTTCCTGTCCACCATCTCCTGGACTCCAGAAACAGAGATTCAGCATTTTGCTACTCCATTATCAGCAGAACAAGTCAAAGAAATAACTAAAACCACCCTAAATCAAATACATGAGAGGCCAGTTTCAGAAGTGTTATCCATCATCTCTTGTTAATTGACGATTAAAACAACTGCACAACAAATACGACGGAAAATATTGATCTCTGTGGTCGCATTGACAAAAATACAGATGGCAGTTAAAATTGACCACAATGTGAACTTAGAAAATGTTTGGCCCTGTGAGAATCCAATGTCTAGGGTACAATAATATTCATGAACTTCCTCTTTGCAAAAGCCAGCCACCATTTGTTTGGTGTACCATTAGATCTGTAAGCACAACTGAGCAATCTTCCGCTCGTCTCCTCCCTTATTTGCTTCAGATAATTTCTGAATAACTCTGCATTAAACAGAAGAAAATTGTAAGATTATTCCAAAGTATTGAGATGATCAAGTGGGTGGAAATATACCTGCTTCATTCTGAGACTGAGGAAGGACAAATAGGCCAGGAAAAGGAAACCCAGGCTCTCCAGGCACGGGTACCTTCTCTAACCCCAGATTAATAATTGCCTTGGTCCCTACAGCCAGTGTTCTGCAGCCCTCCAGCCTTTTCAAGGCCACATTGATGTACAATGTCAAGTAAATAAGTAGCTTGTCTGCTGGGCTTTTAATATCAAAGTTTCTGAAGAAAACATTTGCCCGAAAGAAAGTAATTGCTTCATCAACAACGTCGATCTTTTCTGGAATATGTGAATGACAATCAGAACATAAAGGATTTTGTGCATAAGCAAATAAAACAGAATAAAGAGATAAAAGATGGAGACCTGGATCTGAAGCTGGAGCAGGACCCTTGATGTGAGATTTTAGTGGAAGCAGAGGGCAACCACAAGCTTTTTTGATACCTTCTTCCTCAACAAAGCTAGAGTGATAAACCTGCCAACAGTTGATGTCAGCTTTATCAGTTCGAGATTTGCATGTCGCCTTTTGGGAAAAAAATTAAGGGATTATATGTGATGGAGAAAAGATAGAAAGAAGATTTTATATATATATATATATATATATATATATATCACAGAATAGAGTTTATTGATCCAAAATCTGAACCAAATTACAGTTATTTGCCCTTGTAGCTAAAGTTCAACATAGGATCTATAGATCAACAATACATACTGGTACTGAATTCTCTACAGCTTTGGAAGAGGAATGTATTGGAGACTTCAAAAACCATTCAAATTCCATTGCTCCAGATCGAATTCTACAAGCCATTACTAATCACTCATGCAGGCTAACAGTAAAACTAATATCGCATCCTGATCGTCTTCTTACATCAAGATTTAAAAAAATTGGAGGAAAAATAAGGACGATTCAAAATCACACTTCAGATAACAGATCAAACAAATTTATTATATTTTCTCTCCTTTACTACTTAAAAGTTGAAACTATTCATTATGGAAGTTGTCGTCACTCATCATCAATTTGATTCAAAATTACAGCTAGCAAGATAAAGAGCAACTAAGCAAATATAATTTTCCTTCTGAAAAGTTTGTCTACTTAGCATACATAATTTGTGGGCCATACCCAAGAATAAAGCACAAAAATATACATTTTGATGATACTGACTGAAATATATGAAAAATGCATGCCTGACCCCTTTTTGCTTGTAACATGTTAAGAAACTAGTACGTAAAAATGCATGATCTCCAAATGTATACTAAAAACTTGAGGTACAAAGACAATAAAAGGCCAATGACCTAGTAGTGGTTAGATTACACTCTGAGTTCCATGGATTTCACTTCCCCATGCAACTTTAGAATTCCTTTATTTTATTTTTCTTAGAATGTAACACGTAAAAGGTAACGGCTGCCAAGATCAAGAGCAATTTATAGGTAGAAAATATCAATACCAGCACACTTTACAGAGGAGTGCAAAAGCAAGATAAACCTTCATCATTTGATCTCTATTCTTGTTCATCTTATTAAAATGGGAAATGGTACTACCCAGGAAACCACTAATCTCCATTTAAATAGTGTGGATCCCATTCAACTTTCCCAACAAGACAAATTCTCTAAGGCCACTAAATAATCTCTACCAAGCTGAATTAAGGAAACCCTAACTGATGAATTGCCTGCATATCAATCCTAAAATGAGAATCAAGTCGTTTATACATAACCAACGATTAATCGGCCGTACTTATAGAGAATTAGTTTGATAAATCGATGATCCAAACCCAAGAGGCAAAAGAATTAATCACCAGGTAGCAAATTTTAGCCCATCTTCACAATTCCAGGATTCCAGAAGAAATTAAATCGCTTCTCTTGAATCGATCAAGGAAACAAAGGCAAGAAAAGAGGGAAAGGGAGAGATTACCATTTGCGTGAATTGGGTTCGCGGGGGAGAAACTTCGAACGAGCGCGGGTTTGTGAGGAAGAGATCTCCCAAATGCTTCTGGAAATTGGCGATCTTTACCGGCAGAAAGCGGAAGAGAATCCTGTTTAACCCCTTCCCTCGTATATATATAACGTATAAGGGTCGTCTTGGGTTTCAGTTCGGGACGGGTCAACAGGATCTTAGCCCGTACCCGTTTCAATTTAAAATTGAGTTAGATTTATATTTGTTTTTATTTAATATTTGCTTTGTTACTTTCGTTTTTCTGTTAATAGTTTTGGGAGAAATGTCTAATTATGGGAGCTTGAGTGTTTCTTTATTTGATCTTGAAGCCAGAACTTGTAGAATTGTGTCTATGTTTTAAAGCCAAGATAAGAGAGGTCAAGTGTTTGATTAGGGTGGGTGGTCTTAATGGGTTAATTAGTGGGTCTCACAGTTTGTCAATACCTCTGCCATTATGCCAAGCTTGACACTTTGCCAAACCTCCACTACAAAGATTTCTCTTTACACACTCGAAAATGCTAAAGGAGAGATGGGAGCTTGAGAATTCTCCAATCCCAGGATATAAGATACAAATTTGTTTGTTTAGAAAATCAACAGAGAAGTCTGTATAAAATACAAAATAAAAGGTATTTACTCAACAAATTAAAAAAAAAAAGCCAGCCAGCCATCCACACATAAAAAGGCAAAATTATCATTATCTCATTCGCCATAATTATTCTCCACTCAGCAAGGCCAGGAAGACTGCATTTCTCATATTTCCACCATTATTGCCGACGAGAAACGAGCATATCGCAGAACCAAATGATGGCAAAAGAGGCAGTAGATTTTGTGCCTACTGAGACAATTCAGTAACTAAAGATAATTGATATCAAGTATACATCATATACATGTCACAGTAGCTCAGCGCATGAACAAGAAAAAGAAAACCAGCTCCACTGCAGCTCTCATTAGTGAGTGATGGTGACTAGGTGGTAGGACTATCAAAAGTATTACATCCGATTTCATGCAAAAAAGGGTTCTAGCTAGTATATAATATTGATGAGCTGCAATGTATATTTTATGCAGAAAAATTTTAACTCAAATTTTGCTGTCGACAAAATGAAGCAGCTACTTGCTTCCGGTCACTGGAAGATAGACACCTTCTGCTGCCAACCAAACATTGTCGGGACGCTTGTCTCTAACACCACAGACCTGTAAGAGAAGGAAACATAGAATTAACCGGGCTAAATTAAACATTAGAAGAATCAATAATGCAGCATGAGAATGTTTGAGCAGAATTGGTTAGAAACAAATATTCACTGGTCCATTGATACTAAAACTTTCTAACCGAGAATGCTACAGTGGACAGAATGTCAAGTAGCAGGTAACTAAAAGAAACTATCGACTGGACTAATACAAGGATCTCATTCTACCTCTTGCTGTCCTCCAGCAATACGAGTGTATTTCCTGTCATGGCTGTGCAAATAGCCGGCAGTATCCACATGAAGCAGCCTTATTCTTTGGTCTTGCCTCCATGTTTTGCCACTGCCCTCAATCTCAAGCCTGATAAGGGAAAGACATGAGAGGATGAGCTGAATAGATGCATTAACTGGACATCATGCATATTTCTCATTCGTAAAGCAATCCTCACCGCCAAAAATCTCCAGTATCTGAGATACCATCACCTCCAAAGCAGCTCACCTGCAAGATGTAAAAGCATATACCAGACGTTATTTACATACGTGAACCATATAGAATGCAAGCATATAAGAATCTACAAAGTATTACCAAAACAATATTCTCAATCAGTTACTCCTTTAATGCTCCAATCATCAACCTTACATTATGAGTGTACAGGTCTTTCCTACTAACTTTTTCCTGGGGAGTCTAGTTGCTACTAAGAACTAGTGAACCTGTCACAAAAACGTCTATTTGTTCAAGACTGTCCCCTATATTCCCCCTGTAGAAACATGACTTCTAGTATTATAAGACAAAAGTTCAGGAGGAAAGCTCATTTCTATTGTAGACAATCTTTCTAACTCACTGAACCCAACAAGGCTAGCAAGTTAATGGCTTTAATTCCTTTTCTAGCATAACTCACTAGCCAGAGGGAGAGTAACACGCTACTGAGGACAGATTAATAAAATCAAACTTGGTTATTTCTAAACTTCTTTTTCCAATCCAAGGGCACATCAGACAATATAGGAAGTAGCTCATATTCCATGCATATCTGCTTGAGAGATGACACCTATGGTACATGACTACAAGTTGATTTCTTGGATAAGACTTAAAAAGGAGTCTGCCACACAAAGTAGGAAGTAGAACAGGAAGATTCTAAAACCTATATTTTCCCTGTGTATTTTTAGTTTCTCTCCACACAAAGCCACAAACAATACTACAAACCTCCAAATTGCCAGTTATAGGTGAAGCATGCAAGTGGCTATGTAGCCATTTTCGAGTCCTCATGTGTTGTAGTCTTATAATTGTTCCGTGTGGTATGGTATCTCCTTGTTTCACAGATGAATCTGGTTCGGGCCTCACAATCTGCAAAATTTTCCATTGTTAGAAAACAAATAAGTAAAATAAATGCCTAATCAAAAGTAAATGTTCAACATGCAGTAAAGAAACAACCAAAGGCATCTAATAGAAACCTTAAACGTCTAAATCATGAAACTGGTTATTAATGTTTCAGCGATTGTTTTAAAACACTTCTGCCATAATGCCTAGGCTCCCGCATTAGAATATAAATAGGCTCCACCTAGGTCATACCTTGCTGACGCCTTAGCATCTCGTTTTATATTTTAGTATGCCGATTGACTCTGAAAATTAAAATTATCATACATGTTAATGACTTAATGAGTTCTAATAGCTTAGTTCTTAACAAGAATACATTAATATATTATTTAAATTGTAAGTATTAATTGTAACTTCTTCTCTAACTATTATTTCTTTTATTTGTTTATTTTTCAGCCATCTTGAATTCTGGGCGGCTGCCTAGGCACCCGCCTAGTGCTTAGGCACTACATAGTCCCTTGTCCGCCTATGTACCACCTATAGTCTTTTAAAACCTTGGTTTCAACTAGTATATATTTTTGCAGCTTAGCCGAGTCAAACAAATGAGGTTTAGCATGTCGGAAAAAAAAAATCATATATCTGAATAACTTTTGGCATCACTGGCAGCATCTGGTAATCACATTCATGGGCTGACAATTTCTTTGGAAAGGTTGAACAATTGGAGGCAAAGTTACTGACAAAAAGATCACTAAAAATACAAACATATGAGGATTCCCAACACAAGCAAAGCTCACTTGTATCTCTCCTTCAGCTTGGCATCATTTCACAAGCCAATGTCTTCCTTCTAACGTGAAGTTGATCCTTGTACTGCCTATCCTTCTAACGTGAATTATATTTGTATCTCGATTGACTGCATATTACTTAATAGAGAATTATGGATCCTAAGGACCAAAACAAACTAATTCTACCAAAACATTAACGCATAGAAACGAATCAAAACTTGGAAAAATAATCCAAAACACCAAATTAATCACATACCCAATAACTATTCGAGTCATCAACGTTGGAAAATCCAGTAACCGATTGCTGCCCGCTTCCCGAACCATAGGGCACATCGTGCGAATGGAGCCGAAACTTGGTCTTCTCATGCATCAACTTAATCACACTACCATATGTAATCTAATACCAAAAAGAATATCAGGAAAAAAAAATAAGGAAAAATGGCGAGATCTCAAATCCAAGAAGAGAATATACGAACTATCTCACCTCGACGCCTTCCGGTGCGGCCGCGGACGCGGGAATAGGAGAAGCTTCGGGGAAATCGAGGCCGATGTAGAGGAAGACGGCGAAGGCAAAGAAGGAGAAGGCCATCAGGAGGAGGAGGAAAAGGAACCAGTTCTGTTGCCAGAAGGGGAGATCGTGATCGAAGGGGTGAGCAGTGAACCGATCTCGAGTTAGGGTTTGAGAGGAAGAGGAGGCGGCGGCTTCGGCGGCGGAGGACGGGACTCTCCGACGAGAGAGGCCTTGAGGAGCCACGGCGGCGTCGGTGTAAAGGGACGCCGGAGCGAGGTACGGCGGTGGTGGGATGTCGGACACCGGGCGGTGAGCTTAACCTACTTCTCCACCTCTCTGTGTGGGATCTTAGTTTAGTTTGGGATTTAGTTTTTATTTAGGGTGGTTTTTGTATATTCCAAATGGGTAGACACGTCATTGGAGAGGGTTGCAGCCAATGGCGTACGAGATGAGGGTCTCTGACGTGACGTGGCGTCAAATGATTGGCCCCAATCACTTCTCTCCCTCAATTCGCCGTGCTTAGTGCTCCGACGGAGGAGTAATTTTCTACTTTGTATTCCTCGGGAAGCGAATAAGTCATTCTTAATCGTCATTACTAAAGAGTTTATAAATAAATAAGCCGATGGGCCTAGGCCCATTAAGGGCCTATAAGGCCCAATTAAGAAGTGGACCGTGGGCTTATATATAAACTAAACTGCAATTTTAATGGATTAAAAATGCACCATGGAAGAAGATTTAAAAAACTAGTATAGAAATCAATGAGATTTGGAGATTAAAAATACAAAAAATTATACTTTAAACGGCTCATTTTGTATAAGTACTCCGAGATTTGAATCGTATCGGCACCGGTATAAAATTACTTATATTCTACAAAGAGTGGGCTAAGTGCTACAAATATTTTGTAGTTTTTGGATGACATCTTAATCAAAAACATTGAGATTATTTTTAATTAAACAACCTCACATATGAGATCAGTATAAGTTATAAAATTAGGGTATGGTGAGCTGCTCTCATCTGCCCAACAATTTTTCTCTTTACAATTTTGTTTGCAGGCATCACAAATGCTATTAAACAACCCAACAGCTTATCAGCTTGGCTAAGCTTTTTGACTACAAGGTTGTATAAAAGCAAGATATGAATATGATTTTGAGGGCATTGGAAACTATATATAAGATGGTATGACATATTAAAGTAGTTCTCCAACTATATATAATCATTGGGATCCTTTATAACAACAGATGCCATGCCCCACATCAGTCCCCATCAAAACAAAAATAATAATAAAAATAACCCTAACTTGGAATGGACATTTTACCGGATCATGTACTGTTGCCTTCCTATTGGCCCTTCCACCATTAAGAGAGCACTAATTCTATTAGACTATTCTAAGTCTAGTCTAGTGATGTGATACTATGTTTTTGTTTTGAAAGTGACAAGGCAGTGGAGAAAAATTACTTCTATTATGTCTTCATATCTAATTTTTCTATTTAATAATTAATTCTTTTTAGATACAGATCAAAATTTTTAAGCGTGTGTATTACTGAGTCATCAATCGAATCGAACAAGTGCTGCGTTAATACTGCCAAAATATTAAAATAGTTTATTATATGGGAAGTAGCTACATAATTAGCTTATAAACAAATTGTTTATATAGTAAGCAGTTTGAAACAGTAGATATGAAACAAAACCATGGTGATGTAGAGCATGTTCCACATCAGAAACATCTTTATTTGGTTTGCTGACAAGGGAGGTGGTATTTGTAATGTACGGCCTTCTGCTGGGATAGAAAGGTAGGATAAGAGATGAGTTCATCTCTATCTATCCCACAAATTGTAATTATAGAAGTTGTGATAAGAAACTATAGACCTACCTTTTGATAGGACAAGAGATAAAAGTGTTTTCTTATTCTTATTTTTCTTATTAAGTACTCAGATAAAAATAAAGTATTATCATTTATCCTATTTTTTATGGATTTTTTTTTTCTCATCCCACAATTAAATGGAAGATAAAAATCCTCCAACTGATTGTGTGACATTTTTTTTATACTCAAATAAAATATTAATGTATATGCTCTTAATTTTCAAATTTTACTTTATTAAATCATGGGCATTATTAAAATTTTATTTATGTAAAAAAAAACTTCAATTATTGACATAAATATTAAAATAGTGATGAGCATACATCTTTAATTAATACCCGTGTCGGCCAATAATTTCTTTTTATTATTCATGACCGTAAATCCTCTCTAGATACAGAGGTATTTAGTGCGTTGTCAAACAATTACTCCAAATCAAATACTATCTAAACCTATTTCAAGTCGTCGCACTGTCAAACTGCTCCTCTAAGTCAACTACACCGTCTAGTCATCATCCGCATTGTCGAGCCATTAAGTCAAGCCACCAAATCATCAAATAAATTTTTTTATGATATTATTTGAGATTAGAATCAAACTGTAAATTATATCTATAAAACTCTATTAGAGCACCGAGGAAACTTTGGCCAATAATGATCCAAAAGAGCACCCAAAAAAGGCTGATGGATGGAGTACGCTGTGGCACCTTCATGTAGCTCACTTTGGGAGCCTTGAGAACATGGGGTTTAATCATAGCTTGACCCACAAGAAAGGAACACATTTGCATGACACCCCCCCCACACACAGTAACCTCACATGTTTAAAAATCACATACCACAGTTAAAAAAAAAATTAAACATAAATATACAAAGTTAAAATAAAGATAGAGAGAGAGAGAGAGAAGAATCACTTAACAACCACTCTTTGTCCAAAGAAGCCACATGGCTTAGAACTTAGAAACCCAAGACAGCTGCCTCCTTTCCCTTAATTTCCTCAACTCTCCTCTCTTTCATAGCCCTCTGCCAAAGCTCTCATTAGCAAGGGACAAATAGACTCTAATTTAAATTGGGATTTGGGACGTGATCATTTACAACCCCTGACTACATCAAAATATTCCTACCTAATCAAAATAAATAAAGTTTTATGTTACCAAAAAGAAGGGATTAAATAAGAAATTTCCCTTGAGAAATAAAAAAAAAAATTAGAAAACTTGACCCGGCCTGCTACAGGAAATCCCTGCAACCACGGGTGCAGATGATCCGAATCCCTGCATGGGGGAGGTTTTATGAGTTATGGACTGGAGTGCATGCGACTTTGGAGGGATTCCTGCAGCCAGGGCTGCAGATGATCCGGGTCTCCTGCATGTGAGGCTTATGACTCGAGTGAGTGCATGCATTGAAAGTCCGGAGATCCTTCCATGGACATGCACAGATCTTAAAGTAAACACCCCTCTCCTCTCCTCTCCTCTCCCCTCCCCTCTACCCCACCATCCCACCTCTCTCCCTCTCTCTCTCCTCTCATCCCAATTATAGCAAACAAAAAACTCCAACTCTAGAGAGAGAGAGATAGAGAGAGAGAGAGAGAAGAGCCTTACAACACAATCCTCCTCATTCCACTCATTGCCAAAACAGGGGATGCAGGGGACTACTGCTACTACTCCTCCTCCTACAAGAAGAAGAGGCATTGCCAGAAATGGAGTCGTGGCCGGATCAGTGTGGGAGACTAGGATGAAGATGGACGAGGTCAAGGGCGGAATTAAGGTCTTCAACGGCGGCGAGAGCCGCGACGAGGAGGAGGACGACGGCAACGCCGACGAAGAGGGCCTTCGGATTTACCGTAGGCTGAGGAGAAACCAGAGCGACGGCGGGGGGGTCGCTGCAGAGAGGAAGAAGAGGAAGAGCTGGCGTGCGCCGGAGGCGATGAGTATTAATGGGTCGGTGGATAAGAGCCCGATTCATCTGAGGAAGACCTTGTCGGAGCCGTCGAGGTCGCGGAAGGAGGTGGTGGAAGAGGAAGAGGAAGAGGAAGTGGAAGAGATTGAGATTGAGGCGGAGGAGGGGAGGAAGAGTTTTGATGACAAGGAGATGGATGCAGCTGCCATCGAGAAAGCGAAGATTGTGGAGGAGAAGGAGAAGGAGGAGGAGAAGGAGAAGGAGGAAGAGGAGGAGAAGGTGAGAATTGAGAAGGTTCAAGAGGTACCCGTGACGCCTAGAGTAGAAAAGAAGACACTTTTAACAGATCAGAGAGCTATCAATCCAGAAACCATCAGAACGCCTCAAGGCAAGTTGCTTCTTCTTGTGAATTGTACTTGGTTTTGTTCCCTTTTTAGTAATTAATTCCGTGATTCTTGATCTAAAAGTAGAGAAGAAGGTTGCAATTGTGATGAATCACAGAGCAATGAACCCAGAGCCCATAAGATCTCCCCCTTCAGGTGAGATTTTCCGTTCTGTTTCTTCTTTTTTTGATCATATTCTTGTCAATGCCCAATTCTTTAATTTGGATTTCATGCAGAGAAGAAGCCTGCCCTGACCACATCCCCGGTCGTGCCAGTGATAGTTCGGCGGGTGGCGAAACAAGAACCCATCAAACAACCACCTCCAGGTGATTAATTCTTCCCTCCTTCCTTCCTTCCTTTTTTCCTTTTAATAATGTTAATTTTCAAGCTCTAATTCATCAAGTTTGATGGTTTCGTTTTTATCATGCAGTTGAATTGCATGAGGAATTATATGAGACGACATCTTGCGACCACAGAAACATGCAAAATATTGGTTAGTAAACTTTCATTTGATCCAAATGTTTCAACAGTTCAGTTCTCTCAGACTACATCATATTGAATTGATCTTCAGTGGATTTGGTGATGTGGAGAGATGTATCGAAGTCAGCATTCATCTTCGGTTTTGGGACTTTTTTGCTCATCTCCTCTTCCTATACCAAGGATCTCAATTTCAGGTCAGGGATCAGAGCCAACTCTTGAACTCTGCATTGAAGAGCTAATATTAATTTCCTTTGAAATTATCTATTCTGCAGCCTAATTTCAGCAGTTTCCTACCTGGGTCTTGTTTATCTGGCTCTAATGTTCATTTACAAGGCCATTCTCCAAAGGTAATCCTTCAAATTATCCATGAATTACAAAAACAAATAGAGGAAAAGTTCAATAATTATCTTAGAAATTGTTGAATTTGATCAGAGGAGCAAACATAGAGTATGATGAGAGGGATGAGAGATACATGGTTGGGGAGGAAGAAGCCATCTGGCTTGTAAGGCTACTTCTCCCTTACATAAATGAGATGCTCTCTAAGCTCAGAGCTCTCTTCTCCGGGGACCCTGCAACTACTATGAAGGTAAGAAATTTTTGTTGGTTTTTGCTTGTCTGTTTGCTTCTTTTACCCCAAATTTCTAGTAAAAGGGTGACATTTGGCTGTGGCAGCTTGCATTGCTCTTATTTGCTATGGCCAGGTGTGGAAGCTCCATAACTCTTTGGACCCTGGCTAAACTATGTAAGTACTGAAATAGAAGGCAAAGTATCTCTACATTCCAATTTAACATACAGTAAAAGGAGTGAAGAAAAAAAAAAGGGATCTATCTGATGCTTGTCTGTGGTTGTCATTGCTGCAGTTTTCTTTGGAGTCTTCACCGTTCCAAAAGTCTGCTCTTCCTACTCTACTCAGCTGGCAAGATATGGTAAATGAAAGCTGTAAATTTTACTCTAAGTTGGTGGTTGTTTCATTGCAAATAACAAGCATAAAGTATTAAAGACCTAAGTTATTTACTTTTCAGCTTTAACCCCTTTACCTCAGTCATTACTTAATTTTACTTTTTCCCACTTGACATGTGCACAAGACTTATGGTCAATAAGAACTATGGAAAAAGAAAGTTTGGTGAGATCTACAGCCCTGTAGACTCACTTACCTATCCAAATAGATAATTTAATAATTGCAAAAGTTTATCTATCTTATGATGACTTCTACCATCTTATATTAACTTGCAATGCTTCAAAGATACTCTTCTAGGTACAGATTAGATGATGCCTCCAATAGGAAGGTGTTAGATTCAATTATTAAGTCCTTGGGCAGAGAGTTAATGAGCTGATCTTATATCACACAGCTCACCAGAGAAAGAGACCACAATTTAATGAATGTTAACTTTAGTCTGGACCAAGTTTGGCACTCTTTTTCTTGGCTCTACCTCTGATTTCCAGATCTGCTGAAGCTTCAAAACATTGGCTTTTTCTGTATGTTATATTGGTCTTTTATTCACTTGCATACAGGTTTAATACGTTTGTCTTCCCCTGGTCCCTTTTAACGTGCCCTCGTGTAGTCTTCCTTCCCCCATGAAGAAATGCATGTGTTCATTAGTCCTCTGCTATTTTTATTATTTAGTCCTTGCTATATAAATACTTCTTTTATGTGTGAATGTTTCACCCTTAGTTACATATGCTTATTCCCTCTTTTCCTTTGTCTCAGCTACTGCCCTGTGACATCCTAATAAAACAAATCTATAATTACTATTTATCAGGTAAATTTTGGCTGGAGAGATTTAGAGATGGCTGGGAGTCTTGCACACACAAGAAGGCTGTCGCGGCCGCCGTCTTCACCCTCATTTGGAATGTCTCCTCGACCGTCGCTCGAATCTGGGCCGGTAAGCATTCTCTAATACAATGATTAGAAAGTTGTCATTGGCCTTAATTGGTGATCCTCTTAAATTGATTACTTTGTGCAGTGTTCATGCTGGTTGTGGCAGTCAAATTTTACCAGCAGTGCATGGTGGATGAGTGGAATGATGGGCAAGAGGAGGAGATCACCCAAGAGGTGCAAGAAGATTCCAAGAAGACAGATAAGGGCCCAGGCCAATGCCTACAACATCACAGACAAAGAGGTGGGCCTGCTGCTGCAGTGGAGGTGAGGAGAGAGAGGAAGACAAAGAGAGGGATCTAGGAAAGTTGATGGAGTAGATTATGATTATAATAGTGAGCAGGGGACCCCAAAGAATAGGAGGACAGTCTAAAGCAGAAAGAGATGGATAAAAGAGAGGAAGGTGGTGAGATGTAAAGAAATACTCATGATTTTAGCATGGCATGGCATTTTTCACAAGATAGATTCTGTCCATCACCATTTGTCCCTCTCTTTGTCTGGGATAGAGAACATATTATGAAGTTTCTCTTTGTCCAGTGATTCCGTGCTTTTTTCTTACCTCTCTTTCTGTCTTCATGGACATGGAACTTGCAAATTGTTTTGAATTAATAATGTCATTGGATTACTTATTAATGATTTGACAACCAACGGTAGCAGGAGGACTCGCATACAGTAGATACAGGTCCAAATTTTAAAGTTCATATTTTATCTATTCTCTATGAAGCATAGCAAGTATGAGCTTTCTTAAAAAGTAAATTTATAATTTTCAAAATAAAATTAGAAAAATATAGGTGGATCTCAAGAGTATTAAGGCAAGGAAGCTTAAAAGTTAGCTATTGAAAATACATCTCAAAAAAATATTAAAAAAAAATAAGGAAGCTAGTGATGAGAAATGGTGTAAGAGACGAGGTTTAAAACCTGCATTCAAGGCATTCTTAGCTTCAGGAGAGAGAGACAAATTTAACTATAGAAGTCCAAATCATGAATCACATCAAGACAAACAGAGTGCGTTTAAGTTCCATTTCCAGAAGAACAGCAAGAACAATTTAAATGCAAAATGCCATAACTTTATTACTGTGAGTTACAGTTTGAATAATAATAAAGGCACCATTATAGGTAACACCGACAAATAAAAATAACCATATAACTACAAAACTTTAATTGTTTTGATATCGTGTTGTTACACTCCCCTACAGCGCCCTTCCTTTTCAAAGATAACAGAGAAACTGAACTAAACATAAATATATCCCGTTAGTTGTTAATCTGACTTATCATTTAAGATCTCATCTGAATACAACTTTTGCAGGTCTTGATAACATTTCTTCCATTGTTGGGCCATCTGCATTGATCTTTCGTATTCTCGTCGAAGTCTTTCCAACTCCAATTCGGCGGCACCAGAAGAACTTTGTTCCTGTGAGGAGGAAAGAATACGAGTCAGTCGATATAGACTTCTTGACCGTTATAAAGGCTGATTGATATGGACAGGAAAATCTTTCGACAGAGTCATATCTTTGTCTCATTTTCCCTTATTCAACATTATTCACAGAAGAGGCAAAAATATGTCAGCCAAATGTTACCGCACTCTGTTTTTCTTCGATGACAAGGATTATAGGAAAGTAAAGAAAACAAATCTGGTACAAGAACAAGCATCATCCAGACAGAGGAAAAGAATAAAAATAGAAGAAATATTGACTAACTCCAATGAGTGCTTACACAACTTGAAAGAAAACAGACACAAAAAGAATAAAAGGTATGGAGAGTTGAGGGTAAAAAAGGCATTGGTAATGGTTATGCAGGCTGTAACTCATTGCAAAACTCAAGTTGGGAGGTGATGATAAAGCCACATGCAGCCTGCTGTTTGGGAAGTGAATGTGCTTGACCTAGGAAATACTCTCAACACTGTAGAGATGACGGCAATATTCAGGCCTTATTGAAGGAAAATGAAGTTGCATACCTATATTCTAATTTTGCATCATTATTCCAAAATATCATGAATGTATGGCATGAATAGCCAATATGACACACAATGAAGGAATATATAAAGCTGTGCAATTTGAGAGTGTCAGCATCTTTAGGCTTTATACAAAAAATGGCTGAAACTTTGGGTAATGCACTATGCAGGATTGATACGACAAAAGTTGATCTCCTAGACATCAAAATATGGTTGTTGATGTGTAAAAAAGTAAGTGCACCTAAACCAGCTCGTTTGTTCACCAAAAACAACTAAAGAACTAAAATTGATGAGAAATCAAGATCGCTTTGTTTGTTTCCAATTACAGGAGAAATTGTACTAAAAGGATCAACAAAGAAAATAGATGCAGCCACAGAAAAAAGATGGGAAAAAGATACAGCTTTATTGATTATCATTTTTTCATCTTTCTAGGGAAATGGTTTGTTTAAATTTGAAGAGGATCAGATTGGTTAGTTTGTTCAAAGAGTGTATCAGTTAGTTGCAAATCTTCTGAAAAGTACGGGTGGTGCTAACCACTTTAGCAGCATTACAGTTCACAAATATATTCAGAACTTTCAGATGATCCTTTAATTGGAAGATAATACCTATTTGCTGTCTCAAAAGCAAAACAAAAAAAAATCTTTCTAATACTCCAGATATAGTAGAAAACCAAATTTACTAATTTTATGAAGTGCTGCATGAGATATATCCTATTTCTAATATTCAAACTGAAAAACATGAGACATGAAAAGACATCCGCTTTCTGAAGTATGTAGAAAGAGAGACAATGTTATTAATAAGAGGAAAGAGAAGCATCAAGATCAAGTATATAGGAGGACACCTGAAGCTCTTTTACATGGCCCTCAAGGACTTTTGAGCTCAAGAATTTGCTGTCCAGTGGATCACACCACAGAGACCGGCACATAGTTACGGCTTTTGTGTCAACATCTCCGGATGTTGAGTCTGTATATTTACTTAAAGCTGGTGGCAGCGACAAACAGACTCGTTTTCGGGAAACTGACACTTGTGCATCTATTGATACTGGAGGAACTGAATGTGGAGGATGCTTAACTATAAGCACGTTATTCACTGAACCTGTCAAAAAACAATGTTCCCCTTATTTTTGCAGCCTTTTTCTCTCTGTAAGAAAAGGACCTTAAAGAGAGAGAAAATACAAAAATTGCTGATAGATTTATTTCCAACATAAAAATTGCTGAGAACCATATAGTTTGTTCAAATAAAGACAAGAACATGAAATGCATTGAAAGATTCTTCTTTTTGTTGATAAAGCATAGAAAGATATAAAACCCAACTTTGTATGCCATAGGCTGACCAATGAGTATTTGAGAGGAATATGCAATCATCATAAAATGGGTCAACTCCTAATATGTTATTATAAAATAGAAAAACAAGTAACAAACAGCACTTTTAGCTCACCAAGTTAGTATTTCCCTCTAATTAAATTTTTACAATTGAAATTGGAAATAGTTCCATGCTTTTTCCAATAATATAAAGTCAGCTACGGTACTATGAAGTGAAGGCTCATGCACTATTAAGTATATACCAGGACTCATATTATAAGGCAAAGAACCTTGTTGAATACAAATAAAAAACAACTGCGTGTTATGTAAGACAAGTATACAACTCCATGCAATCAGTTTCTTAAAGCACAAAGATAAGTAAATCAAACCATCAAGAAGAAAGGATTTTTCAAACATGAAACCTTTATCATGTTTTAGTACAAGAGTCGCCCGGCGATTTTCCATATCCCAAATTTGAACTGTACCATCCGCTGATCCAAATATAAGTGCAGATCCATCTGTGCTAAAACCCATGGTTGTCACAGCACCCCTAGGAAAAAATTATTAAAAGGGTCAATTCAAGGAAATTCTTATATAAGAGAAAATGAAAGTAACAGAGAACGATTACACTAACAAACAATAAAAGGTACAGGGTATCAAAATATAAATATATATATATATATGTTATGCTTGTAAACCACACCAAGGTGAAAAATGATAAGGTGAAAAAGAAACGTAGCAATAGTTGGCATCAAGAACAGATCTTCAAAACAGAAAAAAGATCACAATGCATAGTGAGTAAATATGATGCATTTTGTATTATAACTTATACATCCTAGTCTATTTAACAAATGCTTTTTGCTTGATTCAGACAGTATGGAAAACGAATTCCAGCAATTTGGCTACACATTAAGTTTAAGACAGAAGTCACATAATGGAACATGACTATTTGGGTGCAAGAGAAAGCCTTAAATGTGTATGCATAACTTTTTATTTTCTGTAGTTTTTTTAGCAACAGCAATGACCTGGAGATTTTACCAAACAATGATCTAGGTGTGTTATATAGGTACAGCTGAAAAGGAGGCACATGAAAAAAAAATGAGGGGAAAAAGTGCAAACCTTTGTTCATGTAGGATGCCAATGTTGGACATTCCAAAACTGCTATGAGGTTTGCCTTTAGCATCAAGACAAACGTCATATATTTTGCCATCTTCACTACCAGCATAGAATGCATTCTTCCCGGGGTTCATTGTCATAGAGGATATACCAGTAGGAAACTGGATACTCCTTAATATTGTTCCTTCTGCTAAGCTCCATATCTGATATACACATGATCAGCATAAGAATTAGATACCAGATCATCCTCAGAACCACTATGTGGCATATGACTATTTATGTTTATCATTTTCACAGGTTTCCAATTAAACAAAATTGTGTAAATCTCATAAAATGACATAAAGGTTTTGCCGAACAACTGATTCACGTATAAGTAGACTGACTATCAAACATATATGCAGAGTTTATATCAACCAAAAACAAGGAAAAGATTAGGTTCACTCAACTACCAACAAGCCACCAACTAATATATTCAAAGCACCAAAATACTGCATAACAAACCTTGCATGTGCAATCGCTCGAAGAGGAGATGAAAACCGAAGGTAACCCGGGATCTGAAACAACATCAGTCACTGTTGCTGTGTGTTCATTGAAGCCATATTTGTAGAGATTCATGGAACCTGTATTCGCTATATCATCAAACATCCTGCAGTATCATTTAGAATAATACAACTCAATAGAACTACACTTTTTTTACAAATTCCACATATGCAAGAAATATATACATCATAAGGGACCAAACTCTGATGCTTCCATCCACCGCCCCAGAGATCAGGAGAGACTCATCTCCCGATAGGGTGAGACAACTCACAGATCGGTAATGAGCGTGCCACTTGTTTAGAAGCTTGCCACTGACCACCTAGAATGATAAGATAGTTTTTATGTTTACGGAATAATATTGGATAACAACCAATGCCAGCACTAAATAGAAAGAGAAACACCTCCCACAAGCAATAGGGATGTTCCCACTGGCTAGGGACTATTTAACCTAATTTATAACATCCACTCTCCCCACAATAGTACTGAAGAAGTGCATAAAGAACAAAAAATTTAAAAATCGGTTTTAACTAAGACCACACAATCAAGATTAAATTTTGACACATACAAAGAATATAGCATCAGATTGCTCACCTCCCATAAGAATATATCCCCAGAAGAACCTCCACCTATAATATAAGTCCCTTCAGAATTCGAGACAAGAGGGCCAATAGGCTCGGAAGGGAAGCTTCTAACCACCACTTTAGGCTGCAATCAAGAAAAAAAAAAGAAGAAGATCAATAACCCATCCAAAAACTCTAACACACCAAAGGAAAATAAGAAAAACCGAATCTTGCCTTGTCCCAAGACCAGAAAAAGATCTGAGCAGTGGCAGCCGTTGCGGTCTTGCGGGATTGGGAGGAGGCGATGAATCGACCGCCAACAGAGACGAGCCCATGACGAGTGGAAGAGCAGTTGCGGTACCGGAGCTGCTCGATGCCGGAGCGGAGGTCCCACGAAACAATTTCGGCGTCCGGCGAGGAAGATGATGCCATCACAACGAACTCCTCTTTCCATGAGGCAGGAGTCCGAGGTAGAACGGCGGCGGTGGAAGGTAGTGGCGCCGGCCCCGGCATTGCAGAAGGGTTTTTGCTAGGTTTAAAGTTGGAAGAGAGAGAGAGAGAGGGGGAGGGGGGTTTGGTTTATAGGATGGTAAGAAGAAATACCACCGTTGGATTATAATCTAATGGTTATAAATAAAGTATATCATGCGTATCCTCTGAGAGGTCTAACTCTACACGGGCTGGCCCACTTCGAATTTGCTTCAGTTAGCACCCTACATTATGTGTTATTACAATTTACGCCCCGTTCTTTCATATTTGTAATTTAATCTCCGAATTCTTAACAATATACTAAAAACACCTTGAATGGCAGTAAATTTTCAAAAAGTACCCTGTAAGCTGGAAATAAACGAAAAAAAACTCCTAAAATATATAACCATCTTTTTCCCTCGGTCTGAAACGTAATTAATCTTCACCAATTATAACCAGAGATCGTTCTCTCAGCAATTTCATGCAATCAAACAAAATTGAATCCTTGGAAATATAACTGACTTCTAATGGAATTTATATACACAAATGATTATAAGGGTGGAACAAAAGGATTAAAAAGCCCAGTTCTTGATCACCTTAGTGAATCATGGGCAAGCACAGAAGAACAAAAAAGAAGCTCAACTAGCTTCAATTCAAGCACTCTAATTAATTCCAATCTACTAAGAAATAGTAGCAGATATTTGCCCACTGATCGCAGTAGCTAATGCAGCTTTAAAGGCCGGGTCTTTTGCCAGTGACAACGCCATTTGCTCCACCAAATTCCTGTCAAATTCAGGCGACTGATCAGCCCCTCGCCGCTGCTCCGGCCGCGCGATATCGACCGCCGCGTTCTTCGCCGGCTTCGCGGCGCCGTTGGGCCCTTCATGGTGTTGAGGGGCGTGGCTATGGTTGTGCTCGCCTTCATATGTTGCTACTAGTATTGATGCATCCTCTGCCCTCCTTTGAACCTACAAGCAAAGAATGATGCGTAGGAGATCAGTTAGAGATCCAAGATGAAGAGCATAAGTATAATTCTAACTCTATTAGTGCTTTAAATTCTCCATACCTTCTTCTTAACTGGACAAACTGGGGCAAAGGAGCATCTGAAATAGGCTCTTGGGCATGGATTGTCTTTGGTCACTTTTTGCCCATATTTCCTCCATTGGTATCCATCTTTTACTACCTAAATTAGATCACAAGCACATATATATTGTTATCTAAGATTATAATTTGTTAGGAATTTTAATTTTTTTTTCTTTAATGATGTGCAAATTTATTTGAGAGACATACGAGGCTCAAATCAGATGGATCAGCACGAACGTATTTCTTGGTGACCTTTGGCTTGCAATCTTCTTCTCTTATCCTCTTGGATGACCCCTCACTGGACGTGCTCTCCGGCTGGTGCTGGCTCGCGGCGGCGAGGTTAGCTGCCGGAGAGTCGAGGTGGGTCTTCCTCTTCTTCGTCGCAGGCGAGACGTCGGAGGCGGCCTCGGACGAGGAGCTGGTCATCAAGTCCTGCAACTGACTTCGGAGTGCGGAGTAGTTCGCCACCATGGCGTTAATCTTCTCCTTTAATCTCCTATTCTCTTCCGTCAGTCGATTGATCTCTATCTCGAGAGGGCCGGCTTGACTCGCCGGAGCCTCGCCCAAGAAGCGGGGGAGGCCGACGTTGAGGTCGAGATCCAGCGTCGACGAGTAACTATTCCAAGTTGCCATAGCGAGGAACGCGAATCGGAGGAGAGGTAATTAGCTAGACTAATTTAGAGGCTAAATCTAGAGAGATGAAGATGATGTATCTGAGCTGAAGGTATGAGGCCTATCTATATAACGATATAGATCTTGATATAAATAAAGGAAAATAATTACGTTGCGGGATGTCGGCCATGAAGGGAAGTCAAAGAAGAGCAGCCAGAGGAAGACAAGTCCACCGGAATGGGAATAGGAGGAAGGGAGGAGGAAAGACTGCTTGACTAGGCTTTTTAATTTGTTTTTTAAAAAAGACAACGTAGATTACATTCTTCTCCTACTCCGGTTGAAGTCTTCGTTAGGTTGCTATCTCCTTGACTGTCTACTTCATTCCTACGTGGCTGTTATCCATAAATTCACTGTACAAAATTAAAGTAGCCCACTACCATATAGAGAGGAACCTTCTGTGATTCGATTGCTATTCCGGTACAATAATTAACCCAAACAGTATTTTAATAAATCACAATCTATATTTTATTTATTTTGTCATTGACAACTCATCTGTTTGAATTTTATAACTTAGATTTCACAATTTTAACGCTTTGAATTAACTTAGACGGCACTAGGAAAAAAATATTTCATTATAATTTATAATATTATTCTTATCTTTTTTTTTAGTAATTTAATGACGATAAATGAAGAAGATGATAGAGTGATATAGAAAATAAGATAAAATAATGAAGATATTTTAGTAATTTAGTCGGTATTAGTTAGACAAAGTTACGTTAAGGGTTAAATTAGAAAATCATCAAAGATTGAGTGTAAATAGTAAAATAAGTAAAATATAAAATATAATCTATAAAAATCTAGATAAATTAGATTTGTCAAGAGGTATACAATAATGCTCAATGTTGCATTTTGCATGTGTGACACATGGGCTATCAATCTTAGTAGGTGACCCTGTCTCACCTCACCACATACTTTATTATTTATCTTTCCCTTTTGCTTCTAGAACCAAACTTTAATTTTCATTGAATCCAGAAGTCTCTTCGTTGATAAATAAATCCGGCTTGACTCAACTCAAATTAAGCTTCGACTCAGCTCAATCTCAGACCGACTCAATTTTAAGATAAATTAAGAATTAATTTTAAGTCGAACTCAAGCTAGTGCGTGTGGTATGCACGACCATCAAACACGCGCGTTTACATTCGAAATGACCAGATATTTCAATCTTCCCAAAGGACAAAAGAAAGGAAGGGAATGTTTTCCTCCTCGTGCTTTAATTGTTGAAATATATATGATGCAAATAGAAGTCACGTGGAAAATATATCAAATTATCTAACCCATATACGTGTTTCACAAGGTACGACGACTTCTCTTTCTCCGGCGGCTCTGAAAGGTCAACCAACTAACTTCCTCCTTGTTTGATTGACGTAATTTTTATTTCGCTCCCTTTGTTTCTTTTTATTTATGCTTCGCATCCCTGGAAAGAAGAGCGAGCCCATTGGAAAAGAGTAGACTTTACCCACTTTTTTTATTTATTTTTTAATGGGGGAGAAAATAATAAATTTCACTCGCTTAGTATTTTCTTTTTTTGTCCATTAATCGACATTATTTGTTGGTCAAAAAAGTTCTAGTTAAATTGTGCCAAACTTGTCGGTCACGAGAGTAGACTTGAAGGTCAACTGTCTTCCTCAAATCCATTGTATATGTCGTGTTTCTAAGTAGGCAAATTGGATCTAAACTTGGACCCATCTTCTTCCTGATTTGATATATACACTGAATCTTAATTTTCTTTTCTTTAAAAGTTATATTTAAATATAGAATTTTTTTACTTTTTTATTTATTTTTGGGTATGGATTGATGGTCAACTTTCTCCCACGTGGATTGAAATTGAAATTGAAATTGAAATTGAACTAGTAGTCAAATGCAATGGATTTGGCGTTGTAGGCTGGCAATTAGACTATTCGTTCACATGAGCATAAAAGTCTACACACTCTCTTGACTTAGCTCTATCCCTCATCCAATGTACTCTTCTCCCTTGTTTATTTTCTAAGTATCAAATAGAAAAATTGTATGTGTGGCAATTAATTCAACAAGTTCAAGTTATTTTCAAGTTTTCTCTAATTAATCATGTTTCGTTAGCTAACATGGACCAAAACCTAAACGTAGAATGTGAATTATAATAAATACTAGGTAAAGAAGAATACGAATAGTAAAAACAATTTAGGTTCTGAAAAACAGAGATCTATTTCAAAGGTAAAATTGACAATTTATAAGAAAAAATAAACACGACAAGTACCACGACACGACTTTTTTATTAACGTGAAAAATCTTCTTTTTACCAAAGAGATATTCAAATCGGGTCGATGTACTCATATAAATTATAGACTACATTAATGGCTATTAATTAAGATTCTCTTATTGGTTTAGACTCATTTTCAATTAACTACTTCGTGACTTAGAACCCTTTAATTTCTTTTGTCCCCGAGTCATAAGTCAATCTTTTTAAACAGGTCTCCAAGATGGTACATGAACAATATAGCTACTCTGATGCTTTTGGATTATCCTTCGATGTAGCTTGAACACTCAAAAATATAAAAAAAAATCCCGAATTCGGCTTAGGTTGGATTCTTCCTCTAACCTCTGATTCAGCTCGACTGATGTGCTACAAGTTATAATCGGTGTTTAACTAGCACTCAGACTCAAATAGTTTATCCAAAAACAATCTATTAACAATACATGATCTACAATGATAGAAGAAGTTAGAGAAGGCCCACCAACAAATGGGCTTAACATAAGCCACAAGTAGACTTCCACTACAACCTGCTCAAATTCACAATCCATCACTAAAAACATCTGTGCTAAGAAATCTATTTAAAAAAAAAAAAACTGGAAAAAAAAATTATAAATAATTCGACGCCGTTAAGTGTCATCCAAACGGCACTTAAATTTTTTTTATATAAAAAAATAATTATTTTTGTATTCGATCCATGTGATTTTATCTCCGAATTAATTTATATTATAAAATAATTTCACTTATATACTGTAAAAAAAATTAAATTAATTATCTAGAAATTAGATGTAAATAGTGATAATCCCATTAGAGTAATTGGATATCCACACCTGAATCCTCGTTATCCAGTGGGCCCTACTCCTAGCCCATTCCACGTCATGTTCAACGATTTAAGTTCTTTTTTTTTGTGTGTGGAAAAATCCTATAAACTTTTTATGATTTGAAACTAGCTTTATATCACTTCTTTTAAAAGATCATTGACTTCTATGCCTAATATTTACGATTATTATATTGCACCATAATATTACTATATGACAGATTAAATAAGTCAACTTCTCAAATTATTAGAATAAGAACAAATTAAAATTAAAGAGAATAAGATTTAGTAAGAAGAATTGAAACAAAAATTGTATGATTGTGGGAGTGAGAGGCATAACATATGAGGTTGATATGGACGTAAATGATGAAAGTGAGCCGACATTAATCTGAGGTTTATATTTTATTCTTTTCTTTGTTGAATAATTTCAGGCTTGATGTACATAGAGGGAAATAGGAGATCATTTAAACAAGGCTCTAATAACTTGATGAAAATAATAACATAACAAAAAAAAAATATATTATATTAAGCCCAAAGAGCACATAGAAAGTAAAAACACACGATCGAAGTCGTTGCACCGATATAAAAAATCTACTTTCCAACAATTCCTTCATGACCGCTAAAGATTTGATTAGCTAAGAAGCACACGTATACAAAAAAAGAAAAAGAAAAATAGAGATGCTTCATCAGATCCAGTAAGCCAAGACTACTACTCTAAAGATCCGACAATGACTTTTAGTGCTTGGTGACATCAAAGTGTTGGATGAGACGGTGAAGGAAAGGAGGTGTTGGCTTTAATAAAAAGAAAGAAAGAAAGAAAGAAAGTGAGAACACATAAACTTAAAAACAGAAAATAATATAAGTGGCTGAAGGACCCTACACCTGTATCGTCCCCTTCATTGACGAGCCTAGCTCCATCTCCATGGTGACTATCCTCAAAGGAGGAGCATCGACGAGAAGTAAAGGATCAATTGTGAAATTGGCCAACTAGTGTAGGGCCAGATCGCCATCAATCCGACTAGTAGGGAAGAATAAGACATGCAAAAGTATATAAACAGAGCGAATGAGTACGAAATATGGCAATAGGCGGTGATAAGCTTAAAAAGAAATAAGTTAACGTCATTAAAGTTGTAGAGGAAAAAGAGATGAATGGAGGCCATCTTAATGGTGGGGGTGGGGTTGCGGCGGCTAAAGGGGATAAAGCCGAATAGACTTAGTAATTGACAATGACTACATGATAGGAGAAAAATAGAAACAAACATTGAGTTAAGACGGTGGCCACTAAGTAAGGAGAGAAGAGAAAAGTTTCTCAATAATTTACTTAGAGGGAAAAAAAAGGATTAAGTTGAAACCCTACAAGAAGAAAATATTTATTAATATGAGGTGTTAAATAGATATTTTTTGTTAATATAAACTATAGTTGCTTTAGGATCTGAACTAAAATAAACTCATTAATTAGGATTCTTGTGCAAAGTTTCCAAACGGCGTCTTAATATGCGATTAGTACACGGTATAAATATAAACTGTTAAGGAGAAGGAATGAATCCCGTACCGCAAAAGCCACCCGTCTCCGTCACCCAAACGAGTGACATCCGCAATACCTCGCACAGGCCCCACCGTCCATCGTCTCTTCAGGTGCCACGTATTATGAGTCACATCGGACAGTCTTGTTAGGCCAGGTATCAAGTTGAACCAATCCAGAAGCAACAACGCTTCCGTGTAGCCTTTTCCTATTAAACTTCTCGTCTCGTTTCTTAATCGAGCGAAACGCCCAAGTCCAGTCACCACCCCTAATTTCGTATTTAACACCCTATAAATTGTAATATTCAGTAACTGTTCGTGTATTACTAGGAAGTTCTGCATATCTTAATAATCCCAGGTAATAACAGAATTGATTAGGTATAGGGTGTTATTTGCAAAATTTTCTTTATTAAACACTAAAAGCTGGAGAAAGGGAGATGAGGCATGGAAAAAAGCATGGAGACAAAAGAAAGATGGTCTCGAGGATTTCTTTCTTCTTCTTCTTCTTCTTCTTCTTCTTCTTCTTCTTCTTCTTCTTCTTCTTCTTCTTCTACGATCTTATCGACTAATCTCATCTGGGTTGGAAGGAGATGATGATATGAACTGGGTTTTTTTAACCCAGATGAAACCAACGAAGGTTTTCCTTCTTTTTTGGGTTTTTGATCTCGATTTGGACATGGACGGCTGACAGAAGAGAGTGAGCACACACCGGCAACTGCATATACGGATCATATGCCGTTCCGTTGCGTGCTCACTGCTCTCTCTGTCAGCTTTCCCAGGTAAAGGTCTCGCCTTTTTGCTCTTCTCTCTCCTCTCTCGTCGCTCGAAGTAGGACAGCGAGGAGACGCGTGCCTGATTCGCCTTATCGCCTTATCTCGTGTTAGCTTGTCCAGTATATCAATCAATCGCTTAGTGTTCGTCTAAGCGAAGGAGATCTTCTCGAGGAGGAATGATGTGGAGGAGGACTCGATTTCTGGGATTTTTTCTTATTTTTTTTTCTGGATTTTGGAGGACGATTAGGGAATTCGTGGAGGCGTGATGGTACACTGCCCACTGTGCGGATTTAACGAAACCCACTGTTTGACTAGTCTACGGGGCTACGGAGCTACGGAGCTCTCTCTCTATTACTCTATATACATTCATCTCTCTCCTCTCTTTGTTTTGGTTGCTTCGGTTTTAGGAGAAGAACCATTTAAAGAGTTTGAAAGATGAAATTTTGACAAATAACCCTTTAATCATAAGCATCCTTTTCTTCTATTTTTTTTATCTGCTAAAGCCACCGTCTTTGCGTTTATGTATATGAGAACTCAAGTGACGTTTCTACCCCATTAATATTTTTTTTCTTCGGATCTGTTAAAGCCACTACTTTGCATTTGCTATGGGAGAAATCACTAATCCATTAATGGTATATCCTTCCTTTTTCTTTCAATTTTTTTTCTTAATCTGAAGGCATCATCAACTTTTAGAAGCAAGACAGTTGGATTGTTTTTGTTCGACATACTTCTTGTTTTTTTTTTTTTCTGGCTAAATGATCAATACTCTTCTTGTTTTAGTTTTGGAAGGCAAGAACGGAAAAGGAGATAAATGGAGAATCTATGATGATTTTCTCCTTGTAGCTTTGTGTTTGTTTCCCTGCTAACATTTCGGATTCGCTACTAATAGACCAATGCATCATCTCCTTTTTGTTTCGAGAGCTAAGAAGGATATAAGAATCATATAGGCAATGGAACATTTTTGAAGAAGTCAGGAGTGGAAACCTATGATCTTCCTTGCCTTCCAGGATCAGGTTTCAATCTCAGGTTATTCCACTTTCACCTAAACCTTTTATTTTATCTTCCAAATTGCTGGTGTTATCACTGTTATGATGGAGCTATTCATTGTCAAGTTTTTTTTTTTCCTCATATGGCCTTACCTTCCACACTGTTGGAAGCACTGTGCGGGAGCTTCTTTACTTTTCCACTTTCATCTGCTTCACCCACTCATTTATATCTTTGTTCTTGTAGAGCAAGGAATGCCTTAGCAGAAGTCAGTAAAAGAGAAAAATCTTGAGGTCTATCTATTTTGCCTCTTACTCCGTGCAATGTATGTCGTCATTTTCCATAGTTTCTGTTATAATAGTAGAATTAATTTGATTATCACAACTTTATTTAATTTAATTTAATTTTTATCTATCTATTATTTTTTTTTTGAGAAAGAACAAGCTCTATTTTATGTGCAATGATATAGTTGTGTTGTGAGTTCCTTGCTTAAATGTGGTTTCTTTTGCTACAAAGATTATGCATAGTTCTAGATCTTGGAGAGAGATAGAGTGAGAGATAAAGGAGGGAGCAAGCAATGGAACGAGTCTACCTCAATGAAAGTGCTAAGTGGGTAGAGTGGTGTAGATAGTGCGTCTTAGGAGACGAATAGGTGTTTTATGACATCTTTATCAACCTCTTTGTCATCCTCTTTGCTTTCATGAGGCTTTTGGTCTCCAATTTTTCTTGCTTCATACATAATTTCTTGAACTTAATAGCAGGTCTGGTGGCTTAGTCGAATTAAAACCTTCAAAGAGAGACTACTTGATGATAGGAGGAATGAGATTTCTTACTGTTTTACCTCTCAATGTAGGCCATGTTCATGATCGAGGTATTCATTGATTTCTCTTTCTTATTTTAGGAAGATAGAAGGCATGATAGCATCTTCCAGTCATAGTATATGCAGTTAAATATTTGTTTCAATGCAATACATGGATGTGAGTTGCGGCAAGGGGGGATGCCATGTAGTGGCTGGCTAGATGTGTTGCCTTCTACTTCATAGTCTGACTATGCTGATGTCTTGGTTCCACTTCAATTAGCATGACTTGGTGTCATGAGGTATGCTCTAACGCAATGTTCTTTCACTCTAGTTGGATTAGAAAGGCTGAATTGAAGCTAATATATATCGGGTTTTTCATAAGCATTTGGTGTGGTTATCACTTTGTTTGATTTTCTCTCCTAAGACGCTGTTGTTACTTTTTGCATTACAGTTATAGAGAACCCTTTCACAACATCATGTTGAAAAACTGAAGATTTCAATTAAGGTAACATCTGAAGCTGAAATTGGAGTAAAACTTGTTGACATGAACCAATGATGAGTACTCTTGCTAGTTCTTCCTATTACTAAATCTTGATTTAACTTGAAATTGTACTGTTAAAAGTAGTAAACGAAGTAGGAGTTATGGATCTGAAAAAAAGAAGAGATAATTTGTTTCAGAGATGAACCAATGAAGGATAGATCTGTACAATCTTTCCTTCAATTAATCATGAATCTCAGAAATTTTGACTTGTTTCCTCATTTTCTGTTTCATGTTTTGGTCAACAACCATATCAGTTTGTTCATCTGAGAGCAATAAAAACCCATGTTGCAATTCATCCTTTTAAGGCCAAACCAAAAAGACTGCTAGTTTTCACATATGTTTCAGACAGCTCTCGACCAAAATCAATTGGTTTTGCCCAAAACAAGTCATTTTTCTTGAATCAAGCTAAGTCGAAACCAAAATTTTGAACCATGTTTCTTTTTGTAGCCTATTGGAAATGCTATTTTTTCCTCCTCCTTCTAGATTTTTGGTATGGGGAGTTTACTACTAAAATATGTGTCTGCAATTTCTATAGTTTCCCTACTCAGAATCTTAAAAGTTTATTGATATATATAGTATGTTGCGAGAATAGTGAGGGTATCATCTATGCCAACTGCTGGTGCTTTCACTCTGCCAACCTCTTTTGCTGCTCTACAGTCATCAACCCGGGTGGCTTGATTATTGTCCTTAAATTATTTATGTTGCCGAGCTATCTATTCCTGTCGAAGAATTTAGGAGTAATTTTATTTGTGGTACTTTTCCAACATTTTGGTTTAATGTTATGAGAGCCAGTTGAAAGATAACAACATAGCTTACTACCATTTCCCCTTGTAAGAGAATTTGAAATCTATCATTTTTTATTTCTTTTTGGCCATACTTGGTTTCTTTTGGTGTACTTCCTGTTAATGTTACCTTTCCATAAGGTACAGATTCACTGTGCTCTCCCTTATGTAAAGCTTATTGTAATATTGTTCAAGGGACCCTGATTATCTGTTTGATACAAGCCTTTTTGATTCTCTTGGAAATGTTGGAAGATCTCCTTGACCCACTTTGCAGCTAATGCATTCTACCTCTACAAGGTTGAATTTAATAAATTGCTTTGGGGAGTACTGTTTTGCTTCTTGGATTGCAAATAAAGAGAATCTTCTGCCTTGACTAAGATAACTAATGCATATTTAAAGATGAAGCTCTATTGGGGCATCTTAGTACATGCTTGTTAAGCTACATTTGCTATGCTTCATATGTTTGTCATTGGTATCAAGGGTTCTTACATCTATATGGAGAGGAGGACAAATATCTATATTTCTTTCCCCTTCAATCTCAATTTTCTGGTATGTCAGCTCTATTAGTAATATAAGCAATAGAATCCTAATTAGAATATAAGATATCTATTAGTTGTTGAGAATATACAAGCAGTGGTATATTTGTGGTACAGAGTTGATACACAGCTCAGAGCAATGCTTATCATTGACCAAGAAAGGGGTAGAGAAGGTGTCTTATTTTCAAGATTTAGTTCACTGGTGGAATGTTAAATACGTATGATGATTGTACAGTAAGATCTAAGTGTTAATTGAATTGGAAAATGTTAGATTCTTTTAATGAATCTGTAGATGATCTATATTTAACTTTCACCTCATTTTATGATTCTCATGATGTACTTTGTCTAAATAACATATTGACTACCTAGTGAGTGAACTGAGTGTGCAAATGGAGATTTTAGCTTCTGATAACTGTTATGACTGTAATAAAGTAACTGAAGGGTCTTTTTTTGAGCATTTACATTTGCTTTTAGCCTTGTACAATATACTTACAAGTTCTAACTGATTTCCCAATAAAGTTATGTTTCTAGGAGAAAAGAACAGTGTCTCTTTTGCGACACCAGTGAATTTCTTGGTGGCATAGCACATCCTTGACTATACCTGGTGTTTTTAATTAAACTAATGCCATTTAGATTTGAACATGTAAAACACTGATTAGGCTGTAAAAAATAATCGAGCTGGCCATAATTGGCTCAATCAAACTCAGCTCCTAAGCTGATTCAAGCTTGCTTGACAATAATAATACAATATGTAATATTACAAAATATGCAGTACATTTGGCTAATATAAATCTCTAGATCAAAATCTAAAGACATAATATTATTGTATTAGTAATTTTACTTTCACTATTAAATTAGGTCTTATTTTAAGGTTGATTAAATTTAAGCTCGATAAGATTCTAGGTTTAATTTGACTTGATTAAGCTTTAAAATTACTTATTGATTAATTTGTTTAGGCCTCGAGCTCAAAATTAGTTCGAGATAAATTATTTCAATTCAAGCTTTATCGGACCTCTCGCCTCAATTACAGCCCTGCATTCATACAACATAAGTTTCTTTACCAGCCTAAAACTTAAAAGTGTAATATACTTGCAAAGTCTTTCTGATTATATTTTCATTTAATGTATATTTTTCCCCATCAACCTTCCAAGGAGATGCTAAAATACAGGAACATTTCTTGTACTTGTTTATCACATTTTGTGTTAATACTTCTGATCTGCCAAAATTTCATCAGATTGTTTTCAAATCACAAGCATATCTTTTCTGATGTTGTAACAATTACGACTTTTTGGCAGAGAATGTCACTAGTGGCAGATAAAACAAGACCACACATTTCATGCCCAAGTGTGTAGTGCAAGAGATTTAGGTGGCAGGGCAGGCAAGCTTTTCTGCAGCAGTTCCTATCTATCAGGATGGAGTTCTAGAAGGAGTTGATAGTGGAGAATTCTTTGGAGTGCAAAGGACTCCATTGATGTGCAATGGTACTGGCTTAAAAGGTGTACCATTTTGGAAGGATTTCATCATGTTTAAGGGCGGGAAAAGGCTTTATAGAGTACAAGGATGGCTTATTATAGTGGATTAAGGTACATTTTGCAATGCAAAATGTTGTACTATCTTGAGAACCTGTCTTCTTGGATGCAGTTATTGTGTACTTTTTCCTGGTGTTCTAACCGGACAAAGGCTATATAAGAATACAGCTTTGCTGGCTTGTTTCTTACATACTCTGTACTCCAGAGTGGTATTTGTATTTGGGTTTCTCAAGCATGCTTCTGTTCATGGGTTGAGATACGTGAGTCAAGAATTATTCAATATGCGGTAACACATTAATCAATCGTGTGTATTTAATAACTTTAATTATGTTCACTTAAATTTTCTATCATTTTTGTCTTCCTTTTTTTGAGCGTGATGTACGATAAAAGATGATAGATGATTATGATTGATATGTGAAAGTGATATTCTTATCAACCGGTATGGATAAGTCCACATTATAACTGCTCTTATTTATTCATCAATAACTCCGCTCCTTTTCACTGTACTATCTTTACTTTAAAGCAAAGGTAGTAATAAATCCATATATATATTTTTTTCTCAATAGAAAATTTGGGGGTTAAAAAACTTGAATTAAGGAAGCATAAGGTCATCTTCTATCTTCATCTTCAGAAAGTCCCAGTCCTGCCTAATATGTTTGACTAACATGGTTTCTCATGTAACTTCTTTGCTTGGCAAGTGGTGGATGGACTTTAAATGAATGGAGGTTTTTTCTTTTCTTTTTTTCTAATTGACAGTTTGGGTTGGTGAGATTGGAACACAATCTCTTACTCTTGCACAATGTCAACTGGTCAACTATTTGGAATATAAATTTATGAACTCTTACTCTAATACCATAATTAATTTACCAAAGAAATTAAAACGGCAATTCCTTTTAATCCTTTATACAAATTATAGGAAATGTTATAGGTAATAGGTGGTTAAGAACTCTTCATTTTTCTTCTCCTGCCATTATAACACCTACCTGCTTCCAGCCACGGTCTTCTTGCTGGTCAGAAGTTCTTCTCGTCCATACATGTCATATGCCATACTTTAAGGGCTAGAGAATTAATTGTTGACGTGAATTGATCCTTTTTGTTAATCTAATCAACAAAATCTAGCTCCAAAGTTGTTATTAGAATATAACATATAAGAATCAATCACATCATGAGTTACCATAATATCAAAATACAAGCGTATTAAATATCAAATCCATCATATATCGTAGAATCTTAAAGTATATGCATTAATAGAGCTGCTTATTATTCCAAGTTTACACTGTATATATGTTCCATCATCTAATCTAGCAACTTGAAGATTAAGCATGTAATATATATATATATATATATATATATAGAAAGTACAATCCTTAGTAGTATGTAATGTTATTTAAATATGATTAATATCAAGATAGCAGGGGAAGTAATCCTTTGTCTTGAAGACTCTTGACAGTCTCATAGAGACACTGGTTCACAGGCGTGAATTCAATCCCCAAATCTTTGAGCCTCTTGTTCGTAAATTTATACCCCTTCTTGGGTGGATTAACTTCATCCTTGCACCTGCATGCACAAATCGCTAATCTTTAGCTCTTTCTTTGAAATAATTAATTAATGAGATCGATCTTTTGAGAAACATATATATATATATACTTACTTGTCGGTTATGGGGTACTCCGGGAAGAGCTTGGCCAGTATCCGGCAGAGCTCTCCCCGGTGCAGAGTGCTCTCGGCGCAGATGTACCGGCCGCCGGCGTCCGGGGCCTCGAACACCCTGACGTGCGCCTCCGCCACGTCCCGGACGTGCACGTACGCCTGCGCGGCGTTGGTGTACGTCTTCGCCGACCCGGTCAGGTACTTCATGACATGCACCGTGCTGGCATTCACGGTCGGCTGCAGCAATGGCCCGAGGACGAGCACCGGATTCACCACCACCAGCTCTATTCCTCTCTCTCTCGCCACCTCCCATGCTCCTTGCTCCGCCACCGTCTTCCCGTAGCAGTACCAGTTCTGGTTAATTTTATTCATCTTTCTTAGTTGCACGCTTGCACACATGTATATATATATATATATATATACATATTTGTGATGATTATAAGTTTTAAATCTTATTTGTATCAATTTTAAGGGATATACATACAATTATTAGCTTGAAAGATTGAAATAAACCTTGGTTTTCTTGCAATACTCGAGGTCGCTCCAGCACGTCTCGTCGACGACCTCGTCGGGGCTCCGGTGAGGATTCATGTACACGGTGCCGATCGAGGAGGTGAACACCACGCGACGGACGCCGGCGTCGGCCGCCACGCTGATCGCATTCCTTGTCCCCTTGACCGCTGGCTCCATCATCATCTCCTGCGTATTTTATAATTAATTTACCTATATACATCGGTACTTAATTGGCACGATTCATTCCCTGAAGAAAATTAATGAACGCTCACCGGGTCGTCGGTGACCGGACAGGCGGTGTGGAACACGCCGTCGCAGCCGTCGAACGCCGCCCGGAGGCTCTCGCAGTCGAGCAAGTCGGCTCGCAGGAGGATAAGCCGCTCAGCCGCGCCGTCGAGCGCCTTCAGGTGACCGTTCTTAGGATCATCTACACGTACGCAACAAGATTGCATGCATGCACGCATACATCATATTAGGTACTACAATTAATTGAAACTTAAAAACCATTAGAATATATAAGCATGGGTCAAGAGCGCTGACGAGGATTCCGGACGGTCCCCCGGACGACGTAGCCCTTCTCGAGTAGCAGCTTCACGAGCCAGGAGGCGATGAACCCGCCAGCTCCGGTGACGCACACCGTGCGGCGGTGGCCGGAGATGGTGGTGGTGGTCTCCAATGGCATTTTTGCTAGAGATACAATTATTAAGACGATCGATTAAGTTCTTAGCGTGGCAGAATGATGTCGCTATGTGAGTACTATTTATAGAAGGGAATGAGGCAAGAAAGCCTGGGGTATGAAGAACAATTAGTTGGTGAGAATTTTTTTCTTTTTAATTTTAATTTGGCCTGTTTGATTTTCATAATATAAAGTAGAAATTCCATAGAAAGAGTTAATTTTTTTTTTTATATTCCCTTCAAGTTGGTGAGGAGATCTAGAACTTCCATGTCAGACTCATTCTTAATTAATATATTTCCATTGCTTAATTAGTTTCTCTAATGATCAACCAAGAACACCATGAACCTGCCACTTGTCAAGTCATTAAAACAATTGCCAACAAGAATCCATTCATGCTAATCCAATTGTGATAAACTTGGTTAACAGCTTATAATTTTCATTATTTTCTTTTGGGCTTGCCAATTAAAGTACATAATGACATCTAAGTTAATTTGAGTAAAATAACACCTCAACTCAGTCGGTTGACAGAATAATATGGTTCTAACTATGTTAGCTATTGATAATTTAGATTAATTATTAACACCTAATTGAAGTCAGTGATATGATGCACCTAATTGAAGCTAATATAACTCCTCTCAACATCACTGCTCACTAGCTTGGTGCTGAAAGTGAGAACTGTTATTTTAAATAAGGTCGACTATATTTGTGACACAAGATTTAATTTTGAGAGAATAAAATAATAAATTAATATAAGGGACTTTCTAATTAATCTTGGGAAAGAATCTAGTAATAAAGATTGATAATTTCATGTCAACAATGATGAACTGAAATAAGACTTATAAATTATCTACTAACCACAAGAAGCTATGTTTCAGTTAAATAAAAGAACAAAATATGGATGAGATATACTTACATGACATCACTAATTTTGATATAAGTCGTGACTAATCCCTCACATATCCTGTTTGATAGAGATATTTGCAGATTAATACGAGGGTTAGGGACTGTCCACATATTTATAGGGTAACAAATAAGTATTTTAGTCCATCAAGGAATCCTATTTTAATTCTAATCTAAATTGAGCGATAGAGTCTCTATCCAAAAACCCTATTTTTATATGATAAATTTAATCTAATAACTACAATTAACTTAGATCATGTAAGAGATAAAGTCAAATAAACAAGTCCAAAAGACTAAAAACTAATCAAATAGACCTCTTTTCCTTTATCAAACTTGAGTGAAGAGGAGATGATATTTAGGAGGTTTAGAGCTTAAGATAATAATTAAGAAAGAACTAGAAGAGGCTTCTACGCCCTAATATTTCTACATGCAAGTTGAGGTGATTGAGAATAATTTCTCAATATGAAGACGGTTGAACTGTAGTTAAAATTAGATTGAGAATTATTTCTCTTTACGAACGTCATTTAGATCATTAAATCTTCTTTCCCTTGGAACTTTTGGTGGTTTAGTAAGACAAAAGTCATAACCGTTCAGACTCGAGACTGCCATGAAAAAGAACGAAGAAGGTATTGGTCTTAAAGTAACTGCTCTTTGGACTTAATCCTCTACTACTTCTAACTACTACCATCATAACAATTAACAAAAATTACAACAACAATAATAATAATAATATAAATATTGGTCTACTTTTTTCTTTTCTTCACCAAATCAGAAGAAATTATGAACTTGAACACAAAAGATGACTTTGTAAAATCTACCTATACTTGTACCAACTCTCTCCAAATTCTAGATGATTGATGTGTCAACAAAGTCATCCAATAAGAAGTCATTGTTGTTATTCTTTTGTATATAAGATCGTTGGTCTTTTTATAATTTAATTGTATTTAAAATTTATGCATCGATTACAGAAAATATATACAGTTAGTTTTATATGCTAAATTAAAAACTAAATATAATTAAAAAAAGAACTGCTAGTATCACCACCTAAGATAGTTTCAAGATCTTAGTTTGATTCCCAGAGAAATAAGAGACTTAGTATATAGTTGAGGAATAAAAGATTGATGTTTTATTGCATGATAATATAGTTAAATAGGAAAAGCTCATTCTCGGGCCTTGGGCCAATAATGTAAGAGGCCTTTTTAGGGTGGATAATTAGCATAGTTTAAGAGCACTTGGAATCAATTAGAAACCTGGCACTACTGTTAAACATGGCCCTCATGATTTGGCCAAGATGTATAGGTTTTCAAGTTATTGATGTTAAAGATGCCCCTCCACTACAATGCATCATTAAGCACAAACACTAACTTTAATACCATCTGTTAGCCAACTAATCCAAGCTCTCACATGTTTGCAATCAAAGAAGCAAAAGCTGAAAGGCTCAAAAAGGAGGTACAGATTCACACAGCTAAGGAAGATCATAACTAGTAGTTAGCAAAGCTTATTTGGATGCCAACCAATTCCAAGATGGCACCATTAAATGACAATCACGGTTTACATCAAAGCACTGCAAATAATATTGCACCCCTGAATGCATTTAATGTGGATTAGGTAAGAGCACTAAAAATATGATGACAGTGGTAAAAAATAAAGTGTACCTTAATGGTTTCAATAACTTGTCTGAAATTTTCAATCAATGCTAAATTTTCTTTCTCACAGTTGGATGCGCATTGATTATGCCGACACTAATCCAACTTTTATTTTACCAATATCAGTAGTACTATGAATAGTAATTTGCAAGTCATTGCTTCTTGGAAGAGAAGTGAAGAGAAGAGGAGAGAAGTGAATTCAGTAGTACTATTAAGTCTCTGACTCCTCTTCTAGTATTGCTTCCTAATTTATATTTGGTACCTGAAATGGTACAATATATATAAATGTGACAATCGTCCTGCAATTGATTCCAAATTCAACAAGCACACACCAATAAATTCACAATTAACAATTCCTCTAATTCCCACCATCTCATTTATGATACCACCTCCTCTCTCTCTCTCTCTCTCTCTCTCTCTCTCTCTCTTTGTCTCTCTGGAGCATTGGAGGTTTTCTTCTTATTTAAATCCTCATTGCTCTCAGTGTCTCACTCACACTCCACATGCAACCCAAAGAGCTTCAGCTTTGTGTTGTCTGGCTGTCTTGCATGATCCATTCAAATGGACAAGAAGGGAGCATCTTTTGTTTCTCCAAACCCAAGGCCTCAAAAATGGAGTCTTTTTGATGCCTGAGGTGCTGCTCATCAACCCATGCCCTCTTGTTTCCCAGGTTATGTGGGTCTTCACGATGGAAGAGTTTTTCTTCGCATTTTTGACGCTCTTTGGTTTCTAATAACTTTCTTCCCTAAATGGGTCTTGGGTCTATTGCTTGCTTCCTCTCTCTAGCGCTTTCGTTTACATGCTTGGCCTCTCAGGAGCTGAACACAGATGGGTTCTTTGTGTCGGGTTTCGTTCAGAAGATGGGAGGAGTCATCCCTACTTATCCCAATGGCTCTTCTCTTCCGGTTTGCTGCTGGGGAGGGGTTTCTTGCGATGCCCAGATGGAGAAAGTTGTCACCTTGGTGGCTTCTGGCCTTGGGCTTTCTGGTCCCGTTCCTGAGAGCACCATTGGCAAGCTCACCAAGCTCCGATCTTTGGATCTCAGCAACAATAGCATCACTGCGCTCTCTTCGGATTTTTGGGAATTGGGTGGTTCTCTGAAGAACCTAAACCTCTCTCTCAACCACATTAATGGGTCTCTCTCCAACAACATTGGCAACTTTGGGCAATTGGAAAGCTTGGATCTTTCTGGCAACCAGCTGTTTGACGAAATTCCAATGGCATTGGGCTCTATCGCAAGCTTGAGAATACTCAACCTCAGCGGCAATAAATTTGAAGGCAACGTTCTTAGTTCCATACTTGGGTGCAATTCGTTGGTTTCCATTGATTTCTCAAGCAATATGCTTAATGGTACTATCCCAGAAAATCTAGGCACTGCATTAAAAAGTCTAAAGGCCTTGAACCTTGCTGGTAATAGGATCAGTGGTAGTTTGCCAGATTTGTCAGGGTTGGAATATCTCGCGTATCTCAATCTTTCTGGCAATATGCTTCAAGGTTCAGTTCTCAGGGTGTTTCGGGAGCCTTTGCAGATAATAGACTTGAGCAATAACCAGTTCCAGGGAACGATTTCTCAGGTAAATCTCACCTCTAGTTATTATAATGGGTCTTCTTTGGTTTATCTTGATTTATCCATGAACAAATTTGTGGGAAAGTTCTTCAGCGATTTGTGGCGAGTTCCATCCCTTAAACATATCAATCTTGCATTCAATAATTTCTCAAAGCAGAAATTCCCTGAGTTAAAAGAGTTCTCTGGGTTGGAATATCTTAACTTGTCTAAAACTAGTCTCAGCGGCCAAATTCCTCCCGAGTTCTCCCATTTGATCAGCTTGAAGACATTAGACCTATCACAGAACTATATCACAGGTCAGGTTCCTGATTTGAGCAATGAAAAACTCGAAGTCCTAGACCTTTCAGTGAACAACCTCACTGGTGAAATTCCAGAGTCTCTTAAGAAGCAGTTATCCACTATGGAAAGATTCAATTTCTCCTACAACAACCTGACCCTCTGTGCTGCTCAATTCTCACCCCAAACTCTCAGTACAGCATTCATAGGATCAAAAAACAACTGCCCGGTTGCAGTGAACCCGGATGACATCAGAAGTAAGGAAACAAAACGTAAAGAGCTCAGGCTTGCATTGGCCATAGCCCTCACAGTCTTCTTCTTAGTAGCAGGGTTAGCATGTACTGCTTTTGGGTGCAGAAAAGGGAGCAGGTCATGGGCAGTCAAGCAGCAACTGTCATTCAAGGAAAAGCAGAATATTTCAGATGCATGTTCCGTTCAGACCGATCCGACGACATGGGTTACAGAGGTCAAGCATGCTACATCAGTCCCTGTTGTCATATTTGAGAAGCCATTGTTGAATTTTACCTTCGCAGACCTCTTGGCGGCAACTTCCAACTTTGATAAGGGAACGTTGTTAGCAGAAGGGAGATTTGGACCAGTCTATAGAGGATTTCTTACGGGAGGAATTCAGGTAGCAGTGAAGATAATGATCCATGGATCCACAATGGAGGACCAGGAAGTGGCAAGAGAACTCGAGCGGCTCGGGCGGATCAAGCATCCCAATATCGTTCCCTTGACCGGTTACTGCTTAACCGGGGATCAGCGAATTGCCATCTATGACTACATGGAGAATGGGAACCTACAGAATTTGCTCCACGATCTACCTTTAGGACTCCAAACAACTGAGGATTGGACTACCGATACATGGGAAGACAACAATATCAATGCCCAAAATATCACACCTGAAGGAACAGCGACATGGAGATTCAGGCATAAGATTGCACTGGGTGCAGCAAGAGCATTGGCCTTCCTTCATCATGGTTGCATCCCCCAGATAGTTCACAGAGATGTGAAGGCAAGCAGCATCTATTTCGACTCAGCAATGGAGCCTAGATTAGCCAATTTTGGGCTGTCAAAGATTGCAGGGACTAGTTTGGAGCATGAATCCTCTCAAGGATTGCTTGGATATGCTCTCCCAGAGCTCTCCGATGCAGAGAATGCTGCAGGGACAACGAAATCTGATGTCTACAGTTTCGGAATTGTGCTATTCGAGCTTATCACAGGAAAGAAGCCACTGGGGGATGAGTACCCTGAGAAGGAGACTAGTCTGGTAAGTTGGGCAAGAGCAATGGTGAAGAAGAACCAGGCTTCAAGCATAATTGATCCAAAGATTTGCGAAACCGGATCAGAGAAACAGATGGAAGAAGCCTTGAGAATTGCTTATCTATGTACTGCAGACTTGCCATCAAAGAGGCCAGCAATGCAGCAAATAGTTGGGCTCTTGAAAGATATCGAGCCAACTGCTGCTCTTCACTGAACTAAGTTCTGAGCTAAAGAACTTGTACACAGTTTTTAACCATCAATTTAAAGTTGTCAATGTTCATTGTAACCTTTTTCTACTTCCATCTGTTGCAATGCAATTGCTACTCCTTCCAACTGTTTGAGTATATATATATATATATACACGCATGGTTTGTTTAAGATATCAAACAAAGGATATGATGCTATTCCCTTTAGTTTAGTATAATAGTTTTTATGGTGAAATTTGTATAGCTTCATCATTCATCAAGGTGCTCATCCTCTCTCAAATTGACACCATGATGAGCTTTTAAGGGATGCAAAATGAGTAATTAATGGCTCCTTTCATACTGATGCAAAGTCTTTCTAGATCAAGCCCTATGTAATTTTGGAGAATTTAGAATAAATTTTTCTATTGGAATAACACTATATTTTAGAAGTGTTGTGCTTAAGAAACTGTCTTTAGATTATTTGTAATTCATCTTATCGGATCGGATCCATAATGTACCCGGATCCGAACCGAATCAGGACAAACGAAAGTGGAACAAACCTGACAACTCTGAAGACCACACGACACCCGTTACTCTGCTGAGGTCAATCCTTCCCCCACGAAACGGGTAACGGACGTTAGTAAGCCGTCAATTATCCTCTATAGCGGTGTCCTTCTCTAGCCTTCCAGGTCCTCTTCAACATTAACGGACGTTAATAACGTCTCTTAACTGCAACCCATTGTGGTCAATCCCCGTCAAAGCCAAAACTAACCCCCTCTCGCTTCTTTCGACTTCGGAGAAGCTCGAAACCCTAGGAGAGGAGCGATTCTCGAGGCTTACATGACGGAGGAGAAGCCGAGCTCGGCGTCGCCGCTGCCGGAGGAGAAGATTGGAGCCGGAGGCGGCGGAGGAAGCGATGCGGCTCCGGTACCGCCCTCGCCGGCAGATCGCGGATCCGAGGCGAAGGAGGGTCTTAGCGGCGATGGGAGGTCGTTCTCGCAGCTGCTCGCCGGAGCGATGGGGTCTCCGCGGCCGGGGATCGTCGCCGTGCCAGTGGTGGCGGTGCCGTGCTTCTTGGCGCCCGCGGGGCTGATCGAGCCGCCCGGGTTTAAGGTTGGTGTCGTCCAAATACTTCTTCCGCTCTGATTTCCCAAGTTTACTGTTGTGATTTCTAATTTTGTGAGCTTAGGGTTTGAATTTTACTGCCTGGATGTCTAATTTTGGGTTTTGCGGGAAATTCGTTTTTTATAACTGTAGCGCTAGCTTAGGGAATTGGCTCTTACGGGCAAATTCTATTTTCTTTTCTTTTCTCTAACTGGAGCTTTCTTAGGGGTGTTTTGACTTATTTGTAGGTTTTTTTTCTTCTTCTAGGTTGAGAGGTGTAAACTTTTGAGTTGTTTATGTTTGAAGTTGGGGTTTTGATAGTTTAAAATTATAAACGGAAAACTAAAATTTTCTAATAATTATTTCTGATGGAAAACAGCAAACCTTGCAGTCAGTTTTGTCATAACAGGAATTCAATTGCGAAATAATAATTTGATTCTTGACTTGGTAATCACATGCTTATCTCCACTACCGTTAGCAGAATATCCCAATTATCCTTCGTTGTATGCTTTGGCTAGTTTTATATATGCACGCATGATTGGCTTCATGAATCAAACTATATCAATTGAGACTGATTTACACTTCTATAATGGACGCCCGGCATGATGTCATCCCTTAAAGACAGTGCTGATTTATGCTGAAATATGACGAGATATATGAGAAGTAGTATTAGGTTCTTACTTCCAAAATTTGACTTGTATCCTTCTCATTAGTTGTTGTCTATAAGTTCTCATTTTCTTATAAAAACCAGCATTTCTTACCAGTGGCGTGGAATTATCTTTTTCTGGTTATTGTGCTCTTTTTATTTGTTAGATAGGAGTTGGCCTAACGTCTATGAGGTAGCAGTTGCTGATAAAAGCTTTCTGTAGAACTGTTTTCAATTTTATTTCTTCCCCTCTTTGTGATGCTTATAGTTGTTTATGTTGCCTTAATTTGAATTTCAAAATTAGGGCCAATTTGCAATGACTCATCAAGCAGTCTTGGCTAGTGTGACGGCTCAGGCTCAGATGCAGTTGCAAGCATCCAATCCATCTTCATCAGAATTATTAGCAAGTTCATTTCCACATCCTAAGGTGCCTGCTGCCAGCCCTATTCCACTGAAAGTCCGGTCACCCCCATTACCTGATGAATCATGTATCACAGAGTCGGTGAAAACACCTTCATCTGACCAGAAATCACAATCTGCTCATATTGCTATAAATACAACAGCAGGTGATGGTTACAATTGGAGGAAATATGGTCAGAAGCAAGTAAAGAGTAGTGAGAATTCCCGGAGCTATTATAGATGCACGACTTCTGGATGTTCGGTCAAAAAGAAGGTTGAGAATTGCCCAGATGGTCGTATTGTTGAAATAATATACAGAGGTACACACAACCACGAACCACCTCAGAAAACCAGACACTCGAAAGAGAGAGGGCCTCAACATGGTGGGCCTTCAGGAGAGAATGAAATCTTGCAACATCCGAGTGGTGAACCTAATGAGTCAGATAATTCAGCAAGCAAGACTGAACAGAGTATTGGCCATGAAACTCCTGAACGACAGTTGTACTGCTCAAGTGATTGTGAAGGGGATCCTGATAGTAAGACTGAAGAAGATCCTGATGAGGGACGAGAACCAAAACGAAGGCAAGTTGTACTGTTCTACTAATCATAGTACATCATTTCTCATAGTATGATTAAGTTAATAAGGTGTACTGATTTCCTATGCATTTTGTAAGCAGAATGACTGAAAGCACTACACCTAATTCAGCATCAGTTCACAAAACAGTTAGGGAACCGAAAATTGTTGTCCAAACTGCATGCACTGCGGGAAATGTTAGTGATGGCTATAGGTGGCGTAAATATGGGCAGAAAATTGTGAAGGGAAATCCGAATCCGAGGTGCGTTGTAACTCTATGCTTTGTGAATTTCTGTATCAACTTCTGATTTTGGACATTAGGCTTCTACTCTTTCCTGACACACTGTCCAAATTTTCTTGCTTCACTAGAAAGAAAAGTTAAGATGACGATACTTCATATTTTAGTGCATTTTAAGAAGATTACATCTCATTTGATACATATACATCTTCTTTCATTATCTGAGGACTTTTGTTGACCTCTTAGCGGGTGGTGCCTTTTCTCCTATCTTTCTAGTGTCTGTGAAGGTTCTAGATTCTTGTATGCTATCACAGTAAGGAGGTGCAAATTTTGATGTTTGGGCATTATGCCAGCAGCAAACCCTTAGGCCACATGCCAAGATGGCGTCAACGTGGCATGTGCTGGTTGGCACGCCCAAAGAATGGATAAATATTTGTGACAGACTGTTAATCTGGTGTCAACTAATTGAATAATTGTTATTAATTTTTAATATTCCAAGGAATGAGATATCAGGGAAGAGAATCACTTGCCAAGAAACATGTAAGATATTATGGTAAGTAGAGCAACTAGAGTTATCTACCTTATTGCCACATTTGCTCTTGCAACCAAGGAGCAGGTCTTCTTCTAGATATAGAGAGGATCTAATTAGAGGAGGAAGATATTTGCTTTGATATGGAATTCTCAGTTTTGTGAGAACAATCTAAGGATCCAAAACAGCAAAATCCATGAATAAGCGAAACAGAATTCATCATTTTATGAGAAAAGTATGATCCTTGCATTTCTTTCTATCAGGGAGTTTCATTATATGAGGTAATTGACATCAAGTGATGTAGTTGTATTGAAGATATCAATTTTTAGTGCAGAATATATTTACTTGGGACTCCTTTCCTCTTATGAACCAATAGACATTATATCTGATGTGAATGTGTCATGAGATTTTTTTTCCTTTTTCTAAATCAATAAGACCTATAATTTTCTTAATCCGCTGCACTTTTACATTAATCATCATGGTATGTAGGTATCTCTAGTAATTGATACTTGATTTACTTAAGATGAAACCAAATTGTTATTTTATACACTTTTTTGCATTGCGGTTTTTTTTAATCTTCCTCACAATTCAATAATGTGATGTATTATTGGTCCCATTATTATTTTTACAACTTTGTATATCTCCTATCTTTCTAGTAATGAGGTGATCTTTTTTTTTTTCTTCAATCATTTGACATCCTTTTGGATATTGTTAATGATACTAGGTGACCAAGCTAATTATATGCCCTGCGGTGCAAAAGCAGTATGCTTTTGGTGATACATTTTTCTTTAAGCTCAACCACATCAACATGTATAGTGGTTTTCATGTCCAAAAGTATAATCAAATAGCTGATTTGACAAGTTCATGGATGAAATACCTATTAAAACCTCATATTCCAGTGATGAAGCCATTTCTCCCTAGCTTTGTATGAGGCTTTCAAGGCCTACGTCCAACTATTTGGAATCTCATCTAAGAATTCTAATATCTTTGATTTCTTTTATCTTATCTAGTTCCACGAATCTGCAACGCTATTTTTTTTTTCGCAGGACCATTTCAGTGTAATGTTTTGTACAGAGTTCTTAATTGAGCTGTTGAGGTTGAAAAGATCTTCTTGCCACTATGACTATGTTTTACAATATTATTGCACATGAGGGTACAATAGCAATATTTCAATTGCTATAATCAAACCCAAGGAAGTGAGGTTTAAAGGCCTTCATGAGAATTTCTAAATAGTATTAGGCTAGCTTGACGTGGGAGGTTAGATATTGATCATGTTTTTAGATGAACTTATGATATTCAAATGTATATTGGCCCGATTTCATGTTCACTTGAGTATTATATTCTATCCAAGTGAAGCAGATATATGCATTAAGTAGCTCTTATTACCATTTTGTTACTGTAATACTGCTTCAGTTCTATTTTATCTGATCCTTCAATGTCCACAACCAGAAGCTACTACCGGTGTACCCATGATGGCTGTCCTGTTCGTAAGCATGTCGAGAAAGCATCTGGTGATGCGGAAGCTATTGTTATAACATATGAAGGCAAACACAACCATGACCTACCAACCAAAACTTGCAGTGAGTCGAAAGGTAGTCCACTTCCCTTGACTACAGCAACACCTGCAGCAGGTGAAAGCCCTATTAGACCAAGTTCTTTATCAGATTGTAAACCTGCAAAAGAGACACTAGCAGAGGTGGAGGGAAAATCATCTGGTAACAAGGCCCTAGAACTTGGAGGTAAGAAGGCATTGGAATCTGCTCAAACTCTTCTAAGTATTAGCTTTGATTCATCCTCTGGAGATGGTGGTGACAGAACGAGTACTGATGGTACGAGGCATCCTCTTGTCAACAAAAGCTCTGCTGCAGTTCCAGTCCAAAATACTTAACAAGATTGACAGAATTTTAATTTATGTTAGTGTTGCCAGCTTCTTGTTGTACTTGCTCTTGTATAGTCTCTTATGGCATCCTTGATAGAAGATGACAGAACATATAATTGGAGGAGCATCATCGGTCTAAATATCCAAGTGCTTCAAGTTATATAGCAGTGTTGTTCCAATGCCATGGAAAACCCTATACATTGTATAATTTCTATATTGTCACTGAACGCAATTAAACAAATAGTCCAGCTTATAATGGAGTGTAGTTGTACAATTTCTTGGCAAGGAAACAGAAAGCTGGTGTAGATCAATTTGTTCTTTTTACTATAGTAACTGCCTTATTTAGCTTCATCTAAGGTTGTTTCTGATCATTTCTTTCTGTATAATGACAAACCATTGTTGAAGGGCAACTTTAATGTGATTGTTTGCAATATCCTGTTGAAATGAAGCATATATATAGCTTCTTCATGCTTGTTTTCTGTCTACTACTCTGCCTTCTTCTGAAATAAGCTGAACAGGTCAATACTTTGAAGTTGATGACACTTAATCTCAGATTTCTGGCATCATATTTCTTTTCTATATAATACTATGGTTGACTTGAAGGATACATGGCTAAGTATTAGTAGCGGCAGATCCATCATATGTTACTAAACCGAGTTTTTCATCATCTTCCCTAACTACTATATCACATGGTCCTAACCAGTTTCTATCAGATGATAGGTTTACAAATGGACCCAATTTGACATATAAATAGGTAGATCCAGATCCCATGCCTAATAGCAGGCAACAATCCAGATCCTTATTGCTTAAATTTGACTCAACAACAAGTCAATAAGAAATTACCAAAATATGCAACTTGCATCAAATTGCTGCTACTCGAATAATTTGGCCTTTAGTAATACTAAATCGATTGCCCATTTCTAAGTTTAGGATACGAGAGTTTGATTAAGTATAGTCATTAGTTATATAAGATTAAAAGAAGTTAGTAATATATAATTTAAAAATAACTCTACTTAGACCTTTGAACTGTTGTCTATTTTATATATTTTATGAACTTTTTTTGAGTAGACAGACTCTCTAAACTATTGAAACTGCTGATCTTGATATTATCGACTGACATAATAAAAATAAAAAAAATAAAAAAAAGATAGAAATGCTCTTCTACATTAACATTTTTCTTTCTCCAAAATAAAGGCATAGATATTTTAAATCTACTCTTTGTTTGAGGCACACTATAAATTATGAATAAAAATGATAATCTAAACTATTGAAATATTTTATCCTCGTCAATGATAAAAGTTTTTATATCAACCTTTTTTTCTTATTTTTTTCCTTAAAATAAGGGTATGATTAATTTATGAACAGAAATGAACGATGATTCAGTATCTAACTGAAATTATTGATAAAATAAAATAAATAGTTTAAATTCTTGGTTACGTTCTCAGCACTCCATTGCATGGACGTCTTACTTCCATTCCTCTAATGTTGGCTATGCCGTAATTTTCTTGAAAATTAGGGGCTATTTGTTTATCATCTCCACCTCCATCTCCGCCAAACTCAACGCGATCCACGTGCCGTAGACCCAATCGGTGTTCCCGAGTTTTAAAATATTCCTCGCCTTGCTCGATTCGTCCCTATTCTCGCATAAATTTAAATTTCTCGAAGTGCGATTTGAGAGAGAAGACTTGAAGAGTTCTCAGATCCCAATCTCTTCTTCGTCGCCTCCGTCGTAGAAACCCTAGATTATCTCTCTCTACTGCTTCTCTCCTTGGATTTCTTGTCGCTCATTCGATGGAGATCACGCGATCGCCGCCGGTGCTCGCGTTGATCGCGGCGTTGCTGCTGCTCTTATCCGCCGCCATCCCGGCCGGCGGATTTTACCTGCCCGGCGTCTCTCCCGCCGATTTTCATAAGGTAATCGTCGGATCTCTTCTTGTTTCGCCTTATGTTGACTAAATCTGGTGATGTTTATGCGAATTTACTGCGTCTGCGTCGCTTTGGATCTGGAGCTTCCATTGATGCGTATGTTGGATTTGATGCTACTTGCGAGGAGATGGTGATCCTTGGATGTTGATGTGTGGATGGAGTTTCTACCATTTCTTTTTAATTTTTTTTCCTCTTACCTTTAGATCTGACTCTGTTACTAACGAAATGGAATTTAAATTTTATTTCTTTTCTTCTTTTACTTAGCTTGAGGTTCTTTGAGTAGGTATGTCGAAGTTTACTCCAAACTTTTGAGATCGAGCATGGTAGTCAACAGTGAGGCCTCACTAATGTAAGAGTAGAATGGGATTTGCCCTAGTTTGCAATGGTTGGGCAACTTTGTGAAGCCTTCGAGTTTAGGTCTCTATCAATGAGCCAATGGGATCTGTTTTTTGATTTTGAGAAACATTATGTCACGTGAAATCCAATTTGGAGATGAATTGGCAGTTGAAACTTGGAAGTGGTTCAAAGTGGTCTGTTAAGAAACTCTAAACCAATAAAAATACTGTGCTGAGAGTCTGAGACCATAGATTCCTGGAGATAACTGATGGATGCAATAAATAATCCTAGCTTTGTACAAAACATAAGGGAGAAAAGAGAAAGAATGAAATGAGAAAAATAAGTGATAAAGAGGAGAAAAAGGCAGTCACTTATAGCTTCAGAGCAGTTCCTTCATTACTACAAGCGTTAAATCTTTTCTAGCTATCGCCGGCGTTCTATTGGGATCTTGACTTGTCCCACAGAGAAAACACATTTGAGACCTATTGGACTATAATACACGAGAAGAATCTTTGATGTGTCATTGAACCAAACAAGGATCTAAAAGCACCAACTTGCTGAAAATTAGCATGGCTAGTCATGGCACATTATTATTATTGTAATAATTCATATTAGTCCTAATGATTACATTTTTTCTCACCTATTATCTCACCTATTTTATCTCATCTATTCAAACTTTTGATATCTTATTTAATTTACCTTGCTTTCATTTTACAACACATAATTTATGCTTTGATTTTGGACAATTTCTGTGGCTGCAGAAAGATCCACTTCCGGTAAAGGTCAACAAGCTGACTTCTATAAAGACCCAGCTTCCATATTCCTATTATTCTCTCCCTTATTGTCGACCAGATACTATAGTTGACAGTGCGGAAAATCTTGGGGAAGTGCTTCGTGGTGATCGAATTGAAAATTCTCCTTATGTGGTTAGTTCCCATATGATGTATTATGGTTATTTTTCTCTTGCTTAGTATTTCTAACATCCATGTTCGTCTTTAACCCATGTATTTACTCATTGCAGTTTGAGATGAGAGAGCCCCAAATGTGTCAGATTGTCTGCAAGACCACTCTTAGTGAGAAAGAAGCAAAGGATCTTAAGGAGAAGATAGAGGATGAATATCGAGTCAACATGTAAGACTACTATTTCTTTGCAATCCAAAAAAATATGTATGAGACTAACCTTGGACTAAAATATTCCACAGGATTCTTGACAATCTACCACTAGTCGTACCTATTAAAAGACAGGAACAAGATTCCCCTGTCTTTTATCAGCATGGTTTTCATGTTGGTGTCAAAGGCCAATATTCTGGGGTATGTACATGTTCCATATAAAAGTCTATTTGAATCTGTTATAGAAGTGCCATATTTTCTAGGAGTCGAGTACTTTTTAATGTCAAAGATGCTCTTATTGTAGAGCAAGGAGGAGAAGCACTTCATCCATAATCACTTATCATTTCTGGTAAAGTATCACAAGGATGTACAAACGGACCTTGCTAGGATCGTGGGCTTTGAGGTTAAACCATTCAGGTACATCTCAGTTTTAAGAGTTGATATATTGTCTTTGATACTGGTTTATGAACCAAAAATTAAAAAATTATTTGTATCCAGTGTGAAACATGAGTATGAAGGAGAGTGGAATGGTAAAAAGACTCGCCTGAGCACCTGCGATCCTCATGCAAAACGTTCAGTTATGAACTCTGATTCTCCGCAGGAGGTCGAAGCTAATAAGGATATCATATTCACATATGATATAGAGTTTCAGGTAACATTTTCAATAAAAGCTTAATTTAACATGTTTGTGGTGCAATTCCATACCTTCAGCAATAGTATGTAATGGAATTTTTTATACTAGAATACCATGATCCAGTGTGATGTTTATCATTTTTTCATCCTTCCAAAATTTCAGGACAGTGAAATTAAATGGGCATCTCGCTGGGATACTTATCTGCTGATGACAGATGATCAAATCCACTGGTTCTCTATTGTTAATTCTCTGATGATTGTTCTCTTCCTATCGGGAATGGTGGCGATGATTATGCTTCGGACACTATACAGAGATATTTCCAAATACAATCAGCTGGAAACTCAGGAAGAAGCCCAAGAAGAAACAGGATGGAAGCTTGTCCATGGTGATGTGTTCAGACCCCCATCTAACTCAGATTTACTGTGTGTCTATGTCGGAACTGGTGTCCAGTTCTTTGGTATGCTGCTTGTGACCATGATATTTGCACTCCTCGGGTTTCTTTCTCCATCAAACAGAGGAGGATTGATGACTGCTATGCTCTTACTATGGGTCTTCATGGGTCTGTTTGCTGGGTACTCCGCTGCACGACTCTATAAGATGTTTAAGGGTTCAGAATGGAAAAAAATCACCCTCAGGACAGCTTTCACGTTCCCTGGCATTGTGTTTGGTATTTTCTTTGTCCTCAATGCTCTCATCTGGGGAGAAAAGTCTTCAGGTGCTGTACCTTTCACCACAATGTTTGCTCTTGTACTGCTTTGGTTTGGCATCTCAGTACCCCTTGTGTTTGTGGGAAGTTATATTGGTTTCAAGAAACCTGCCATTGAGGATCCGGTGAAGACAAACAAAATACCAAGGCAAATCCCTGAACAGGCCTGGTACATGAACCCGATCTTATCGATACTGATAGGAGGCATTCTTCCGTTTGGGGCTGTTTTCATAGAGCTATTCTTCATTCTCACCTCAATTTGGCTGAACCAGTTCTACTATATTTTCGGGTTCCTCTTTGTTGTGTTTGTCATCCTCATCGTCACCTGTGCTGAGATCACAATTGTGCTCTGCTATTTCCAGCTGTGCAGCGAGGATTATTCGTGGTGGTGGAGGTCGTATTTGACCTCTGGATCTTCTGCTCTCTATCTCTTCCTCTACGCAACATTCTACTTCTTTACAAAGTTGGATATTACAAAGCCAGTGTCTGGTATTCTTTACTTTGGCTACATGCTTATCACCTCGTATGCCTTTTTCGTGTTGACTGGCACTATTGGTTTCTACGCATGCTTCATATTCACAAGGTTGATCTACTCCTCTGTGAAAATTGACTAGAAGTTATTTGTACAAGGCAGCATACAAGAAGGCCCACCATGGATCGCTCAAAAATCCGGCATATGGCTTCAGTTTCGAGCTCAAGCTCTGTGTGGCTTAATGTGAAGCGGGGATTAGTTTCTTTTTTGTCGGTAAAACTAAGGTAGATTGCCACTTCATTACATCTGTAGTTAATCTTTAATGTTCTTTATGATCATGAATGATGCTAAACATTGGTTTAAGAATTTACTGGTTCATATACATCGTTCTGCAGAGCTCTTCAATCTCTTGCAGAAAAATATGTACTCATTTTTGAAAATTCAAACTACTTTGGCTTGATTGCTTGATTAAACTTTTGCACTCGTAGACCTTTTGTTGTTCCTAGCAGTTCTACGTTCGGTTTTAGAATAGTCGTCGTAGATGCTTAGCACTGAAAAAAGTTTCAATTTGCAGAAGAAATATATCCTATTTGAAATAGTGTTCTTCAGACTTGCACAATTAGTGTGATTGTTTTTTTACCATCATACAAAGTGAAAAAAAAAAAAAGATCATTTAAAAGGACCTAACAACTGTTTTTAGAACATAATCTCTTCTTTTGACTGGAAAAGGAGTTCAATCTGATCAAAGTGGGGACATTGCTAGAACAAGAAAAGGCTGCACCTCAGGACTAGCCTTAGCATGAGCCAAATAGCCTGCCTGGTACTACGAGAGAAGTGAAAAACTCAATCACAGTTCCAAATTTAATATGTGTTGTTAAATTCAAACTCCAAATAATCATACAATATATGCCTCTTTAAATCATCTTGTTAGACAACTCTAATATTAGCCATGTACTATTTATTATTCAATTAAATAAGACAAAAAAAGAAGGAAAAGTTGAAAGATAATATTTTTGTATTCTTATTTCTCTCCTCTTGGTTTGATTCATAAGAAAACAAATAAAAAAGTAAGTCCTCGTCGGGCCTCTGTCCCCCCCACCCCCCCCCCCCCCCTCTCCATATTATTCCATTCACTTTCTTGGCTACCGTGTAAGCAAAAGCCAGCAAATGTGTATTGGCTCCGTACCTGACACGCCACTAATAATCCCCCCTTCCTCCATACTAATGCCATTATACCTAATTCAAAAATTAAAGAACTTAACCTTAGTAATAATATATTAATTATAAAATAATCAAACTATTATCTTATTCTTAATTATTTCTTCCTTCTCTTAAATAAGGTCTAAATTCGTCTAGTTTAGAAGTGTTGCAGGAGTCAACATATATAAAATATTAATAATAAGCATATTTAGCATTAAAGGAAAAGGTGGTCGTAGTGGAGAGTGCACGCTGATGCAATCTACTGTTAGTTTTAATGCGTTGTGAGAAGTCAAAGTCAGATGGCTACTAGATTGGGCCTTTTTTAACTTTATCTATTTGTTTGCTTTGAATTTGATCCAAGTTAAACGACGATGGTTTTATTTGTTAAAGGATACTCACGAGAACTGTTTCTTAAACTCCCAGATGAGGAGGATATAGTGAGAATAGTCTGGTGATTGCATGAGATGAGAGGTACATAAAATATAGTAGTACTCATCGATAATACTTAACAAAACAAATCGTCTTCAAATTGATTTGAATTAAGAATCAGAATTCTTTTTCAAAAAATTCAAAAGACAGTACATTTTTAAAAAAAATTTTATTACAAGGCAAATATTTCTTTCTTTTAGAGTGAAAAGGGGGGAAAAAAATAGAAAGAAAAAGAAAATCTGCCAACATAATGATGAGGCAGAGAATGTAACAAATCCGAGAAGGCTAGGTGTTCCCCAAAATCGCCAAAATTTCCCAACTGTAAACCACCTTTTACTTTCCCACCATTCTCCTCTCTTTCATGTTCAACTCTCTTTTCTCCTTTCGCTTCTCCTAAGTCTAATACCATGCCATCTCGCCTTCTACCTCCTCCTCCGCCTCTTCCACCTACCACCTCACTCCACCACCACCGCCAGCAGCACCACCTCCTCTTCCTCGTTGCGGCTTCTTCTGCTGCAGCCACCTTTTTCCTCCTCCTTGTACTATACCTCTACCTGTCCTTCCTCCGCCGCCGCCCACCAACCCTCCCCCTCTCCGGCCCCTCACCCCCTCTCCTTCGCCGCTTCTCCTACCGATCCCTCAGCCGGGCCACTGCCTCCTTCCACCACTCCCGCTCACTCGGCCGCGGCGCCTCCGCCTCCGTCTTCCTCGCCCACTTCCCCGCGGCGAAGACCGCCTCCTTCGCCGTCAAGGTCCTGCCTTCCTCGCCCCACAACCATGAGCTTCACCTCCTCTCCTCTCTCCCTTCCTCCCCCTTCGTCGTCTCCCTCCTCGGCTACTCCCTCCCTTCCTCCCCGCGCCGCCCTCTCCTCCTCGTCTTCGAGCTCATGCCCAACGGCTCTCTCCAAGATGCCCTCTTCTCCGACTCCGACTCCGACTCATCCTCCCTCGACTGGCCCACCCGGTTCGCCATCCTCCTCGACGTCGCTCACGCCCTCGCCTTCCTCCACCTCGAGTGCGACCCGCCCGTCGTCCACGGCGATCTCAAGCCCAGCAACGTCCTCCTCGGCGCCGACTTCCGTGCCAAGATCTCCGATTTCGGCCTCTCCCGCTTCAAAACCGATGATTCTGACTATTTAACGAGACCAAGTTGCGGTTACAAGGGAAAGGAGGTAGCTTTGGAGGTCTCCGACCACAGCAGGGAGTTGGGAGAGATTAAAGGTTGCACTTTTAAGGAAAAGGAGGCACCTTTGGAGGTTTCCGACCACAGTAGAGAGTTAAGTGAGGTCAAAAACGGCCAATGGGGAAAGGACTGGTGGTGGAAGCAAGATGGGAGTGGAGAATTGGATGCGAGAGATTACGTAACAGAGTGGATTGGAAGTCAGATTTGCCCTGAGAAGAACCCAGATTGGGACGACGACGACGGCGCCGGCGGTCGGAATCGCTCCCCTGGCCCTGACAAGAGCTCCGAGCTCGGGAGCTCGAGACAAGCCGAGAGGCCGGAGAAGAAGCAGAAGAGCTCAGAGATGAGAGAATGGTGGAAGGAGGAGTACTTCGCCGAGATCAGCCAGAAGAAGGAGCACTGCAACAAGAAGACCGGTCTCAAATGGCTGAGATCGATCAGCACGCACGCCGAGGATCACAGCGGAGACCTCAACTTCGGCAAGAGCTGGAAGAAGAAGAAGAGGAGCCGGTCGGCCGACAACAGCGATATGTTCAGCGGCGATCTTCTAAGCAGGGAGCTCAGCAGCACGACAAGCATGAGAGGGACCGTTTGCTACGTCGCGCCGGAGTCGGGCGGCGCAACCAGCCATTTTATGGAGAGAGCTGATATATACAGCTTCGGGGTCCTCATCCTCGTCGTCGTCTCCGGTCGGAGGCCACTCCACGTGCTACCGTCACCGATGAAGCTAGAGAAGGCTAATCTTATCAGTTGGTGTAGGCAATTGGCGAGAGCTGGCAATGTCTTAGAGGTCATGGATGAGAGATTGAAGGGTTGCTACGACAAGGAGCAAGCAACCCTTTGTATAAATTTGGCTCTTCTATGCCTGCAGAGATTGCCTGAGTTGAGACCAGAGAGTGGAGAGGTTGTGAAGATTCTGAAGGGAGAGATGGAGCTTCCGGCGTCGTCAGCGGCTTCCGGCTTCGAGTTCTCGCCGTCGCCGCAAGCTATCAACTTGGGCAAATCAAGGCGGAAGATGTCAGCTGATGCTGTGTGAGATGAGTGCATGCAATTGTTCTACAAATGCCTCCTGAACTCTTAACAAGTTCTTCTTAGTCTTGTTTAACTGATCTATTTCTATGTGTATATATTGTTTTCTTTCTGTTCCTTTCCACCCATTAGAATGATAAATTTATTTTTTTGCTTGAACTTAAACTACTACAACCAACAAAGGATAAAATTAGTATGCATGCTTCTTGTCTCATGCTTGAGTCAATGCAAAAACCGAAAGCTACATCCACTTTTGATCAATTGTCTAAAAGTTTGATCTGCATGAACATTGAATCAAGCTCTTTTTGGGTTTGAATCTGAAATGGTTCTCACAAGATCTACTACTACTGGATGCCACAGTCCTAGACTTCAAAAAAAGCCAACTGATGTGGTCCTTGGCAACCGAGCACTTGCAACTTTCAAAGAGAGCACTTATGCCATAAAAGTACTTACTATAAAACTAAGGTGGGAGGGAGGGAGGAAGGGAGGGAAAGGGTCTTTGTACTTAAGTGCAAGTTGCCCCCACCTATGAAACCCATGGTCACATGCTGTGGTGCAATTTGGTATCATCCAGAAAAGAGGCTATTTAATTATACTTTCAGATTGAGTCTATCTAGGCAGAAGACTATTCCTTGATTTTGTCCACATTAATTGACTTCTTAGGCCTTGTTTGACATTGAAATAATCTTTGGTGCAGCTATTAAATTTTTTTTTTTGGGTCTATTTTGTCTATTTTGTTGTAACTACTCTCTCATGGCCACATGGATGCATGTGGAGTTGAGTGATCTTATTAAGAAGATGTTGTTGGGATTAATACATTAGGCTGGAGGAGTATTAGAATGAGAGATTGTTCAAGATGTTAGGGTTAAAGGACTCTTAAGTAGAGAAAGGAAAAGAGTAATTAACAATCCAAGTGGAAGCAACTGACATATATCATAATGCAAAAGGTGTACTTGCTAGCATGTAATCTCTGTTTGTTTAAATCCTTCTGGTTGTTGATTTACTTCTGATGCCATAATTGCAATGGCATGCTCCACATCTCATTATTTCTAGGTGTAATGGTGTGGGCCAGGAGGTTGTTCTTAGTATCATGATTTCTTTATCTTAGCCCATGGACACCATCAATGAGACATTGAGAATAAGGCTAAGCCTGCCTTTGCCCATTCAACAATTTTTTGATTGCATGACTATATATATATATATATCAAAAGGAAATCTACCACATAAAGTACGCACACAAGTTTTCACAAAATTACTGCTTGCAACAAAGATTCCCACTAAAATGATAGTTATCACAAACCAGACACACAAAGGGTAGAATACAAGGGAAATATAACTTGTTTATTATGGGTACACAAATCTTGAGCTATCTTCTTTTAGAAAATTGTCAGAAAGGAATCCATGGAGGTGAATTTAAAGGGTTGGAGGAGGAGGAGGAGGCCATTCCTCAGTTGTATACCACAACTCTGATCACATCCTCTGCGAAATTGGAGGTACAGAATGTAGTTATTGTTTCAGTGCCCATGCTGCTCATGCTTCTACTTCATAAAGGCTAAGAAGATCAACAAACCAAAGGAGAAGGATGCAGAGGGAAGCTGAAAGCAATTAGCCACTGCAACTTTTTATCTTCACAAAAAGTTGAAGACAGAATCATATCTCTGCATGTCTGTATCACAGGTTTCATGTGCCTGCATGTTGGGACCTTCTAACTTTCTCTTCTCTTTTTTTCCTCGATTGAGAAGACACCACGATAGAGTATTAAAATGCCAGGCATATATTATGATAACATAAACCTAGATGTAATTGCATAATGCTCCTTGACAACAATAGTGATCACATCACATTACTTACTGTCAGCAGTAAGATGAGCTACATGTATAAACCATTTGAGTTTGTCCCTCCCTGACATGATAGAGAGCAAAGTGTACTGTTGGTATTCTCTTGCAGTATACTAGAGTGAGGATTTTTCAAGTTTTAGGATCAAAATATTGGAGGAATAGCACAGAAACAACAAATCAAGCCAGTCTTCTTGGAACTGTGGGAATTGAAGTCTCATCTAGCAAGACATAAATCATTCACACATATTTGTGTACTTAAAGCTCTGATAATTCTACAATCCTAGTTAGTCAATTGCGTGCAAATGCCCTGTGTTTCACAACCTCGATATCACAATACTTTGGTCAATTGTGTAGCTTTTGTTTATAATGAGTTTTATTGGTTTTAGAGTATCCTAATAAGATAAATTGTGACAGGAGTAAAGAAGAGGCTGACTTACTTGAATGACCACCAAATTTTGGTTTGACTAGCATTTTAAATTTGTAGAAGCTTCATTGGAAGATAAAGGTCAATCCAATAATGTGACCATCAAATATCTGGTTCTAGTGAACTTTTATTTTTGTTAGACAGAAGGAATAGCATAACTTTTAAAGTAAATGAACTTTAAGAAATCACAAACTGAATCCCCAAATTTTACATATTTCTTGCAAGAATTCTATCAAACTACAAAGGAGAATAACCTTACCTATGACTTTATATCACATATAAGGATTGTCATCTTCAATGATATCAAGAAAAGCAAAACATCTTAAAACCACAAAACCAAAGAACTACAATGCATTAGTACCTGAACTCATATAAAGCTGAGTGGCCAATCAAGGACAAATCACTCTACATCTTCATCCTCATCCTCATCATCTGAGATGTTTTGCAAAGGGCCTTTCACCCCAGAATTACTTGAACTAAGAAGCTCCCTTGCTGCTTTCTCAAGAAACTCTTGTGCAGCCATGCGCACAGATGGCTTCTCTGGCAACTGATGCTTCCTCTTCTTCTGAGCCCTACTCCTGACACCATCAGCTCGACTAAGATCCCGCATACCCTTCTTCTGCTCTGAAGTATATGAATGCTTCCTAACATTAGCTCAAAATCTTTTTGACACTAAAGTAACCTATTAAAACCAAGATTCAATAGCACACCTGGCGTCAAATCGGGCAATGAATGACCAATGAATCTTGCTGCTGCCTGCGAATTCAAGGTAGTTGAAGGTCGCAATGGTGCTGTCATCAAATTTTCATTAGAAAAACAAACGAAAGAATTAACAAATCACATAGAGAAACCCCTGTAGTCACCATAAGATTGATAAATACCTTTGCTCCAGTGATCAAATCGCTCTAATTTTTCTTCATACAAGCTCAACCTATCCTGCAACAAAAGCCCAGAAGCCAAAACAATCAAATAAGACATACCCACACGAAATTTCCAGTTGAACATTAAAAAAACACAACTTTTTTTAGCATACGAGCTCTTTTCTGATGGGATGCTCATCTGGGTCGATTCCATTACATCTCAATCGCGCTGTTCAAACAAAGGTAGGAACAAAAACGATGGTAAAGACGAACTTGGTAAGACAAAAAAGAGAGCCTGTGATATGGGTCACCTGAGAATAGCGCGGTGGCGGCCTTGGAAAGCGCGAGGAAGGCTCGAGCGCGGTGGAGAGGAGGCATCTCGGCGAGGGCTTCGGGCTCAGCCGTAGAGAGGAATTGGAGGAGGTTGGACCTCAAATCCTCAGCGTAGGTGAGGGTTTCTTTCAAGGATTCCATATTTGCTAATGGGATCAAGCCCTCGGCTTCTTCTCCACTGGCGCCGCCCATTCTTCTTTCTTTTCCTTTTCCCTTTCCCTTGTCCTCGTCTGAGAAGGAGAGAAGCGCGAGAGGTAACAATAACAGAGGAAGACGTGGGGTTTTGGTTGGAATTTAGGGTTGTGATCTATTTGCAAGATAATCACAGCCGTCTATTTTCCTCCCATTATTTATTCCTCCAAATATATATATATATATATATTATCATGATAGCTAAATACATTTTAAAGAATAAAATCACTTTTGATTTAATACCCAGCCAAATGATCTTGCTAGTTTATTCTAAAAATATTATTAACCCCTTTTTCTAATAAAAAAACCTTTTAACCAAAAAAATAAATAAAAAATCAATGCACATCTATACTTATCTTTTAACACTTAACAGCCCTCACTTATAATTAAAATAAAATTAATCATATTATTAATATAACATTTGAAAAACTGATATTTGAAGTACTGAAACCTCCTCATTAGTTTTGTTACATAATAATCTATTAGGGGAGAAGTCTCTCACCATTAATTTGGACAATAGAAACAAAGGATGAAGAAAAAGCTATATAAAAGTGAAACAAAATAAGTTAGAGAAAAAGAGGAGATAATTATTACTACCTTATGGAACCCATTATGAACTTTATGACAATTATGACATTATATTGCCCTATTATGGCACTCAAGATGAGCAATAATTGAAAGTCTCATGATAAGATAATTAATAAAACAAAAAACTATGGGATAAGTAAGACTTAGGTAATTTGGGAGCTTGTATTTGGTGTATGTGTAATGGGCCCATTCCTAGGCCCCATATCTAAGCCCACATAGCAACCAATTTTTTCTTACAATTTTTAGATTTAATTAAAAAAAAAACATGTCATGATCATATTTGTGTGCATTATATAATAATATGGCTAAGAATATAAGATCATGGTCTGGAAGTTTAGTTGACGATGACATAATTATAACACCTATTTGTAATTGTGTTACTCTCTCAAATTATATTATCCTTTGAGAAAAAAATAAAATAAAATAAAATATTAATATAATATTGGATAATTAGTTGGGTAGCAAACTTATTAAGGAGGTTATTCTTCCGCCTATACGAAATACGGTGCAAACAGTTTCCTTATGCCACGTGCCTAGAAAACCCTCGTCCTCAATTAATAAGCGAGAGTGCGAACGAACAAACAAAAAGGAGACATTTTTTTATCTCTTTCTTGATTTCTTCTCTTCTCTCCTCTTTTTCTCTTCTCTTCTCTTCTCTTCTCTTCTGTTTCATGGCGGAGGCGAAGGAGCCACTGCTTCGATCAAATCCCTCGCCGCAGCCGTCCGCATCCCTCCCTCGCCCCTCCTCCACCGCTGCTATAGGCGGCGGTGTCACCACGACCTCCGGTTCCAGCGGCCGCCGTCCTCTCTTCCATGGCCTGGACGTCCTCGGACTCAAGAAGCGGGGTGGCGGACTCCGGTCCTGGATCCGAGTAGACGCCTCCACCGGCGGCTCCCAGGTCATGGAGGTCGACAAGCTCACCATAATGCGGCGGTGCGACCTCCCCGCGCGTGACCTCCGCCTCCTGGACCCCCTATTCGTGTACCCCTCCACGATCCTTGGGAGGGAGAAGGCGATCGTCGTGAATCTCGAGCAGATCAGGTGCATCATAACCGCTGATGAAGTGCTATTACTGAACTCCCTCGATTCCTACGTGCTCCATTACGTGGTCGAGCTCCAGCGCCGCCTCGCTGCGAATTCCTCCGACCCCGCATCGCCGGATTACCTCCCCTTCGAGTTCCGCGCACTCGAGCTCGCCCTCGAGGCGGCATGCACCTTCCTCGATGCGCAGGTATGGTTCTAGGGTTTCTAAGTAGAATTAAGGAGAAAATCCCCCCCTTTCGATGGGAAGAGGATGAAAATTTTGCGGTTTTCTTCTTGGATGTCACTTCTATCCGATGATTGTATGGTTTCTGACTAGAATTGAAGGGAAAGATCCCTTTGTCATGAGAAAAAGATTGAAGCTTTGAGGTTTAAAACTATAAGGAGAAAAGCCCCTTCCCGATGCGCAGCAGAAATTTTTTTTAGAGTTTTGGTCTGTGTTGCCGCTTATGGATGATATCTATCTAAGTCGAATTAAGGAGAAAAAGATCTTTTTGGATGAGAAATTAGAAAAGAAGCTTTCATGTTTGTCTGATAGTTCTAGGTTTTCGAATTAGAATTAAGGAGGAAAAATCCCTATTTTGATGAGGAAAGAATAGATAGAAACATAAGATTAGGGAGTGTGGATGTCAGTCCATTAATCTCTGACTGGTAGGTAGAGAAACACGTTCATCTGTTCTAGCAGTTGACCCACAAATGATTAATACGTTGACTGCACCGTAAAAGAGCAGTTACATTTGTATCATTGACTATATCTATTGATACTACCTTGGGTTTTACCTCTAAGAGGGATTGGCTATAGAGTCGGAGAAATTAGGGCTTGATGTCAGGATATGATAGAATGAGCTTCAGGCAGCACAAGTGGCTCATGGGAAAACATTGGAAAGAAATCCTTTGAAGTTCTATTGTGGCGCATCCTATCTTTTGATGATTGACTCTCACTTCCCTGAGCTAGAAAGCTAACTTGATTGTATTTTATTTGTAGTAATAACTTGATTGCCACACTTCTTTGCTACTGTCCATGATTATTTCTCTTGATCAATCTTCTGCAAGGGATCTTGGGTCCTCCCAGGAATGTGATTGTTCCTGACTTCTTCCAGTTAATGTTAATTACATGTGATGTTAGCTTATCTGCTTCTGTTTGGACTCAATTTACAAATGTCCATTTTATCGAATTAATTCAATGTTGAAGCATAGTGGAAGCTAAAGGTTTTTTGCCATTTTGGTTTCATTAATCAGGCGGCAGAACTTGAAATTGAAGCATACCCCTTGTTAGATGAGCTAACATCAAAAATAAGTACTCTAAACTTGGAGCGTGTACGCCGTCTAAAAAGTAGACTCGTCGCATTGACTCGGAGAGTGCAGAAGGTAAATCTATATGTTCTGCTTGTCATTTTATTATCATCTGCCAGTAGCATCTGAATTTTGTTCAAACACTACGCAGGTCAGGGATGAAATAGAGCAACTGATGGATGATGATGGTGATATGGCCGAAATGTATCTCACCGAGAAGAAAAGGCGAATGGAAACATCATTCTTTGCTGATCAGTCTTTTTTAGGATGCAACAACACGGGTGGTGGATTGTCAGTTTCTGCACCTGTTTCACCTGTTTCTTCCCCACCTGAATCAAGGAGGCTCGACAAGGCCTCGAGCTTTTCTAGGAGCAGGCATGATAGTGTGAGGAGTTCCGAGGGCACTACAGAACACATAGAGGAGCTGGAAATGTTACTGGAAGCATATTTTGTGGTCATTGACAACACTCTTAACAAGTTGACCTCGGTAACAGGCTGTCTGCTTGACTTGTAATCTATCCTTAATATGCCTAGTTGCACTAAACGGCGTAATCTTGTTTCCTCGCTTTTCAGCTCAAGGAGTATATTGACGACACTGAAGATTTCATCAACATTCAACTGGTAATTTCACGCACATACACCAAGATTGAATGTTCTGATTTGAGAAAATTGTTTATGCCCAAAGTTCATATCAGCATGCTTAGTTGGTCGATCATAGTTGAATGCTCTGTCTCCGGCCATTGCTAGAATTTTAATCCCGAAAACTGCTACGTTCTTCATACTGACAAAGTTCACTTTCAAGTCTTGGATTGCTCAACTTGTTCTGTCTAATGACCAGCACAAGTAAATCAAACTTATAGAAACCAAATATACTTCTTCAATTTTGGTGGCTATGTTCAGAAATGTTCTAAATTACATCTGGCAGAAATTTTATCGCCATGTACAGATGATGACATGCTTTGAGATAAATTTTAATGGAACTATATCTAAAGGTGCTCATTATTCGATAACATCAGATTTGATTGTGTGATTTTTTTTTAAAATATAGGATAATGTCCGGAATCAGCTGATACAGTTCGAGCTACTGCTGACAACTGCAACATTTGTGGTTGCCATATTTGGCGTGATTGCTGGAATCTTTGGGATGAATTTTGCCATACCATTATTTGATGAACCTGGTGCATTCCAATGGGTGCTGATAATTACTGGGTTGAGTGGTCTAATAATTTTTTGCTTGTTCCTTTTCTTCTTCAGGTACAAACGACTAATGTCCATGTAAATTCTTTGGGTAGCTCAATTTGTTTTGTCATTCATTGGGTTACTCAAAATGGGTAAAGCTTTTCCAATCAATTTTTCTTTTGTATACATAATTAATAATTTTCTTTGATGTTCATAGTCCAAATGTGCAAATGCAACTGTTGGTAACTACTAATGTTGAGATGGGAATAAGCTCAAAATTTCAGTTGAGATGTCATCATATTCTTTACATTGCTTTCTCATCGATGATCATCAGCTTCATCATGTCTAAAAACATTCTCAAACCCAAAAAAAAAGAAGTTTGTATTTACTCTCGATCGATTGTTCAGAGAAATTGATGATATTGGAGTAACATAGGAAAGAAATCCATTCAAGTTGTATATATTGTTGTTGTACATCTCGTTTGGAAGGCTAACTTGTCCATGAACATGACTGCTGGAACAAAGATAGATAGATAGATTGATAGATAGATAGATTCTAAGTTCATAACACATCTAAATCTAGAAAAGCTAGAAAACCAACATCTTCAACATCTCCATGACCCACACCCAGTGGGAGAAGAAGCTCTCTCTACTAACTTTAACCTCTGCGGTTTCTATCAACGACGTCGCCGGCCCTGGCGGTATTGCCATGGGAGTCGCGGGCCCTCGGCCTGTGATATAACATGTAGTAGCCCACGGCGCCGACGGCGAGGGCTCCACCTACGGCCATGGTGGTGTTGCTGAAGGGCATCCGCCGCCGCAGAGCACCCGCAGTATCACTAGTAGACATGGTGATTCCCTCCTTTCTCTTTCCTCCTCCTCCTTTTTACCTTTTACTCTCTACTCTGTTATTCTCTTCTCCCTTTTGGCCTGCTTCTCTCTTTCTTTGTCTCTCTTTTCATGGAGATTTAAGGTGCTTAGTAAGCGGTAGGAGGAGGCGAGGAAGAGAGACACGTAGGAGGCTGACATGTCTACATGCGCCGCCACGTGGTTGTTTGAGGGGACTGTTCTCAGAGTTGGGATTCTCTAAGCGCGAAGTAGGATGAATTTGCTACGAGCTGAAGCCGAGTTGAATTTAAAATGACATTTCACCGATTCGAATGAAAAAGTACAAACGATGAGGCATCAATATGAATTAAATCAATAGAATGAACGACATCTTTCCTCCTATTCTAAACCAAAACTATGAAACTCCACTAATTACCCAATAATTAGTTCAAATCACTCAGAAAGCGAACCCCATCATCCCCAAAACAACCAAAGCACCCAAAACTCCTCTCTTAACCACCGCCACCCCATTAGACCCACTAGTGGGAGCAATGGCAGGGCCCTCATAATCCACCGGCGCCGGCGCCGGGGAGATCCCGCGAAGCGCGTGCCTCTCCGACATCACCACCACGATCATCTTCTGTCCCTTCTGGCAAGCCCCCTCGGCTCCGCTGACGAAGTAGTACGCGCCGGACCGGTGAAAGCTCACCACCGTCGTCCCGTCCTTGTGCGCCGCGATCGGGTTCGACGTGTTGCAGCTCAAGTAGTCTTCCCTTGTGACTTGGAGAACAGAGTCCTTCGCAGCCTCATACCTCCACACTATTGATAAGAATTTAGGAAGTACCCATATGTTATTACAAACTGACAATTGTACTCTGTTCTTGATAAAAGAACAGGGGAGATTTTAGATAGATAATAACGGATGTTTACCGAGGGAGTCGCCGACTTGGAACCGATTTGCCTCTGCCCATTTGTTGAGGGTGTCTGACGTAGATGTTGGGATCTTCCAGGAGTCGGTGCTGCCTCCAACCAAGAAGTCTTTAGCCTCTGAGCTGATGCTGCTGATGAGGAGAAAAGTGGAGAAGAAGAGGAGGGAAGAAGACATTGATGCCATGTAGAGAGGTTGACGTTTGATTCAAGAGAGAGATAGATACAAGAGAGCTAACAAAGCTTCGAGGTAGAGAGAAGGAGAAGTATATTATGGAGATATGGGTAGTGATTTGGGTTATTTAAAGGGAGGAAGAGAGAGGAAACTAGCCGTTGGAAGTGAAGGGTTTGGAAGTGCCTGCTACGTTTCTCGACGCATTGTTCTGTCGGTTAGTAGTCTAACGGTCGGCAATAGAGTCGATCAATTATGCTTACAACGTTCAGATAGAGTCGATCAATTACCAATCTTCTATTTAATTATCTATTAAATAATTTAAAAAAAAACACATCACATCATATATTATTATTAATCACAAGATTAAAAAGAAAACTGTTGTTAACTTATATATTTTAATCTCTGATAAAGAAAATTAAGTATTGTTATTCTACTATCATTAAATATAGTTACTTTACGGAAATTCTATTTGCGCATCAGAAAATCATTTCAAGTTAACTAGCAACTGAAAAGAGAATTAAAAAAAAGATCGACTAGCAGAGGTGAAAAAAAAAATTAAAAGCATCAAGGATCGGAGGTAAAATAATATAAAAAAAGTATATGAATATTTTTATAAAAATAAAATAAAGGGGGATAACAGAAAACTCATTACAAAAATCTTATTGTCAATGTAATCATTTAGCTTCTAATTAAATTATTTAGCATTCTGTTTTTGATTGCAGGAGGGTTTAGATGCTGATGTTTTAGTTTGAGCTTATTTTGCGCTCAAGATTAGCTGCTACTAAGCACTACTCAAGTTTACATTTCTTAGATGAGATGACATAGTTATGTGTTATATCAAATATATGATATCACACAAGTTTAGGTGACCTCTTCTTGGACATCCTTTTTTTTATTTGTTAACATATACTAGGTCGCCAAGTTAACTATATCCTATATATATATATATATATGTATGTATGTATGTATGTATGTATTAGGTAATAGCATATGTTATAAAAAAAATACTCAAGCTTAGCTGCTACTAATTACTATTAGCTTAGCTACTAAGGTTACATCTATTAGATAGAATTGTGAAAATGGTTAAAATCTTGTTGATGTTTAACTATTAATTTCCCTAATAGCAGCAAAAATAATTAGCGGGGTAAAAAAATTTAAAAGCTTAAACTAAGGCGCTAACAAAATTAAATTAATAAAAATAGTTATATAGTACAGTGGGGTATATGAATGTTTTGCGAAATAGTGGGAGGAGGGCCCCTTTCTAATTCCGCCCTTAATTTTTTTATATTATTATTTATACTACCAGAGAAAGAGATTAAAAAGCAACTATTTCAACACTCGGAAACTCCAGAGAGTTACAATTGTTAATCTTGTTTTCAACAGTCTGAAGAAAAGTCACCCGTTAATCTACATCATTTAGACGATAGATAAGAACAACCATCAATTTCAAGTTTTATGTGATAAGAACAACGGATGTATATATTTTTAATTATTTTGTTTCTAAAGCCTTAATATTTTCTCTCTAACTGCAGGGGCTAAGATAATATGCTTTTGTGATAACTTAGTTTACTTTGCACTCAAGCGCTACTATATTAGCTATACTTAGGTCATCGTTACTGTAAGATTAGGTTTATCTTTTTAATGAGGGTCATATGTAACCACCTAATATAATTGCTGCTTGAGCTAATTTTGCAGTAATTGATGTAATTGCTACTCCTATCAACCTTTATGAAATTGTTAAAGTGGTGTTAATGGCTTGATGCTGAATTGTAGTCTTTTTCTACTTCTATGTGTCGCAATGCAATTGCTACTCTTTCAAACTGTTTGATTATATATAGGCATGATCACCTTGAATTTAGTATCCACTTCAGAAGACCACACGACACTCTTGCTCCGATGAGGTCAAAGTCTTTTTCCTCCATTACCGTCTCCTTAGAGGTCCTCTTCAACATGAAAGGACGTTAATAACGATTCCTAACAGTAGTAGCACTTTTGTTCAATCCCCGTCAAAAGCCAAAACCTTTTCTCTCTTCTGTCGTCGTCGAAGAAGCTCGAAAACATAGGGGAGGAGCGTCTCTCGAGGCTTCCATAGTGGAGGAGAAACCGAACTCGGCAGTGGTGTCGCCCTCGCCGCCAGATCGTTCTCTTCGCAGCTGCTCGGCGGCCTGGGATCGTCGCCGTGCCGGTTGTGGGAGTGCCTTCATCACAAGTTTTATGACAATGGGCATTCAACTGGGAAGTTAATAATTTGATTCCCTTGTTCGGGAATCACATCGCCACCTTCATCTCCATTGTTGTTAGCAGGAAATCCCCATTATCTCCGTTATTGTGTGCTTCACTAGTCCTATATGCATGCATGATTCGCTTCATGGATCAAGCAAACAATTTTACAGCCCTTAAGACTTCTGTTTTATGCGGAAATAATGAGATATTCGAGAGGTAATATAAGGTGTTAGAATATAAAATATAAAATATAAAAGTCATTGTTCACTAGTAACTTGAGTTTTTATATAGTTGATGAGTTAATATAAGATTAGTACTACCAAAATCAACAAGAATGTTCTAAAATAGGGTGTATCAATGCACTAACTAGGCTTCCGGTTGGAGACCTACATCTAAAATTTTGACAAACACACTCTCTTTATCCTTCAAGCAATTTTCTGATTTTAGTACATAAACAAGACCGTAAGACCCTGTATCCAACCTCTCTTGTTCATTTCATCATACAGCCTTAAGGATAAAAAAGGTTGCATACTTTGAAGAAGTGTCATATGGACCATCCTGTATACTTTGACCATACTGTATACTTTGATACTCGTCGAGATATACCCGGTATGAGAATCTAATCTTCCATCGCCACCACTCACATCGTGACAATTTATGGAAAAAATAAATACCTAAAATCTAACAAAAAGAGTATTTTAGAGATTTTCCGTTATTTAGGTGATCAATATGTTTATATATATATATACATATATATATATATATAGAGAGAGAGAGAGAGAGAGAGAGAGAGAACTGTTCTTAATAAATTATATATACATACAATAATTTAGGAATTCTTAGTATAACTGTTCTTAATAAATATTCATATAGTAAGAATTTATTGATAATAAAAAGTAGAGAATTTTATAATTTGAACTTTAATTTTTTTTTCTATAATTCTAATTTGAAAGGTATTAGTAAAAGAATATTTTGTTACGATATATATAATAATTTTTAAATATATAAATTATTGTTGTCATCTCTATCTCCTTTTGTTTCATCTTCCTTACTTTAATAATCATCTAATAAATTAGATAGAAACTAATTAGAAAGAGAGGTAGAGAGGAGGATTTAAAATAAAGTAGAGAATAAGTACTAAAAGCTCTAACTTCCTCGAGGAAAGATAGATAAAGGAGGAGGAAGTAAGAAAACTAGATAAAGAAGACAGAGGAAAGTAACAGCAACAGTGATAGAGAAAGGAGGTGGTTGAAAAAGATAATAAATTAATATTTTAATATTTTGATTTATATTAATTAGTTAAAATAATATCATAGTGTTAAATTAAAATTATAAAGAAAATGATAGGTCATAATATAAAATCCAAAAAAAAAGTAAAAGATTTTTTTTATTAATTCTCCAATAAAAGAAGAAATAAAGTTGTTAAGATTAAAATGAATAGTGAAAAAGACAACAACACCCGATAGCCGACCAATGAATCAGTGCCTCATTCGGTAAATCTAAAAAATCTATTGTGCTCAAGAGGTGCCCCCCATGTGACCACTCCGTACTCACTCTCTTCCAACAATCTCCCCAATAATCACATGCGGCTTTACAAAACCTTTTGCAACCTTCGGTTCCTCACCCTACACGTTCACATTAATACACGCTTAGGCATCCCAAATCCGAGTCTCCACGCACACGTGGCGACTAGAGAGGCCGAGGGGATTGCTTCCCACTCTGTTGGGGATCCGTAACAAGTGCATGTTGACGGCAGCACGCTCGTCACAAGAGTGGAAAGATTACTAGTCTGTCTCTGTTCTTAAAAGGAGCGTCGTTTTCACTGTGACGCAACTCGGAAAATAACGCGACACAGGATCAAATCGCCTAGGGTCACCAGTTGTTCTTTAAATTAAAAAAGAAAAAAGAAAAGAAAAAATTGTTCTTCGCCAGGGCAACGGTAAAACACACTGGGAAGTGACAGTGGCGGTAAGATGTTGGAAAAGGTCACTGTTATTTCCAAAGTGCATCCGATCAGACGATCGCACCGAAGCACGATCGGTTTCCTGATACCTGTCTTAAGAGATTAAACGCGGACCACAAAAATTATATCAGATGTGATCCGTCATAGAAAGAAACCATGCTCCTTTGAACCGAACCGAATTGACCTTAGTATAAACTAGTTTCTACCGTGGATTGGATACTTGCAAAAGTTCAATGCATGCAGTCGTTTTCCCTATAAATGTAATAAGGAGTAATAATACTTCGGGTTCAGATTGGGTTCACCGTAGAGTTTGGAAGTTGAATCGATCTCAGTACCGGGACGGGAAGTGTCGAAACCTCCGTCCTATGGCCTACCTCTCTATGTGGGGCCTCATGTTTAGGCACAGACCAAGGACAGCTCCCTCAACTCTCCAGGCCGACTATAATACGTGGCCTTTACGCCTCCACGTGTCCAACCTAATCATGTACTCCTCTCTACCTCCCAATAAGATAGACATCTCTGACCAATCCCCACTTCCCCAACACAGAGGTAGGAACCAATAGTGGTAGGCCAGTAGCAGAAGAGAAAGGGGACCAAAACTTTGAAACCGGAGAAGAAACTGAGAGGGAAGAGGCATGGTGAGGTACTGGGGGTTGGACGCAAGGGTATGCGACTCGTGCAACTCCTTGCCGGCGCAAGTGTACTGCCAAGCGGACGCGGCGTACCTGTGCGGCACGTGCGACGCACGCGTGCACGGGGCGAACAAGCTTGCCTCGCGGCACGAGCGGGTGTGGGTGTGCGAGGTGTGTGAGCAGGCTCCCGCCGCCATCACGTGCAAGGCGGACGCCGCCTCCCTCTGTGTCACGTGCGACGCCGACATCCACGACGCTAACCCCCTTGCCCGCCGCCACGTGCGCGTCCCCATCGTCCCCTTCCTCCACCCCCTGACATCCGCTTCCGCCGACGGCGGTCTATTCAAGGTAGCCAACGAGGACGAAGACGTGGAGGAGGAGAAGGAGGCGGAGGCGGATGCCGCCACGTGGCTCATCCCGAACCCAAACGGCAAGCCTAGTACGAACCTCAAGGGGGCGATGGAGGGGACGGATGTCAGATCCGGCGACTACTTCTTCTCCGACGTGGAACCCTACCTGGATCTGGATTATGCCTCCTCCATGGACGCCCGCTACCGCCACACCGACAGCGTCGTCCCAGTCCACGCCAAGTCCGCCGGCGCCGGCGTGGGGTTCAAGCCGTCATACACGGCATTCCCCGCCCAATCCCTTAGCCACAGCGTAAATCACAAAGAAAATTCCAGATACATACCTGATTCCTCAATCGATCGGCCTGCTTATTGACTATTTCTGTTTGAAATCTTCTCAGATGTCGTCGTCTGAGGTCGGGGTGGTTCCGGACGCGAGCGGCGTCGCCGACGTCACGAAGCCTTACGGCGGCGGAAAAGGAGGGGAAAAGGTGGCGGCGCCGATGACGATACCGAGTGCGGCGGTGGATCGAGAGGCGAGGGTGCTGAGGTACAGGGAGAAGAGGAAGAACCGAAGGTTCGAGAAGACGATCCGATACGCGTCGAGGAAGGCGTATGCGGAGGCGCGGCCACGGATCAAGGGAAGGTTCGCGAAGCGGACGGAGGCCGAGCCGGAGGCGGAGGCCGATCAGATCTACTTCTCCTCCCCTGGCTACGGCGTCGTTCCTACGTTTTGAGATGATTCCGGACTCGCCTCTCCTATTTATAGGCAACGGAAATCCAATTAATTTCGTCTCTTTTAGAAATGAGCTCTTGGAATGATTTACATTCTATATTTGGGCTTGGTTATTATGTGGATTTCATGCATTTACTTGGAGCTAACCTCATCTCCTCTCTTCATCTCAAATTAACTGCTGAATTGCCTACAAGGAAGCAGAGTCCAACAATGTCTAATGTTCAGAGAAATCAAAATCTTTTAATATTAGTTTATATCGCATAAATTACCAAAGCACCAAACACCTTCATCTTGCCCTCTCACAAGTCAAACCTCACTACAACCTTAGGAACATTCAGAACAAAATCAAGCCAGCTCCCAAAAGGAAAAAGAAAAAGAAAAAGTAAAAGGTCTCCTATGTGAAGTTAGATGACTAGTAGGGATAGTAACAATCAGTGTCCAGAGAGCAATCATCCATCTCATCAACCTCAATTTCAAGCATCTTCCATCTTTCTGATGCCTTCAGGTCATGGCTGCCTGATAGAAGATGTAGTACCTGAAAGTCCACAAGTTCTTTGTGACAGCAGTTCATCTAGTTTTTTTTGCATTTCTTGTAAAGATTCGACCTACCTTGCTCATCGATGGTCGCCAAATCGATGGCTGCCTAATGCAATTAGATGCAATCTGCACTAGCCTCTGCAGCTGATCTCTGTCATACTCGCCGCGAAGATTTGGGTCAGCCAGTTCAGTAATCTTGCCGGCCTCCAGAAGTGGCTTCGCCTGGTAATTGCATAGAAGCAAGAGACAACAACAAATGAGCTTAGTTTTGATCACAAAACACATGAAGATAATGTTAGAGACTTACCCACTGTATCAGGTTTTGCTTCGAGGAATCCACAGGCCTCCTTCCGGTGACGATCTCCAATAGTAGAACACCGAAGGCGAAAACGTCTGTCTTCTCATCAACAATTCCATGCATGAAGTACTCTGGTGCTAAATACCTGTTTTCACAATTCAGAAACAATTTTATCAGTAGATCTCCTTCATGTATCTCTCAGTTGCTGCTCATGTCTTCCATAATGTAGCTACATCAATGTCATCAGGACTTCATGGTAACATAATTCGACGTCGTAAGCAAACATGTTGCAGATATTGAAACTACTACTATACTTATTCTTCTGTAAGGAGGATGCCGAGATTTTTACCCAAAAGTGCCTTCAATTGGAATGACAGAATGATGACTCCATTGCTTTGGAAGCCATTTCGCCAGTCCAAAATCTGAAATCTATGGTAGGAAGGTATACTTCAGGCTGAGATGCAGAAATGCAGAGAAGTGTAGTAAATTTAAGAGTATGAGACGATTAAGCCCAACCTGGGGTTCAAAGTCCACTCCTAGAAGAACATTGGATGCCTTGATGTCGCGATGAATGACTCTATGTCTGCAACACTTGTGAAGGTAATGCAGACCTCTAGCAATCCCTACTGCTATCTTATATCTCACAGGCCAGTCAAGAAGCTTGTTATCTTTTCCTGAAAACATTACAAAGTCTTTATTAAGCTTGCACTTTTTAAATATTGAAAAGAAAATTGAACTAGGAAGTAGGAGAATCCTTACCATGCAGAGCTGATGCCAGGGTTCCATTGGGACATAATTCAAATATTAGATGGAGTCCATTCTCAATGCAGCAGCCTAGTAAATAGGCTGTATTTGGATGGCAAACATGACCAAGTATGCCCAATTCTATGAGAAATTCTTTCTCCTTGTTCTCATCTGTCTTGCCTTTAGCCAATCTCTTGACTGCTATACATTGGCCATCATCAAGTGTCCCTTTATATACTTCTGCAAATCCTCCTCTCCCCACCATGTTATCTAATTAAAACATGAAATTTAAAAAAAAAACCTTAATTAAGAAGGTAGTTGTGTGGATTGGTATACTTTTTGTTATCCATGAGATTAAATTTTCTAACCTGAGTGGAAGTTGTCTGTTGCAATTGAAATCTCTTGATAGCTAAATAATCTCCACAAAGGCTTCTGTTCTTCAGTATAGGATGAACACAGATCGCTCTCCTTTCCGATTGAATCCCTCGTCGAGCGGAAATAAGGAAACAACGTCCGAATGAAGGATAAGCGGCGCCAAATGTTCCTACGGCTACGAACACCAGTGTCATTACTGGATGGACTAGAACAGTCCTCAAGAACTTGTTGCCTTCCCTCTGGTCCATCTAACACAGCTCTTGGTGAGGTCTTCTCATCTATGCTCTCACTTAAAGACTGCAACTTTTCTCTCTTTGAGTATGCTTTCAAGAGCTTCCGAAGAGGGGATAAACTTTTAGCTAAATGGGTGTCACTTTTATCCCATCTTGAAGTTGAAATTCGACTATCTGTGAATCACCAACTAAAAGAATAAGTATGAAGTTCAAAAATTTATTGCAATGAAGTTAAATTCTCTCACCTTGATGCATCTCAGGATCCAATTCAGCTGCATTTTGTCTCATACCTTGTTTCCCAATAGCGATTACAGAGCAACCTTTTGGAGCATACATGAAGCAATAATTTGAAATTTCATAGGAGCTCCTAGAATCAAAAGAAGTTTACTCTCAAATTAATTGTCAACAGACTGAAATAAGAGTGTATAACATAGAAGATGAAGACAATTATAGTGTCACCTCTGAGTTGAATTCCTTGAGTTGCCAACGAGAAGGTAGCTGGCCTCAGTATGAGCCGCTTCATCGATGAGACCCCTTCCAATGCTAGAACTAGTCCTGACCTTCGCCTCCAACTTTACCTATAACATCAAGGATCTTCGAATATATCAAGCAATTTCAATTCATTTTAGACTAGTTAGCACAAACCTTGAATCAATTTACCTGCTTCCTTTCACTGGCCTCAACAAACTCTCCGAGCATTGAAATAACAAATGCCTTAGCTTGACGCAATCGAGTCTTCTCGGAATTAATCTTCTTCCTTTCCTTCCCTACTGTCATTCGTACACACCAATGTGACACAAATTCAACTAAACATAGGCATGAACATATCTATCTCCAACTTGAAAGAGTACTGACCAAGAACATGAAGCGCAACGACTGTGTCATTCGTATGCGCCGCGACTCCTACCGCCCACGATAGAAGCTCCATGCTTGCTCGAGCGTCGAGTGAGACACCGACAAGTATTCTAGAGCTCGGAGGGCACTCCTCTATGGTATCCATGTTGGAAGAAAAGAATCAAGGCTTTGTTTCTTTCTTGCAATGCAGGGAGGGAAAGCGACACCCGTGAAGTTTAAATTTGAAGAGGCTGCATGGATGGAGATTGAAGGAGGTTGGATGTGGAGACCACCATTTTGCTGTCATTCAACTAGGCTTGCTCAAGAAGTATACCAGAGGAGTAGATGGAGAGGATATGAATTCTCTGATTAATAGATAGGATGGGGAGGTGATGATCTTTTCATTACTGTTTTGGCTTCCATTGAAGATAATGGTGGTTGGTAGGAGGAGGTTTGGGGTGGAAGCAAAGGTTGGAAGATTGATTTTTATCTTGTTGTTGAAGCCAAAGCATGTGGCCATGGAGGTGCTGATAAAAGTTCATAACTCACTTATTAGTCTTTAACCATACTGGAGCTCCACTTCCTATAATGGCTTTTGCCCTCTCCCTTTTTAAGCCACTGAAGAGATATTAGAGGTTAGGAGATGCAATCATGCAAAAGGTGAGAGGGCAATAGGATTTGAGAAAAAGAGAGGCCAAATGATGTGTGGAATGGAGGGTCCTAGCATAGTGGTTCTCTTTGTCTGTCCTAAGATTCTGGAAGAATTGTGGTGATTCCTTAGATCACTTTAGCTGCACAAATCCTTATCTAAGAAAAAGGCACAATTATTTAGAGAACTTGCTCTGGTAATATTTTTTAAATTTAAGAACTTAATCTTATTGTAATCGGACCAAGTTACAGCCACTAGTCAACTATTAATTAAAATATAAAAGGACTTAATTATCCTCACATATATACAACCAAATTTAACGATGAAAGGGATAGTTTAATCATTTAACATATTACTTACAACACTCCATGTCATCTTTTGGGAGGGAATTCATTTTCTTACCTACTTCTTCCTCCTCTGCACCTGTTGAATAGTAGAAAGCTCTACTCTGCTCTGTAATTTGGTCATTGGTATTGTTAGTTTTAAATGAAAAATCTAACAAAATATGACTTAGGCTGGATTACAAAAGGATTAAATTTTGCACAACAGAGGATATGTAAACAACAACACATGAATCTTGATACAGTTAAGATATTACAATTCTTGAAGAAACTATTCTCATCATATATTATGGCAACCCATTCATGACCTTCCTCCTGTCACCGTACATCAGATAGGGGTCATGCATCTTCTGCACCTCCATGGTCCCAAACACCCCATAAACACTAGTCTCGTTCTCCATTGAGTACGCCATCTTCTTCTCCTCCTCCTCATCATCATCACCATCATCCATATCCATCAAATGCTCCCCATACCTCACACTTTCCAACCTCATCACCCCATCCATCTTCTTCTTCCCTCTTATCACCTCGCCACTTCCTCGAAGTATCTCCACCACCTCCCTCATGTCCGGCCTCCTCTCCGGCTCCCCTTGCACGCAGAGCACGGCTGCCTCGACGACACGTGTAATCTGTGCCAGAATATGAAAGATTTTAAATATAAATTCCTTTCTTCTTATGTAAATATAAAACAATAGAAGTAGCCATCGTGAGTTTATCATGACCTCCGCCATATCAAAATTGCCACGTAGTTTCGGGTCGACAAGGTCCCGGATCCGACCTCTGGAGATGAACGGCTCAGCCCACTCGGTAATGGTGCGCCTAATTCCTCCGGGGAGCTTCTCGATGGGTTTGCGGCCGGAGACGAGCTCGAGGAGGAGGACTCCGAAGCTGTAGACGTCGCAGCTATCGGAGACTTTTCCCCACATGGCGTACTCCGGGGCGAGGTAGCCGAGGGTGCCCTTGACGCGGGTCGTCATGTGGCTGACGCCGTCCGGGATGAGCTTGGCGAAGCCGAAGTCGGCGACGAGGGGTTCGAAGTCGGAGTCAAGGAGGACGTTGCTGGCCTTGATGTCGCGGTGGATTATATGCGGAGTCACCTCGTGGTGCAAGTATCTGCATAACATTGATATGATATACATAACATATACAACATTCCACCTAGAGGAAGCAAGCAATGTGCAAAGACTAATATAAGAAACTTAATTACACTAGGCCTTGTGCGGATCCCATTATGATGTTCATCCTTTTGTTCCAGTCCAATTGCACTTCGCTTGCAAACTGGCCATGTAAATGGGATAAAACGCTGAGATTGGGCATGTAGTCATAGACGATTAACCTCTGATCCGTTCCGGCACAATAACCTCTGAGACCCAGCAAGTTCTTATGGCGAACTCTTGCCAAAACTTCAACCTCCACAGCAAATTCCATCTCAGCTTTCGAGTTCATGGCCTTCAATTTCTTCACAGCTATCTGCTCAAACTCAACAAACAGTATATCGATTATATGTTAGAGTTGTAACATCCTAGATCAATTATTCATAACAAAGTCAAGTACGTACGTACGTACGTACCTGAAGGCCATCGGTGGTCTTTCCCCAGTAAACGCTTCCAAAGCCCCCTTCGCCGAGCTTATTCTCCTCGCTAAACCCATTAGTTGCAGAATAAAGCTCTTTGTAGGTGAATATTCTCCACGTACTATTCATTCCTCCGCTGACAAATCTATGATTCAAACTAAATTAAGCCATGCATCAAGAAAATTATCATGGATTAAGTAATGGGAAATTAAAAAAATAATAAAAATAACACTTACTTACCCATGTTCTACCTTCTCGTTTCCACAGCACGAGCTCATGAATGAGCCCATATCCTCGTCTTACCGACTATCTCCTTAACGTTAATTAGCTTCCTCGTGTGTTTATATCCCTTTGCCGTCAGAACCATGGGAGATGGAAAATGAGAAGAACCTGGGCCGTCCGTGGCCGGCCGAACAAACTAATAGGTGTCCACGCGGCAGCATACATGGTGGAGCCCACTTGTATTTGAACACCTCAGGGTGCCACGTGGAGGGACGGAGTAGGTTGACCGAGGAGCAGGCCCATGTAACTATCATATTATGGGCCCAAATATTTGATCTCAAACAAACGGCCTATATATGGATTTCTGAGAGGTGCCCTCTTTGATTTATTACGGATCAAGTAGTAACTCCAATTTCTATAGCTAGTAGTAGGATCCGACCGTTAACCTACCGGTACTCTAATTATCTAGTTATTTTTCACCCAGCAGCATTATGCATGGCACTATGTAGTCATTGTCATCCTCTTCGAATTAAGCCCAACAACTACATACCAAGAATCTTAGCCAAGAGGCACATATTAATTAGTCATATACCTCTCAGTGGCCCTGCTGTGTTCCCCCCTTGTCATTTTAACACTGTGAGACCCTTTTGGTAGCATATAACGAAGGGGGATATAACTATCATCGATCCAATGGCTCCTCATCTGCATGTTGTCGGCCACCTTCACTACATCTCTCCTTCTCATCACCCACCTTTATCTCAGAAATCATCTCTCCACTCTTCTAGTTTGTTGAATTTAACATCACTTGAAAGGCTCAGTTCATCAACCCCAAATCTATTCTGATCGATGCTATAAGACAGGGATAAGCATACAATATTATTTACGCCGTATATTTATTTATTTTTATTATCTCAATATCCGAATATTATTACGCCGTTACGGGTTCCTACGCGCTGTCCGCTCGCCGCATCCCAAACCCATACCCGCGTCCGGTCTCCACCTGCCCCTTAAACTCGCAATTAGAAGTCTCCACGTAGAGTGTATTTCAGTTCGGGTTCCCGTGACTCCTTAATAGCTGACGGTCTACTTACCTCCCTCGGATAAGCGAAATATTCTTTCTTTTCTAACAGTGTAGATTTATTTATTTAAATTAAGAATATTTAGAAATAAAATAGTCATCTAATAATTTTTGCCTGCATCGTCGAGCAGAGGATATTAGATAGTTGTTCCCAAATCCTCATCTCAAGAAAAATTTACATTTCCGAACCCAAGAAAAAGAAAAAATAAAAAGGAAAAAGGAATGGTAGCTTTACTGCTGAAGCTCTGTGTTTTTGTTCATTTATACTCCCTGAATCGGAGTCTGGTCACCCAGCGGTGCGGTTACACCCCCATCAATCGCCTTCTCTTCGTCCAATCTCTCGTCCCCATCCTTGGCCTTGTCGGCGAACGAGGAGGCGCGGCTACAGATGGGCGTGGCGAGGTAGGAGGGTTTCACGTCGCCGGCCATGATGACGAAAGACGGCGCCGGCTTGGCACAGGCCGCCGGCTTCTCCGCGTCGCGGCCGTCGGCGTCGGCGTCGGCCTCGTCGCCGGCGCCTCCGGACTCGAGGTAGCCGGAGAGCTTCCAGTAGGAACAGGCGAGGACGAGGAGGGCGAAGGCGATCAGGCCCAGCATCGCCGCCAGCCCCCCGAAGAGGTACGGCACCGGCGAGTGCCACGTGGAGTGGGACCCGACCGTCGCCGGCTCTGACGTGGATGACGGCGACGTGGAGAACTCTGCCCCTGGCCTCATTGGTTTTCCCTCTCTCTCTCTCTTCCTTCTCTTCTTTTCTGCAGAGAGAGACTGACTGATTGTTGGCGATGGGGGACATGGGGAGGAGGGAATGGGGGGGTATTTATATAAGAGAGAAGAGTTTATTTGAGGGGCAAAATGCATATATATAGTAGGAATTCATATAAAAATATTTTCATCAACTAGAAAGAATGAAATAAGAAAAAAGAAAATACTTTGGAAGACCACTTAGGTTAATTCATATATTTTTCCTCACCTAGTAGCTACTAAGAATGGCATGGACAAAGAGAACATAAAAAATTACCAATTGCCCCATTGATTTTTTTATTTTGCCCCCTCTAATTTAGAATAAATATGACACGATTAATTTTTTTTTTTCATTCAAATTAGCGTAAAATTATTACAACATTTTTTAATGCATTTTATATTGTTAAAGTACATATTAATCTTCTAGAAATTTTTTTTATGATCATATATTTAAATAGAGAAGTAAAATAATACGAACGAAAGTTCATAATTTTAGGCATAGGAAGTTAAAATTTGTAATTTAAATATATAATACTATTCGTTTCTCCATTAGATATGATTAATGCATGCATTAACAAAGTGATAGCCAGGTAATCAAGTCAAGTAGGGGTTTAATAAATTTTCCCCCATATCTTTTTAAACATCATCTAATAATTGGAACAATCCATATAGAGAGATATTGGATGCATAGCTAAACACTCTTAAAGTAGTAGTGAATACTCCACTATGGAGATATAGATTGAAAGAGATATATGAAGATGAAATGTGGGCAAGGGAAAGGTGGTTGGCTATTTTCCTTCATTAGTTGCTTTTGCCAACTTGTAAGCTTATTTAGATAGGATAGAATGAAGCCACTTAAAATAATCTCAACCTCCTCTTATATTATTGTCACAATGGAAGTTAGTAATTAGATTAAAGTGATTCTATACTTTTCTTTGTAAGTTTCTTTAATTAAACTAATGTCGCTGGGGTTCGGAATTCGAGAACACTTAATACAATATGAGTTTGAGTAGTACTACTATGTTGATAGTTCCTTTATGTTGTTATTAACCATTTGAAATATATTATTTAGAACCATCAAGTAATATAATTACTATAATTATGAATAAGTGTGTTTAGAAATAATGTGCAATTAAAAAAATAGAAAAATAAAAAACTCCGGTAATGTCACCACGAAGGCGGAGCACCCGATCCCGATAAAGCTTACGTGTCGGCTCCTTGGAGTGCACGCAAGTCCGCTTGCCATCGTTCCCCGAGGGCAAAACTCCTCCGCGGTGGCCGGGATGGGCTCCTCCGCCGACGACCATGTAACGTGATCCCCGGAAACTTGACCCGTCTGCTGACCCGACGCCATCGCCGGCCGTTGGATGATCGTTAGACGGCTCTGATCGGGAGTACGGTGGAGTGGGTGGGAGGTCCCACCCAGTTTGTGGTTTTGCCTGCCACCTGAAGTGGGCCCGGCAAAGGTTTAGTTGGGCCGTGGTGGGCCCGGATGAAGCGTCATAGCCCACCGTACGGGATAAGGACAAATGGGATTTAGCTACGTACAACATAACGGAACAATTTAACCATAAATTAAGAAAAATACTTTCATAAGTGGAGATCAAGTAGGATTCGAACTCAAATCCTTTTATTCTATTAGTAGGATATAATATTAACTCATCGAACTATGTGGATTGATTTGGAATTTTGGATGTAATTCTAGAATAAGGTGTTGTAATACAGAATAAATTAAAAAGGATTTATGAATACTATTTATTAAAGTTACATCTTATATTATATACTAACTCAATTACTAATTTAGTTTTGATATTTATCCGATCAACATATTTTATATCAAATCAAAGTGTATTTACAGTAATTTTATAAAAATAAAAAAAAATTATCTTTCCATTTAATTTATATTACATCAAAAATAATTATTATACTTTCATTATAAATTATAAGTGAATATAAGAATAATTATTTTTAAAATAAAAACCTCCGTATTGGAATAACTCGATTGATATGCTGGCACACAATTAATAGTCTTCTGTATTGTTTTATATGATTAAAGCTGTCGAATATAGGTGACTAAATTCTTAGCATGCATTCAATGATTTAACTATGAGGATCGATCGGGTTGCGTCATCGGAGGCTAATTATGTGCATCTAATAGTAACACGTATGCATTTTAACATGTAGATTGAACCATTGAATGCCCATAATTAATATGCTTGCGTGTATTCAACGGCTCTTTAAATTTATTTTGATATGATCAGAACCATTGAATGCACGTGACCGACCGATGTGCAAGCATACATTCAACAAAATGGCCACTTATAAAGTGTTCAATTGATTTAAAAACAAGATATATTGCAATCCATTCAATATACAATCATTATATTCCATCATAATTAGAATTAAATTAAAAATAAAAAATAAAAAATAAAAACGTACACTAGAACCCTAAGTTGCATATCCCCATCGTGCATCGATCACCCTCTCAGCCAGCCACCTTGCAACACGTAGGTTGATGCACGATTAATTAGGACCCAAAATGAAGTTTAATTTAATTAGCATGGCAGATATGGCACGCAAAGAAATTACTTTTGTAAAAGCTAACAAGGATAACATATCCAAATAATCTCGGTGTTTAATATAATATCATTTCATTTGGAGTGATCACCGTGGGATTTTTATTCCAAAGGATTTGCAAGAATATACAAGGAGTGGGGTGACATGGAAGCAGGTCTTGGCCACCTTTTAGAGGTCTTTTCTAGAGTTATTTCGACGTAGGCAACTCAGCAAAGAAGAAAAGACTTTGAATCACTAACGACCACAAAGAAAATTTTGCCTCTCTATATCATTAAAAGGGTCAAATTTTTTTAGGTACAAAGAAGAGCCATTTTTTCTGACTTCAAATGGATAGATTAAGGTTTCACTTTTGTGGCATTTCTATGAGGTGACTTAGAAGACTAAATTTACGGCCAACTTGACTCTTATCGGTCTTTGTTGAAATAAAAGCATGAGATCTAAATTAGACATTTTTTTTGGGGGGGGGGGGGGGGGGGGGGGGGGTTTATCACCTAATATTATCCCATCTTATTCTTCCCGTGGTCATGAGGTTAATCAAAAAGGAGTCAGAAAGGAAGCCAAGAAAGTAAGCAAAGATAGAGGAAGAAAGGAATAATTACCCTCTTTTAAGACATCACATATAGGATAATGATATTAATGAGCATTTACCGACGACATCACCGAGTCTTCCACTAGGTTAACTTAACGAATCCAATCTCTAATTACTTTGCATCTTTTTATATAATTAGTGGTGGTATAATTAACAATTCATTAACTACTGCACATGGTTTGCTAACTTGCTAGTAACCTGGAGTGCAGGAGTTTAATTCCTTGCACTTATAGATTGAATCAGCTGTTAGAATTAGTCACAGTAGCCACAGAGGTTATAAGTTTAATTCTTCCGTGTTAATAAGATTATTATTTTTTTACTTAGTAGTATATACGATTTGATCTAGTTGTCTAATGATTCTAATCTATATATAAATAAAAGGATTGCCTCATTTGTTTAACTTATAATTAGCTTGCTGTCTCATGATCTCAGTGGAAACAAGCCAAACAACTGAACTAGTTCTTATTCTAAACTGGCAGCAAATTCCTGCAAAGCCTAGAATCTGCTATCACAATTCAAGACAGGAGGAAGGAGAACAATAAACCGTAGGCTAAGTGCTTGTCTCCTTCACAAAAAGGAGAGGAATTATGAGTGGTGTGGTTGGCACCATCATGGCAATTTGGTAGACTATCTGGTAGACAAGGAATCCAGGCATGGCCCAGCTTCTGGATAAGAACCACAAATAACAATAATTCAAGGTAATACGTATAATGATGAATCTAATCTTATTAACATTCAAACAACTTCTTCTAAAATCACCAGCATAGAATTTTTACTCCATATGGCAAATCTATTTTTCTCTTTTTTTGGCAATCATACATGATGCATGGATTCAGAGATGCAAGGTTCCCATGTCCTCTTTCCTTTTTCATTTTCACCCTAGTGAGCATGTTTGCCGCATAAGGGGGCAATGATGGAAGTTGTTGGAAAACTTTGATCAAGGAGCGTGTCTGCATCTATGAGCTGAGCAAATCCACTTAATTCAAACAAAGACCAATCCACCAAATAGCAATAAGGACCACTAGGCAGTAGACTCTAGTGGAGGATTCAAAGAATCAAGGAGACTACATCACAAAGCATTTCAATTTACTTGAGATCATCTACACAAAGATAATAGCAAGTAAATGAACATAAGATGGATAAAGAATGACAACGCGAGATAAAGAAAGTGTAACTTACATGGCATATGGCATCAGCTATACGAAATCATCGTTGTTTGCTTACTGATTGGCACATGTGGGATAAATAATGTCTTCCTTCTTACAGTATCATACACACCGAAATCAAATTCTTCTAGTTTAAGGAGCAGCTAGAATGGTGAATACAAGATATCTTCAGATGAACATGTGAGATCAGGCCTAAGCAACCAATTCAAACCAGGCAAATTGCAGTGCATGGGAAAGTAGAAAAGAAGAATCGCCATATTCTAACACACCAAGCACCTGGCAAAAATTTTAGAAGCCTTGTATTCGTTGTATCAACCCATTTGCTTCAGCCTTTGGTTGCAACAACTTAGTATATACATGGATAGACTCAGAAAAATACTTTGAATGTGCAGAAAAGAGTTTGTGCAACTCAGTCGAACTTGCTTGTCTAAACAAATGGGTAACAGGTCAGAAATAGGTATATATTACCCAAAGTGAAGTTTTTTCTCTCTTTTTTTTTTTTTTTTTGCTTCAATGATCACATCTCGAGCTGAGAAGAATGCCTGAAGATAGAAAGGAACAAAGATTAACATCTCATTAATATTGTACTCCAAATTGTAAAGTATTATCTCCACTGTGGTATATAAATAACACTATCTGAACATAGACGTGGATTTTGGTCCATGCTGGCGTAGAAAAACAGATATCCTTATCCAAATAAACTTGGACAATGGAGCCAGTCCATTTTTATGCCTACCAGTAATCATCTCAGTGCAACTTGATATGTGTACCTGATCCAATAAGTCAGTCACTCTCCATTTATTACGAGTGAGTGAAATGGCACTCTAATAATCTCCACGAATGTTGAGCACTCCCTGTTCATTGGTTGCTTCCAAGGTTCCCCATCCATTTGCATATAAGCATCTCTCCACTGTCCACCTCTCATTTCCAAACGAATTGCTGCAGCCTGACAAGCATCAGAAGATCAGTTGGTGGATACTACAGTGGAAAGCTGCATATAGTGCTCAAAACAAAAAAGTACCTTTCAATTTCTTATAATATATGATGATTAAAGAATATGTTAGAGCTAAATATTTGATTTAATGAAAAGCAAGGTGGAGTTTATTACCTGAGCCAAGTGCTTAGCAGATATAAGTTCTACCATAACAAGTGAAGCATGCCACCCTTGCTTTAGACCAAAGATTTCAAGCAGCCCATCATCCACTTGGGCCTCAAGAAAGCCTCTCTAGAAGAATCAATAGAAAAGATCAGAAATAAGCTGAGCAACAGGATAAAAAAATAATCAAGAAAATAATAGACAAAATTAAAGTCTAGACTGCAAATAAGACAAATTGAACCTAAATATGGCCCACAAAGGCTTACACAAATTGAGGTCAAAATTAATTGAACTGGTTAGAGAAGAGTTTGGAGCCACTCAAAAGAGTTAAGCAACTTACTCCACAATGTTAAAAATAAAATATAAAGGCCATTATTTTCAAACACCTTAAGTTTTTAGAGTAGTTGATGAGTTAATATAATATTAGAGCCAGAAGATCTAAGTTCAAATCTAGCTATTCTCATCTTTGTCTAAAAATATAAAACCCCACTTATTTAAATTAAATCTATTTTTTGGGCCTATTAAAATATATTAGCTCAAAATTAAGAGAGTGTTAGAATATAAATATAAAAACTAATGAACTTTCTTATAAATCAATTCAAAGTCAATTTGGATGAACGTTGGACACAAATATACATGCAAATAAAGATGTATAAGTCACAGAGATTAAGAGAACAGCAGATACATTTAGCAAAACCAATTTAAGCTATTCTACATACCTTCTCTAAGTAATCAGGTTTCAAGTTTCCCCATGGATTCCTTCCACTTGCATAATTGTGAAGATTTAAAGCAACTATAGCTCTGACACTGCATTAGAAATATTATAGTCAATTCAACAAGATGTTTGAAATAAAGAAGATATCTTAACTAACGTGCAAATTATCCAAGACTTGATTTGATCAATGCTAAATTTGTGAATCAAAAGTACTGTATGTAGGAACTCATAGAAAGAGCACACAAAGAACACACACACACACACACACAAACTCAGGATTCAGGTCACAGTTGATAATCTTGCCTTGGAGGCACGGGAATCTGGGTCCACTCTGAGCAATTGACCTTCTTGATAGATAAACGTAGAATATTCTTGAGTCCCCTGTAATAAAACGTTCCTAAATTAAGAAGACCACACAATTACAAAGCATTATCTTTTAATTAATGTGTTTTTCTTTCCAAGTAGTACAAAAAGAAGCAAAACAAAGTTGATTTTATAATAAATTCTTTACACAAGAGACAGAAAGTATCATTTTGTGGTTTCTGACATATGAGCACATGATCACAAGCTAAAAAAAAAGAAATAGCTGTCTTTAACTCCTTACTCTGCAGGAACCAAAATGTAGGATAATTAGGTGCAAGTCCTACGAGCAGAGCTGTTCAAGCATAGAACATCTAAATGTTATATCTTTCATGCTCTTCCTATCTAATATAGTAAAGTTTAAGTTCTTATTCTCTTGGATAAGTGCACCATATACCTCCGAATAGTTGCTAAATTCATAGATATAGGTTTAGTAAAAACTTAAGTTCGGCATCCAGAATGATGACATGGCAAAAATGAAATGTTTAACATTATTACTTTTTCCGGGGCCTTAACAAACCAAAATTCCAATTGGCTCCGAACAAAAGCAAAAAGTATTCCTTAATGTTTTGAAGTTTTAGAAAGAATTTCAAACAATGAACAGAATGATTTACCAAGAAGATAAATAGGGTGCTGCTAGCGGGATCACAGGAAAGGGACTGCAAATTTATTGAAGGCTATAGAGGGAGAGACATAAATTTGTGACAAATTACTTCCTATAGGAAGTAAGCACAATTTACTAGTAAGAAGAATCAAAAGATATATATTAAAGTGTAACTACATAACTCAGCATGCATAGAAGAAAAGTATTGAGATAGATTACTATATACTAATGAGAAGAGAAAACCTTAAACTAGGATCACTTATGCATGGTGTAAAGAACCATCCTTGCTTGCAGGTATAACCTGCATAAATTAGCTGTCCACATATTCAGATTGTCAGTATTCATTTTAATAATATCTTAGATGAAAAAAGTTGACAAATAATCCAAGTGCTACGAAAGGTAATAGATATGGACTTCACATGCTACAAAATGCTAACTATATGAATGAAGTTCACTTGAGAGAAAGAAAAGAAAAACTCTTCTTATAAGTTATAACAGAATATTAAGATTTAACAATAAGAGTCATTTGATCTCAACTATTAGAGTGAAAACCACTGAAAAACCACGAGGTTATCATTTGAGTATGACTAGTCACTCAGGCAATGAACAATGTTACATGGTTAGGCCAATGAACCCTGTTACATGGTTAGAGAGAAAACAAGTAGTTGGGATATGTAGATGTAACTGGCAGATCATCCATAACAAGGCAAGGTAACTGGATGCGAACAATATTCTAAATATCTGATGATCAGCTAGAGTTCCAAGTTCCAATCACTGGAAAGTTAAGCGCCTAAGATTTAAATATTATTTTCAAAACTTTCACCAAATTATACACATTGAAAGCACACATACACACACACCTTATTAGCTATTGGACCTTGAGCAAGAAATGGTTTTTCATCACGTAAATGATGAAATCCATAAGCAACTTGAGCATCCATTCCTGCATCAGAGAGGAAAGTAATCCAAGGATCTAAGAGAGATACTGCTTTAGGTAAAAAAGAACGACTATTAAAATACCAAAACCATACAAGATAGATTTAATTCCTAGGACATGCACCTTTCCAATTTCAAAATTAGTTATGCTAATGATATTATCATTAAGCAAACCAAGCAATACTAATCAACAAATTGTAATAGTGAAGTTGTTCAAATGAGAATATCAGAGTGAGTTAATCGGAGGATAATTTCATCTTACCTACATCTCATTCATAGGCAGAGTAAAGGGAAATAAGCATGTGAATCAAAAAGAAAATGGTCAATGTGACCAAAGAGAATGATTAAGGACTGAGTAATATGACAAAAAATTGAGACACAAATGAAGTTGACTCAAATAAGAAGTTACCCATATACTCCTATTATGATTTATGAGAAACTCATCACAAATAAATTGAAATGACAACTGCAGTCAAGATAAACATCAGAAGTATACCTATACTAAAGTAATTATAGAAAACCCCATCAAAGGAAGAAACTTTTTCAGGCAACTCTCCGAGAATATCTTCACCCTGCAAAATAATGAACTTTTAATGAGAATAGTCAAGACTCAAGATTGTGACGAAGCAGGTGTAACATCTCTGTTCATTGCTCTATTTGAGTAACTAATTGAGAAGGAAACCCAACAAGTTGCAGTAACCTATAGATGCTGAAAAGAACAAACAGACAGAGGGATGTGGTAATTAACCAATTGGAACTAAGTGCACATAATGATGTTAATTAAACAGACTCATTTTAGTGAAATTATTACTGCTGCAATAAACAGCTCTATTCAAAAGACTCGTTTTAGTGAAATTAGCAAATACAGATAGCTGAACATTCAGAAGTCAAGAAGCTAGTAATAACCTGATTAAAAGTACATTCTCCTAGATTTCTAAGAGAATGCGGAAGATCTACTTCTTGACCTGCTGGCATGGAAACAATGACTCGCCAACTGCATCAAGACGATTGCAATTTTCATCAGCAAGACTCGATATTTTGAATAAACTTAGCAAACACAGGCAACTAGCATTTGCCTACATAACTCAACATTAATTGAACCATGTAGTAATTAAAATTGATAATTAATTGGTGGCTTGATGATTCAAAGCGTCAAAAATGGGCATAGAGAACTAAGATTAAAGATTGGAATATGTCAGTGGATGAGTAAACAGTGGTTACAAGACCAGGATGCAGAAGAATTTATTGTCCGTTCCTGTACATGAAGTGCATTTCTGAGGTGAAGATAACAATTACCTATCTAGACGACAAACTGGACCTGTAATAGCCTTGTAGAGAGACCGTTTCACAGCTGTTCTCCAGGCAAAAGGAAATGAAGCACCCTAAACAATTAGTTGCATGAAATTAAATAAAGTCTAGCAGGATCATTTGAAACTCAAACTAGAAGGAAGCAACAAAGGAAATTAATTTTTACCCAACCAAAGCTCCTTGAAAGATCATTTCCTGTTCCAAGAGGGATGATGCCAGTTGGGGGAACTGGCTCTCTGTTCTGCACATACAGTTCCCCTAAGCATCCTAGTACCCAACCCACCGTGCCATCGCCTCCTGCAACCTAACATGCATAGACAAGATAATTAGTGGGTCACAACATCAAATTATCAGATATCCATCAAGCAATTCCTACATCCAGAAGCTGGAAGACCGTATAAAGGACTGACCATAAAATGCCTTCTAACCAAATCTCTGTGTAAGTGCAAATTATTGGAATTAGGAAATGTAAATCTGTCAAGCTTATAACAAAGATAGGCATGGGATGGTTTCATAGTACATAATTTTAATCAATAGCTAGGCCTAACAGCGAAAGAATAAAACATATAGATAGGTATATTAAGATAGTGCAATTTCTAACACAGAGAAAATCAATTGCGTCTACTAGCTGAAACAAACTCATCTTATACATACCACGACTCTCAAATTCTCGCGGGTGACCTTTGCATAATAATCACCAAGTTTAGCCAACATCTCCAAGCAAGACAAACCATACTCAACAAAGTCGGAAGGTTTCACAACTGAAAGATCAAAAACCTGCATCAAAGAAACATTATTTAAGAATAATAATTATGTTATGAAAAGCAGTCACGACATTTCGGACCAAAAAAATAGAAAATATATGGTTGAGTTTTTGTGAAAAAAGAAATAAAAACGACGCTGAGCAAGAATTTGTTCCAAAAATGAAAAACATATGAATTTCTTATTGAATCTTAAAACATATAAAACTACCTAAATTTCCATTGCAACCAAAACGAACAAATTAGATCAAGAAATAGAGAAATGTGATAGGAAGAAGGGTCACAACACCTGCTCCTCCCCGATCAATTCCTGGAGGCGGCCCTTGAGGACGGGGCCGTGGCGGCCCCCACTGCGACAATTGACGAAGACAACCATCGGCGCCTCCGTGAGCTCCTCATCTGCCTCCACCTCAACCGCTGCCGCCACGGCTATGCTTGGGTCCTTGGATCGGATGGCCGCCACCATTGCCGCCCGGAGGCGACCAGAAATAACCACCCTCCTCCTGAGATCCTCTTTATCCAATCTCCCCCATCCAATCCCACAACTCCTAAACGACTCAATGATCGATCCTCTCGACGTCGCCGTGCTCGGCGTCAACGCATCTCTTTCGCCCAATGCATCGCTCGCCATCCTCTAGATTCCTGGATCAAGAAGAATCCACATCAAATGGGAAGCGGATTAGTTGCAGAATCGGCGAAAATTCCTAAAATCTCCGCATATTTCCTCGACGAATCCTTACCTTCGTTCTGCTCCTCTTGCTCGTAACTCTGAAATTCGGAAGAGAAATAATGCAAATTGGCACCAGAGAAAAATATAAAATTACGACGTGAAATTCGAATTCCTTCCCCCCCTCTCTCTCTCTCTCTCTCTCTCTCTCTCTCTCTCTCTCTCTCTCTCTCTCTCGCTCTCTTCCTCTCAGAGGAGAAATCGGAGGAGGAGAGAGAAAACGGCAACAAGGCTCCGAAGCTGGGGAGTTGGAAACCGGAAGGTGCCGCTGCTTGAATTCGACGGTTGGGATGAGAGGCGGGGAAAGGTGGTACCCCAGTTTCCCGCGGAGAGCACAGGTGAAATGTTGCCCTGATAATTGCACAAAATTACGAAGTAACCCGCCATTATTTACAAAACCGCCCTTTATATACATATATTTATATGAGAAAATTTCAAATAAGCATATTTTAGCCTTCTCTGTATTATTTACAAATAGACAATCTAGCCTGACCAGCAAAAGAGTGCTTTGTTTATAATATAGTCAAAACGTAGGGTTTTATCTGTAATTCTCTCTATTTACATATATTATGGAGATTTTGTATTTAATATTATAAAGAACGAGTTAGCACCAGATTGGGGATAAATAAAGCTCTCCATTTAGACCATGTAAATTAGTATGAGAAAATTACATTTTATTTATTAGTCTAATATACTTTAAAGAATAATTGGGGCATCAAGCCGGCTGGGAATGACAATAATCTATTTGGACACATCCATAATTAATCTTATTTCATATTAAATAGATTGCTTTGTCAACTGCTATTAGCTAAAACTGGTCAACGATGGCATTGTTGAAGTTGCGTCTTTCAAAAAAATTGTCCCACAATCCAAGGAAGATCTGCAATGGATCAATGTCGATTTGAATGAGGAAAAAGTAAGGCAAAAAATATGGGGAAAAATTGGTCCCAATTCCCCACCATGAACATGAGCAAGAGACAAATTCTACATTCGCTTAGAAAAGTGATAAAAGGAATTTTATCCAACAACAAATAATATTTTTTAAAAATTTTGAAAAAAAACATAGCAAATTGTTTCGATGAAACCAATCAAATTGTGTTCAACCTCACAAATTTTACTTCAAGAAAAACTCCTAGAATAAGCAGACCATTCACAAACCTCCTAAGAAAAAGAAGACCATTCATAATAAACCAAGCAAATCCCATATAGATAACTGAAACAGAATTGGTCCTGATTGTATCAATGCCATCAAAAAGCCTTATTGAACGTTGAATGTCTCAAATGCCTTACAAGCTGAGAGCCACTTCAAGGTACATAGGAAAGCTTTCAGAAACAGTGCATAAGCAATAAACAAGAAAGAGAAATGCGACGAGGACCAAGCCACTTCTGCACCAGCTTTCATTATTCAGCTGTATCCGAACGGACGGCTAAAAAGCAAAAAAAGAGAGAGTTAGCATTAAGAAATACAAGGGGGAAGAAGATAAAGAGATGGATCAAATTAAGCGAGTATTCAGGTAAATAAGAAAAAAGAATGCTGCAGTTTAAATTAAGTGAATTTCTTGTGGAGTAGAAGATCATAAATTGAATAACATTAAACTGCAGTAACTTAAAACAACTGGTATTATTAAAATCCAATTTATGGCGTCTAGCAAAACATCATATGAGTAGTCAGATTCAGACATCCAATGTGGTGGCTAGTACATGATTCTCACTAGACATTTTAAATTACGTTTAAATATGATGTCAACAGCAAGAAACTTCTAGTATATATTTGATAAGGCTGATGAACTGGAGCTTCTTGTACTTCAATTAATAAAAATGCTGATGAACAGTATACTTGTTGGATTTGCAGTCTCTACTAAAATAAAGTTTATCTTCATGACCTTTTCTACAGCAATACTCATTGACATTTTACAGTTGGTCGTGGCCACTAACATAAGACTACAGCAAAACTCAAGATTCAAGGCCTTTTCAAACTATAAGGAATTATGGTTATTACATGAATTCATAATTTCATACATTGATCAACCCAAAATCTTAAGTGGACAATGCTACTCAGGCAATTATTTGTTAACATTTAATCAACTAAATGTTGCCTCGATCAATGACACACTTAGAAACTCACCTGAAAGGCTGAAAATTCTTAGTTAAAGACTATGCTAGGAAAAGCTATAATGTACTGATGTCAATGCTCACCTAGCTTATCCCACAGAAAGGAGAAAATGATATGTCAGCAATCAGCAAAAATTGAAGAATCCATGAACAAAGATGCAGCATCACTTCCTATTAGCTCGACAGTAAGGGGTCTACAAATGTTTGTAAAAGTTCGGGAAAAGAAAACCATGATAGACGACTCCAGTGAACTACTGCTACCTAAGTTCTAGAAAAGGGTTCAGAGGTCAGGTCAGCGAAATAAGAAAAAAATATCAATCCACAACGTAGTTTAAGAAAGAAAAGATCAAAATCATGAAAATAAGTGATCGGGTCAAAAATGTTCAACATCCCAGGAATTATCCACCGGTCAAAACATCTTACTTACCAATAATCATTTTATCCCCAGTATCCAAAGATCACATAAAACATTAAAATGTTAGACAAGTTGTTTAAGTTAGCTGAAGCTGGGCCTTTAGGCTTCATTCCATTGTAGTATATATGCATTCGAGGTGTCTATGCAGTTTATTAGAATATAAGTCCACTTCACTAAGCTGCAAACCCATTGTGCTCCAGACACCTCAAAAGCTATAGACCCTTTCCTCAGTTTTTGATCTGCATGGTTATCGTACTCTAAAACTCACATATAATAAATTTTCACATTACCAAAACAATGGACAGCAGAAACCAGATCAAAAATGTAAACTAGCTGAAGAAAGACCCATTTACATTGAATGCCTCTCGTCCAATCTCACAATGATATCTCCACAACTACCTAAAGAGGAAGAAAAAACTCCCTAGATTTCAGTCCCCAGTTCCAATGTCAGAAGATTCTAATGTCCAAGTTTGCCCGTAGGATAGATAGGCCTTGTGAAAACAACAACTACATACTAGAAAATAGATTCACAGAGCATCATAACATTTTCTCCATTTTAATATTATCTGCTACACCATGCTCATATTAGCTATGTCGAACATATACTACTATGGATATACTTAATTCTTATATCACTAGCAGATATAAAGGCAAGGACCAATTTTTCCTGTATATACCTCAACATCCAAGGTAGTAGAGAATCGCATGATAAAAAAGAAATCCCCTAACCATGGATCTGTGCCTACACAAAGCTCTTGCTTCCATCTGAAGCATCAAGAACACTATACTAACCGATCTACAAAGATATATCCACACAGATTTAAGCTACAATTACTAAATCGAACACCTTACAAATAGCATCCAACAAACAACAAGGTGAATTGTAAGAAACATTTCAGATCAAACCTAGTAATCAAAACCCCTAAATCAAACCAGAAAAAGCGCAAAGCACGACAAACCCTAGCATTTCGAGCACAACCAATTCAAATCAATCAAGTGTTAGGAGAAGGAAGAGTTGCCTACTTGGCTTCTCGGGCTTTCCATCCGCCCACTTGGAGAGGGCGAAGTGGACCTTCTCCCGGGAGACGGCCTCGGTCTTGTAGGGCTCCTTGAGGCAGGAGCGCACCAGGGAGGCGCAGATGTTGGAGTAGGTTATGTACGTCATCCCTGCGGCTCTCCAGAACGGCACCGCCGCGCTCGATCCCGCCGATGCCATCGCTCGATTAAATCTCCTCTCCTCTTCTTCTCTTCTCTTCCTCCGGCTACTAGAACTATATCGACTCTCTCTTTAGTTGCTTGATCTGAGATTATTTTGGAGAAACCTATTCCTGATATCTTATACTTAGCGTAGCTTAGGTTGGGCCACCAATCGAGCCCAGCCCATATAAGAAAATTTCGAGGCCCTTTTACGAACTGAAGAAAAGAAAAGAGGAAAGCAAAAAATAAATAACAAAAGAACTCACCAGCATCGTCTCTCTGTTCCCAATTCGATTCCGCCATGGACGAGACCGTGAAGCAGGTGAGATCCCAAATCGCTTCTCTCTTCCATACCCAATTGCTTCGCTATAACGATGATCGCTTCCCACTTCGCTCCAGATCTTGGAGAAGCAAATGCTCACCGTGGCCAAGGCCGTGGAGGACAAGATCGACGAGGAGATCTCGGCCTTGGATCGCCTCGATCTCGACGACATCGAGGTACTGAGAGAGAGGCGGATCCAGCAGATGAAGAAGATGGCCGAGAAGCGGAACCGTTGGATCTCCCTCGGCCATGGGGAGTACTCCGAGATCTCTGAGAAGGACTTCTTCGCCGCCGTCAAAGCCAGCGATCGCGTCGTTTGCCATTTCTACCGGGAGAATTGGCCGTGCAGGGTATATCTATTCCCCCCTTCTTCTTTTTCTTGATTTGTGTGTAAAATTAGTTCCTTTTCTCAGAAATCCTTTTCGTTAATGGTGTAAATGTGCAAATGTTAGATGGTAAATCGGAATGAGGGAATTTATGAATTTTCTTTTGGAAAATGCGAGAATGGACTACCGGAGTAGTCTATGATTTTATAATTTTTATGATGATGTTAGCTATGATTAAATTCGACTCGTTTTATGTGATTATAATGGTCGAAAGATAGGTGCGATGCATTCCTATTAGAAGGAAATCTACGTTTGGAAATTTTATAGGTCTAGTATATTAGTGATTACTTTATTCGCTATGTTTCATTTCGTATGAACAACTATTGTAACTTTCTCTAATTTTGACATCCCAGATCCCAATTTAAGCAATGTTCGAATCCCCACAAAAATTGCTGAAAATTGTTAGATTGACAATTTTTATTACAGTTTAGTTTCACGGAAAGGCTTAGTTACGTCTTGCCTCCCTAGAAACCATATAAGTGGAAGCCTCCTGCAGTAAAATGCTCTTCTTTCGAATCATCAAGCGTAGGAAGGAAATCTCACTCAGCATATCAATGTTGCATACATCTGGAACTGAATTTGAGATGCTCAATTGAGTTTGCAAAGTTAGTTAGAGGAATTTCATTACAAGTTGCCAATATATGACCAAACTTTCACACTTAAACACATCAAACAACTATGGAGATTTTTATTCAAAATGTAGCACAATGAATCACAATCCCATGCTCGAAGGCCTTGCAGCAGAGGAATACTTATATGTTCAACAAAGAGTCATAAATCACGCTTAGTTGAAGCAAGTTTACTAGGAGCTTGTTGGAGGAGATTCAAACAGTTCAAGGTAAGTTAACTATGATATCAATCAGTTTGTGTTGGGAAACTCAAAGGACATCGGAATTGAGATCTTTCTCATAATGAAGAGGGTATACATTATCCAAAAATCAAGTTCATTCAGTAGTAACTAGAAAATTTATTGTTTCTATATTTCCTCAAAGTTGTATTGTTTCAATACTCACAAACTGAGTACAAGTACCTTATAATGTGGCATACTAGTGAATATGATGTAAATCCACTGACCTCTTTGGAGAACCATTTAGTTAGCATTTCCTAGTTCCAGGTTACCTAGACATTGATGAAGAGACGAAGAAAGGAGGCAAGAATATGAGGGAAGGGCTTGTGTGGGAGGGTTAGGGCCTTAGGGTATAATGTTTGCCATCAGTTCATTCTTGTGAGAAGAGACAAAGGAGGTTCACCTTTCTCTGGCTTATCAGAGTAGGATACAGTGCTGATAAGAATGTTCAACATTAAAAAGAATTGAGCTTCCCAGAGTGGAATGTGCTCCTTTAGTAAAGGAGAATCACAAGAGATGAAGGAATTGTTGGTAATCATGTGCATGTACCATAAAACATGTGCATGAAATAATACTTGTTGAGTCAAGCAAGACATACCTTGACTGAACTATACAAAATAAGCCCTCTTAAAGAAATAATATTAGGGAGTTGGGTTGCCTTAACATGGCAGAAATAATTTTAATTTATTTATCTGGGTTTCGCTTTCCAGTCGAACTAGGCTGACCACTGCCTTGGCAGGAGGATAAGCCAACTATATTCCTAGCTAATTGAAGCGAAACTTATCTGACCCAATTGGCAAAAGAGTAGTGGTGGGTGGAGGTAGGATGCAAGAGAACAAAGGTTCTGGTTGCTAATTTTTCTATTTCTAATCTTTGGTGCACGCGTAGTACTCACATGAAAGTTATCTTATATGTGGACTATTTTGCTACCTTAGTAAATAGTAACTATCCAAGAAGTTATGGGATTACAATTTCCACTAAATGTCTATCTTGCATTCTGAAATAGACTACAGATCAGAATTATATGTTTAAGGATGCTTTCTCTGGGTATGCTACTTTTCTCATTTCTTGGGCATCTCTGATGTTAAAGTACGTTACGATAAAATGCTAATTTTACTATTGGGTATTAATGAAACCTTATACTACTTTTTTCTCTTCTATTTTTTTTTTTTGCGAAATAAAGTGGCTCCTTTTGATTTGCAGGTGATGGACAAGCATTTGAATATTCTCGCGAAGCAACATATGGAGACAAGGTTTCTGAAAATTCATGCAGAGAAAAGCCCCTTTTTGACAGAAAAACTTAGGATTGTGGTGCTCCCGACTCTTGCTCTTGTAAAGCAGACCAAAGTTGAGGATTATGTGGTAAGAGATACAAGCTTAAGTTTTCTGCCAAGCATGCTCAAAAGTGTAGGATACAATTAACACGTAATATTGCAGGTCGGCTTTGATGAGCTTGGAGGTTCTGATGATTTCACTACTGAAGAATTGGAGGAGAGGCTTTCTAAAGCACAAGTGATCTTCTTTGATGGAGAAGCATCATCACACTCCCTCAAGCCAACCACTGTTAAAAGAAGTGTTCGGCAATCAGAAACATCGAATTTGTCAGATTCTGATTAGTTCCCATGTAACTTAGTATAATGTTTTGAGAGATTCGTTGTTAAGTCTTTGAGAATTTTTTTGTGCCATGTTACCAAAATCGCCAATTGTTATGCCAACTTTAGGTAACGTCTATCTCCATAGAGTACAGAGGACGTGCAATGGCATACATTTTATGTGCTCCATCTTGTTCCTCTTTAGCTATTTTTCTGCTTCAGTTCAATGAATCGAGTTTGTCTTGAGTATTAGTTTCACCAACGAATTCATATAGCAAATTATATGTTGTTACAGATATTGGATTTAGATAGATATCTCGTCATATATAGCAGAAGCAGAACATAACATATATGCACGCCTAGCTAGATTTTTCTTTCTGAAGACAATAACAAAAGTGAAGTTACACTTTGCCATTGGTTTAGATACACAAATATAGAGTCTAGTATAATTCAAACGCTTAAAACTCATGATGTAATGACCTAACAATCTAACATCACACATCAACTTTAGCATCATCTTCTTTTATTCTCCCTGGGATTAAAGTAGTCAAAATGCCACTCAAAAGATGGGGAAGAAATTAAAGTGAGTCATGGAAAGTGGGTAGTTCTGGATTCTGATGGTAGTTAAAGTGGCCTTGGAAGCATCTCACGAGATGACATCGATCTTGCCTTCTTCCAGGCTTATCACACAAAAGCTTACCATTGCCTTCTCCTTCAGGGTGCCCACCAGCACCAAGAGTCCTCCTAGGTTGTCTTACCCTCAAAAGTCTTTTAGACTCTCAGCCATTCCTTCTACAAAGTCAAATCTGCCTAAATTTTTCCTGTCTAATGAGGAAATAAAAGACTAACTGTACTTCTGTGCATGAACCTCTGTCATTTATTAGCTTTAGAATCTCGAATACAATTTGATTATGCTAACTTACTTTTCTTTTCTCTAAAACATTCAAAATTAAACAAATCCATTTTCTACATCACTGTACCAAATAGATATATATATATATATATATAATCATCATCAGCAAGAATAATACAAATATTACTCTCTTTTTCCCTCCCTAAATAGTACTCTTTATCTTTCTCTAAAACCAAAAAATGAAGATATACATGAAGCTGGGAGCTAGAGAAGCGTCGTACTCAAATTTATTTCCCATGCAGTGTGAAAGATAAGAAAAGCTAAAGCTTAGGAGATGAGAAGAAGAAGAAGAAGAAGAAGAAGAAGAAGAAGAAGAAGAAGAAGAAGAAGGGAAGAAAAAAAGAAAAAAAGAAAAAAAGAAAAAAAAGGCAATGAATGGAAGCACATGGACTGCAGTTGCAAGTGGGTCCTCCTCTCCTTTTCACTTTGATAAGTCTTTTGGAAGCTTTGTCTCGTATGAAAGGCATCAACCTTTTTAGACTTTTGCGTGTTGGCTGCCTTTACAACTACTCCTCCCTCCCCCTTTATAGATAGATGCATTCATTCATTGATCGAGTGGTCACTACTCCTCTCTCCAAAGTTCAAACCTCCATGCTTGCTTTACCTCTCACGGCACTGCCATTTTGGCTGCTTTTGCTCCTCCTCTCCCCCTCCTCCTCCTCCTCCTCTCCCTCCCTTCGTACCTTCCAGACCACACTCAGCAGCTCTCAGTGTAATATATATTGTCTTTCTCTCACAAGTCATAGGAATTTCTATACTTCCAGTTGTAAAGATAATTCAAACATATGTGGATTTTATTTAATTAAAAAAAAAGACTTATATATAATATGGGAAGAGAGAGAGAGAGAGAGAGAGAGAAGAGGACATGGGGTCATTAAGATGCCTTTGCCACTTTGTAGAGTTTCCAGTATCTTTGCTCATTCGCAATAAATAATGGATGACTTTTTAGCCTCCTGCCAAAGAAACCACTTGATGGATACTGGGTAGTGATCCTCACGGAGCAGTGCCTGGGGGTTGTGTCATGTTTGTATGCAGAGAATGACAACATTGTCCCTGTAAAGACGAACAAAATTCACTTCTTTTTTTTTTCTTCTCCTCCTTTGTCTTTTGACTTTTTCCTCCTTTTCTTTTTAGAAGGGGAAAGCCCCTAGGCAAGGGCACCAATAGAAAATACTGATAATCTAGGGTGTGAACTGAGATATACACCCTCTAACTTTTTTATAAAAAGGACCCTCTTTCTCTCTCTCTCTCTCTTTATATAACTGTGTGTGGAGGGGGGGGGGGTTAGATTTTGACCGATGGATTGGAGGACACCAAACCCTGAAGATTTAAATGCTCTGAATGTGCTAAAAGGCGATGTTGTCTGACACCTGTCCCCTTGCAACATTGTCATAAAAGATCTCTGGGCAACTTAGCTTTATTGGCTCATAAATTAAATAATTATAAATTTTTTTACAAATCCAACCTTATATTTTAACTATTATAATTACAACCTATAGTCGTCATTATCATCTTTCTTTCTATACCACAAAATTATAAACAAAACCCTGTAGTTCAACTATATTATAAATGAACTCCTAGTCTCTTGTTCTTGAGGTGGGTGCTATCCATTCCATTCCATTCCATTCCAAACAACCTACCATCTTCCGCTAAGTGCGTGTCTTGATGGAGACAAAGCCTCATGGATAAAATCTTTATACTATACACTGTTCCAATTAAAATATAGTATGGAATTGGACACGAGACCAAACTTACTATTATGCTCATCAAGCTCCCATAAATGCCCTTTTTACTACAAGATTTGTTAGCCTAAGTAGGGGATTAATGGGAGATTAAATAAAGAGACAAGAGACTGCTAGCCTCTTTAGCATCTCATGGTAACTTGTTGCTTAAGATTAGTGGGTTCTTTTTTTTCTTTAAGCTCTCGCCAATTCAAGATTAATTTAAACAATATATTAGCAAGTTGTATTTAATTTTTTAAATAAAAATTAAAGAAAAAAAAAAGGGGTAATATCAAGACCACGCGGGAGTGGATCGCGTGCAGCCCCGGTCGCAGTAACGGTATGCAATCGGCAACTCCATTACGTCTTCTGCCGACATCGCCGAGTCCCGAGGTGAATCGACACCAGAAGACGCCACGTCGGCTGACCCACGTGGCTTTCACGCCGTGACACGTGGGTTTGCATTGTTAATGGGGCCCAGCTGGTATATATAATATGAGTGGGTGAATCTAGTGTGGTTCTTCTTCCAATTTGGATTTAATTTTGATGCAGTGGATTTGGGTCTATTGGGCTGGGTGTAGGGAAACCTCTAATTTAAATATTAATCCCTCTTAAATAGAAATTATAAAAATAATATATAAAATTTAAAATAGGAATTTAAGATTTGAAAAACTAAAAAAGGTCCAACTTGACTTGTGGGTTAATAAAAAAAACAAAAGAGTTGATAAGGCACATAATAATAAAGACAAATCCACGTCAGCCAACGCGGTGCCGAAACGTGGCAGATGGAAAATGATAATAAAATGCACATTTGGCATTTAAAAAATTGGATGGATCACCGAACAGTGTCATTAAAAGGGTTGGGATTATAATGGAGCCAACTTAGGGGATCAAATCCCCTGTTCACTCTAATAAGCTAGTCAAGAATGGAATGTTTCCAATTCGATTTGAGTGTTTTTAAGCTTTGTCTATTGGTGGGACCACAAACAAAGTAGTAGTTTGGATAGATTGATAGATAGATCTCAACAATCTAATCAACCTAAAGCCCTTTACAACATTCCAAACATAGTACTAGAAGATAGCAAGATGGGCCTCAATGGAAGAAGCATCTACACATATGCCTGACAACAAGATCTTTGCTGATTCCATTCTAAGAGAGTAAATTTCTCCAATAACTACAGAAAAGAAAAGGAAAAAAAAAAAAAAGAATCTTAAAGAACACAGTGTAATTATCTCCCCCAAGATACAAATCATATGGGTGTTAAAATTCTATCTTAATCTCACTTGCATTTCTATTTGGTAACTTAAGAAACTCTCCTCTAGTTTACATATCTACAATCGATCAACGATGATCGCCACGGTTGTCGGTAGCCCTCGCCCATCCGTGCCACTTCCCCTCTTCTGGGGCTCCCCGTTTCTCGATAAGGATAGGCGGAGGACCGCCTGTCGGTCTTGGGAGTTTAGATTGCCCTTCAATTGTTTGATAGATGGAACCAGAACTTTTGCCGCCCATTCCTCGAATTCAACTCCGGTGAGCCATACCGCGCCAATTATTCGATCAAGGGCATCATCGTCGACCCTCACTGAACGCCCGGTGCCCATTATAGCTTCAGATTTGGATGAGATGCATTCTACCACTTCCTTCCTCAATGGTCTGAAATCCACTGGCCGGAAGACGATTGCGTCATCAACTAGCTCCAACAATTCGCCAACCGGGGACGACATCAAACACTTGATCGTAAGCCGTCCCTTCTCATGCTCGTGCTCCACCGTGAGGTCACTCGAGTTCCGAGAACCCTCTCCAGATTCATCCTCTACCCCGACGGCCAAATTTAGGTCAAGGGATAGGCCCAAGCTGCCTGCAGAGTCCTTCCTTGGCTTTGTCATCGGCCGATCATCGTCGCTGAGCCAATCAGCTCGATGTTTGACGGGCCTTTCTCCAGCCGAAAGTTCCAATTGCCAACTAGAATTAGCTGAATCCAATATCTTCTCCTCGGACTGAATCAATGATTCATGAGATCTGTTTAGCTCCTCTGGCAACCAACTAGCAGTGAGAATGAATATGACGCTCCCCAGGCTAACCTCCCGGCCGTGGGAGTCCGGTAAGCGGCCCCTCTCCATCGCACGCTTGATCTTCCCGCGAACAAGTGCATCTGCTCGATCAATGTCCTCGAGAACGACCAACGAGAACGGATTCCGTCGAACAGCTTCCACAACCCGGTCTAAAGAGGTCTTCCCCCAAAATCCCATATTTGCCTCTCCACTGTCACCGGAGAACTTAACTACAACTGGGCTGGAGCCACAAACAAGCTCGGACAAAGCAGTGGCCATCTTCCTCTTCCCGACCTTGTCGGCGCCGACAAACAGAAGCCAAGAGCCGCATTTAGATCCGACGGTACGCGTTTTTCCATTGCCAGACTTGCATTGCATGACGACAGCGGCAATCGAAGAAGCAGCATCCGGCTGCCAGCTTACCTTCTCACTGAGTCCTTTGAACAGCCTCTTGAATGACTCTATATCAGAAATTCCAGCAACCTTAGCCTTCTGCTGATCAGAGAGCTTATCCTGAGCGCAACCCAGGTAGTCGTCATTCTGCGGCTTCTCAGGAGGCGATTCGCCGGAGTTGGTGTGCCCGAGAACTAGGTCGGTCTTCACAGGGCTCCCAGGAGGGGGGGTCTTAGGCCTCTCTAGTGATGAATTCGGTGAAGGCTTCTCCCAGGTAGTATTCATCTGAAGGGTAGTAACACCGCCCTTATTACCGAGTGCTAACTTGGGAGCAGTTAGCATGGCCGAAGGCATCGAGATCGCCGGAGAATGGAAGCCGGGGTGGAGGCAGGAGCAAGCTTCGCGCCATTTCTTCTGAAGCTCTTCGGAGCTCTTCTTCATCTCTTGCTCCTTGACCTACAAGAATGGCATCATTCTAACATCAACAACTTTGGTCTTCGTATAGTAATTAAGGTGGGAGGTAGAAGACACAGACCTGAAGCTGATCAGAGGCGGCGGTGCCATTGCCGAGAGTTCCGAGCTGCAGCCAGTGAGGCTTGGAGGAGGATTTTTCGGCTTCCTCGGCGGAGATCTTCGCCAATTCTCGCTCGTAGCTCCCTGTGCAAAGCTGGCACATGGCGGCGGCCCGGGTCGAAGTCGTCGATGTCACCGTGCTCTCGAGCAGTGGCGGCCGCCTCAAGGGCATCGCGGCGGCGCCCATGGCCGCGAAGCCTTTCATCGGGGCCAGCGTCTCTACCGAGCTACTAAGGATTCCATTACCTCCAAGCCTACAATTCAATACGACAGCACTTCATCTCTACAAGTTCTAATCAGAGAAATTTATACGACTAAATTGATAACAAGTGGATCCAGCTACCTTGAGAACATATTGCCGAGCGGGGCCCTGGCGGCTATCGGCACGGCCTGGAGGTCCCAATCGTTCTCCATTGCCGGGTGGTAGACCTGACACCGGAGATACGTCGCGCATGTCGCAGTACCCACTAACCACAGCGAGCCGCGGCTACTATTACCTTCGCCGTTGAATCTCTTCAGAAGCCTCCCCATCTCCCCGACCGCCGCCCGCCCCGATTCCGACACGACCGGCGAGTGCGGCTGTATCGGACCCGACGCTGATAAAGCTCCGGCCGTCCCGGGGGCCTCCACCAGCCACTTCAGATCGCCGAGATTGAGAACGACTCCGCGGTCGCCGATCCGGGCATCGATCGAGCTGCCGAGTTCTTGAATTCGCGCAGGAATCTGAGATTTGTCGGAAACGGAGGCGAATTCCGTCTCCAAGGAGACGACTTGGGCGGCGCAGAGGGGGGGCGGCGCATCCCCTGATTCGATCTTGCGGACCACCTCCTTTAAGACGGCGCCCGGATCGGAGTCGCCGACGAGGATTGGGTTCCGTTTCTTGGATCTCAGCATGATCTCCACCACCTTCCTCACCTCGTCCTCTCTCTTCTGCGAGTCGCCTCCAAAGGCGACGCCTTTCTGCGGTTGGAGGCGAGGGTTGAGGTAGAGATTGCGCGAACTAGGCAAATTGGGCAGAACAGGGGATTGGGTGGTGGTGGTGGTGGACGTGGTCGAGGAGGAGGAGGAGAGGGATTGCTCGATGGTGGATTTGACAGCGGTGGAGGAGAAGGAGGCTTCTCGCATGACGCGGCTCACAGAAGGGTCGTCGAGAATCGAGAGCACGAGCTGTTCTAACTCAACCTTGACGGCGAGGAGAGGCTGCTGCTGCGTCTCCGGACAGCCGCGTCTCTGGTGCGCCTGCGCACGCTTCAGCGCCGCCACGAGCGCATTCGACAGCGGCGGCGACTGCGGCGGAGCGCCGCCGCCTCCGCCAGAGCTGGTCGAAGGGAGGCGGTCGAGAGCCACGGAGAAGCAGAGCTCGAGAGCGCGGCACTGGAGGGGGTGGGAAGAGTTGGGGTGGGAGCGCGCGCAAGCTTGACGGAGGAGTCCGGAAGGGGCGGCGAGGAGGGTGGCCGCCACGTGGAGCGGCGTCGTCTGCCCGTGGTGGCGGCGCGACGCGTCGGCGATGGAGTTGGTCAGAACCGACGCCGCCTCAGCCGTCAGCGTCTGCTGGATCGTGCTCAACGCCGTCCTCATGGTAAAGATCAAAACTTTTCACCGATTTGACGCGTTAAATTGCATCAAAATCGCAACTTTTTGCCAATTTCTTCTATTTCCCAGAGATTTGAGCAGCACCCAATTGATAATTTCCCTTTATCTAGTCCGATTTGAAGGGAATTCGCATACAGAGTATAGAAGAAGGAAGGATAGAAAAGAGAGAGAGAGAGAGAGAACGATGGAAGTAGGGTGGGGGGATAGAATCTTCTTCTCCTCTCTTATCCTGCAGTGTTTGTTTTTGAAGAGAGAGAGAGAGAGAGAGAGAGAGAAGAGAAGTGGGATTTGGGATCGTAGAGAGAGAAAGAGAGGGATCGGTTTTAGAGAATATGTTTGGATTCCTTGGGGAAAAGGAAGGATTTTGGGAACATGGGGGTTGGAGTTCTGAGAGACAAAAGCCTTCTTTCTCTCTCTCTCTCTCTCTCTCTCTCTCCCCCACTGTTTATGGTACTCCTTCTCTCAACGGAAATTTTGCATCTCAGTGCCAACTCTTTTACCTTATTACGAAAACCCTCCTTCCATCTCATACCTTCTCACATATTATTTGCATGTTGACTCCTTTTTCCCTGAGAAACAAAATTTATACCCATCCCAAACAAAAAACCTCCCCACTCTTTGACAATAATAATCACGTCAAAAATAAACAAAAATAACAATAAGCTGATGTAAACGAGACCATCTGATTCATACCTAGCACTGATGTAAATATATATATATATATATATATAATCCATTTTGTATCCAAAGTTACTTTCTACTCACTTGCAAGTTCCCATTTCAAACCATAATGACATTATGCACTAGTTTCTCTCACATACTTTTCAACAACTCCTTTTTTTTAAAAACAAATTATATATATATATATATATATATATAGGGTATATAACTAGTTGCTAATCTCTATTCTTCTCTCTCATTCATTCAATCTTATCAAGCTAAGTGCTGACCGACTCTTGACTCCAATCTTTTTCTCTTATACTTTCTTCCTCACACGCAACGCCACCAACCAACTGCCCCTTAAAAAGCCCACCACCGCACGGATTTCGCCTTTTCCCCACCCCCCTCTCTCCCCCCAATTCTTTATTTGACTGTCACCGTTACAAGCCATAATAATAATTATTATTATTATGATAATTATTATTATTATTTGTGGTCTCTACCTTGCTAATTAAATAAAATCTCTTCTTTCATATCCATTCCTCCCATCTTGCTATCCATACATTCTCTCCTGTTTGAAAGACTCCTGCTGTCCTCCTGTTAGTTAATATTTTTTTTAAAAATAATAATAAGAAGAAGAAGAGCTTCATGTCTTTATCAGTTTGGCTACCGTATTAAAAAGTCGGTGGGCTCTATTGTGCAATGCATTTGTTAAAGTGTCTATTTGACTTTATTATTATTATTATTATTTTGAGAGTTTATAAATTAGACATTGGTCGAACAATATAGAGACAGACATATCAAATCTAGCTGAAATAATAAGTTATCTAGTCAAAGCTCTGTACTATCGGAACAATTGAGCTAGGTTATATACATGAAATTTTAAGTGAGTCGTGAGATTGAGCCAAACCCTAACCCTAATCTTCTAACCGAACAATCATTTATTTTCTTTTCTTTTTTGGTCAAAAGACGTGCAATTCTAAGCGACGAGGAAGAAGGAGAGAGAGAGGAGGTAGAAATATCAAACAACTCCTTTTTAAGGAAATAGAAAAACCATGATCAAGATCATGGGATGGGATGCGAAGGGATTAATAAATAATAATAAAAAGAAATTAGTTAGACGTCGCCATCTTTCTCTCTCTACCTTTTTATCATGTCTAAAGAGATAAAATTTTCTTTGCACTCCTTTTCGAGTATTTAAAGTCGGCTACGAACGACTAAATCGTCGCCGTCAATCATCATAAATTATTCCTCTCATACACCATAACACAGTATCCCTCCTCCCTTCACTTTTACGTGTTTTCTCGAATTTTCCTTTTACTTTTAAGTAAAAGACACGATTAAATTTCTACCCTTCTTACATAAACTTTACTTCTATTTTTATTTTAAAAGGAAATTTCTTAAATAACTCCCTGTATAATTTTTATATATCATATGTTATTCTCACTAATTGATATTAACCATATTTCGCTCTAACATTGGAGATGAAAAATGGGGTAATCTAGGTATTTAGAATATTTTAACTCTTTTGTTTGAAAATTATCTGAAAAAAGAATGGCTCGTCAGGAAATAATAAAAATATAGGATGTCATTTAAAAAATTTTCTTTTTTTAAGGAATAACTACTGAAGTCTCCGTCCTCAAAGATTTGAGATACAATCATATACTTATTTGAGGTTGACAATAACTCATCGCCCCTCGTGAACACCATGAAAGGTCTCAACCCAACGCCCCAGTATGTGGCTCCCCTTTTTAAAGACTGCATATATATATATATATATATTTGAGTTCAATATACCATGAGATTAATAAGGCTACTGACTGGTTAGGTAATTGAAGTAAACACACGAGTTTTAAATGTATTCCAGAAGGGTTCTTCTTAGAAGCTTTTACACATCGATACGATACTAGATACTAGATACTAGTTACGCCTACGGTTAAGGATTAAAAAGTAAAAGAAGAAAACACATGAGTTTTAAATGTATTCTAGAAGAGTTCTTCTCAGAACCGGTGTTATGACTTTTGTACATCGATACGATACTAGCTGCACCCACAGTAAATATACTTTTTATTTTCTACGAAAATTAGATGCAAAGGATTAAAAAGTAAAAGAAGAAAACACACGAGTTTTAAATGTATTCTAGAAGAGTTCTTCTCGGAACCGGTGTTACGGCTTTTGCACGTCGATACGATACTAGTTGCGCGCACCGTAAATATACCTTTTATTTTCTACGAAAAATTGGATGCAAAGGATTAAAAAGTAAAAGAAGTAATATTTGATGAAGTTTGTTAGTCAAATTTACATGTACGACAAGCTGCAATCCAGCAATTGATATTTATTGGATCCTAGTGGGTCAAGGTGTAGTTCTTCCCACATTTTCTTAGAATTGAAAGCAAAATACAAGAGAAAGGAAGAAAGAAAGAAAGAAAAAAAAAGGAGGAACACGCGGAGCATTGCATGCAATTAGGTCTTCTTGGTTTGTATGAGTACGTGTGTGTGCTTGTGATTACTCTCATTTACTATTATTTTTATACCATCCCTCCTCTTTTAACTTTGAGATACTTATGATCATAGAACAATAGTGTAAGAATTATTTTTAATATAACATGAAGTTGGGATAAAAATTTGAATTTGAAATTTTGACATTTTCGACATATTGCAGAAAACCTAAGTTGACTCCTCCTTTTATATTTATATAAAAAAAATATTGAATATTTTCTGGTGCATTTCTTCAGAATGGATCAAAAGTAAGTAGTTGTTTGCAAAAGAAAAGGACCCTGAGAATAAGACCAAAAGTTGTCTGGTTAAAACTACTTAAAAGGTGTAATAAAGCAGGAATCCACCATTATTCTGAAACCAAAGAGCCCTTTTCAGCTTCTCTCCCTCTCTTTTGAGAATAAGTTACAGGATAAACCAGATAGTTTCCTTTTATTTATTCCTTAAAAAGTGGAGGTTCTTGGGTAGATAACTATACATATCAGGCACATGAGAGAAGATCTTCAAGTCTATATATATATATATATATATATATATGGATGGAATAGAAACAAGAGCCAAAACAAAATAATGAGAAATGAACAAAGTAAAAGAAATCCTTCAATCAACTCACAAGATTAAAGTCTAAGGAATAATGACACATCCCATGTAGTCTTGTCTCTCTCTCTCTCTCTCTCTCTCTCTCTCTCTCTCTCTCTACAAAAGAAAGGAGTAGAAGGGAAAAAAAGAAAAGAAAAAGAGGAGGAATATGTACGAAGATAAGAGTGAGTTCTTCAACATCATGTGTTCATGTAACACTTCCCTTTACAAAAGCAGCCATGGCAGTGGTTGTTTGCTTTGGACTTTGAAGGTTGTAGTTGAAGATTACTTGAGAACTCTCATCATCTTTGTCTCTACCAAATCCACAACTCTAAAGCATCATTGGTGTGCATTAACTTTTCATCTTCCCTGCCTAAAAGCCACACAGACCTCATCTCTCCCCAACTCCCCTTGCCTTTATGGATACTTTTGAAGAATCCCCTTTTGCCATCTCTTTTTTCTATTCTTTTCTTCAAATTATTACTCCCTTTTGCAGCCCTCACATCGCATTAAACAAATCAAAAAACTCTGATACCATGTTAAATAATCAACTGTTCTAAAAACTTAAACAATTAGACGACGAACTAATAATACTTTATCATACCTTTAGCACCTTTCAACCCCTAAATCTTTGATCCATTCAAGCACATCCAAGTGTCAAATTCAGATTAGTCAATTCTTATTAGAGGAAGAAACTTATTACTTGTGTTCATAAAATTTGATGCACCAATTGCAAGTAGGAGAAAGGCCAATCATTCCTTGAGGAATAATGAGTTAGGTTTCTTTAAAGAAAACAAATGGAAGTGGGGATGCTTTCCAAAAGGCTTGCTTCTTTGTAAAAAAATAAAGCTCTCTGCCTCCTCAAAGCTTTTGTGGCTTAGGATTCCTTAAAGCTTACCAACAATAGAACACCCTTCCACTTTCAAAAGCCAAAAGAGATGACTTCTTTCACTGCTGTACAGATATATATATATAGAGAGAGAGAGAGAGAGGACTTCTTTCACTGCTGTATATATATATATATATATATATATATATACACACACAAACACAGTTAATAAATAATGGAAAGATTAGGGACATTTATTTCACAAGCTTAATGCTCCATAGGCCCCATATGTGCTTCAATCTCAAGTAGTAGGATGGTGGCAACTTAAAAGATAGTTTTTCCATATATAAATTGGGTAATAATACTATATTTACAAACACTTCATAAATATAAAGTAGTAAGAATAATATGGCAACTTATCAACTCTTGGTAATTTTTCTTTCACCTCACAATCATCATCATCAATGTACAAAACGATTTATTCATATAAATTCAGTTTGTCATATCCCTGTCACGTCTTGCTCGAATAATATCACTTCCCATTATAAACATTAGGGCCTATATAAATATGACCCTAGTATTGTGGAATATTGAGGGAAACTTCCCAGGCCCTAAAAGAAGGGATTAGTACATTGGTGTGAAAGAAAATAAAAGGAAACACAGAAGTAGTGGTGAATGTGATGGATGAGAATCATGAGAAGATGAAAGCTAGTGTTGAAAGAAGCAAATGAAACAAATAAAAAAGCAAGAAGCTGATGCTTTACCCCACGCATTAAATGTGGAAAAAGGACTATCATGAGGACCCCTTATCTTGATGTGCAAGACCCACGTTATTATTGAGAATAAATGAGGCCTATAAAGTTTAAGACTTTGTTTTGTTTGTATTTTGGAGGATAAGTTTTGATGAGGATAATTTTGTGTGTGTGTGTGTGTGTGTGTGTGTGTGTGTGTGGTCCACCATTGTAGGAGAGGAATCACATCCCTATGCGAAAGCACCAATGGTCCAACTTCATGGCATGTGGATGGGGGCAACTCTAATATGAGTGACCATCCATCATCCATAGCCATAAATAGGGGAGGATGAATTATGAGCCATCATCTATTGAGGAAAAGGAAAAGGTCAGTGCATTGTATGTGAGCTACTAGTGACAATAACTCCTAAAAGAAATGGCCAAAAAAGTCTCCCTCCTCTTTGTTTGAACTTGTATTTCCTCCAACATGATACTTTTTCCTCTTATATTTAGGGCTTTATTCCATGAGGCAAAACAAAAACTATAGGTTGGATTGGTAGCTCTAAGTTTCTTCACAATAACCCTTATTTTCTTTAGGCAAATAGAAGCATTAAATCTGGAATTCAAGTAAAAATTGAACACAAACCTAAATAGTAGGGAAAAAGAAAGAGGTACAACCTCATATTAAAAATCAAATCATGGGCTTAATCCAATCCAGCTAGAATAACGTACAAAAACGCGTAAAGATTTTAAACACATGACCAATAGGCTAGTAGTACATTGAACAAGTTGATCACCACTTTCGCACTACAGTATGTCGTAGTTAGTCGTGTCAAATTGAAGACCACCATGATGTTCTTACAGTGTCTGCAATATATATATATGTATATATTGGCTTCTTTTTTTTTTTACTTTCGTTCCATTTAATGCTTAGGATGGATAAAGACTGACCTCCTAATCACGAGTATATATATAAATATTATATATGCGTGTGTTTTTGAATTGTAAAATCCAAAAGGCATTCTGTTTAAGCAGCAGGACAATCCTATTAGAATCCAATTTAAAAGCAAGGCGCACCAAAATTTCAAATTTGGCAAACTTGATGCTCCTCCACCATCTGAGCTACTTGAATTGTGAAATATTAATTACAGCAAGGCTTCATTCACATATAAGAGCGTCATTTAATGCTTGGATTCAAAACATAAATGATGCAAATTGTTCAACTTTGTTGACATTTTCGAATTGTATGAAGTATACATCTCCAAATGAAACTTAATTAGATTTTAAAAAAAATAAACATTTTTACCAACCTGCTCTTGAAATAAACAACGAGATGATATGGGCCTTTGGGTTTCACACGATCTGGCCAAACCCAAGCCCAACAACAAGAGAGCTTCGAAAATAGGCCTAGCAGCAATTTCTTTGGATGTAAAATCCTCGTAAGATTAACTGTTTCCAGGGACACCTGGAGTGCTAATAGTATTGAAAGCCCACCGATTAGGCATTAAATTTACCACAAGAAACTAGTTTCAAGAAAGATTAGTTGACAGAACCACAATTTTGTAGCTAGAAGACAGAAAACTAAATGAAAATTTTGGCATATAATTATTATAAGAGGACAAATTAACCATGCCAAGGGGAACGAACCGTTTCTAATATTTAGAAAACATGGGATTTGAAAGCATAGAAGTACAATCCACAAAGCAGAGAAAGAAGGAAATAGTGTCTTGAAAGAGAATGTATCCAGGGATGTTCCTCTAACGTCAATAACATCTAATGTCTACAAGTGAGTGCTTGTCCCCATTCCCCTTGATGCTCAGATTAGCCTACGCCCTGCAACAAAATCAGATGAAGACTTGAGCTTAGCTGATCATATCATAATCAATGTCAAACGAACCAAAGCAAACAGATACAAGAAACTATCATACTGACATACTATATGTAATTTCAACCATAAAGATAAAGATAAAACGCCAGACAGGTTTACAAGATAAAGTGAGATTCCTATGAAAGTCAAACAAAAGCTATGTGCATGTTATGTTTAAGAAACACCACAACGAAGTTAGAGTTAAGCTTCTGCTTGCTCAAATTCCGTTTATATCCAGTCCCTTCAAATGGCCTGATATCAGCATCAATACAGCTTTCTAAGAAAGCTGAAGCATAGATGGGATAAACCCACATGGAGAAACAGTACAGGCAAAATGAATAATACAAAGTTCTACATGCATTTATTATGCATGTAGAGCAACCCTAAAGCTACCCATATCCTTGCATGGATGACAACAACATAATTGAAGAGTAATCAAATTTCTCATATTAGTCTAATCTAAAAAAATAGTGAAATATTAACAGTTTTTTTAACTGAGTCAATTACACAAAGAAAACGCCAATATGAAGTGCAAACAATTTAGTAAAACTCAGAGGTTCCCTAGGAGATAATGAGTCAGAGTCCCTCATGGTCATAGGAAGCATGCTAAAGTAGCTGAACATTAGTTACTTCACCTCATACATAGTCAAAAATCACAGAGGGTATAATCAACACTTGATCGTTTTAAAGTGACAGAAAGACTCAAAGACACTGAGGGATCAAGGATCCACTATCTACATGAACTATGCACCTATACTCAGCCTGTCAAGGACTAGTGCTGCCATGCTTGATTAGTCGACTTAGCCAGCTCAGCCAACTCACTAGCCAAGATTGGTGAGTTGGCTTACGAATTCAATTCTCTTACAGTAAAAAAAGATACTCCATTTTTTCTCAAAAATTGATCCATCGTGACTTGCAAACCACACATCTAAATCACCCATATGATGTGATATGGTGAAACTATTGAAACAATGTAAAATTCACAAATCAGAAATCAAGTAAAGATGAAAACCAAGTGGAAAATTTTTGCTTATCAGAACCAGAGTTTCAATTTTCTCCCAAAATGGCTAGATCATTTCTCACAAAATTTTCTGGATTTATTGCCATTCATAAGAACTACATTTGTGACAAAAGATCAGACCAATACGAGAAATAGGAAGAGAAACCAAAATCTAGGATAAAGAGATTATTATTATATCCTAAGGAACTTTCTTTAAATTTCCTAACTTCCAACTCGAACATGGTTGAGACTTGGCAAGGCATACCACTGCTCTCTCAATACCGTTAAAGGGGTATACTTGGATCTAATTATTCAATTATACCGCAAGAAAAGGACGCTAAATGTGTAACCTAGAAGATGATACGTAACCTTGGATTTCGTCACGATTACAATTGCAATGCTTTTGGAAATCAAATTTTCCACAAGAGAGAAACAAAGATTAAGAAACACCTTATCAGGAGGCCTTACCTAACCAGATCCGACGATGATATTATTAATCGGGATAAAGATAAGCTTCACGAAAAATCCAACGAATCCCATCACCACGAACCCAATCGCCGTGCGGGCCGCCACCTTCGTGAACTCTATCGCATCAAATTTAAAATTTCCCATCAGAATCGAAGCAACAAACATCACACATGTCAATAAACGGGAAGACATCCCGTAGATCCATCTCACGAGATACAGAACACGAGGGAGGAGAAGAAAGAGAGATCGGACGGCCAACCTTTGCGATCCGGCTTGTGGCATCTCTTGACGAGGCGGACGCTGTCCTTGGCGAACTCCCTCAAGGGATCGACGACGGAATCGACCGCATCCATGTCGATCGGAAGGGAGAGAGAGAGAGAGAGAGAGAGAGAGAGAGAGAGAGAGAGAGAGAGAGAGAGCGCGACGAAACGCTTGGATCTTGATCGAGAAGAGACGAGAGAAAAAGCCGCAACTTCGTAGTTTAGGAGGAGTAAAATAAAGAGCTTAACGGGTCGGGTCGGGTCGGGTCGGGCCTTATATTTGCAAACCCTACTTTTTCCTACGATAGAACAATTCACACCCTACAATTCTATCATTCACGAATCACGACGACTCAAGTCTCAACCCCCTGTTTTTAAAAATAAAAAATAAAAATCTCCCCTAAATAACACATTATAGTTAATCTTTCTGACATATGGAACGGATGACATCTCAAAACTCGTTAATAAAAAAAGAAAAACCAAAATGGTGATGGTCAACAAATAATAATTCTTAACCATTTTTTTATTTACATTGCATACAAAAAAATATATAATAAGGAGACAAAATTCTTGAGCTAATTCTACTGAAGCCACCAAATAAACTCCACATCAAAGGGGCAGAGAAAGAGAAAAAAAATTCTTGAGCTCGTTCACGGGCCACGATTGATGTCATAGAACTCAATGTTCTTGTACTTCTGAGAAATTATTTCTGCCTGAACTTTTCTTGCAGTATCGGTTGCACACCCGACGAGGATTAGCACAGATGTTCCAGCAAAACCTCGAAACGCAGTTAAATGGGTGGTTTGCTCGATTACAGCTGGGCCAGCAGCCAGCACTGCCAGAAAAGCGGAGCCGAGAACTGATATCCGGCTAAGAACCTAAGAAGCATAAAAATCATAGAGCATTTCATCTTTCAAGACAATAAGGAGACAGATGAGAGAAAATCTAGAGCATGGAACAAGAGTGAGATTAATAAAGGAAGCTACTTACTGTTTTAAGAAAAGCAGCGGTGCTTTTTCCAGGTCGGACAAGTGGTATTGAAGCACCTTGGCGCTTCAATTGCTCGCTTACATCATCAGGATCCAATTGAAGAAATGTGTAGTAGTAGTTAAAGAAAGCTATAAGCAATATATTCGTCGGAAGGTATAAAGCACCTGAAAGAAATAATCAGCTGAGAGACAACCTTGGAAAAGAGATATTGCAACATTAGATGCTATAATTGTTAACTATTATTTGAATGGTCAAAATTATCACCAAACTTACTTTTAACATGTCTCATGTAATACAGAGTTAAGTCTTTTGCTGAATAGCTGTGATTTCATAAATCAATGAAGGGACAGCAGGGATCATATCGGTTTTAGGAAACATAAGCTATTCCATCAGGACCAAAAGTTGGGCATTAGAATTAGCTTCTTATAAGTATTCAAATTCAGCATGAGACATCAAAATAGACATCCATTCTACTGATAAGAATGGGAGTTTCCAACGCAAGAAGATATAACTGTGAATTATAAGATCCACGAATAAAAAAGGACTTGGTTTCTGCTTCTCTAAAAGAGATCCAATGGATTAAAAATTTCAGATAAGTACCTCCTGGGTTTAAAGCAACTGCAGCACTTTTCAGAGCAGCTACACCAGTGAACCGTGCCAGTGTACCAGGCAAAGCCATTGAAGATGTGGAAAATATGATGGGCATCACCCCAGAACTATTAACCTGATTAAAATATGTTAGTGAGAATAGTACAATTATTGAACTTGAAGTAAAACATATCCAGATCAAAATTATCTTGAAAAGTTGAGAAATGATAGTATGAATGTATGATTATATGACGTCAGAAATGACTCTTCCGTTTATTAAATAACTGAGTTCTTCATTCAGTCACCAACTTGATATCTAAAATTGGCTTTGAAGGTTTATGATCATGTAAGCCAATTGAAATTAATAACCATTTCATCATGGATGCTTTCTACCTTGCATCCAGTAGACATTAAGTTGAAGGCCACATAAATAGCTGCAAAAGACCAACAGAACTTATGCTGCAATTTCTAGTTTGTTAAATATGCATGTGTATATAAACCAAAGTCTTATCAAGTCAATCATTATGTGAGTATCCTTAACATGTACATGCTGACAATCTGCCATTTAGTTGCTTGGTTGCTTATAATTAGAGTATTACCAAAATGATCTAGTATGTGTTTGCAAGCCCCACAACAGAATAAAATTAGTAAAGTAGATTTCAACTTTCAAGTTTCTGAAAATTGATGCTTGTATGAAGAACTGAGTCATATGGTAAATTTTGGTTAATTAGCTATCATGATTATGAAGGGCATTACCAATATTATGATAAGTATCAGTTTTGGTAAATAGCTGCACAAATTTTATATGATATAGTCAAAAGTTAGTCATGTGCACATGGAAATTTCATTCCAAATAGTCTCTTCAATAATTAAATTACCAAATGGAACTTTTCATGCAAAACTCTTAGACCATACAATTAGCTTGATGCAGATCCCTGCAACTAAACACTCTAAACTGCATCTCAAAAATAAGTAACAATTCTTCACACTTTGAGTAACATGTGCAAGAAAAGATTACAAACCTTGAAAGGAAGATAGGCTGATCTTTGGGGGCCTCCACTTCTGCTGCTATATCTTGAAGCATAGTTGAGTGGTATTTTCCTCTCAGCTTCCTGAGATCCTTCATCTGACGTTTATTAGCACATTAAAAATTAAAATCCAAGTAATTGTACAAAATAAAGAAGTTCACTTACTTGTACATATACAATTCCAAGAACTAACAGGAAAAATGAGAACATAATTGTGGCAAGTCCTATGTAATTTCCATCTTGAAACGCTTGTGCAAATGTTCGTCCAAATGAAGCTGGCAAATATGATATAATGCTAGTGAATATAAGAAGGGACGTCCCGTTTCCAAGTTTCAGGTCAGATATCCTTTCCCCAATGAAAGTAGTAAATACTGAACCAAGTGTCAACAATGTCACCGAAGAAAGAACCCATTCTGTGCTGAAGTCACTTACATATGGACGAAGATAAAGTACTTGTCCAATAGCCTGCGATGAAAGCAGAAAGTAACAGGAATCTTCATATATCATCAAGATTACAAGTTATAGCCAAATCCACAGGAGCAACAGGAAAAATAAACATTGGGCAACTAAATTATTTTTATGCAAAATGCGTCACTGAGATGGGAAAGTTTTAGTGTTTTACCTGGACTATTGCAAATCCTACTGAAGCATAACGTGTATATTGAAGAATTTTCTTTCTGCCTGCTTCTCCCTCTCTCTTCTGAAGATCTTGCAATTTAGGGTATATCTGAGCAAGAAGCTGAAACACAATTTGTGCGTTGATAAACGGAACAATACCAAGCGAGCAGATTCCAAGCCTACCAATGCCACCGCCAGAAAATGAATCTAAAGTGCTTAACAGACTATTCTGGTCCAAATTACCAACAAATGCTTCTCTGTTTACTCCACCTAAAGGTACATATACTCCAAGTCGAGATAAAGTTAAATATCCCAAGAGCATCAGGAACTTGCCAGGTAGAGGACCTTTGAAGAAATCGCCAATGTCAATGGAACTATCCTCAATTGCAGCTGCCATAGAAAACATAAATGTCAATTAAATTACTGGAAGTTTTGGATGACAGTTGTTTAATGCTTGACTAATAGATGGGTGTTCCCATTAAGCATATATTCTCTATCAATTCTCTATGTTTCCAATTCCATGGATCATGATTCTGAGAAGTTTAACAACAGTATTCTTCCAACTTCAAAGCTGGATCCCCTCCCATATAGATTGTCATGATAGGAAACAGAATAAAGCAGAACTATCGCTTGCTACTTTGCCAAAAGTTCTTATTTTAATCAAATATCCTGGGTCATAATTGTTGAACATTTTGATCTAATTGTAGAACAAAACAGACCTGCTACTCCTCGATTAAGTGGAGATTTATCCCTTTTGGAACTTGATGTACTTTCAAATGCTTGAGAGAAGAAATGAAGAACACTCCCTACTGCAGCATCAAAACCCGAAGAAGTATCCTTGTTAAGACCCAAAGGATCAAAATCAGAGCCAATGGTTTGTTGATCACATCTGCAAGGGATAAATCAGCCAGGTGCCAAACTATGAAATATCAAAACTAAATATTGACATAAAAACTTGATTCCAATAATGCCGGCGCAAATAAGAGGGCAAGTGAATTTCTATGTATTCCATACTCTTTGATGTTGGAAAAGTTAAGATGTAGAAGCCCAAATGTGAAACACCATACGATAGCTACAACATAAGAGTTTGCCAACTAATCACGGGCACTATACGATAGCTACAACAGAATTTAACCACTATTCAAAATTCTTTAAAAAAAATTGCATCCTTATTATCTCCCAATCAAAAAATACAAGCTTTAGGTGCCTCTGCAAATAACATGCCATTAGTGTACCACAGTACTTCTCATACTCACCATCATTCCTACCATTTTTCTCATTGCCTTTTTTTCTTTCCCAATATTCTTTCAACCTACAAAATTTCCTCGAATAGTGCCCCCAGTAAAGTTGCCAAAATCGTTCTTCTAGTTACTCCCCCCCACCAAATCCTAATTGTCCTTGGTGTCAACGTCATTTCCCACATTAAGAAACTTTCATTAGTTCCCCCTCACCTACCACTAGATTCCTGTCCAATATTATTCGAATACACTCATTACAGCTACCGAAAATAAATTTTCGCCCAAATCTCAAGTTTTAACGATAGAGAAGAAAACCCAACTGGAAAAAAGGCCAAACAAACGCACCTTCCACTACTGCTACCATTGGAATCAAACTGGAGGAGAGATTTCCAAGTGGGTCCTTTTCTGAGTCCTCTCTCCACCAAAGAGGAGGCCTTGATGAACCGCCTCAGCGGCCTCGAGGAGGCGGGAAGAGCTCGAAGACGAGAAGAAGAGAAGGAAGAGCGCGGAAGAAAGCCATGAGAAGAGGAGAGAGGAGGTTCCCGCACAGATAAGAGCATGATGTCGCACACTGCTCCTCTTCCCCTTCTCTGCTTCCAAATAAAAATGCTAGGATTGTGTGGGTAGGGGATATTGACGAGGATCATCTCATCCGAATGTCCGCATAGAACGTCTTATACGACAACGATCACGCACCATTGGAGGAATAGTCATCATCTCAGCCTATCCGTTGGTGAGGGTGATACGTAGAATTAGATTGAATTGGGCGCGAGAAATGGATCCGATAAGCCGCTGTATAGTTTGATCCGACATAAATCATCCAAACATTATTCAGTTGGAAGCTTTAAAACTTTCAAAATATTATTACTTTTAAAATTATTGTGCTCTTTCAAAAATATTATTCCATTAGTTAAATCTAACTAAATCATGATTAAAATGTATTTTAGATCCAAAAAAAACTATATCTTATTTTATGTGAGATAATAATTTTTAATCAAATTTATATTCTAAACTTCAAAGAGGGAAAAATCATTTATATGTTTTTATTAACTTTAATAATAATCTATTAGGAATATTCTTGAAAACATTAATCATAATAGTAGTAATTTTAATAAAGAATGTAGTGGTAATTATGTAAAAATCTCCAGTTTAACACTCTGCATTCTTTTTATACTTATATTTTCTTAGTGGCACAATCATTAGGCAAGTGGATGAAAACTATAGCTAATTATTCATTTCATTGTCATCAACTAGATTTTTTGCAAGTTATATAATGTATATGATCTCAGCCATCATGCAAGTATCCAATGGCATGTCTGTTTCTATTGTGATCACACTGCCTTCATTAATTGAATGCCACAGTTGGAAATAAAGCCACAAGGAAACCACTAGGACTGAACAATGAGCACAGAACCACAGAGTATCTCTTCCAACTTTAAGATGGACTGAATAAATTAAATACCCAGATAACTGTTACATAGTTTCAGTATATTGAGTGGGAAAACAAGAAGTAAACCCCTTTGCCTTTTATGCATACCACCTTGGTTCATTATTCTACTAGTACATAGTTGATTCCAATTTGCACCAAGTAGCAGTCATCTTTGATAACACTAACTTAAAGAGAACAGCATTTGTGTAACAGATTGAATCGAGAAAGAAGAAAGAGATGAAAATAAACCTATCATAACTCTAAATGGATTGACTTTCTTATTTCTGTGGGAGCTGCCGTCCTCCCTCACTGCGAACGAAGCTGAAGAATGAATTCAATATGGATACTTACGAGATATGTAGTCAATATTCTGTCCATGCATATAACTCTCTTTTTTCCCATAGAAAGGCAGCTTGTGTGATGCAAACAGAGAACAATTTCCACCTTCCATTCTCCTTCTAGTATCAACTGATCTGCTCGCCGATCAGATCAAGACCAACTACAAGGAAGGTCACACCTTGGAATAGGAGGAAGTAGAAGTGAATTCCTTGAGCAGATAAAAGACTGCGGACGGCAGCAGTGAGTAGGAGAAGAGCGAGAGCCAGCTCCTTCATGTATATCTTATTGGCCTTTTTGACAGGAGTTGCTGCGTCTTGTTGTTCTTTCAACTTACTCAGCTCGACGAGTTCGCTATCAGAAACCCCTCTAAGGATCTGAGGATGGTTTACAGGCTTCAAGTCCCTCTCTTCTGCTGCCAAAAGATCAGATTCTGATGACCTTCCAGCTTTTTTAGTAACAATCCATTCATATGAACTCCCCAATTGGAACAGTCCAGAGACCATTGCATTGAACTTGGTGACTGACATGGTGTTCTCGAAGAGCAGATAAGGGACAATAAAGGGGAAAGATTTCGGTGCTGGTAGAATATTGAGAAAGGACATTAGAACAGGCACATAGCAGATCACCCAAAGCGGTAATTCAGCCTCGGGAACAAACATAGTAAGAGGCAGTATGACACAAAATAATGTGAAAGAATAAAAGGGAAGGATCAACTTCCTCAGGAGGAAAAAGAGCAGGACTAAATTTGCCTTCTTCCATATGGATATCTGCATAAATTATTAGTAGGTTCTTCAGTAACATCTATAGCAAGAAAGGAATATCACAAGTACTTATAAAAGATGACAGACCTTAGAAGTTATGATGGCAGGAAGACATAGACGAAAAAGATGCATTGGGCCGGAATGCCACCGATGTTGCTGTTTCCGGTAAGCTTCGTAAGATTCAGGCAATTCACAGAGAACCTAGCAGTCACATTCAGAACAAATAATTAAAAACTTCCAGATCTGAGTATCTAACTTATAAATGTTCCCAAGGCTGATGTACCAAGATGTGCACCTTGACATCATTTAGGAAGATGAACTTCCAACCATTGAGATGAGCGCGAACAGCAATGTCCATGTCCTCCACAGTAGTTCTCTCAAGCCAACCCCCAGAGTCCTCTAATGCTTTGATTCTCCAAACACCAGCAGTTCCGTTAAAGCCAAAGAAATTCAGGAAAACTCCATTAACCTGCTGCTCCACTTCAAAGTGAAAGCATAAATTGATGTACTGAAGACGGGTTAATAGATTTTCATCCTTATTCACAAAACTCCAGCGTGCTTGAACTAGCCCAAGATCAGGATTTCCCTGCATCATGAATAATGCATAATTAGTGTAGTGGAATATTTAAGCAGGTTTCTATGAACCTTCGTAGGAAAATATTATCACCTTAAAATGTGGAATCGTTAGTTTAAGGAAATCAGGGTTTGGTTGGAAATCGGCATCAAATATGACGACAAATTCATAATCCTTGACATAGTCACAGCTCATGGCAGATTTAAGATTCCCTGCTTTATAGCCAGTTCGAACCAACCGATGTCGATAGACAATGTTTACACCACGTTGACTCCACTTGGATACCTCTGATTTAATCAAAAGTTGAATAGTTTCATCATCTGAGTCATCTAACACTTGAATTAGCAAATGATCTTTCGGCCAATCAATCTGGCAGACAGCAGAAATTGATTGCTCGTAGACCTGAAATACATTCAAACTTTAAGACCTGAAATACATTCTAAGGAACAGCATTCTGAAATAAGACACCAGATAGGACACTTCAAATCTCACAACAAATATAATAACATATGAGACTAGAGTCATAGTTATGCAGCTTAGGAGCTTACCTCCCTCTCATTGCACATCGGAATCTGGACTAGAACCATAGGGTACTCACTTGCTGAACCTTCGACATCGTCCGACTTGAAAGGATCACCCTCAATCCTAGGTTTGATCTTCTTGAACTTAATCCAGAAGCATCCTAGGCACAACACCAGTCTATCTAGCGACTGTATCATGAAAAGAACGACGCAGAAGTTTGACAAGACCTGAATCGGGTAGGCAATGTAGTCAGCTCTGAAAGAAAGCCATGACAGGTAGGCAGTGTGCATCCACCCTCGGATCTCTTGAGTCTCCGGAATGTGGAAATTCTCCGGTAAGTGCAGTTTGGGCTTTTGGAAATGCCACCCATTCCAGTAGGCAATCATCTCAAAAGCAAGTATAGCTAGTGAGAGCAACAAGAATCCTTTCAGGAACCTAAACAGTAGCTTGCCTTTGCCAGACTTATCGCTCTCTGTGGAAACTTCCCGGTGATGGATCAGCCTCTTCTTGATGGCTCCGAGAAGTGCCCAGAAGCCAGCCCCCATCCAAGCAACGCACCCCACTGCTCGATGCGCCCGAAGGAGCAAGACCCAAGTGAACTGCTTTGCGTTTTTCCCACGGCCCTTGTCCATAGGCTGGAAGGCAGCAATCTCAGGGCCATCAATCTCAACAAGAGAGTAGTTCGGGTTCTCCATTTTTACAACGACAGGTGTGCCCTTTCTAGTGTCCTTTCCCCACCAATTTGAAAGATCCAGGCTTGGAGGAGCCATTTGAGACCTTTCTAAGCTAGGATAAGCCACTCAGAAGCTAAAACCTCGAAATTTCCTCCAAACCTCAACAACCCAGATTATAGAATCAAGGAACCCTCGATCTCCCACATCAAAATCAGATCTTTCTACCAGGAACTAATTATTCACTTGAGACTACAACATTGGAGACAAAATGCAGCAAAGGAAGAGCAAGAGGGAGCGAACAAAATGACCTTGCACTAGGGTTCTGCTCCCCAAAGACAGCACTTTGAGGAAAGGTATCTTCAGTTGTAAAGCTCCAGAGCATGTGGGCATTATACAGTAGCTCTGGGCAATGAAATCCTCCTACCTTTCTCCACCAACCTCTACAGATCTTACCACGGGATTAATGTGATTCTCTTTCCTTCCACCTCCTTTTCCTTTCCCTCCCTGGGCTGTCCACAGGAAACCAAACAAAATAGCACCCAATCAAATTTCTCACAAGAGAAACAAAATCCTGGAAGCATCAAGAAATGGTTGACGGAGAAGACAAAAGTGGTGATACTACAATAAACCCACCTGAGGGTTTGCTACCTAACATGGATAAGATCAGATAAACAAACAAAGCAAGAAGGAACTAAAATTTATTTGAGAAGCGCTAAAGGATGGAACTTTACAGTGGAATGCAGCCACCTGTGTGATTTCTTTGTGCTTCAGATCCAAGAGGAGAGATGCCAGGGGACACTGCACTGTTTTGGAGCTTTGAGCTGCTCCCAACCATATATAAATGTAGAGAGAGAGAGAGAGAAAGAGAGAGTACCAGTAGGGCCTAACCAAGAAGATGAGTACATTATAGAGATAATTTTATCTTAAGATTGAGTAATTAGTAGTAGTCTACAGTGAAAAGTATGCAAGGGGCCAACCAGCCAATGGCTTAAAATTCAAGGCTTTTACCAGCAGCAAAGCTAGCAGATGGACAGATGGATACATTGCTATGAGTCAGAACATTCCTTTTTCTTTACTTTAACTTTGCTCTCTTTTTTTTCTTTTCCTCTTATTAACTACCCTCTTTTCCTTGGAAAGATTTAACAAAGATTACTACTAAATTTGTGTAACAAAGATAATAATAAATAAAAGATTAATTACACTCTAATCCTCTCAATTATTGCAGTCCCTCAAGAAAAGAAAAAGTAGACGGGTACGTTCCTAAATTATTTAAATATATCACTAAGTTCTTTGTCTAGATTTCATTACAAATTATAATAAAAATAATTTTAAATTTTTGACCAATTTAATCAATGGACAAAATTACCCTTATTCCCTTTTACAATAATTTCTTTGAATTCCTTCAAAATTGACTTCTAACGAGTAAAAACAAAGAAAAAGTAAAAGCATTTTTGTCCAGCTAATTAATTTGCTAAATTTTTAATAAAAATTTCTAATGGAGAGAGCTTAATAATCTAATTAGATAACTCACGAGGTGCATATGTCAACTTTTTTTATTAATAGGGTAAAAATGATACAAAATTAAAATATAATTTATGATTTTATTTATCGACAAGACTTTAAAATAAAGATCCATTAATGGTCCAAGGAGCAAATCAGAACTTGGTCAATAATCTTGACATATGTAACTAAATGATAAATTATTTATAGATGCGAATCCAATGCACAATATTGCACATGATTCAACTCTTCATCCTTCTTCTTTTTTAAAATAAATAAATTTGTCTTCCTATTTTGATCAAAACTTTTCTTCTTAGAATATTTGTCTGAGTCCTTCTCAGACGTTGAAAAAGAAATTTTAATTTCTGCAATAAGGTTACTTACAGTGCAGCAGCCATTGATCATCCAAAGAACCTTTCTTTTCTCCCTCAAAGTTTATTCATGGTGTTCTCCTAACACAACTCCACTTACTGAAAGGATTAAATCCACCATTGTGTTTAAGCAAGAGCCAAAGCCAATAATTAATTCTGGGTATCTTTGGGATAACAAAAAAGTAATATTTTTTCCATCCAATCATGGGAAGAATGATACTATAAATGATAAAGAAGGGATGTGATTCGCTGGTGGTGTCGCCTAGATTCTCTCATGGCTAATTTGGGATTTACACCCCCCCAGAGAATTACGTTATTTGTGTAAGAGATTAGAAACTTTTAAAAAAAAAAAAAAAAATTAATTAATTAATTAAAAGAGAGATGGCATATTCCTCGGCATCTCTTGCAAGGGGGCGTGGGGTCAATTACTCGTTGACCAGGGTCGGAAGCAAACGGAGCTGTGGACCTGGTGGGCCCCGCGGGGGAGAAGCGAATCGGCGATCCTTTGCCGAGGAGGAGGCCACCGACAGAAGGGAACCGCGGCCAGACATGGCCATGAGATGGATGCCTCGGCGTGGCCCGTGGAGGGGGTGACGTGGCAGGTTTATGGGGCCCACGGCTCGTGTATTGACATCCGCGACACGTGGCCGGGCACTGTAGCGTGGAGTTCCGTGCGATCTTAGGAGGATCCAGGAAGCAGCAGCGTGTTGGACTGCTGGATCTTGGGCTTTTATGCGAAATCCCAAACACCCGGGTCTGGGATGGTAATTCGCAGAAAAGCCTTGGCCTATTTTGTAAAGTTGCCACTTTATCGGATCCAATATGAACCCATAAATATCAAAATTATCCCCCTTTAATCTTTCTTTCTTTTTTTCAATTATGAGATTTAAATATAACGAAATCAAATTAGATATTAAAGGGAGTAAAATGAAATAAAACAATAGAGCTATAAAGAAAATTCACAGGGGTGAAAGCTTTGAAGTTAAAATTTTATTAGTGTTCATCTTTCATTACCCTTAACCTGTTGACCAACTATAAATGACATTTAAATCTCCTCCTATCATCTTTGTAAATGCTAATATTTGGGTTAGATTAAGCCACCGACAATAACACAAGCATCTGAAGACCAATCAAATAGTTGAGACAGAGTGGCCATAAGATTGTCTAACTAATCACATACCTGGCTTCATTAATTACCACATGGATTTCAATTTTCGAGGGCTCGAGGAAGAAAAACAGAGTTCACAGCTATAGATTTAATGCCTAAGAGATCAAAGATTGTGATCTAAGATTGGTCAACTCCGAACAAGATTAGTTTACCTTGTTGTTTTCCTCCAATGTGATAGTTAGGGATCACCATTTCTAGATTCCTTGGAATAAATAATTATGATCACATGATCTAGCACGCAATTCAATATAAGAATTCTGTTTCTATTCAGCATGCTTTGGATCTAATAGAGAGATAAAATTTATAATGTTACCGGATAAAATAGAGAAACCCAATTCCACTGTTTTGTACTTTTTTTATGACCTAATTAGCGGCAAAAGAAATTTCCCCCGTGAGACTTAATATCGTAGTTCTAACCGAATGAGAATGTGGTGGTCTTCGGATTAGCAGACAAGCCATGCTAGGTCATCAAGATTCGCCATTCATTGATATATAAATCTAGATCCAATCCTAACACCTAGGTTTTTTTTTCTTATATATATATATAATTTATTCATTTCCATAAAGTTTAGGCCAAAATAGCTAGCACGATTATTAAGGCACCAGAACTCAACTTGTGAAGGGGGGGCATTACTCATGGGAAGCAAAAATCTCTGACCCAATCAATGTGGCTGGGGGGGGGGTGCCAATTATGTCATGAAATGTAAATGAACTTTATGTGATGTTACATTCAAAAAATATTGAATAATGCCACTATGAAAATAATAATAAATAAAATTTATTGTTCCCCTATAGAGTACTACTACCTCATAATTGAGGGTATGAAATCAATTTAAATTGTAATAAAGTTATCTTTATTAATATTTGTAATTTTGTATAAATATATATTATGTCTTAACTTATTTTCTAAGATAAATAATAAAATTTGAATCTTAGACCTACTCAAGCCCACATTATTTATTTAAAAAATACACCTAGATACATTTAATTTTAAAGATTAATTCATAAAATTCTAGTTTGTTGTGATTCTTTTAACTATGTCTCACTCCTTAGACTAGTTTATAATGTGGATAAAAATAAATAAATATTAAGTGATAATTTTGTTCTCAATTTATCTCTCTTTTTCTTTCCTCTAAATTTAGGAGGTTTATGTAAAGATGAGCAATATTTTAAGAGGTTTAAATATAATTATTCATAATTTGTATTTAAACTACTCAAGGTTATTGTGCATTCCAAGATTAAGAATTGTCAACAAGGTTAATTAAGCCCAAGGTGCAGCCTACTCTGATGAGAAGAAAAGCCCATTTATTATATGGGCTCTTAATGGATTAAGTTCTACATCTATATTTCTTTATTAGAACAATTTCTATATTTATTTGTTATTATAATAAATTTTTTTGGTGCAATTATCACCTACATGTTATTTTTATTGCAGGGAGCCTCTCTCCTTTGTTAAAATAAATTATATTTAACTCCTTTTTCTTATATGACATGAATCATAATAAGAACAAAATAAGTATAAATTTTCCCATGCAGAAGAAGAAGAAAAGAAATAGATAAAGTTATAAGTTTTGACTCCGAACTAATCTCATCTCTTCCTGATCCAAACTCCAATTGCTCCTAAAATTCTTTCCATCTCTCTCTCTCTCTCTCTCTCTCTCTCTCTCTTCCCACCGCGCTATGCCTCCCCTTCCTCATACCCTCGTCTCTCCTTCCTTCCCTTCTGCTCCGCCAACCCTCTCCTTCTCCAAGAAGTCTCATTTCCTCCCTCCCCGACAATACCCACTTCCCAGATTCCACTCCCATGCCTTCTCCTCCTCTCTCCGCCTCCCCCGATGCTCTCTCCAAGCCGTTTCTACCGAGGCGCCCGTGGCAAGAGGAGAGCCCAAGACGAAGCTTTCCCCTGCCGAGATTTCCAGGACCATCATGGAGCTATCTCCCACCGGAACACTCTCCACTTTGACCCAGGACGGCTGGCCGCTCGGTGTAGGTGCACGCTTCGTCGTCGATGCCGAGGGCACCCCTGCTCTATGCCTTAACCATCCCGATAGGTTGTTTGCGGTCGATGGGAGATCCAGTTTCCATGTCGAGGTACTGAGTTTGTTTTCTTTTGGCCTAAAGATTGGATTTTGCTGGGTGTTGGTACTTTTAGAATTGCCAATTTCGTTAATTGTTGTAAAGTTAAGAGTTTTTAATGATTAATGTAGTTTTGTGATGGCAACAGTTTGAGCAGAGTGGCTCGAGAACGCCCCAGTGTACCTTGATGGGTAACGTGACTAAAGCCAGTGATGGGTTGCTTTTGAAGGTGATAATTTTCATATTGGATATTCGTTTTGCCGAGAGTTGTTAGCTTACAAGAATTCATGTTTAACATTGCACATAGTTACTGAAATTTATCAAATTGTCGACATGGTAGATGTTCTTGTACTTCAATTTGATTCATAATAGATAGTCCTCGGGCAACAAAACATTATGTCCAACTTAAATCTGTTTTTGTTTCTCTCTCATTAGCACAAAATTTATAACATTGCCTACTTTGATGTCTTTCAACTTAAGGATCTCTTTATTGCATTATATCTTGCAGAAGCTTCGCACAAAATGGGAAAAGAAGTTTGGGGAAGAGGTAGATCAAGACCTTGTGTATTTGATTTCTGTGGAGCGCATATTTCACATGGAAGATTTTAAGGAGGTAGGATTGTTATCATAGTTATAAGCTTTAATATTTTTGAAGTCTACATCTCTGCTCTTTTAATTTATTGAAGCTTGCAAAGTGTTAATGCATAACAAGTCATATGGTATGGGCGATGCAATATTATACAGTATGACATTTAATTTCATGCTAACATGTTCATTATTCAATAAAGTACTTGTTGAACAGAGTTAGGAGAATTAATAATATAAGCTATAAGAACTTGATTAAGTAATGTCAAAACATGTGATATAATGTATGGTGGTCTCTCTACTTTCTATGAATCAATCTCCTTAATCATTGTTATTGATGAGTATTATGTGTTATGATCTAGTGGCTTTTATTTCTTGTTATTAGTCTCTACGTAAACTTTCTTTCTGTATTTGTTAATTGCCTCAAGTTGAAGCCATCTTCTCATTGATAATTGCCAATAAGCCTGAATTTGACATTTATGATGTTTGGTTGCATTTGATATTCCCATCTAGAAGAACTTTTGGTTATTCTAGGTTTCCATGAGGCAATATTGACTCGTGCGATAATAAGCCTTTGGCTGGATTTTGATGGCAACTTTGTGTTGATTTCCTGCTAATGGTTTGGTTGTGGATTTGTGGATCCTTTTAGTTTGTTTGAGACTTTATTTTAGTTCTTCTCATGTTGTGGCCCGATCTACATGGCACAGATGTTTACTTGACAGATTCACTGCATTTGTTGAAAAGCTAGAAATGTTGTAGATGCAAGATTTTATTGTTGCCTGTCTTTTTTTTTTTTTGAAACTATATTACATCATTTATAAGGTCTAGCATCAGAAAATATATAGTTCTCAGTTTCTCTATTTGATGGAACGGATTTGAGAGTCCTGCCTACAGAACCTATACATCTTGTGACAGGAAGATTTTACCTGCCACATATTTGATGCATGTCTTCTTTTCACAGGACCATTTGATGGTTCTCAATTTGTCTTGATCTCTTAGCATGATGGTTGATGCTGTTGACTGGGAAACATATGAGTAGTTACACTTGAGTTTCTAAACACCTTTCGCGAATCATCATGATTTTCTTTCCAGGATGGAATTTGGGTACCATCATCAGAATACATAAGTGCAGAACCTGATCCTCTTCGCAACTTTGCTGAAAAGATTGTCGAAGAAATGAATTCTAGACATGCTGAAGATGTCCAGCGATTATGCCATGTCTATGTGGAATCAGGTTTTCAGGTATTGAAACCATTTGTATTCCTTCAATGAAATTAACATGTTGCTTAAACTAGTTGGAAAGATATTATTTAATTAATTTGCAGGTAATACTTGAATGAATTCAGAATTCCATGTAGAGCTTTAGTGATCCATAATGTGCACAAGCTAATCTTTGGTGTATCACTTACGATTGCAGGTGATGGATGCAAAGATGATTTGGGTTGATAGGCTAGGGTTTGACATGCATTTATATTCCAACGAAGGATTGTTTGCAGTCCGAATCCCTTTCCCTAGAGAAGTCACAGATGAGAAGGGAGTGAAATCATCTTTCAATTCGATGTCTCATCTCGCATGGGAGGTTGAAAAGAACTATGCCGTTCCCGACTTTCAGAAGGTAGAGGGTTTGAAGAAGATTAGATAGATGGGTGTGTATGTTCCTTTTTGGCTGTTGTATTTTGATTCAGAGGTCTACCATTGTTTGTGATTAAATGAGTGAAACACCGCAATTTTTTCTACGTTTTGTATCACGGCTTTCATGAATCTAATTTCACTACTTATGTTCTTTGTGTACTTTGCAAGAGTGGCGATGAAACTCTCAATCATTTTGTGACAGCATCAAAATAATGAATCATCAAAAGTTCTGGATCCCTTGTCTAGAGTTAAAAGTTGTCTGTCTACTATTCTTTCTCAAGTGAAAGCACTACAATTTAATATGAAAACAAAATTATGCTGGAAAAAAATGTTACATCTTAATTGCACCGTCTGATATTCTGATCACATTAAAGACATGAAACAATCGAGTTTAACTTCTGAATGATAATTTTATTGGTTACTGGTTGTAGATTTACATAAGCATAATTGCTAATCCTATGCTATAGTTGCACTTATGTTGCAATAATTGCCAACTTATCCACTAATCCACTATCTATATTTCTCGTTTATTTGTAAACGGGTCGGGCCGGGAATCCGATTGGGTCCAAACCCGATCCGGCCCACCATCCGCGCTCAAGTCTACCCACTCTTCGCCTCCGAAAAACCCTAGTAACTGGCCGCTTCTCCGCGAGAGCAACGTAAGCCTTTCTCCTGCTCCAGCGTGGAGGCGTAGCCCGAGAGAAGCCATGGCGTGGGAAATCCTTCACGTCCCTGGGAAGCCTTCTTCCTCTCTCGAACAATCTACTGGTATAACATCTCCTCCTCCTCCTCTTCCTCCTCCTATTTCGTAAGGACTCAGTTTGATTGGTAGTTACTCCTTGCAGTTGATGTACTAGCTGCCAAGATCGAGCCGAATCTAGCGAACACACTAGTGAGGTAGTGATTTGGTTGCTGCAAGTCATGATATTGTTTGATGAAATGTTCTTTCTTTGGGATTTGCTATGATCGGTTTTGTCCTATTTTTGGTTGATTAGGAAGTTGAATCAGGTATTCCAACTTGAGAATCTTCGCCATGTTAAGCGAGTGCGGAGGACAACAACTTCCGAAGGTGCGACTTTTCTTTTCGAAAAATAAAAGGAAGCAAATTTGTTCTTCGTTTTTCGTAAATGCTATTCGTTTGCACACTCTCGTTGTCGATAATTCTAGCAGAAGAATGATTATTTACATTGAACAGAAATGGTGGTTTCTTTTCAATTTGTTTTGTCACTGCTACATTTCTTTTTTTTTTTACTCTCCATTTCTTTACTCTTTGCTATTTGGGTTATATACATTAATCAATTGGTTTCTAAACTATTTTAACCGTTGATTTTCTTGGCAGGAAAAGTTGAATTATCGGTTATCTTATGCCTTTCCAGTGAACATGAAAATCCTGCAGAGGCCATACCGAGTGATATACTTCAGCTTGTGAATGCTTACCAATTGAGTCCTTTCAGTGCAAAAGTGAGCAGCCCTTCTTTCCTTCTTGAATTCTTTTCCTTATATTTAATTAGTGAAGGTGAAGTAGAATCTTTCTTGGGTGAGAATGGATCTGTAGTTCTACCATGAAAAAAAAAACAAATCAGGTTTCTGAATTAATATTTATGCCGTAGGCTCATGGTTTTTTATGCTTAGAATGTCTATCAATAAAATCATGCATATCTTAGAGATTCTTCTTATGTGAGAAAATTATTCATGCTGGAAATTTCTTGTAGGTTGCCCAGTTTGCTGCTATGTCAAAAGAAGAATGGGAAGAACAGTGCAAGCTTTGGCCAACATCATACCATCCGCCAACCAAGTTTGACCTCGCGACTGTTTTATTAGCTGGTGTTTATATTTAGTATCGTTGTTTATACCTTCCCTGATTGTTTTTTTTCCCCTGTAATTCTGACAGTTTAGAAGGTATATCTGGATTTAGTGAAGAGGAATCTCAATCTATCTACAGTTACATGAAGATGGCTTTTCAACTGACAAAGCTGAGCTATTGTGGTGATAAGGCATGTTGATGTAATGCTTCATACTCCTGCTGCATTTGCCTATGTATGTCAATCAATCATTAAATTCCGGTTTCACCTCCTAATTATGTGATGGTGAATCAAGGACTAAGTTTTTGCCTTACAATGATTAGACTGTTGGTTTTCCGTAATACATATGCTTGTTTCTTCTTTAACCATGGCTTCTCTTTTCTGTACAATTTTGACTTATGATGAAGTTTAACCATGTTCTTTCCTCCATGGAAGGACAAGTTGGGGTCATATGCTGTAGAGCTAGTCCCTTTGGCACGGAAGATTTCGAAATGTAATATGATCAATCGCAATATATAATTATCAATCTTAGATATTCCTTAATATAATCAAGCAAAAGTTTGTCAGAGTGGATGCATTTTTCCCCTAAGAAAATTCCAAATGTATTTGAATCATTTCAGCTCATCAACTTCTAGAATCACGAGTACCTTTAGCTAACTAAAATACAGCTATTCCTTGTTCCATGTAGAATATACTCATTCGTGTTTGCACTCAGTTTAAGTCCTTTTTATATTTCAGGTAACAAATGCTGCTGTCATAGTCGATCCACTGAGCAGGCACATTATTGCAAAAGCTAGTGATCAAATATGTTCACTACCTTCTTCCTCAGAGGAAAACAACTCAGAATATCTCTGTGCTGAAGGGGCAACAGATATTGCCTCTTCTGTAACCAAGGCAAACATACTAGCAAACACTGTAGAACCCTTTTCTGCAAAGATTTCACATCATGAATGCAATCGTTCATATGCTGAAGTTGCCTGTCTTAATCCTTGGGGATGGTTGAAACAAAAGCCATACAATCAGGATTCAATAAACTGTGCGAGCAATATATCGTGGCATCCTTTGAGGCATGCTGCTCTAGTTGCTATTGACAGAGCTGCAGTGAGGGATATGCAGTTATTCCCTAGCTCAAATTCAAATGATGATTCACAGCTTAATGCCAATAATAGTCCGGCGAAACGACAGAAGACAGAGATGTTAGAGGTAAACTTCAACCTTCTACTTCCGATCTGTCTTATTTTTCTCAGGCTACTAAGTTATATCCTATGTAGTAAAGATTAGGGACTTGAATGGTTTCTTTTTCTGTTAAAGTTATCGTCTTATTTTTCTCATTGAACTTCAGTTGTTGGAATTTTCCTTCTGTTACCTATATGTATTAATTTCAGAATAAGATAGGCGTGGCGTCGGAAGCTTGCAACAGTGATTTGTCTTCTGAAGCAACGCGGCCTTATCTATGCACTGGTTTTGATATTTACCTTGTGTGGGAGCCTTGTACAATGTAAGTTTGCAACTGTCTTTCAGCATATCCAGAGAAACATTCTAGCGTCTCATTGTTTGTCAAGGCCGTGTCCCCTACATAGAAAATTAGACAAGAGAAAATAATAAGTGAAAGCATGGGCAATCTACAGACATGTGCATTTTCTGCAGTATTAGAACCATTATTTTGTCACTTTGAGATTCGCATATGTTCTTGATATGTACAAATTTTCCTAATTGAAGGTGTGCCATGGCGCTTGTTCACCAAAGAATCCGGCGCATCTTCTATGCCTTCCCAAACCCAAATGCTGGTGCTCTTGGCAGTGTCCACAGACTGCATGGAGAGAAAAGCTTGAATCACCACTACTCTGTGTTCAGGATTTTGATACCTGACAACCCTTCATGACATAGATGTTATTGGGTCAATGCATTCTTACAACGAGAGAGAATCAACACGGCAATAATTCTTGGTCAGCATTCTTCTTAAGGCATGCCATATTTTATATCTAGCAATTTCACTCTGATCTTGAGAGCAGGAGGCTTCAAAATCTCACTGCTCTAATTGTTCTAAAGAGCAAAATCTTGTGCACACTTGTAGCTCTTTCACAGGCTTAAATTATGTTGCTGACACTGCTATTTGACATACTTACTCAAAAATTCTCGTGGTGTTTGTCATCCAACATCTTCATTGTTTTGCGACCTGTTCTTGCTCAGAAAATTATTCAGGTTTCTGAATGATCACGAATTACATGCAACAGTACCAGTTATTATTGTAAAGGAATTCTTTTTATATTGCACCCTAGATTATGTGTTTCTTGTGGTTTATCATCTTTTCTCTGTTTCTAACTCAACCTTTGCATTCTTCATTTAATCACAGATAAATCAGGGTGTTTTTTCAGTAAAGTCCAATGGCAAATACGAAAATATTAGTGGAAACAGGATGGTTTTTGTATTTACTAAAAATATAGGGTTCAAACTGAAGATAGCGAAAAGATACGGTGTAATAACGTATAACTCAGGGTCTGAAATGAAAAGTTGTAAATATAGGTGGGAAGATTATCGTATTTGTATTTATTAAAAATTATAGGGTCCAAGTCGATATAGTGAAAAGACAGAGTGTAAAGTGTAAAGTGTCAACTATAATTAACATAAACATAGGGTGCGAATGGAAAATTGTATTTCGTTTTTTTGCATTTTGGTGCCTGGCTGTGGCTGGCTGGCCACAACTACCACACAAACAAAGAAGAGGATATAATGAATCCCGTATCCCGCGGCCACTCCCAACTACCCGACTACGCCCCATCTCTACCGCAGAAATCTCATCGACGCACTTAATCTAACGGTTAATATTGCTTCTACCTCACTATTAACCATCTCCCGCGAGAATCTATACCTACCTCACCATTTAAAACTCGATCCTTCGTAGCCATGGAGGAAAGGAACGCAAAGCAGAGTCGATGGCGCTGCTCTCCTCATCCGTTGTTACATCGTCCGCACGCTTCTCGTCCGACCACCTCCTCCTTCGCGCGAATTTCAGAACTCCCCGGACCCCCCTAATCTCTTCTACCCCGAGAAGGCTCCGATGTGCTCATCTGATCTCCTCCCCCGGGCGCGGCGGCGTCGGCCGCGCTTCCTCCCACCTCTGCGAGCGAGAAGCCCTAGCCTTGGATGTGAGTTCCTTCGCCGTGAGGGAGTTCTGGTCGGAGGAGGAGCTGTGGGCCGCCGTCCGCCTCCGGTTCCGCACCTTCTACGAGTTCCGCGAATCTTGCGGCGTCGAGGTGAGCCTTCTTATGATCAGGCTTTACATTATGTGCATATTTCTTGATCTTTATATTGTTTGTTGGGTTGGAAGAAGTGATCTGGCATCTGTGATTGAGTACAAAATTGTTTAGATATATGACGGGGTCCTTTTTTTCTTTTGCCCCACAGTCAACGGATCACAATTGTTTGTAGACTTTTTCTGGGAAAGCTAAAAATACCATTTTTTTTTCTAAGAACCAATGAAGAATGGATCTTTACATTATATTAATATTAATACAAAAGAGAATAAACGCTTCGATTACTAACATATACCTTTAGAATGGTTTGTCATTTGACGATATTTAGAACTTTAGTTATTTAAACTGTCATGTTCATGACTCCATGTTTCCCTTCACTGTGATTCCAATTCTTGGCAGTTTATTTGTGCACATCATGTGATGCTTTCTCGTATGGCATAAGAATATAAGATGGTCTAGTTAAGGTTCTTAATGGTAGAGTTGTATTTTGCACTTTGCTGAATAACTACTGACTAGAATTGCATCTATTGAGTATTGATGGTATGTGTTTGTTGTCAAGTTCTGTTAGGATCATAGAAATGCTCTAGCGGAGCGGGAGTTTGAAGCATTAAAGGATCGCATTTCTGGGAAGAGGATAGGATTTAAAAGGGTTTCTTGTATAAATGCCACACTTCCATTATCGCCATACTTGGGCTTAGCAGATGATCTGTCTTCCGCATGTAAGGTACTTATTATTCACATGGAATTCCACTTTTTCAGCATTTTGATAGCTAATGCAAATACAGCTTGATGTCTAGATGATACCCCAGGAATGTACAATTCTCTTAAGTTGGTATCTCTGAATATGCAGTTTTCTGAGGATGGACAGGACAAATTAGTTGTTGGGACTTTAGATCTTAATCAATGTCTTTCACTGGCAGACGAGTTGACCGGAAAGAGACCTGAGGTACTCTTATCTCATTCCTTTTCCATGATAAGACATAAACAGAGATGATAATTTGCATGAATGGAGCAGTGTAAATCGGCCTAAATTTCTTATGATCATATAAACTAATTAATATCTCATTGTACTCATTATTTAATATAATGCTGTTCCAATGTGAAGCCACAATTGTTGCACCATCCTGCTTTTATGACACATTTAGGTATGTGAAAGATCAAGCTTATAAGAATTGTACCAGGAATTCTCGTGGATCAACTTACTGTATATTTGCATGAGAAATCTTATCTTGTTGTTTGTAGTTAGGAAATTACTGTTGCAGGCTTGTCTGTCATTTTCTAACTTCGTGTGTTGTAGTGGAATGGATTTTAGTTTACTTGCAATAAGTAATCACAAGTAGTCAAGAAATTAACTATTTCACACCGAGGTGATTTTTATCTTCTGATTCTTATATGTTATTCATGCTACAAACCATGAAATTGGTCAACTGTGAAAATTATACTCTATATAAGGTCAGATGTGCAGCTACTTCTTCTCTCCTTTCTCTTTCTGACGTTATTTCTCTATATTTAATTTGAAAGTTCTAGTAATAGCTGTTTACAGTTGATCAATATTAACAGGTAAATGGTGGCAATATCATGAGGGCATATCTAAGCAATGTATGTGTTGCTAAGGAAATTCAGAGAAATGGCTTGGGATTCTCATTGGTTGCCAAATCCAAGGAAATTGCTCGTGAATGGGGTGGTTACTTCTTCTGCTTATCTTAATCCAATATTTTGATCGTCATGGCCAGTCACTTGGCATTTCTGGCATGGTTGTTCTTGTATGTTATTTGGAAAATAGGAGAAAACAATTATGTTTGAAAGCTTAGGCTTCTTGTCAATTTTTAGTTGCACAAATAAGTTATAGTGAGTCAAAAGTCAGCAAGAATGACCTCGACCTGAAGCCATTATGTATTTATATAAAATTATAATTTGAGAGTGTAGCAAATGCTTCAAAAATCTTGACTCCGACTTCAAGAATCTAGAGGAGAAATTATCACTTGATGCCAATTCAATCAGTCAGAATCAACATAGTAGCATGTCAGCAGCAAAATGGTTATCTTAAGGTGATACCTTAGGAATAACAGGTTTTTTATGTTTGTATTCTCCATTGACTAGGTGAGCAAGTTCTAGATTTGCTTACTGGAAGCACTTTCAGTGGTCAAAATTTGTGATTGCTGATTGATTAATGGATATCTCTATAGCAAATCCAAGGAATTGCCTTACTGCCCTTTCAACCTTGGCAAACTTTCTAAGATTAGTTGCCCATGCCATCCCTGCACGAGTGATGGCCCGTTTCCTGGCACAACAAAATCCTCGATCAGTACCCAGGTGGATAGTTTATGATGACTATGAACTTAGGATTTTAGTACAGGAGCAACAATCCTACACTGGAACCATTGGCAACACTGGTGGATGGCCTACTGGTCCTTAGGTGTCTCATGACTCTTCTTTGAGGTTGCATGAATCCACTAGAATGCAAATCTCTTTCTAGAAACTTGAGTTCAATTTTTCAAAAGATTGCAAATGTCTCTCTAGAATATATGAATCCTCTATAGGGTGAGAAGTTCTATGACTGAGAATGGTATGCCATTAATAATTCCCTGGAACTTTGTACATGTACTCTTGGCACCAGATTATATAGGGAACGATAGAATAAAATGTTGAGCGCCTAGGGTACACTTAGTTTTCAAATCATCTAAGATTAGATTCAGATTAGCCAATAATTTGACTGATTGAACTTTCATTCTTGTGTAAACAGTTGATATTAGACTTCCAATTTTAGTTATCAGTATTCATGTTTGATATTTGCAAACATGTTTCCAGGCATAACTGATCTATATGTTCATGTTGCTGTGGACAACAAAGCAGCCCAGAAGTTGTACCAGAAGAGTGGATTTATTTATGAAGATGAAGAACCTGCTTGGCGAGCTAGATTCCTTGGTCGACCTCGACGATTTCTCCTTTGGGCTGATTTAAAAAAATAACCTTGTAAGCTAAAATAAATCCTATTTTGCATTCTTTGACTTTCCTCATCTTGATATGTAAAGCCCAATCTCAAGCCTCAGGTATTGGGTCTTAAACTCTTATGTATAATATTTTTTTTCACTTCTGATTGAAGTACTTATACAATGTTACTCGTACCTTTTTCTTGCTTCCCTTGAGATGACCAGCACGAAGTAGGCAATGAAATGTGAATTATAGAAAACAAGCATAACTAGGACATGCAGGTCTTCACTTGGCAGCAATAGTTAATTTTTTTCACAAATGCAAACCTTTGCATACAGTAAGCAACACGTCCGGATTCAACTGACGTTAAACTATCCGGAAAGCAAGAATAGTAGACACTTTAGAGAAATAAGATAAGAGAAATTTATTGGGTGTTGGGTGTAGTTGCATTGGGTTTTTCCCGTGAACAAGTTATATGAAAGACTTGTTCCACTGGACCAGATTACGTGTGCTATAAGGTTTTCCTCTTGTTTATTCTTGCTTTTTGTCACCAAATGACAAAAAGTTTGACCAGATCACAGCAATGCATCAGACCCACAGCAAGGACAAGTCATTACAATCCTGGATCAGGTCAGTACCAGCTCTCCTGGGCTTGTTTTGTTTGAAACCATGTGACTACTTGCCCATTTGTAACATGGTTCACATCTTGGTGAAGAATTTTGATGATATTATGTCACAATCCTAGGCATCCTCTTCCTCGTTATCGTTAGGAAGAGGAGAGTTTAAGGTAGTATAATTATTCTTCCTATAGGAAGTATGGGATGAGAGATCGACATTTGAGAAGATGATCTACCTGCAAGATTTAGCCTCTGCTGATTCTGTGGGGTTTGGACTGCAAGAAGCAGTGGGTTCTTTAAGCACCAGAGCATTCGACTGTGATATAAGTATGTAACCACAAATGACAAGTGGGATAAACAGAGACAGGAAATAGAGATGTCATCCAATTCTAAAGCCCATTTTGTTGGCTGATCAGATATCTGGTAAGATTGATAGCATAGAAATTTTAACGGAAAAATCTAACGGATAACTACTGAAAGCGATGTTCGTCATTTTTACATAGTTAAATGGGCTAATGTGTTAAGAAGTCTAGATGTAATTATCTCGGAATTTATTCCAATTCTTAGCCTTCGAGTCAGCACTATCCTTACTTGCATATTAATGAAATGATGTTAGTGTCTGAAGTGGACTGTAGAACAAAGATTATGTGCAGTAATTGCACAAGGGGTTTTGCTTTCTAGCAGTGAACTTTGGGTGAATTAGGGCAACAGTCTTTAAGGATCATATTGGCCCTTCTCTTGCAAACCAGGCCTAGCACAAGCACAGTAGAAGAAGCAGTTCATGGGAGTCTTGGAAACTAATTCCATGAACTTGAGTTAAATGCATAGAGAAAGAGTGTGACCAACATGTGAATGGAGGGTCCCCCTCTTCCCTCCATTGCATGTGAAAGAAAGAAACAAGAGAAGAAGACAGCTTTATGTTTACTGGTAAACATAGTATGCACTGTTCTGCAGTAAAGGCGACGTTGCAAACATAAGATTTTTACTATTGTTATCAAATAGTATGTGAATTGAATACAACTGAAGAACATAAATCAGTTATCCATCCTTTTCAATGTGGCAACTGACAAAGAAGTCTGACATATTAACTGTAGGAGGGTGTAACATAATGCTTTTTAACTAGCCTTACTTACCATAGATCAAGGTCATCTTATATTATCTTTTACAATAGAATTTGCAGATGAACTTTGAAAATTGCTCTTAAGTTAGATCTTGTTGTATCTATTATACCCATGCGACCATGCCCAGTTATATCCTCTTGTTTCTCAATATTCCCTGTCTATCTCCTCTCATTCTCATGATTAGACCTCTAAAGATTGGAATTCCCTTCCTCTCCATGAGTAAGGGAACTAGAAGAGTGGTGCACCTAAGGGAGAAGAAGAAGGTGGAGGAGGTAGCTCCTTATCTAGTTCTAAGGAAACTTAGGAAGCTCAAGAGTATAGTTCCGATGCGCGAAATGCAGACATAGAAGCATTGCTTTATACGACAACCGATTACATTTCCTTTCTAGAGATGCAAGTGAATGTTCTAAAGGCTCTCTCAGATTTCTATGGTTTGTAGAATAATTATCTCTCAGTATCTATCAATGTCTTAAAGAAGGACCTTGCTTGGTTCTCAGTTTCTTTTGCATGTATTACATATATACAAAATTTGAGAAGAGAATCAACTGACTGTTCTTATATGCAACTAACAGAGATATAGGTTGGCAAATAGTTAGATCAATTGGTCTATCAAGTTTACTGAATGTCTTGCCAATCTGAAGAGGATTGCGGTCGACTTCTTGAATTCCACCCTACAATTTTTGCAAGCAAATAGAAGAGAAAAATGGAATAAGGAGAATACTGCCCGAGTCATTGCAGTCTGCATGCTGGAGTTAGATAACCAGCTTGCATAGTCTATCTTTTGCTCAAGTATTTAGTGGTTTCCCAGTTTTAGTGCTTCTAGTTTGTGGTGTGTCCTCAGGAAGCAATAATCCATAGTGTTAAAAGTAGCCTTCTTTTGGTTTCAGCAATGGAATTTTAGACATGTATTGTAAGTTATCAAATGAGAGATGACATAATTAATTATGACTGGGCAATTTAACCATGGCGTACTTAGAACATTAACAATGGTTTTTTATTCAAATTGAGATTGAATGTGTTAATGTGTGGAAGTAAAAGTCATGAAGATTTACAAGTGGCTAATGGTTGGCTTCTTATATAAGATATATATACTGACATAATAAAACTTATCCAACTCAAATCATCTTGTAGCATTGTAGGACATCTCTGGTACTGTTAAGCATAATTTGAGAAACATGTTCTGTTAGGCATGCAAGAAGCTGACAAGACTCCCCTGTTTCAAGGGGAAGTAATATTAGAAAGAGTAATTTAAAGGGCAATTTGGCTTTTGATTTCAAAACGAGCTACCTTTTCTAAATCAGCACTATATGGAAAACACACACATAAGGACTAAAAGATACATCCAAAGTCCCTGATTAGTGTGACAAAACTTCCAAGAAGTACCCAGATTTAGGGCATGAAATGTTTAAAGGGTCTCTTGTACTCCAAATCTTCAATGATTCCTTGCTTATGGCTGTATGCCTTTGCTGAGACAGAGGAGCCCATCCATGTGTCCACATGTTTAGGGCACCCTAATAGGAACATATGATTATAGTCAGCTCCAAGAAACATAGTACAATGTGTAACATATGTAGCATTCACTGGATGAACTTATGCATAAGTCTATCATATGCTCATATTAGTTTAGGTGCTCATGCAATCCATCATTTTCTTGGAGACCGTGCTCCTAAAATAGTGCAAAGAACTTGATACTAATCCATTGTTGTCTTGGAAGCAAATCAATGTGCTGCACTTGTGACCAAGATCAGAAAGAACTGGAGGATTTCATGACAATCTATCTATATGTGGAGTTGTTCATCTTTCCCTGTTCCTTGTCTCCAATTGATGACCATTGTAAAGAAACTTGCTATGCTTTATGTATTTTATCAACTTCTCCATTATTTTCATGTTAGCATAGCTCAAATGGGGCACAATGATAATGCCTTACATCTATACAAGCACCACATTGCATTAATATCCTAGACGAGAAGGATAAGTAATCATTCAAAAGAAGAAAAATATATATAAAGATCATAGAGAGAGTCTAAGGGTAAGAAAGGCATAGCAATGAGTCTCATGTGGAGCTCCAGAGACCATAAACCCCTATGTGGACACCATGTGATCTTACACTCTTCTTTGCTCAAGGCCAACCATGGTAGAAGAAAAAAAAGAGAAAGTAATAGACCCCACAGCCATTACCATGTTTCCTAGATCCTGCCAATCCATCTTTCCCACCACTCAATTGTGAGGGAAGGGAGGAGGAGTAAATATATTATATAACATCAATATACATCCATCATTTTGTCAACTTCAAACCCCAGAGACTGTACTTATTCAACTTTCTATTATGAAATAGAGTTAAATATATTTTATTCCTCTAGATTTTGGTTCAAAATTATTTTGCCCATGTAAATTTTGTTTTGTATTATTATGCATCCTTAATTAATATGACAAAATGACTTAAAATAACCTTGTTTTAATTTTATAAAAAAAATCAATTTTAAGAAAAAAATTTAAGAGTGACTTAGTAATACAAAATATAGATTCAGAGGATAAGATGATTCATGTTCCAATAAATTTTAAGGTCTTTTAGGATAAAGTTTGGGCAAATTAATTTTAGTCCAAAACAAAGGAAGGTTAAAATATATTTAATCTTATATAATATCATAAAGTGGAGGGGCTTTTCAAAGGATACATAATCTAATTAAAAGTTCCTCTAAGTACATAGAAGTTTCAAAGCCTTTGTAAGTCCTTAGAGGTTGACATAATTCTAAACATATGATCAGGATATATTGGAGCTCCATTTCTTTTTTGGTGATCAAGTGGGTCTTTTGAGCACCATGTGGATGCATGTGCTCTGTCTCTTCCCAAGGAGCCAGCCAGCTTCTTAACCCCTTATCAATGACCCAAAAACTTCTTCAATCTTTTATTTCTTTATCTTTGATTTTTTTCACTCCATCCTCTTCCAAAAGATTTTGTTATGCTTTGAAAGATTACTTCAAACTTGGATTCCAAATGCATATAATTTCAGTACAACCATTGCAGATTAGAGATCAAACCCTCTGTTTTCCTTTGGAAGGCAACAAATTTGCAGTTCAAGGTTAGATGATAAATAAGCTGAAACTGTTTCTAAAACTTTTTTTATCAATTGCTGAAAGATTTGGCAATCCATCATAAAGATTGCCAAAGAAATTGAAAAGATTTTTTTATGGATTTCTTTTCCCATCAGACATCACATCATCAAATATGTCAGATGGAAAAGAAAATATTTGATTGATGTGATGTTCAGTGACTAGTTTGTATAGAAGAAAAGAATTGGAAATTAAGAGAAATAAAAAAAAGGGAGAAAGTGGATAGATTTATTAGACTTTAGTTGAGATAAATCCACATGCAACAGTTTAGGCCACATGCAGTGCTCTTGAGCAGAACCAACTTTTGACTTCTTCCTATATAAGCTACTTTGCCCTCTCTCTCTCTCTCTCTCTCTCTCTCTCTCTCTCTCTCTCTCTCTCTATATATATATATATATATATACAAATTAAGCAAAGCAACCTTTCTTCTTCTTACCTAGCATTCCAAATCACAGGTTCACAACCATGCAAAGTACAACCAAATTCAGGCAGGCCTTCTTCAAGCACATGATCTTTGGTCTCCAACTAGCTAGCTTGTCATCCAAGAGCATGGGTGTCCAGAAAAGAAAGAATGCCATCAAGCTCTCAGCCAATGCTGCCATGGCATTAGCAAGAGGCAGCACTAAATGGACTCATGCCCTCATCACTGACCTCTCAAAGGAGGAGCAAAACCAAGCCCTCTTGAGGTCCATCCTAGGGAAGAAGTATGGGAGTTTACCAAACACCTCTTACAAGATCCAAAGAAGCAAGAGGATCTTGAGGAGGTCCTATAGGTGGTGCAACGAAAGGAGAAGGAATTTTGTACATGCATCCAATGGTTTGCCAACAAGTGTACTGGCTAGGAATGTGGTGAAGAGAAGGACCCAAGTGCTGAAAAGGCTTATTCCAGGTGGTGAGTCCTTGCATGGATTCTCTTTACTAAATGAGGCTGTAGACTATGTTGTCTCCCTTCAAGCGCAGGTGGATCTAATGCAATGTCTCTTGAAAGCCACTGCTGTTTCAAAGTGCTGGTATATAGCATAAACTTTAGTTTTCAAGTAATCAAGTATACTTTGGATGAATATTGTCTTCTTACTATTGTTTTTGTTTTAATAAACAGAGAAGCTTCATTTGGTGGAAAAATCAGGGAACTTCTCAACCAGGGGAAGTGTTTTCTTAATACAAAGATCAAGGCCTCTCATGGATTACAGTGTAAGTGTAACATGCAAAGGATGTTATCTGTGGTTGAGTTCCTAAGCATGCTATCTCCGCAAAATATGGTAGCAGTGTAGAAGGGCTCTAACAGAAAAAACTGGAGGAGACCCATCTGATGTGGTGTAAATTTTTGGTTGTTCTTATCGAATGAATATTGTATTGCTTTCATCTTTTTCACTTCCAAATTGAAAGTTGCCATTGTCAGACTTGAATCTTTAATAACTACCAAAGTCTACCCTCATGCATATGAAATTAATATCCTAGTGGAAAGAAAGGTCCCCATGTATCAAAATATGAATGTGATGGAAAGATGTGTCAGAATGTGTGAAATTGTTTACTGTTAGGGGGGGGAGGGGGATAAAAAGAAGTTATTTTCACCATGCTGTCTCCTTTATCTTTCCTCAGTTTCCTTAAAGGAAAAATAAAAAGGTGATACACGATTTAACTTTTAAGAAAGGTCTGAAAATGGCCCTTGAAAGGAACATCAGCCTATCCATAATAAGCTTTACAGTAGGAATACCAAACTCACTTTATACCAACCGTCTACAGGAGCATCTCTCATAGTCATAGCAACAATATGATTCTTCTGCAAGTTATTACAGCTCAAGTGGCCTATGTGCCTCATGTAACTTTAAATCTTTAAATTTACCTTTATGAGACAAAAAAATCGATCAAGTTGCTAGATCTAAAACCATTTGTCTGTCCATGATATAATCCACAGAAAATATAGCGATACTGCCAATTTTTCTGACGTGTTCCAAGTTCAATCCAGAAATAATATGTGATAAGACTCATAGAGCTTATATGGTCGAACATATTTATCTAATTTAGCCATTTACATTCTTTTTGGCAGCTATTATTTCAGTTGAGCATATACTCAGGCACCTGTTGAAATCAACATATTAGTTCATTAATTTGGTCTGATCAAGTCAATTAATTGTTTTACTCGAGTTATGATATGTATTGTGAAACTGAGTTCGACTTGAGTTAATCAAGTTACATTAGTTGATCGAGTTTGTATTTGAGTCAGTCTAAGATTTGTTTTTGTAAATATGTGGAGTGTAACCTTAATTTTATTATGACGGATTATTTGTTTGCCATCCCCTATCTCTTTCTATCTCTATTTCTAAGCATTGGCCACCCTCCTTCCACCTCCCTCCTTTGCAACCGTGTCACTATCTTCTACTGGTTCGGTCTCTACTAGCCTCTAGCCTCCTTCTCTTCCCTCTATCTCTTCCTCAAACCATACTCTCTAATCTCCATTAAAAAAGTAAGTTAATTTCTGCACTTATCCGACCATTAAGGGCAACTAAGATGCAACCGATCCAAGTAGATTCAACTACGATAATTTAGCTTGTATCAGTACGAAGATAGAAAATTGTGAAGATCAAATAGCAGAACATATTAAAGATATATATTACTTCATGACACTTAAATCAAATAGCAATTGTAGTAAGGCAATCTATTCTCTACAAAGGCAACAGTTGGGAATAATTAGACTTGGGGCAACTGAACTAGTGCTTAGACTGTCCACAGAATGAGCCAATCTGTAATGGGGACAAACACAACAAAACCAGTCTGGAGAATGATTTATGTAATACAAGCAAATTATATGCAGAGGGATCCCTGAGAAATGGAAGAAATTTGAATGGCATTGAGTTATCTTATTGTCTATTTAAGATTGTATCGTCGCTATTGGCGGCCAACTTTTCTGTGATAATCCTCATGCATTGCCTGTTCTGCCAGTTTTGGTTAGTTGTCCGGCAACTGAACTCGTTATAGCATAGTGAGCTGGAATTCATCAGTATGTTGCAATAAGTCTTAACTGTATAAGGACAACACTGAAGCAGATAATAAGCCAACATAGTTGCAGCACAGTTTGAACAAGACAATGCAGTCATAATCAAATCTAGCTGCCTCTTTAACTAACAGAAAGAATTTGAATGAAATTTTGGCAAATACCAATGGATTGTTTTGGGTTTTGACATTAAGAGTGTACTCCTTGAAGTGGAATTTTAACTCTAACAGTGGATTAGTTTGTCCTGCACTATCTTGTGGAGCTGTCATTATGATTCTCACCAATATCAGCAAGTAAGTAAGGATCATTCACTGCGGCTTGAAACCGTAAGAAGTAATTCTAAGAATTGCAAACCGTAAAAAACTTAGTTATCGTAGAAAACCACAAGGATCTTTATAATAGCTGCAAATCTCAGGGGAGGTCTATGATAAAAACTGAAATCGAATAAAGGAATAAATGCAGACTGATTTTGAAGTCATGTTCAGTGTGACCAAACTAGCCAACTACTTCTAGAGTTAAGTTTGTTTTATAAGCATTGAATAGAGGAATAAATGCAGACTGATTTGAAGTCATGTTCGGTGTGAACAAACTAACCAACTACTTCTAGAGTTAAGTTTGTTTTATAAGCATTTGACTTGTATTCTATGAGAAGAGAAGAAGTAGGTCTTAGGTCTGCTAATGCCTCCGTATTACACCTTCTTTCTACTTATGAACTCAATTATTATCTGTCTTGCAGTTAGTCTTGCAGTTAGGAGTTGACAGCTCCAACAACAAAAGAATTTGTCAATTCACTCTCCACAAAATGAATAAATGCTGAAGCATATGTTTTGACAAACTGTTTGAGTTACCACATACTCAAGTTAAGTAATTTCTTGCTCTTAGATCAGTTGTAAATAATACTCCGAAAAGTTCAGACTTACGTTCAGCTCCAGATGTGTTCAGTTTCAGCGTGTCCGAAGATTAGAATAGTTCTGGATAAGATTTATGAGATTTTTGATAAAACTCTGGTGCATTAAATGATCAAGAAAATTAAGATGACATGCTTAGTCATAATTTTATAGGTTCATCTTATCTGAACTTCTTATGGAGAAGCCACAGAGATATTATCTTTCTTAGAAAACATGATTAATAAAATGTATGGTAGAGGAGTGTGTCTTGACATCTGAAGGTCTGTAGACAATTTGGCAAAACACAACATGAACAAGGCAACAAACTGTGCCTAATCTGAAACCAATATATTATGGTTTAGTAATAATTAAAGTTGAGATGTTGCTTGATGTCATTAATTATTATCCTACACTTTGTCCACGGAATGTTTGAATTTGTCAAGGATTTGGACTAAACTTCAAATTAATGACCTGGCCCACTTGAGGAACCAACTACTGCATTCAAGTGATGATATTGAAAAATAATTCAACAAACAACTACTTCAATAATGGCTCCTGCATCAAAGTAAGCATGACAGGAGCCGAAGCCAACATCAAAATCTTAAGCTAATATCCTGCTACAAAATTACATCTTTGGTATTCTAATCATATGTTCATAAAATAGACTTGGTTTAACCACTCTCTTCCTAATTTAACGTGCTAATTGCAATAGGGTCAGAAACATTAGATAGACATTCTAATTTAATAGAATTGGAACCAATAACTTAATTTGAGCTACTTATTTCTCAGAATACGAAACTGCCAATAGACATTCTAAAGACCATTATTCACATGATTGATCACAACTTTCTATTAAACTCTTATCTCGCTAATTAAAGCTTTCTGGCACAACTGGAGTTACCTCTACCCATCAAAACGCAAAACTGAATTGGGGTCAATCCTAATCCTTTCTCTCTCTCTCACACACACATGCTCTGTTGCTGTTAAACTTACTTGCACTCCAATTATCGTCATCATCAAATTATTTGTGAAGTCTCCTGGTGGCATTCATCATCGGAAGTAGTATTGTTTGATAAATATAAAGCCACTAGCATGGCTGGTATTCATTACTTCCTATTTAGATAGATAGTATGCACTCCTTGAACAAATCCTAGCGAGCTTTAGGATTTAGAAGTCTTGTGAAGTACACGAAAAAGATGTGTAGATAATCTGAAGTCTTGTCTAAGTATATCTCCTTATCTAAATGCTTATCTATAATCGTAAGATTACGTGACGCCTTATGGTAGTATCAGAATAACTTAGACTTGACATGTAAGAAATTGAAATAATATTTTTAAAACTAAAGAAATGTTAGAAGGTATGTTGATGAGGTAGATCAGCTAACCTGCTATGTTTTTAAGAGGTATTTCTCAGTCAACTCTAGATACAAGGACCACCGTGTTCAAGATTTTATTCTCAATTTAATTGTGTCAGCTTTCTAACTGGAATACACACATCTTGCAGAAGAACTCGTTTATAAGAACTTTTACTAATATCTGATCTAATCTTTTATTTTGTAGAAAATAGGCAGCATTTATGTTATCTTCCTTAACTAAGACAGCTTACCTGTTCTAACTGATCTTCTTGTGAGTGGCCGGCATTTATATCTATATTTAATTTCACTGTTTCGTGAGGTGATCGAACTTTTTAGCAATGCATATTCTCAAATTGCATCAACAAGTGACTGGTTGGATGTGATTCAAGCTCTCAATCTCTGAAGGCCCTACACTGAAAAAGAAAGAGAGAAAAAAGAAGTGGCAGATATATAAATACACTATTATTTGTTCATAAGTGCAAAAATTTTTATCCATTAAGCACAATTTGTTCTTGGTCGCTACAGTAGGATAAGCTAATGTAATGCTGATTTATTCCAAAATTAAAAAAGATATACTAAAACGACAAGTTGAAGGCATTATAGACATCTAGGCCAATCATCCGCGCGAAAAGAAAAACCCGATAATACCGGTTTGGTGAGATTTATTTACTCTAGTTAGGAGGTCAAAACAAGAATAATATAAGGCATTAAGACTCCCTGATCAAGAAACCAAGTGGAGACTAAGATGGTAGGTTATTCCTACATAAATTAGGTGGCCAATATAATTTCAAGAAAAAAATAGCAGCCACTAAGGCCAGCTATGTGTGTGATATGTATGAACTGGGGAGAAGATCTTCCTCTTAATTCACACAGAAGGGTATCTTGGGTGTCACCCTCGTGATATGTTGACTGACAAGCCTACGTCGAAGAGTAGTGAATGTGAGGTGCAATTTTTAATGCTTGTGATCTTAAGATGGTCAGCACCATTCGTATGGGCTTTTGCTACATTGAGTCAAGACAAAGCAATAAGAAAAGTTACTCTTCTTTCTTCATTCTATATATCTATTGTCCATCTCCTTTTCATATACGTTACCTCTAACGCACATACACATTATATAAAGAGTGAACTACTCATTTCACAAGACAAGAAAGCTATCTGTCTCAGGGTGGAAGAAGAAGAAATGGCTCCTCCTTTGTCTTCGTGGCCTTGGGATAGCTTTGGCAAATACAAGGCATGGAGTTCTTTGCATGTGACTATACCACTAGGTTACATATGGCAAGGCTAAATGGATAAGTATCTGATTCAGTTGTTGGTTTTGAGTGCAGTATCTCTTATATGGGCCTCTTGTAGCCAAGGCTGTGCACTCATGGAGAGAAGGGATAGTAGAGACTTGGTACCTTCACCTCTTAATCCTCTGTGGCCTAAGAGGACTAGTTCACCAGCTCTGGTTCTCCTTCAGCAACATGCTCTTCTTAACTCGGCGACGCAGGGTGATCAAAGATGGCGTCGACTTCAAGCAGATCGACGAAGAGTGGGACTGGTAGACCACTGCATGCATTTCATCGAACACCTTTAGCTTGGGACCAAAGTTGTTATGTATTTGATCAAATCTTAACTTTATCTCTCTCTCAATCTCTCTCCTCCAGGGATAACTTTCTCATCCTGCAAGCTTTCATTGGAGTCATGTTCTTGAATATAATGCCATCCTTGGGCGACCTCCCACTCTGGGACATAAGAGGATGCATTGTTGCTCTAATCCTCCATGTGGGTCTCTCGGAGCCACTGTTCTATTTGGTGCATAGATGCTTACATAAAGGTTTTCTCTTCACTCATTACCATAGGATTCACCACTCCTCTGCAGTTCTGCAGCCCTTCACAGGTATAGAGAACTAAACACCACCACCATCCTTTTGAAATGATGCACTGTTGTGTAATCCTCTTAATTTTTGTTTTCTTTGATATGGTTAGCTGGATTTGCTACACCTTTAGAGCACATCATTCTGACATTGGTAATGGGTGGTCCAATTCTTGGAGCCTTCTTGATTGGATCTGGTTCTATTGGCTTGCTATATAGCCACATCATCATATTTGACTTCATGAGGTGCATGGGTCATAGCAATGTGGAGGTGTTCCATCATAAGGTGTTTGAGGCCATTCCAGTGCTTAAATACCTCATTTATAGCCCTGTGTGAGTGACCATACTTTTGCTCACACTTGTTCACATGCATATATCATATATGTAGTTATATTTCATAATCTATAACCAAATATATATGGATGTGGACATTCATAAAATGAACATGATTCTAGTGCTAAAAAGGTAGAAATTTATTGGCACTGCTGGATTTTTCATGCTACTGGGATCAAATTTTCTTTGTCAAAACTCATGCATTTACCTGCATACTTGGGCTAAAACACTGAGAAATGTGCAATTGAAGTAGCTGTTTGTGTATGCAGGTATCACACCCTTCATCACAAGGAGAAGAACTCCAACTTCTGCCTCTTTATGCCTCTGTTTGATGCATTGGGAGGGACACTCAATGTCAAGTCCTGGGAGTTGCAGAAGGAGATAAGTTCAGGTATCAGGGAACTTGGCATACATGAATAAAAAGAAGCTCTAAATTGCAGTGAACAGTTCTCAGCCACTAAGCTGATCAATTGAAAGATTATGATTCTAACTTATTCATAACCTGAAATTTGATCATAGCATAGATTACTTAAAAAACTCTCGACTGCATCTATCCTATAACCATTGGTTACAGAAGATTACTTTTAGTTGGTGTTCATCTTATGCTTGTTTTTTACACAGTACATAACGAAAATTATGCCATGCTGCTGATCTAGGTAAAAATGACCAAGTTCCTGATTTTGTATTCCTCGCTCATGTGGTCGACGTAATCTCCTCCCTGCATGTGCCATTCATCTTTCGATCAGTCAGCTCAATGCCATTTGCAGCTAACCTATTTCTACTGTCACTTTGGCCTGGTGCTTTCGTATGCATGCTCCTCATGTGGGCTTTGTCCAAGACCTTCTTGGTCACCTTCTACAACCTAAGGGGTAGACTGCATCAAACATGGACAGTTCCTAGATATGGATTTCAGGTTTGTGGTTGATTCCTTATGCCTTTATATAACTTCCTTGATGAATGCTTGCAAGTTATAGCTTATAACTACTGGTTTACGATTATCATACGCTCGATCGCAGTATTTCTTGCCATTTGCTAGAGATGGCATCAATGCACAGATCGAGCTAGCGATACTAAGAGCAGATAAGATTGGAGTCAAGGTACTTAGTCTTGCAGCATTAAACAAGGTTAGTTAAGACTTAAGAGACCAACTTGTTACTATGCTCTAAAATCTTGTGATATGTGATTGTCATTTATCATGATATAAGTAGCTAAGAGGAATACAAGTTTAAAGTAATAGTAAGAATACCTTTTGTTACAGAATGAAGCACTAAATGGAGGTGGAACTCTCTTTGTAAACAAGCACCCAGATCTGAGAGTGAGAGTGGTCCATGGAAACACCTTAACAGCAGCAGTTATCCTCAATGAAATCCCAAGCAATGTGCAAGAAGTCTTCCTCACTGGAGCTACATCCAAGCTTGGAAGAGCCATTGCTCTGTACCTTTGCAGGAAAAAGATCAAAGTCTTGGTAAGAACACTCATTTGAATCACCACTTTGTATATATATATATGTGTGTGTGTGTGTGTCTGATCAATGATACTTTGCAGATGTTGACTCTATCAGCAGAAAGATTTCAAAATATTCAGAAGGAAGCCCCTGCAGAGTATCAACAGTATCTTGCACAAGTTACAAAGTATCAAGCAGCAAAAAATTGCAAGGTATGTACATCAGCTAGCACAATCAATTTCATGATCTTGATGAAATTAAATTCTAACAAAAATAATCTTATTAGATATGGCTTGTTGGAAAATGGTTGTCGCCGAGGGAGCAGAGGTGGGCCCCACCGGGCACGCACTTCCACCAATTCGTCGTCCCTCCAATCATCAGCTTCAGAAGAGACTGCACCTATGGAAAGCTGGCTGCCATGAAGCTCCCTAAGGATGTCCAAGGACTAGGAGTATGTGAGGTGAACACACTCTCTTACCCCTCCATTAACTTCTTCTATTGAGGTCCAGATGAATACATAAATTGACTAAATACATGTGCTACTCTTTTCTGATGCAATGGAACAGTACACAGTGGATCGCGGTGTCGTCCACGCTTGTCATGCCGGTGGCGTCGTCCATTGCCTGGAAGGCTGGACGCACCACGAGGTCGGTGCTATCGATGTCGACCGGATTGATATTGTCTGGAATGCTGCAATGAAGCATGGACTAATACCAGTGTGAGGAACAAGCATTTGAAGAAGAAAACAGAAAAGTAGCTCTCAAGTAGGGGTATATATATATATATACATACATATATTTGTACTGGAAAATGAAGAATTACTTATTACATTTGTTGCAGAAGAGTATGCTTGATGCTACCATCACAAGTATCGCATGCTGTAGCCCAATCTCGCTTGTTACAACTTATATACATGTATTAAAATTGTATGCAAATTGCATATCTTTCTCTCTCTGAGTTTAAGCTCCAGATAACACAATACTGATGTTTCTCTGTTCAAAATGCAGAGAAGGACGAACAGTTACTTTTTAAAAAAGAGTAGGTTTAAACTTGATTATTTTTGTTAAAATAAGGAAAATAAAATAAAATTGCAAAAGAAGTAGAACAGACTAGCATGAGAGAAGAGTAGGTGAATGAAAAGGAGAAAAGGACAGCTATGCTTTCGTTCATTTTGTTAACACTACATGTCTGCAATCTCTTTTGTGCCCAATGATTAGTTCTCTCTGAAGATGAGCAGTTGAACAATGAACAGTTTGGGCTTAATCAGAACACTCTGTTCTTGTTCTCAATGATTATGACGTCAAAGATTCTCTATAATGACAGAAACACCCCTGCATATATTTGTTGGTGTGTATGGACATAGTTGTTGTAATTTACTTATAATTGCTCTGTCAAACTCGGTAAATATCACTTCCCCTTAGTTTGAGCATTACAATAAGACAGTAGAAATATCTCCACTCGGCAAATAATACTCTGCCCGCTGAATGCTAAATAAGGTACAACACTTCACAGTGCTTAATAATGGGGACCTGGTATGCCGCATAATCACTCAATAATCTACTTATTATCTTCTTAAGAAGCTCATTTGCTGTTCTCGTTTATCACTGCCCTGCTTCTCCCCAATCACCATCAGAAATATCCCTATGAAGCAACAAGGACATGGGCTACAAACTTCAAGCCAGCATAACATAGTAATACCTAATTCTGGAACAGAGAGTATATGGAAGCAGGCTATAGTACCAAATCCACCACAGATTTTATAGTCCAAATAATCAAACTATGTGCTTCAAGGCCAAAAGTGTAGCCATTCTTCTACTCCATGATAGAAAGTTATAGAAGCTTTCAATGAGTCGCAGAACAACAAAGTTTAAAGTATATTGCAAGTCCAAGTCACCTTATCCAAACAATAAAATGTAACCCAATTATAAGCTGTTGAAAACACCCAAGAGCAGGAAGTATCCATCACTAATGGACATCACAGACAGCGAAAACATCAATCCATAGTAAACTATGTAAGTACAGCTATGCCAGAGAGACATTACATCGTCTAGTAAGCAAGCAAACATAACATGCAATGACATGAAGTCCCTGCAACCAAGTACGTAGGCTAACTAATGCTCAAAAGATGAGAGTTTGAGCACAGGATATACAGGGCAGCAGAAAGAAGATTGGCCAAACAAATCACCCAGTAAACAGATCTCATTTCCACCCTGGGTACGAGTTGTCTCGCCTGTTGTTCCTGAAGGCGCAACATCCAATAGAATAGACGATAATGAGGAAGATGAGGAAGATGATGTTGACAATCGCGACCTTCTTCCAGTCATTCTTGAGGTTGGCAAGCACCCCAGCCTTGCAAGATTGGCAGTCATAGCAGAGGGCACTTTGATCGTTCGACCATGTATTGCAGTCGGGGATATCAGTAGAGTTAAAATCAGCAGGTTTAACCCAAACAGTTTCGCTTGTGTAGGTGAAGTTACATGCAGTGGGAGGCTTGCAACATCCAGACTGCATAAACAAAATATACAAGGTAGAGAAATGTAACTATGACTTCCAAAAGAGATGTCAGTGATACTGAAATGCAATATGAGGTAAAGGGGGGGAAAAAACTGAAGATGCAATAGTCTCTGGCATGGATTAGAGTAGTTATAAGGCCATAAACAGCATACATGAGTATGAAACTAATCTTATATCTAATTTAAATAGTCCATTAACAAAGTATTTCATAAAATAGCATCCATTTCCTTGTGATCAACTGTGCTGTAAGAAAAAGGCCAGCATGATCTCAACCAAAAGACAAAAAGCAGCATAACGGATAAGAGAACCCAAGCACATGGGCATTGAATACCATTTGAAATAATTTAAACTACTAAGATATCTAATATAATACCTAACAGCTGTTAAGTAGGATGAGTTCGAAATTAGCCTTTTAATTACTTACAGATCAGATGCAAATAAACTATTGCTAAAACAGGCCTACAGTTGACCAGGTAGAGAAAGAGAACCAAGCTACAAGTTCCTCAGGCGAATAAAAATCATGGTTTGCATGTGTAAGGAAAGTAATGTGACTCTTGATACTTTTAGTAATTATGAATAAGAAGAACAAATCCGAATAAAACTCCAAAATTTCACATCTTTTCAAGTAGGAAAAAAAGACTGCTCGGTAAATAAGGTGGCACAATCAGCAAACCAGCTCCGAAGAATAAAATTAATTCATAGATAAGCCATATTTGAGGCACTGAAAGTTTGCAATTGAATTCTATATTAGCAAAATCTGAGTGATGAACATCACATGAAATATGACTAGAAGTGGTACCCATTAATCCAGTCTTTGATATGGAACTTAAATAAAACTGACCATTGACCAATCTAGACTTTATGAAGAAAAAAAATTAAAAAGCATCATAAGTAAATTACAACAACTATGTACAAAAACTATGCAAAGATACTCAATGATGTTTTCAAATGGAAGGAGAGAAAAGAAGATGAAAAGAACCATCTCTTTAATATATGTACAAAAACCTTAACATGCATATCGATCAATTAACCAAATGTCAGGGACTTGCAAGCAAAATGTTGCAGAGAAAACAAGCACTCGTGTTCAGACAAACGGGCAGCACAACATGGAAAAGAAAGTTTAGATTTATTTTTTCTATAGCAGCATTTTACAAGTACGAGTAAGAGATCCAAATTACGAGAACCAACAAAATTATTCCGTAACAAATATCTCGACGAAGGTTAGAACTCATTTATTTGTAGACAACAAAATTTAAGAAAGTATATGGCAGAGTCCCCAAGGTAAAAGGATTGATTAAACTAATGAAGAAGCCATGACATGCAAACCATAAACTATGAGTTATGCGAAGAAAAAAAAAGTAATAATAAGTTCAAGAATCGTATTAAAATAAAACCCAGTAAAGAATACGGATGGGAAAAAAGATAATCAAGAAACGCACGAGAACCAAATTTCCAATTTAAAATACAACCAAAAGAAAAAACTTTATGCTAAGAAAAAAAAAAGCGATCGCCTATCAAAATTCCAGAAATCGACCAAATCAACAAAGACTTCGAAAGATCGCATCTTTCGATGACCCATCAGAAGAAACAGGCAAGAACGAGTAAGACAGATAGAGATAACTAAAGAGTTACTAAGATCCAGAAAACCAAACGTTTCGCCAAAGAAAACAAGAACATCTTCCAAAACCACAGATTTCCAATTAAAAACCCAAAAATCGACCAAATCAACAAGGCTCACTTCCCAAAATCGCACCTTGAAGACCCATCAACTCACACTCACCTGAATCGGCGATAGATTTCCATTAATAAACTGATCCAGTGTCTGATTCTTCTCCTGCAGGCTATTGCACACCTTCCCGTCCTGGAGGCAGCTCTTGATCCTTCTCCAGTTATCGACATTATTCACCCTCTTCTGCAGCCAATTCGAGTAATCCCCAAGTCGATATTCCTTGTACCCACGGCCAGACACGACCCACCCGGCTCCTTTGTTGGTGACGGCGAAGGCGAAGACGGTGAAGCAGAAGAGAAGGACGATGAGGATGAACATGACGAAGAGGTAGATCCAGAGGATGCAGGATGCGCCGCAGCAAGCGCCGGCAATGCCGGCAAGGGAGACGAGGAGGAGGAAGACACCAAGGGCGATGATAGGCCTCTCGAGGAAGCGCTCGCAGTCGGTGGCGGCGCGGTGGGAGAGCCAGATGCCGCCGGAGAGGATGGGGATGGAGAGGAGGAGGGTGACAACGTTGAGAATGCCGAGGAGGTTGTTGCTGAATCGAACCATGGCAGTCGAAGGGAAGTGAGCAGTAAGCGGAGCACTGGATCTAGAGAGAGAAGAAGTGGGCGTTACGGGAGAGAGAGGAAGGAGACGAGTATAGATTCGAGAAAGCCAAACGCCTTTGTGCGCGAGAATAAAGTAAAAAAGTATTCTTGGGGCATCTTTAAAATATTTTATGTATTCCTTTTTGGAATATTTACCAGAAGCACTTTAAATTTTTATTTCTTTATTATCACCATTTTTATTATATGACCCCATATTTTATATTTAATGTAATTAAAACAAAGCACTCATATTAAATAAAATAATAATAATAATATTAGCTTTTCTACAAAGAATATATATATACTATCACTTTAATACCTCGAGGAAGTTTTGAAGATTAGGCAAAAGATAAAATAAGAATTAATTTTTTATAATTAAATAGGAGCTATTTTTATCTTTTTAACTAAATATTATTTATTCTGTAAATTACTGTGAAGTAAAACAAAAGGAGTCGAATAATAACTATTAATATAATAGGGTCTAAATAATAATAAATAATAAATAATACAATATTATTAATATAAAATTTAAATTAATAATATGATAATTTTAGAGACTAAAATAATTCTATGTATCAAATGATATTTTTAAAATATATTGAAAAGATTTTTCTCTGCTACTAAATATTTAGTCTTTTATTTATCCTCCTGTCGTCTATGTTAACAAATGTTAATATTGGGAATAAGGTTTTGAATTTAAATTGACAGCTAGCTGCTATAAATTTACTTCAAAAATGTCAGGATATATTGACACTTGGCAGCCATCAGAAAATGTAGCCATTAATTGATGAGCTCAATTAGTCGTTAGTGGTTTACCACGATGTCATTTAATTTGACTAAAATATTTAATATTCCAAAAGTCATATGTAGAATTTCTATGTTTCCATTATTTTTCATGGAAAGGAAAAGATAAATTAAAAAACCAGCAAGGTGAATTGGATGATTAAATTTACACAAAAGTCAAATTAAGTACAATAATTAAAAAATTAAACACAATAAATGAATGGCATTATGGTCCAATACTGGGTCGGGCCGGGCTGCGGTAAGCAAGGGGCAATTCAAACAGCTTCTGCCACGTGGCTCATACCATCACTTTCCCATAACGGCTATCTTCCAAATGGCAGAGATGTAATAAAAGGACATTTAATAGACGTGACAGTGGAGATTTAAATTTGGAGAAAAATTTATCCAAAACACTTTGCTTAAAATGCCTTATATATATATGTATATAGGTAATTATACTTTGATTTTGAAAGTAACTTTGAAATCAAATGAGAAATGTTTTAGATATTTTAAAATTTAATTTTGAAAGTAACCAAAATGTTATGTTATCTTTATTAGGGTGATATTAACTTGAGTTGTTTTTATGTATTAAAAATAAAAATATAGGAGTCAAAAAGATAAAATATTCATATGGTAAATTATGAATTATCCTAAAAGTAAAAGGCAGAGTATTATTGATAGATTTACCTCATTTTAGATTATAGAGGAGAAAATACACGTGTAACAATGAGAAAAATTGATAACGAACTTAGATTTTCTAAATTATTACTGTTTTACATATCTATTTCCTAAATTTTTTTATTGCCCATGTATATTCCTCTAAACTAACAAAAAAATTCATATATATCATTTTGGACTAAGAAAAAGAAAGTAATTATATAGTCCTCTGTACTAAAAAGCTTTTAGAATCAAGGACTATATGTGAGAAATTATTTAGTTCAATGGGTTTAAATAGAATTATCCGTAGTACTAATCATCGAGGAGAAAAGAGAGTTACGTTTGGTTGAACATAAGGAGGGAGAGTAAAAAGATAGAGCTGGGCTTTGGTATTTTATTGGGCTGGGCTCTGAGAAAGGAGTTGGAGCCCAGACAAGCCGCACGATCCAATCCGTCGCTCTTGCCTGTTGGCCTGTTGGGCGCTCTCATTCGCCGCCAAAAACGCGGCGGCATCCAAACCGCGATTCCCACCTCTTCCGGCTTCCCGAAACGTGCAGAAGGACCGACGGACGGACGAAGACCAACCCCGATCAAAAACCCACTAATTTGTACTTACATGCCTCCTCCTTCTCCTTCTTCCTTCTCGCAAAAGCGGCTCCTCTTCGCCCTCTTGGCTCTTCGCTTCCCTTCTCCATTCCCCTCTTCCTCCTTCCTCCCTCTTCGCCGCTCTTTCTCTTCCACCACCTCTTCTTCTCCCATGCCCCACCGAGTACTTCCCCTGAACCTAACTCTAACTCTAACTTTAACTCTAATCCTTATCTTTACGCTACTAATCCTCGTTTCTCGTTGTATCTACCTTAGGGAAAGCACGCGATCAAGGAGCAGCAGCAATGGAAGGAGAAGGGCAGCCGATCGGTGCAGGCCGAGGTCACCGATGGGATCTCCAGGATGAGCCTCGCGGAGAACGTTGGTCCGCGGCCGCAGCTGCCGATGCATTCCGGCGGCGCGGAGAGAGGAGGAGGCCATCAGAAGGGGGTCTGGAAGCCGAAGACTTACGTGACGGCCAGTGGTAGCGCGGTTGCGGCGCCAGTGGAGGCGGCGGCTACGGACACGAGTGGGAGCTCGGCGGTGGTGGAAGAGGAGGCGGGGACGAGCCGGTTGACGAAGCTGTTCAAGGGGCCTCTTGGGGATGATTTCATTGTGGATAATAATACCTTTGGCCAGGCGCAGATTAGGGCCACGTTCTACCCTAAGTTTGAGAACGAGAAGTCGGACCAAGAGGTATTATTATTATTAAGATTTTTCTTCCGTTATTGAAGATTTTATTGTGGTGTATTTAAGAGGGATGATGGTTTCTTTGAGGAAATAATTCATTTTTGGACTTAGGATTAGTTGAATGTGTTCAATTACGGAAAACGTCATAAAAGATCAAATACGTTGGTGATGAACTAGATAAAGGTTTTGTCTGATGGTTTGATGTTTTCTCATTGCTTCCAGTCTCTTCTAATATAAGAAAGAGCGTTCATGAAGTAAATTTCCAAAAAATTATACTAAAATTAGCCACATGGAACTCATCAAAGGTGAGTTTTCTTTATTTAGTTTCATCCTGTCTAATGTAAAGTGGCTGGAATTTCAGACGTAGTACTACTTTATTTTACCCTGTGTTTATCTGTGCCACATTTTGACGTCTTTCCCATCTTTTGCATCAATGAATTTGCTTCTTTTGAAGGTTTATCCAATCAAATTGTATGCCATATGTCATATGTTAGACTGATACTGTAGGCCATTGACAATGAATCCACTGACTATCTCTCTGGCAGATTAGAACACGAATGATTGAGATGGTCTCGCATGGCCAGGCTACCATAGAGGTACATTTCCATATTAGTTTATTTCTTTAGATTTTCTCTTGCTTGTATTTTCTCTGTGGGTATCTCTAGAATTATTATGAATGTACACAGATTCTTATGGGTGCAGACAATACTCGTTTGTAATGATCTATTATCATTCTCTCTGCTGATTGGATTTCTGCAGGTCTCACTTAAACACTCGGGATCTCTTTTTATGTATGCTGGTCATGTGGGCGGTGCATATGCAAAAAATAGCTTTGGAAACATGTATGGCTGCCAATTATTGTCCTGTTTTATGTTTTCCTGAAGTTAAATGTTCATGAGTATGCACCAGGATGTTCCTAAGAGTATAATACTGTGCCGTAGATACACTGCAGTTGGTGTTTTTGTCTTGGGGCGCATGTTTCATGAGGCATGGGGCAAGGAGGCACCAAGAATGCAAACAGAGTTTAATGAGTTTCTTGAGGTAGTCCATTTCTTTTTATCGGTATAGCAGTTCTTTTCTGTCTGTATAGATTTCCAGTGAATCAAATTCTAAAATGTATATTGCCTTGTTACCGAAAGATGGCAAGAGGCATGATTTACGTGCTCTTTACATTCACGCAGTTCCCACTCTGCCCCCCCTTGTGCAACTACTGTTTGCTTCCTTCTGATTAAAATACAAACAATCACATATCTTGCTGGAGGATTGACATTATATTCTATTTCTTTTTGTTCACATATGAAGCCACAATTGAGTTCTTCTTAGTATTTCCTTCCTAAGTTTGTAGTTATTGCCAGAAGGCAGCTGATTTAATATGTTTTTCTTTACTAGAAAAATCGAGTATGTATCTCAATGGAGCTGGTCACTGCTGTTTTAGGGGATCATGGACAACGACCCAAAGATGATTATGGTATGAGCATTCCCTTTCTTCGACTAATATTATTTCTGTCTGGAAAGTATATCCTCACTAATCTTTTTTTTTTTTCCTATTTGATGTCACCTACTGCAGATCTGAGTTGAAGGGTCATTAGTGTTAGTTGAACTCACAAAATTTTATCATCTTTTGCCATAAAATTTTTCTTGATGTTCAACTTTTGCTTATTATATTTGAATTTGATTCAATCATAAATGTATCTTATTCAATACTGTATAAGCCAAAAAAATAAAAAATAAAAACATCAAGTGAGTAATTATAAAAAATTTGAGTCCTTTAAATGCAACAGCTTAAGTAAGACTGTTATATTTCTTCTAGAAAGTATATTTGTGTTATTTTGACCACTTTACCTGTATCATGATTAATACCATTAAGTGAACAGAGCCCACTCTGATCCTGTCAGGAACATATTTTCAACATTGTTTTTTCTTGTTGTATTCATTATTGATCTTTCTCTCATTGTACTTCGCTTGTCCTTGGAACTAGTAGATTTAATAATCTCATGATACTCTCCTTCCTATTGTTTGGGTGCAGTTGTGGTGACAGCAGTAACAGAACTGGGTCATGGCAAGCCAAAGTTTTACTCCACTCCAGAACTAATTGCATTTTGTAGGAAATGGCGCCTACCAACAAATTATGTCTGGTTGTTCTCAACAAGGTGACCACTTGGTGACTTGTTGATATACACAGATTTGCTGTATGAATTCATCTTTAGAACTTAAAAAAAGGCATCTTTCTTTTGGTTCTTACATTATGAGGTGCCTACTTTCTATGATTCTACCACTTTTCAAGGCCTCATTTCCTTTGCTTACGGTTACTTTGTAGTGTAACTGGTATAATATTCTAAAATAATTTCTCTCTTACTCTAGGAAATCTGCTGCCTCATTTTTTGCTGCCTATGATGCATTGTGTGAAGAAGGAACTGCAACACCTGTATGCAGAGCTCTTGATGAAGTAGCTGATATCTCTGTACCTGGTAATGCAGACTAAAATTTTGCATTTTTTTTTAAATTATGCTGAACTCTGCTCTGTTTAGAAATGACTTTGGAAAACTAATAGGAACTATTTGCCCTGTTGGTTTGCCTACAGGTTCGAAAGATCACACAAAGGTGCAAGGTGAGATACTAGAAGGTTTGGTTGCTCGTATTGTAAGCCGTGATAGCTCAGTACACATGGAGAATGTCCTGAGAGATTTCCCTCCACCTCCATCAGATAGAGGTATGACATTGAAGTTAGCATTCCAACTTATTTATGGATGTGTTTAAGTTTTATTTTTGTTAATGTATATACTCCTATGTTGTACCTGAGGGATAACCTACCCTATAATTATACATGTATTTATAATTATTCTCAATGAGAATGGATCAGAGTTTTTCCATTCGTCACCATTTCTATGGAGTTAATTTTGTTGCCTTAACCTGAATTGTAACATGATTGAGTAGACATATATATAGTGGATAATCAATGGGAAGTGTAAACATTTGTAATAGCAGATAATCAAGGGGAAGTATAGATCTAGAACATAAGAAGGGAAATATAATGATGAGATTGATGATATCCTCTCATTAGTACTAGCAGAAACCATTGAGTGGATTGATATCAAGTACGTGTTCCTGTAATTATTGTTAACTTTAAGTCAATATATATTGGAGGAAAATGCTTTATCCTGGTAATGTCCCTTTCAAATGAAAAGTCATAATTTCTTTTTCTACTTTTCTTTCTTAGATTTCTTATGTCTTCTTTTTGTCTCTTTGAAATCTCTTATTCTGTCACAAGACCCTTATAGTGTTGCTGCATACTATATGTGCTCTACTAGTAATTATGTTCTTTGCAGAAAAGTATTGTTAGGGGAATTTCAATTTGGATACTGGTGTCTTGTTCTTCGTGCTCTCTGCTTTCAAATTTAGTGATAACCATGTCATAGAGGTATTTGATAGATTTTTAAAACATTAACTGGGTTGGGAAGATCATTGACATTAGTATTATGTTACTTTGGTTTATTGATAAGACTTATTCATGGGAGAGTTCTTATATTGAGGCTGGTCTAGATGTTCTGTTCTTTTCCTCAGTTTTTTCTGACTCATATAGATCTTTTCGAGAGTAACTAATATTTCATTCTTAGTGGATATTGGAAAGAGGCGAGCCAAGAGATGGACACCAAAGGAAAGAATCTGCTTATGAAATTCTTCTTCTAATTTCTCATCTGGAATTTCATTTCCCTATTTGCATAAATAGTAAAGAATCAATGATAATCACAATTAGCCGTATTCCAGATTTTTCTTGCTTCATTTCCAAGAATTATCATGTCCATATTCAATCTCAGAAGTAGCGGATGAAGTGATGAAAATGGAAACATGTGCAAAATCGAAAGTTGTTTCTCTATAAGTTTTCATTGTTATATGTGGCATGGATTGAATTCCGTTATATATGATTATCCTTAAATCTTTTGACTTTTTCTTGTTTCCAGTTGACCATGATTTAGGACCAAGTCTGCGTGAAATTTGTGCTGCTAACAGGTCTGATGAAAAGCAGGCAAGCTACATATCCTTTCTTGGTGCTCTTTGCTTGGCCATAGTTTGCACTCGTTTCATCATATCTCGATATGTTCGATATTTCTGCAGCAAATTAAAGCACTTCTTGACAAGGTTGGGACTTCTATGTGCCCACACCAGTCTGATTGGTTTGGGAGTGGTGAAGTTGGCGTTAATTCTAGGAACGCTGATAGGTCGGTTCTTTCTAAATTTTTACTAGCTCATCCTACAGACTATGCAACCATGAAACTGCAGGTATGGAGCAGCTTTTGCCTATCTTGTTTTGAATGTCTGTTGATTTATAAAGAAATAAGTTTTTTTCTCATGATCTTATTACCAACATTGGCCAATAATTTTTTTATAATAAATTGCAACAGGAGATGGTCCGTTTGATGAGACAGAGGCATTTCCCTGCTGCTTTTAAGTGTTACTACAATTTCCACAAAACTGATTGTGTCTCAAAAGATGATTTATATTATAAGATGGTTATACATGTCCATAGTGATTCTGTTTTTCGACGATATCAACAAGAGATGAGGTTTGTCATATCAAATAAGTTCACTTGATTTTATAGTCATTTTTTCTGCTTAAGATATAATGCAGAACTTCTTACCTACTTTGTCAAGTTTCAATTGTACAAAGCCGTACTACTTTGTATTCTAAATTTTTCGTTATACTTATAGGAGAAACCGAGGATTATGGCCGTTGTACAGGGGTAAGAAATTCTTTTCCCTCACAAGTTTTTTTGCACCAGTTTTGGAAATAAGGTTTCCTATCTTTACCAGCTTTTGTTATCTTTTCCTTTAAGAAACTGTATTTTTTCATGCTAGGGTTCTTTGTTGACATAAATGTGTTCAAGGTGAACAAAGAGAAGGCTGCTGAACTTACAAAAGACAGTTATTCTCTGCTAAAAAGTATCAACGGTGCTTCTGATCCTAATTCTTTAGAAACAGATGGTCTAGCTGATGAGGATGCAAATCTGATGGTCAAATTGAAATTTCTGACATACAAGGTACGATTTGCTCCTATAATGCAATTCCCAGAGAAATGTAGTTGCAGTAACAAACTCATATACTTCCTTTCAGTATGATGTATGTTATGTATCTCTGGAATTGAAAGAACTTTGTAATGACACCTTAGGAGTTGGTTTTGCTCAGAACCAGTGGATCACTTATCTACCAAAAATTTTTCTAGTACTTGAGCCACCATTGATTCTAATGGCCTTCTCTGATCCTTTAGTATTTTAGATCCATCCCTTAAGCTTGCATGAATTATTTGCAATAGTCTAATAATAATATAATGTTGAAATTATTTTTTGTTACTGAATCTTGACATCACCCTTGTATTTTCGATAGCCTTTAAGGGTATTCAATTTGAAACATTTTGCTTAGACAGTTTACCAATATTAATTTTTCCTATAGTAGATTGTCATTTGCTGATTAGTGATCCATCTTAGTTGTCTTATCAAATGAATGCTTTTTATTTATAGGCTTTAATAGCCTTGTTGCTTTTGTGAGATACCATTTAGAGCAAGGAAATAAATTTGTGAGGTGCGAACCTGATTCTTGATTATGCTTTTACTTTTTAGCAAAGGGCAATGCATTCTCACTGTTAGTAGTTTGTACTTTTAAACTCAGTGCAAATATATTGACTTCATGTACTTTGTAACATCGATTCTTCTCTTCTTTTTGCTTCTTATGTAAGATGAACTGGTGCTTCTCGTCAGATCATGTATATAGTAAAATGCTGGACAATTCTACGGACATATTCATGAGAAAATAAAGAAACAGATTGAAGGAAATAACAGATGTTGATCCAGTTCAATTTTAATTGTTACCTTCTAGTTAGACATTAACAATGGTTGGCTGACAAGGGGAAAGTTGCCCTCATGGTGACTACAATTATCATTATGTGACATTGAATACTGAATTATGTTTTTCCTAGTCATCAGTAGATAAATCAAAGGACATTGCTCTGCAAGACTGGTTACTGATAGATGACAAATCTATTAATGGTGGATTTTGGTTGTAATTTTATTCTAGTTGGTCCTTCACTATACCTACATGAGTAACTTCATGTTGATCCTTCTATTTGGGGATTCATCCTTATGCTGTTGCACTTTAAAGTGATTAATGATTGATAAAAATGACTTCTACTCATGGTAATTATTGGCACCATAATTTTTTTTTTTATTATTTAACTGCTTGTTCTTACTTCACAGTTACGAACATTTTTAATACGAAATGGTTTGTCAGTACTATTTAAGGATGGCCCATCAGCTTATAAAACTTATTACCTGAGGTATGCATTTAATCTTATGAAATTAACTATTATGGCAGCTTTTTTTTGTGGAAATGGACTTTTCTATTTTACTACTTTAAGCATTTCTTGACTCTGCTTTCTTGAATGATCTATCTTGTGGGAGTTACTTTTCAGTATGTCATTCTGGACAAATGTGATTCTTAATTTCCTTATACTGATTAAATTATGGTAGCCTCACTAGAAGTGCATATCTAGTTGACTTCTCTTCTTCTTCATAATTAAAAATATCAATAATTTAAACTTTTACACTATAGAGATACTGGTCTTGCTTAGAGATATGCTGTTTGTAGATTACATTCTATATATTGTTCCTGGGATTCTACTATAACTATGTCATTAATATCATATTTCAGAATTTCATGTATGTCAATGGGATTCAAACAATGGACCTTACTCTTGCCACTACCATCATATGAACTACAAAGTACAAACCTCTATGTAGTTCTTAGGAAAACTGACTTTTCGTTTCCACTGTAGAGAGGCAATAAAGACTTGATTGCTTGCTTCCAAGGTTTTAAAAAACTGTAGGTTGTAGATGGGCGAACAAGGAATCATGTAGCGCTTACGTGCTAGATAGGTGTCTAGATGGGCACCAGAATTCAAGACAATTTAAAAATAAACAAATACAAAAATAATAGTTAAGAATTTAAATCTAATACCTACAATCTAAACAATATATTAATGTATTCCTGTTAAGAACTATATTAAGCTATTCAAATCCATTAATTCATTAACATGCACAATAATTTTGAATTTCAAAGTCAATCTACATATTAAAATATGATATGAGATGTTAAGGAGTCCATTTAGGCAGGACCTAAGCGAAGTCTAGTTATATTTTCTGTTTTATCTAAGATGAGAGGCTAGGCATTAAGTTGGAAGTTCTCCACGGGGTTCACTCTAATCTAAGCCTTAAGCCTTCCTCTTTGTTGATGATTATGGATCGCCTTGCCCTCTATCTTGAGGTATGCTCTGTTCCACTTGGTTTTAAAACAATCGCATCTAAATGAAAGAACCAAATGCTTGGCAAAGTCACAGTTAATAGGACAACAATGTGAAGTTGATTTCTTTTGTGCTGGAGTTATCATGTTTCTTTTGAGCCTTATGGGTCACATTCATACTTGCTGCTATACATATATCTAGTTACAATAAAGATCAATCATAATCCATTTTATTTATATTGACAGGCAGATGAAAAATTGGGGAACATCACCTAACAAGCAGAGGGAACTTAGCAAAATGTTGGATGAGTGGTAATTGTTAGCTTTTCCTCGTATTAGATAAATTTTCTTCTTTTATATGGCTTTGTTCCCTGTTTAAACAGACTTGGTGCTTTTTGACCTTCAACTTATTAAGGTCTTTCCACTTTTAGGGCTGTCTATATTCGTAGGAAGTATGGAAACAAGCAGCTGTCATCATCAACATATCTTAGTGAAGCTGAGCCATTTCTTGAGCAATATGCAAAACGCAGTCCTGAGAACCAGGTTTTGGTAGGATCCGCTGGTAACTTAGTTAGAGCAGAAAATTTCTTGGCCATTATTTTGGGTGATAGAGATGAAGAGGGTGATCTTCAGCCTGAGAAGGAAGTGTCACCTGTAAGTCCTGCTCCTGCAGCCAGGGATGTGGTTCCAAAAGATGAGGGGCTCATTATATTTTTCCCCGGTAAATCCCACTGTTCAATGCTATGGCTTCCATTGGGATTTAGCTGCACTTTACAGTTTTAATATTTGCACGAAATTTTAATAGTAAGTTTTCCCTTTTGAAAATGTGGCTGTCATTTCTGCCGAATGACTAAAGATTATGTGTATTCAGATTGCTAGCTGTTCTGTTGAGTTCACTCACAATCTCATCAGTTGGCTGTATTCTGTTCATCTGTTAATTTGGCATTATTTGTTTTAATGGAAGAATGGGATATTTAGATTGCTTACTTCATACTAAATACATTCATAGCAAGTACATTAGGTAGGAAAGGGAAATACTTTTGATTCCAACCCTGGGTTGTGGAGCTTGAATCTCCCTTTAAATCATTTCTTCTCTTGTTACACATCATCAACTCTTTGGACACGGTGGTTGTAGAGAGAGACGACTGTTGTCCAGACCAGAATTCTCAATGTTGACATGATTTGCTTCATAATTTCTTATGCTGTAAATTCACTAAATTGCCTTGAATAGGAACTTAAATGTGTAATTAACAGTGTCATAGCACCAATGCATCTGCAGCAGTACCTCATATCTAGCTGTACTGCTTGTTAGACGAATATTGCAGTACAAGGGTGCCGTGACACCTTATATTGTGCCTCCATATAGGTATTCGATATGTGCTAATGGTACACAGTGAGCTGACTTTGTGATGACAAATTCGTATGTACTCTTTAGACCTTGTGATCTTAGTTGCCATATAATCCCATGCTTAAGAATGCTTCTGTACAGGATCTTATTGTTTATTACATGTCCCACTAAGCCACTAACACTCTATGCTTTCAATGTCTTATTGTGGATTTCTCCTTGGGAAATTTTCTATTTCTTTTTTAATGTCATTAGTCCTAATTAGTTTTCATGCAAAAATTTCTCAACATTCACATTCTATTTCGTTTTAAATTCTTCTCACATCGCATTTAACTCTGTAACTTCCTTTTCAGGCATACCTGGCTGCGCCAAATCAGCTCTATGTAAAGAAATACTGAGCACTCCTGGAGGCCTTGGTGATAACCGCCCTCTGCATAGCCTAATGGGGGATCTTATTAAAGGTTTGTTTGGTATTCATCAATTCTAATTCCAGAATGTTTTGTCCAAAAAAAAAAAAATCAGAATGTCTGTTGCATTGGGCAAGAGATAACTACTAGTCTGTACAACAGAAAAATAGTTACTCTTCTTTCATCATGCCAAGTTGCCAACTTATTTCTCCAAATCACCTGAGTAATTGGATATATCTTTAGATACATATATAATTGTTCTTTTTGGTGTTCACACAATTGCAAATGTCATGGACACAGCATATGGTTAGGCAAATGAAATAGGACTTCAGTAAGGATTTGGTGAAGACGTGGCAAGCTGTTAAAAGAAAACAAATATTATGATATCAGAATAGATGTTCAACTGTTCTCTAGTAAAATGTTAGCCTCTTTTGGTAATTGTTTATTCTATCTACCGTCAACAAGATGTACTATCTGCAAGTACAACATTCATAAGTTTGTGCTCTTTTCATCTGAAAGTATTACTTCCATATGAGTTTTACATTGAGTTTTACATTGTACTATAACAAAAATATTTAAGGCTCTCTTTCATATTATATGTATGTATACTTTTATGTGTATGATACAATACATCATATTTGTATATATGCAATCTAGACATAAACACACTTACACACATCTAAATATAATCATAGATTCATAATAATGAAAGCTTCATGTCTTTTAAGATGACATATTTTCTGCGGATTGAGGACTTGTTTCTGTCAATCCAAAACATGTAGTAGAGCATGTGATAGAAGCCCAGATCACTAAGAAGGTTTCCAAGAAATAATTTTCTAATTTTCGCCTATTCATCTAATTGAGAGAAACAAATAGAGTAAGTAGTTCTGTTCTGCTAAATTCTATTATAGACCAAACATGTGAAAAATACAAGCTGTTGAATTCTGATGTTATTTTAGAATTCTTAAAATCGAGACAATTTAACATTTCTCCAATTTGAATGCTCTATGGGCTATGCTGTATCCTATGGTTAATTAGTTCACTTTTTGGTCACTGGTTGCTTATAAGAACGATCAGATCGTGTTGCATACTTACATTTTCTTTCTACTCATGCTTTTTGATATTGTAGAAGACAAACTGTTTGATGGCATAGACTTAAATAGACAGTGGATGAACTAATGAGAATGGGTGCAAGTCTCTCTATCATTGATTTAAGAAGAGAAAACTTTAGTAGGGTAATCAGTTCATTTGATACTGAATTTTGTTTTTCTTTACTGTGGGGATCTTTCCAGGAAGATATTGGCAAAAGGTTGCTGATGAACGAAAGAAGAAACCATATGCTATAACACTAGCTGATAAAAATGCACCAAACGAAGAAGTATGGAGGCAGGTATTGTTTCATTCTTTGATTTGATAATTACAACTAGTATTCTTGTTAGGATTTTTGTAATTTGCAGTATCACGGTAATGGATATTTCTTTCTTTTTCCTTGTTGCAGATTGAGGATATGTGCCGGCGTACTCAAGCCTCTGCCATTCCTGTTGTTCCTGAATCTGAAGGTGCTTAATGTTACATGATCTAATATTTTGGCAGTTTCCAGATTCATCGATTAGTCTTTTTACAGAATTCCTGAACTTGAAGTCCTTCAATAAACTGTTGAGATTGGATTGCCATCTAACTGAAAGGTTTTGGGAAAATCTGGAGTTTTATGGTCCTAATTCAAGGAGATATGATAGTGCTATTTCTTCTCATTATTTGCTACACTTTCTACATTTTGTTTCCTCAATAGTCGCGAAGTAGTATATCAGTCAGAGGCCTCTTTAAGGAGTTTAGTTTTATGAATTAAAAAGTGATATATTGTTGTATTTGATATTTCTTCACTAGGTGGCTGTTTGGTTGCCTGAATCAGATTGAATCAGGATGAATCAAATGGATGAACTGATTTTATGAATGGCTGATGCATGTAGCAGTGATCAGCTATTATGAAAGATTTAAGTGATATCATATTTTGGCTGTGACCAACCCTGTTACAGAAACAGCTTCATAGAAAAACAATTCCTAGATTTGCACTACACCTATTAAAGCACAAAAATTTAGAAGCTATTCTTCTTGGATTGTTTAACACTCCTTTTCCAGTTCAATTTCTCTTATCAGTGATTTTGTGTGTTCAGGAACTGATTCAAATCCATTTTCTCTTGATGCACTGGCTGTTTTCATATTCCGTGTACTTCAACGGGATAATCATCCGGTATTTTTAAACTCTGGTCTACTGTCTAGTGAGAATATTAGGTCACTTATTTTCTATCTTTTATCTCAACCTGTTTGCTCTACTTATAAAAGGGAAATCTGGACAAGGCATCTCCCAATGTTGGCTATGTTCTTCTAATGTTTTACCACCTTTATGATGGCAAGGTATGCTATACAGACTTTATTATGGTGAAGTTTCATGTTATTTCATCATCTTGGTACCTTTGTCGAGCTCATAATACATATGCTTTTCAGAACCGCAGAGAATTTGAGAGTGAACTATACGAACGTTTTGGCTCACTAGTCAAAATGCCTTTGCTGAAGCCTGATAGGTATAACTTTAGTTTTTTGTTTCTTTCTGAATTCTGATATTATTCTTTTTCTAATGCAGTTTTACCAAATGATTTTATGTGCTTTTTTTCCAATTGATGTGTTTCTATACAAAGCTGGTAAATGTAAATATATGTTATATTTCAATAAAGACCTGTTGCAGGTATAGTATACTTCAAGTGATTATTATGTTAGCAAAGAAGGATAATTTAATCATCCAGTTAGAAAAAGAACGAGTCATCAACACTGCAAATATATCCTACCTTTTCCCTTTGTTAGATTAAGAATTATACATAACTGTTCTTTGCTAACAATAGGGACTCACTACCTGATCCTGTGAAGACTATTCTGGAGGAAGGCATAAGTCTTTTTAGACTTCACCAAAACAAGCATGGAAGGTATGAGGTATCCAATATCTAACATGTATTTCAAGTTGTTTTATTTGTATTGTACTTTATTTTAATGAACAATTTCAACACAGACTGGAACCTTCAAAAGGATCATATGCAAAAGAATGGGCTCGATGGGAGAAAAGGCTGCGGGAAGTCTTGTTTGGAAATGCCGATCACCTTAATGCAATTCAAGTAGGTTTTTATCTTTGGTTCACTATTTAGTTCCTTAATATAATTTTGGCCCAACACTTAATATTCCAAATGTATCCTGGATCCATATAAAACTACTGAGCAATATACACAAGTGCTTTTTCGGAAGTACTAGGCTTATTATGTTTAGGAGTCTCTGTTAAAAAAGAAGTGAACCTTCTCACTATAAGTGGTTCACTTTCTCTTTCTATGGTTACACAGAAGTGCACATGAACTGTCACGATATTGTTTAAGTTTATGTGTTAGCTTGCTTCATCTTCATATGAAAGTCCATTTTGTAAACTTCATATAAATAGCAGCTTGGTATTCTTTTATTTTGTGTACAAGTACCTATAAATGCCTTATGGCACCTGCCATCCAGAAAAGCAGGAATAAAAACAAGAAAGTTTGTCCTACTTAACTCTGGAGAAACATATAGGTTAATTATCCTTTGCTTATTTTTAATGTTTTTTCTTGGGTATAATGAACAAAAAGGGTTCAAAACTTCAGTTTGCAAATCATCTCCACTCTGTTCTAAGTGGAGCATAAAATAAAGAAGAAAGAAATCATAAGGAAGCTACATCATTACCCAATAGTAAGTTTGGTAGATAGCTGACCCCATGAACAGAAGAGTACTCTTTTGGGCTTAAAATAAATCGGGAACTTGAACATAGATGAAACACTGTAACTCCTAATGATCATTATATTAAGATGGTCCACTTCCCTGTAACTAGTAGAGCCATTAGGCTTCCTCAAGAATGAGTCTTAATTCTCAGTCGGGCCTCTCATTTTGGCTTCATTGTCTTTCTTTGTTTCACAGTATATTTTTGTGGTGAGCCACTTTTAAATGCATTTCTCAATTGGTGACATAGTTTGTCATCTCAAGAGTGCTCTATATGACATTATGATTTGAGATTTGTAAATATTGTTTTGTATCATAGGAAGTATCTGTAATCATGAAACCATTACTTTGGCGAGTAAAAGAGAAAACTCTTTTGGCTGCTGAGGTAATTAACTAGTTGATCCTTAAAATTTGTGCATCCTCAGGTTCCTTTTGACTTTGCTGTCAAACGAGTTTTGGAGCAGTTGAAGGATGTTGCAAAAGGTGAACATAAAACACCAGACTCTGAGAAAAGGAAATTTGGTAACATTGTTTTTGCTGCTGTCACATTGCCTCCAGTAGAAATAGTAAGCCTCCTGGATAAGGTAATCAGTCGGGCTTTTCTTTGATCTTTGGTCGAATTTTTGTATTTCAACTAACATCTCTCTGGGATCTTTCAGGTGAAACAACAGTTGGCCAAGAACGATTCCAAAGCTAAAGATTTCCTTCAAGAGACGAACATGGAGAACAATCTGAAAAAGGTTCATGTAACTCTGGCCCACAAAAGGAGTCATGGCGTCGCAGCGGTTGCTAGCTATGGCATCCATCTCGAGCAGGAGGTCCCTGTAGAATTCACCGCATTATACTTCTCTGACAAGACGGCTGCTCTAGAAGTGCGGCTTGGATCTGTGGACGGGGAAAACATAAGTTCCAAAAATGAGTGGCCTCATGCTACCATCTGGACGGCCCCGGGTGTACCGCCAAAGGAAGCCAATACACTTCCGCAGTTGGTCTCCGAAGGTAAAGCAACAAGACTAGCAATTGATCCTCCGGTTACCATACCTGGAGTTCTAAATTTTTATTGATTTTCCACCCGGCTTTGTATCTTTCCTAAGTTGAGCTGAAATCAAGTTCTAGAAAAATGATGACCCTATTCCCTTCACCTCAATAGCCGCCGAGTTTGTGAGGGATTTTCTAGGGTATCAGAGAACAGAATAATATTTATGATGTTACGATCTTTTCTTCTTGGAAAGAAAGATCGATTCATGTTTTCTGATGTGTTGTTTCTTTTTTCTTTACCCCTCTGTAAAAATGTCTCTTTTATCATTACATGTTAATTTAATGCACAATCGTTTGCTACTTACTATCTACCATTCAACTGCATGTGCACCTGCATCCCATTTTATTTGTTGAATTGCAATATCAATTGTTTCAATGCTATTTGCAAGCTATGGTTAAAAGATTTCGTATATAGGGCATCTATTGCAGTTTACACCCTATATATTTACTATTTTTAAGTCTGTCATTGTATATTTGTATTCTACCAAATCTCTAAAACTAGCTTAAGAAAATAAGGTGTTTTTAGTGATTTAATATATATATATACACACTAACAAATGGTTAAAGCTAAGTACACGTAGAGAGAGGACACGTAGTCTACGAGATGTATATATATGCACATTTGAATCTGATCATAGAAAGAAAATGGAAAAAAAGAAGAAAAACGAATCAGATATTAATGGCTTCCATGGCTGTATCCTGTGTAGTAAAGAACACCACATCCAGCTCACTTCCCACGTGTCATCTCCACTTTCCCCGAGAAGTGCGCATGAGTCCGACCGGCACTGCGGCTTCATCCCTCGAAACTCCCCGCCGTACGATCCGTCGGCCTCTGTTCTCCTCCTCATCTCCGTCCGTCCGTTTTCCTCCTCATCTCCGTCCGTCCGTTCTCCTCCTCATCTCCGTCCGTCCGTTCTCCTCCTCGACCTCCGCAAAAGCGCGGCGGCATCCGATCCCCGCTTCCCACATCCCCGAGAACCGAATTATCGGTCGTTGCGCCACTTTTTCGCGGTGCGCTCGTGATCTCTCCTTTTTTTAACCCCTTATTTCGTACTCTATTATTCTATAATAATGACAAGAATAAAGTCATCACCTTTCCCCTCCTCGGCGAGAAAGACTTGGAGAGAGAAACGCCACCTACTCCTCACCCCTCCAACACTGGTTCCAGCCGCCGCGGAGCTCCATAATCGCGGTCAATTCCGAGCTTTTCTAGAGAGTCGAGTTAGGGAAGTCTGGTCGGTATATTCCTGGTCTCATTTTTAGTTTCTTTTTTTTTTCCTCTGCTTCTTTGCCTTCTTTGCCGTGAATTCGTGGAGAAATCGGATGGTGATGTGTGCTAAATTTTTTTGCTTTTGTTAACTTTGGTGGACATCGCGAGCTCCCTTTTGGGTTTGATTACTTGCTTTTGGACTTTTAGAATCATTGGCTATCCACTCGTAAAAGTTTGGATTTTTTTCTTCTTATATATATTGGATTCTGAAGGCTTCTGATGCAGGAACTTGGAGATCCTGATCTCTTCTTGTTGGTGCCTTTTAGGTTGAGTAGTGTTATTTGAGGATAGATCGACTGTAGATCGGTTAAGATGAGATTTTTAGCCCGATCTCTTCAACGGCAAGTTCGAAACTTCTCTTGGTTTTGTGAGGAAGAGATTTCAATGGATGTACTGGGAAGAAGCCGAAAAGCTCTGGCATTAAACAATTCAGTATCTTATTCATCACACGAGCCATGTCGAGACAGAGAAATCAGTAGATATACGAGCCAGAATATGGTTTTCTTGAGGGCTCTTTCCACCACTTCAACTGATGATTCAAATAGAGGTCTTCGTCTTAGATTATCTTAATGTGTTGAATTGTTTTGAGCTCTTATCTTTGTGTTGACAAGTTCTCTTTGGTATACATCTGCTCCAGGTGTTGAAAGAGCTGGTCCACTGGTGGAATATGAGAGGAGAATTGCATCGGGAGATCTTGTCGACGGCGACAACTTTCAGGTCTGGACATGGCAGTTCAAACTCTAGTTATTTTTCTGTATATCATTTCCTTACTTTTAACTGATGATTCAGCTTGACACGCTTCAAGTATTGCAAAGACTCTATGAACAGCTTGTTGAACATGAAGATAGCTGCCAATTGGATAGATATAAATCATCTAGGAAAGATGGAAGGTAAGTGATTCAGTCTTTGTTAGCAGGGTGCCCTGCTATCTTTGTTCTTGTTTATTATGCTTGGTGTAATACGTCTGGTTAATCGGTTAGCAGAAGCCGGTGGTTATGGTCTCGTCTCATTTCCCAATCTTCATATTCACCAGTGAAAGGGCTATATCTATATGGAGGAGTAGGCACAGGAAAAACGATGCTTATGGATTTATTTTACGAGCAATTGTAAGTGCATTAAGAGATCGGTTCTTCAAGATGCTTTTTCTTTGAAATATGTGTAATGCATATCTTATCAAAAGTGGTAGTCAGAATCTGTAGATAGCAGGCCATAATGTCTCTGCAAGAAGTAATCTTCTGTCTCTTTATAAGCAGTGTGAAGAAGTAAGGGTTATTAAAGTTTAACACGGTATGTAAGGTTCCTAAAAAATGTCCTCATGTTGAGTTTCTTTAAAAATCCTTAGTAAATTGACTGTTTTTCAGGACTTGCATGAAAAAAAAAATGTCTGCCTGTCTGGCTTCTTATTAGGTCTGTTATTTTCATATACATTAAATATTGGTTGGAAGTTACATTGACTTGACTGGATCTAAAGTTGTAATAGGTTGGTGACCTTTAACTAAGAGATAAAAACTTCATCAGAGGATCAATATAATTGTCGCCCATCATTGAGAAGGTGCAAGACTCCTTGTTGTTTCTAGTAGTTAGAGTTCATAAAAAATATCATGGTATTTTTTGTTCATAGTGTATCTTGTAAATCAGACAATAATAATACTATAATGTTAACGCATTTTCCTTGTGCTGTCCATGATTTTGTCATATTCAATTATCTGATTCACATTATGCAGGCCATCTAATTGGAGGAAAAAGCGTATTCATTTTCATGACTTTATGTTGAATGTACATAGCCGCCTTCAGGTATGATTAGTTCGATATTACCTGTGGCACACTTTGATCAAGCTCAGAGACTTGCAACTTTTCCTTCTTTCTCCTTCAGATGTTATTTTTCCGAGATTATTTTTAATCTATAATATGTTCCATGTACATTCTTGGTCATAATTGTGGATTCCTAGATGCATAAAGGGGTGGCGGATCCACTTGAGGTTGTTGCAGCAGAGATATCAGATGAGTCTGTGCTGTTATGTCTTGATGAGTTTATGGTATGTCTAATACAAACCTGTAGGTCCTGTTCTTGTCTTGGCAGACTTTGCATTATTAGCTTCATGCTGTTGGTTGTTGACATTGATTTTGACATATTTATTTTGCAGGTCACTGATGTTGCTGATGCATTGATTTTGAACCGGCTATTTCGGCATCTGTTCAGCAAAGGCATCGTATGATTATCAGTGCTCTTGGTTCTAACCTTTCCTTTCTCTTTTAGGTTAACGTGCTTTCTGATTTTGCACTAAAAATTGCATTAACCTTTGATTTACTTCTTTTACTTTGGTTTCTTCTTTTGTCCACATGTTATTATGTACCTATAGGTTCTAATCTCCACTTCAAATCGTGCTCCGGATCAGCTTTATGAAGGTGGCTTACAACGGGACCTTTTTTTACCTTTCATTGAAACATTAAAGGTGCTCAGCTTCTTATGGTTATTCCCATTTCTTTATTTTCCTTTTATGTTTCTTTTATCCTCTGGTGAATTTGTTGGAACTGCCAATGCAGGAAAGATGTGTAGCTCATGCAATTGGCTCTTCACTAGACTATCGAAAATTGGGTTCAGTGAGTTTGCTGTAAAAGATTAGAACCTTGTTTTACTGCCATTTAAGCTTTCACCGTCGAATTTTTCTTTTAATTTCTGCAGGCTGAGCAAGGCTTCTATTTTATTGGAAATCAGAACAACGGATTTCTCAAGGAGAAATTTCATTTGTTAGTAGGACAGGACAAACCTCAACCTGAAGTTGTGGAAGTTGTCATGGGACGTCAATTGCAGGTTCTTACAAAATAAATTATCCGATGGGATTAAGCATGTTCACTAAGGTTTTCATGCTACAGTAAATGAACCAGAAAATATTCTTTTAGGTCCCCCTGGGAGCAAATGGTTGTGCATATTTTCCTTTTGAAGATCTGTGTGACAAACCTTTAGGAGCAGCAGACTACTTTGGATTGTTTAGTGAGTCCTCTGTCCTTTTGTGAGTGAAGGATAAGATATCATATTTTTCAGCTATTATGGAACTTGTTGCTGCAAATCATGTTATCTCTTGCTTTCATGCTTTATTGTGATGGAGATAATTATGCTGTGCAGAAAACTTTCATACGCTGGCACTTGAAGGCATCCCCAAGTTTGGGCTTCACAATCGAACTGCAGCTTATCGATTCGTCACATTGGTTGATGTGTGTATTGATCTTATTCTTCCTGCCAACCTTTTTATTTTTATTTATTTATTTTTGTTTCTGCATACTAAGAAGATAGCTTATTTTGGTATGGAATTGAAGATCAGGTTACTTTTGGTAATTGAGAATATCAAATGGAAACTTTGAAGCTTTTAGTGGCATATATCATACATATACAGTATGTTGTACAGACCAATTGGCAAAATTCTCAGCTGACGCCGGTCCAATTTTCTCACGGCATTCTTCAAGTACTCCATATAATTCTGTGTGGATGGCTTCTCTAGAGAACATCATTCATATTTCCTATGTGTGATGAGTATTAAACAGTGATGATAGATGAGCAATTTACAGGCTTTTATAAGTTTCCTGATGCACTTTTGTCTGACGAATCTCTATCTGTGCTCTTTTCACAGGTGATGTATGAGAACAAGGCCAGATTGTTATGCACAGCAGAAGCATCTCCAGTCGAGTTATTTGAGAGGATTATGACAGTGGCTGATGCCCATAAGTTTTCTCCTAGATCATCTTCACGGTCGCAGAAAGGAGATGACCTTGACCTCTGTATCGACAATGAGCTAGGATTCGCCAAGGACCGTACGATTAGTAGGTACAATTGCTTCTTCCAAATTCTTTGGAATGCATAAAAGGATCAGACCTCTCCTCCCTGCAACACCTGCAAGATCCCCAATGAAATTTCATCTGCTTTAGATCTCTTACTGTTGCTATTTATTCTTTTCCACAGATTAACGGAAATGAATAGTAGAGAGTATTTAGAACAGCATGAAGCCAACTCGCAGAAGTCCTCGCAAGCAGATGACAGTGATGCATTGCAAGCATGATAAGCAGTTTTAGGTAAAAAAAAAAACCTTCAAATATATCAACCACACTGCAGTCAATTCGAGATCTTGTTCACTAATAATACCATGTGGGCTTGATCTTTACACCTTACAAAATACTATTTGGAGACTTTGTCAAAAGAAGTATTGTATTTGATATGATTCAAATAAACCAAAAAAGAACTCTAGCCTTCCTTATTGCATTTTGAATCTGATCACAGTTGTCAAATTATTCTAGAGAGAGGAAAAAGAAGAAGTCAACACTGTTTCATGTGTTATTTTTTCTCTTTGAGAAGCCAACTTATTTCTTTTCTTATACCATCATAAATGTCTTAAAAAAAACTCAAAAAATCCTCCATTCTCAGAGAAGGAGACATTATTGTTTGCTATTTTTACTTGAAACTAACTAGCTAGTGCATGTAATTTTTGAAACAAATGTTGTCACCCTATTCTATTTTATATGTGAAAAATGTCCATTCATATAAATAACTCTAGTTTTTTTTTATTAATAATATATCTATACTTGATTTCTAATTAACAATAGTCAACTGTTTTAAGAGCCTCTAACATAAACAATTATTTTGAGATCTCAATGCAATTAAATTTCAACATCAAACTTAGTTAAGAAGGAGGAAAAAATAATAATTATAATCTTAATTTTATCGGATCATGCGCACTGTCACATGCATGATGATGCGAGTCACAAACTCGCGACTCCCATGGCACGAAAATTCGCACCAGAATGTGATCCAGTCACGTGCGATGTACGTGCTTACAACGCCTTCCCCTCTCCTTTCTCTATATTTATATCCTCTGGGGATTGAAAAAAAGGAGTCGTCTTCTGCTCTAAAAAAATCCATCGCTGTCGTCGTTCTCGTCCTCCTTCCAGAATGGGAACTCTCGACTCAGGTAAGAAACCCTAGAAACCCTCAAAACCCTACAAGTCCTAGCCGTAACCCCCTCTCTTCTTTTCCAGACTCCTCGTCGATCGGCTCCTTCGTCTCCGACAAATCCGCGAAGGTTTTCCTCGCGGGCCACCGCGGCCTCGTCGGCTCCGCCATCCACCGTCGCCTTATCTCCCTCGGTTTCTCCAACCTCCTCGTCCGCTCCCACGCGGAGCTCGACCTTACCCGGCAGTCCGCCGTCGAGGCCTTCTTCGCCGCCGAGCAGCCCCGCTATGTCATCCTCGCCGCCGCCAAGGTCGGCGGCATCCACGCCAACTCCACCTTCCCCGCTGACTTCATCGCCGCCAACCTCCAGATCCAGACCAACGTTATCGACGCCGCGCTCAAATCCGGCTCCGTGAAGAAGCTCCTCTTCCTCGGATCCTCCTGTATCTACCCCAAGCTCGCGCCGCAGCCGATCCCGGAGTCGGCGCTGCTCTCGGGGCCACTCGAGCCCACCAATGAGTGGTACGCTGTGGCTAAGATCGCCGGGATCAAGATGTGCCAGGCGTACCGGATCCAGCATGGCCTCGACGCCATCTCCGCCATGCCTACCAACCTCTACGGCCCCCAGGATAACTTCCACCCTGAGAATTCCCACGTCCTCCCTGCCCTAATCCGCCGGTTCCACGAGGCAAAGGTCTCCGGCGCTAAAGAAGTCGTTGTCTGGGGAACGGGATCTCCTCTCCGTGAGTTCCTCCATGTAGATGATCTTGCTGATGGGGTAATCTTCCTGATGGATAAGTACTCAGGGCTGGAGCATGTGAACGTTGGGAGTGGGAGTGAGGTCACCATTAAGGAGCTTGCTGAGATGGTCAAGGAGGTGGTAGGGTTCCAGGGGCAGCTCGTCTGGGATTCGACCAAGCCGGACGGGACGCCGAGGAAGCTCATGGATAGCTCCAAGATAGCTACCATGGGATGGACGCCCAAGGTTCCGCTCAAGGACGGGCTCGTCGAGACATACAAGTGGTATGTAGAGAACGTCGCAAAGCCGCAATAAGGGGAGTAAGTAACTCTGTTTCTTTCCTCTTTTCCCCTGCGTTTTATTTGATTGTGGCATCTCTGTTGTTGATGTTGTTGTTGTTGTTGTTGTTTTATTACTTGGGGGTACTTTGAAGGTGGAGCTCTTTGTTTTAAATATCTCCTAGCCTGGATGAGTTTGTAATGTCGCGTAAATTGTTGGACCTTTACTAGCAATAAAATAGTCTCATTTGGCCAAAAGAAATGGAATGGTGTTCTTCATATTTGCAAAGCTTTTGATTTGAGATTCTGGTCAAAAATAGCTCTTTTCCCCCTATATATGTTTAGAAATAGTAGGAAAGATGACTTCTTTGGATCCCAATCATGGCTCGAACAATTTCGGTTTGTCCAATTTTAGGGGATGATGATGATACTGGTTAAAAACTTTCATTCTGCTTGCTCTATTGGCTGCATTACTGAGTTTTCTTCATGGAATCACTGACATCAAATGTTCCTTTTAAATACTCTCTCATTGTTAGCTATCTGTTTCATTAATCTATCGAGCAATGTGGATACTACGGAGAATCCGAATTCAGTTGTGACAGCTTCTCAATTTTGCTGGAGTTTAATATTCAGGAACTCCTAAGTCCTAATCTATTGCTCTTAATCAAAAACATCTTCCTATCTTCAATGTAGTCCTATTTGGAAACGACAGATTTCTTTCCCAACCCACTCATAATCATTTACTTGAGAATAATTTTGCTATGTGGCTTCCACTCTTGTATTTGGAAACGACAGATTTCTTTCTCTGCCACTACTTGTATTTGTTCTATACATTATCATTTCTCACAAGGGCTACTGCTTCGTCGACAAAATTATAGTTGTCTGATAGTCTCCATCTATTACATATATTCTAGGTTTACAAGAAAATTCTTCTTTGAATGCAAGTCGTGCCTTTTCAGATCATTGTTTGTTCCAGACAGCATGTTCGCAATGTAGGGTCGAGCCGTCTTTTTATGTATTTTTCTTGACAAATTATATGTATTTTCTCTATCTCTAATCTACTAATATATGTGCCCTCTTTTTGTACCATTATTCAGTCACCGTTGTATGGTTATTTTTATAGGATTTCGCTGGTTTTATCTTTCTTGGATATTGTTTTGCCTTCATTAGATTGAACGCATTGATCTATAACCTGCACTTTTGTTCAAACAAAACTTGAATTGGGTAATCTATTTTATAAACAATAGAGATGATATTTGAGATGTAGCAAATGTAACAAGTGAGATCCTTTTATCACTTGACAAATTATTGTATGTACTGTTTACGAGAAGGGCACTGCGGATCCCAACTTCCTTCCTGCTCTGCTCTATCTCATGCCCGTCTCTGGTGATATAATAGAATACCTGAAGGAAGTGTATCAAGTTTGAATAGCTAGTAAAGGCATCAAGATCTTTCTTCACAGAATACTGATTATTCGAGATTCTATGCAATAAAATACGCGACACCATTAAATTCTCATTTCTCTTATAACACATCAGAAATATTTTTAATCAAACTCATGTAGATTGTATAATACCACAGCAGGTGAAGAAGCAAAAATAACAAGCAGTATTACAAAGGGAATGATAACATCCCCCTGATTACCATAGTAAAGAAAGGCATTCATGTTGAGCTGATAGAGAGGCCTTTTCACAAAATCCAGCTATAGAGCAATTGCTTAATGAGCACTGTACTTGAAGTCATCTTTGCCTTGGATGCAACAGTCTCTTCAAAGTTGATATCAGGCAGCTAAACAAGCATTTCAATGCTAAATACCGAAAATTGTGCACTTGCTGGAGCTAGACAATTCCAAAGGGAACAAGCTTGATATGATAGGGAGTCAAGAACAGACATATCATAAGTTGTATCTGTGAGTTGTACATCTTAATGAACCACAATCATACATTCAGTGAAATTTACCAAAGTCTACAGGATTCTATTGTAGAAGAAGATAATATTCATCAATGATGAAATACACGTTCGCACCTATCTGAATTCGGTAGAATACATTCAATATCAGAGATACACATGATGTCACTTACATTCTGCTAGAAAAATATATGCTTGACTGCTTTGAACAATTAGAAGAAATCACATGTCTTGGCCAACACTCACAATTCACAAAGAATAACTAATAATACATCAAGTGACAACACCTTTCAAAACAAGGAAGATAAACAAGTTGTCAAGAGCATTGGTAAAGATGACACTAAATTTCAGCATGATAATGTCATTGTATGATAAACATGGTATTTGAAACTAAGAACAATAAGCTTCTCTAATGTTACAAAATTTCTAATCCAACATAATACAAACCTCACCTTGAAGGTTTTGGAAAATTCAGCATCAATGCCTCAATCGCAAACCGAAAACCTTCATTGAACATTTGAAAAATCGAGCTCAACTCCTCGATTCGCTTTGTGAAACGAAAGGAGAAACAAAAATGGCAGGATCAGACTTCCAGTTGCCAACAGAAGATGATTCTCCTCAAATGTGGTCAATATCTTTGTGAAGAATTAGCAGTGGAAATAAAAAACAAACTTTAGTCCATTAATCTTCTGCTTCAGATTTCTTTCTTTTCTTCTTCTTCTTATGCTGCTCACTTTGGTCAACCAATTCCTCCTGTTCTTTTCCTATATCCAAATAGTTCTTATTCTTCTTATACGTATATCTTTCCTCCTCATCTAAATCCCCTTTCTTCTTCTTCTTCTTTTTCCTCTCTTCATGCCTTTCTTCTTCCACTCTACCATTATTCTCCTCTTTCACTTCAAAACCATACCTTTCGTCCTCCTTGGCCTCCTTCCTCTTCTTCTTCCTCCTCTCATTCTCCATTACCAAGTTTCCATCACCCCCGACTCCAATTTCTCTCTTTGCAATCCCGCCATCACTAAGATTGCTCCTTTCCTCGCCCTCCGCCCCCCTCTTCCTCTTCTTCTTCTTCCTCTTCTTCTCCTCCTCGCTGTGCTCCTCCTTGTAGGTCTCGGACTCCGCTCGCTTCCGGGAGAGCTTGATCTCTTGGTGGAAGTCGGCCAGCTCGTCGAATGCGGCGGAGGCGCGCCGGACGTAGGCGGCTACTTCGAGCGGCGCCGCCGTGTCCGCGTCGGCGAAGCGGGCTAGGATGACAGCTGCCTTGGAGAGCGAGACGCGCGACGACGACACCACGGTTCCCGTCACCACCCTCATCTCCTCTCGCTGTCTCTATGCGAGAGAGAAGGCAAGAGAGAGAGGAAGACGAAAACTAGGGTTTCGACTAAGCGGCGAATTCAGTAAATGGCGCAGAAACCATGGAGGATTTGGATTGGATGTTATACTTGGTGAGAAACGGAACCGATAACCCGCTAAAGTAAGGGGCGGAGCTACATATCGGGTTCGGGATTTCCAAAAATGGATCCGATTGTAACCGCTGACCCGGTTTATTATTGGATGAAATTTGGATCCTCTCATGAATCATTTTTTATGCACTAAATATAAATTAGATATAAGTCTAACTTAACTCTCTATGAATACAAACACACTGAATAATAGATTACTAGATCACAAGCCCTACTAAACCTAGCCTGGCTGATCAGTTCATGTACTAAGCTGAAATATCAAAGAGTTATTTTTGCTTCAAAAACCAATAGTTATTAAACTATTATACCAAACTGTTGCATTATGGACCTGCATCTCTCGTTATTGCCCAGTGATTTTATTGTAACTTTCTTTTCTTTTTGAAATGGAGAGTTATATTTAGCTTAACATTTTATTCATCTTGGATTGAAGAAGAATATTATAAAAAATTTAGAAAAATTATGCTCGATGATTTAATTATAGTAAAATTTAAGTCGTCGTATGTTAAATTATTTTTCTAAGTCAATCACACCGTCGAACTGTTAAACAAAGTGCTAGAATTGTATCTATAGCCTCTGGCGGGGAAAATACCTACCGGCATGATCACTTCCTAAGTCCGATCCATTTCGACTGTAGCTATGGGATGCATTTCTCCCTACGTCGGCAGAACAGCGAGATCTCCGTATCCACGTCTTTCGCCGCCACGTACCCCAAGCACCCTCTTTCAAAGAAAGCTATCCTTCCCTCCCTCCTCTGGCTTCCTCAAACCCTAAACCCTAGCTCAAAGCTCCAGCCATGGAGGAATCCGGAAACCTCCTCTTCCACCGGTACCCCCAGTCCAAAGCCATCACTTCCGTGCGGTGGCTGCCCTCCGTCTCTGCCTTCGACCGCCTCGTCGCCGCCGCAGTCGATGACCCCGACGCTTCCTCCTCCTCCCTCGAGATCCACTCCCTCCAACCCCCAAATCCTGACCCTAATCCTAACACTAACTCACCTCTCCTCCATCTCCGCTCCTCTTTCTCCTTACCCTCCCCCATTTCCTCCCTCCGCGTCTCCCCCAACCCCCAGAAGCCCCTCGCCGCCGCTTCCACTCTCGACGGATCTCTCCACCTCCTTTTCCTCGACCCCGTCAATGGCGCCGTCGTCTCCGAGCTCTCCATCGCTGGAGACCGGTCGTTCCACTCCGGGGTGATCCAAGCAATCGATCTCCAGACCGATGGAAGGGATTGTGTCACCGCTGGTGAGGACGGGAGGGTGAATCTTGTGAGTGTAGGCGAGACCGGGGTGGACTACAAGAGGGTGCATGAGAGCCGGGGGTTGGCGTCGTATACGGCAGCTAGGTGGGGGTCGGTGGTGGAATTTGCGACTGGCGGTGTGGGGTTCGGAGTTCAGTGGTGGGATCAGAGGAAGCCTGGAGGGTTGGTGTCACAGTTCAAGGGTAGCTGGTGAGTTGAATTGGTGTTAAGGGTATCTTCTAAGTGGTAAAGATCTGATTTTTAGGAAAGTAGGAGGTTTCAGATGCCATTTTGTTGATAATTTTCAATTTGACTATCCAAGTCTCTCTTCGACTATGATTCTTTAGGACAGTAGGAGGTGTTTGGCTTTAAATTGCGTTCTTACCACCTACATTGATTGGGGACTTTAACGAGGAAAATTGTGAATCTGCATTGACTTTGTTGATGTCTCTGTCTCATTTCCATTTGTACAGAATTAAACATCTATAATTATGAACCCATGTTATTCTAAAGTATATATCTGGTTTTTCCGGTTGATATATAGCAACCATGTGTCCCTGTCTAACTATTATTTTTTTCCCTTTGCTCAAGAAAATATCTTATACTGGTATTAATTTTAGTATACCTGCTAATGTTGCAGGGGCCGAGATAGTGTGACCCGAATGGTGCATTCTATTGATATTCATCCATCAAGAAAGCATATATGTCTGGTAAGATCACTACTACTGTAATTCATCTCAGTCTCAGGGAGCAATTTCTGGAATCTGATGTCATATGTTGGATATATTAACTTTATCTTCTTGTTTGTTTCATATCAATTGTTGTTGGCAACTCCTTGTGGAAACAAGATGACAGACAGTTTTGTCTTTACATGCTAGTGTGACTACTCATATTTTTCATATATATAGATTTGATAGCTTTATGGATACATACATATGCATTGGTATGCTAGCGTGAGCAGAAACTCTTAGAAGGGTCACAGATGCAGTTGAACATGCCTTTTTTTCACTTGCAAATTTTAGAATATTAGTAAATGTAGTTAATTGTTTATAGATCTTGATGGAGAGGGATGACAATGGTTGAAAAGATGAACGTGTATTTTAAGCATGAAGTCTGGAATTCAGAATATATTTTTTCTGATATGCCTTTCAAATTAGAAGGTTTTAAAAGAGTATCTTGATATCATGGTATGTTCTTGATATGGTGCTTATCTAAATGTCTGAAGGTAGGAGGCTCTTCTGGAACAATATTTGCTTGGGATCGTCGTTGGGAGCAGCAGCCAATCCTTCTTTCTGGAGTTGGTCTTAATGGAAGAGTGCAATCTGTCTCTGAGAGTGAAGTTTGGGAGGTTCAGTATGACAGCTACAGTCAATCATCTGGGATTACCTCAGCTCCTTCGACAAAGTTATTACCTGTTATGATGTGTTCAGAAGATGGGATCCTTGCGGTCCTAGAGCAAGGTATGCTATGTCTGAATAGATTATGATGCGACATCTGCTAATTCTTTTCCTAAAGTTATTCTTGGTTAGGAAATCATTACTTCCTGGAAGATGTAAAGTATACTTCTTACCCATGCTTAATACTAGATTCATATGAGGGAGAGATCCAGGTTAAGAGAGTTTAGGAAAGAAAGTTGCATGTTAAGTGTGGAAGTTGTCAGTGCAGATATCAGCATTATTCATTTCTTTAGCATATGATGATGCTTATGCTCCTTCATCAGTTGTAATACTTTCCAGATTTTGTGTTGTAATTTACAAAGCTTTAGTTGTTTGTTGTGGCAAACTAATAAAGAACCTCTGGGTTATTTTAATTTTCCTTTTCTTTAATGGTGCTATTCTAACAATATCTCCCTCTAATGCGATGAAACTGTGCCTAATACTTTTTTCTTCTAACAGGTGAAACCCCCACTGAACTACTAGCTGAGCCTTGTGCTATCAATACCTTCGATATTGATCCTCAAAATCCATCAGTAAGTTCTAAGATGAATAGTTCAAACTGTCATACTTCAAAGAAGTTACCTTTTATATTTCTGGTTTCTTGGGATGAGAGTAAGAAAGATTTTTTTCCTAGTATATAGTGCATTCAATATTTGACGCCTGAAATCTCTTACAGGATGTGGTTTGTGGTCTGGAGTGGGAAAGCATAGGCTTGTTAATGCGTGGAAGAGATGCAATGGTTATGTAATTTGATGTCCAGTTTTTGTTCAATATGACATGGAGGTTGTGTTGTGCACAGGAGAAGATTTATCCATTATGACATGAAGAATGTATTACCTGGAACAGCAAATCTTGCAACATATGGGTTCTTACCAAAAAATTGTCAGATATATTGCTTGCTTCAGTAAATCACTTTGTATTGTTATTGCACTTCAGCAGATGATGCAGCTTTTGCTGTCGTCTAGATTTAGGTCAACTTTGTTATTCTTCCTATTAGAGAACTCCAGTTGGTTCAAAAGATTAGGGATTAACACTGAAATCTTGTGGAAAAAAAAATCCGGTACATCATAATGCAGCAAGATCCTTCCATGTAGACGCCCTGCCTGCATGGCAATCCTCGATCACACCTACCGAAACAATTGCCCTACTTGCAATCCAGATGCGATCCATCACATTTCATTTTGCTACATAAGCCTGAACATATACTGACTATATGAACGATGGAATATGATAAACAATGATCAAAATCATTTGCTTAGGTCCAAGTCAAATTAGTCGTTCATGGACGTTGTCTCAAACAAAAGAAGGCAAAGCAAAAAGGAAAGAATCACATCGCCAATTATGATCAATCAGAAACAACAAATCATGTCAAATAGAAAAGGAAAAGGAAACCCCAACAGCTTCTACGTGGAAGGGCTGATTGTTAGAAAATGGAACACTAGTCCCGACTTGTCCACCACTGTGTTTGATGCATCTGAGATAAATTGAGCTCGTGGGCAACATTCGGGCATATAGTTGCAAACTGTTATGGTACCACCAAGTGTTTTCACTGTATATATCTGCCGGCGGGTTAGCCTCAGCCTTAATACGTGTGGGAGAGCACTCATCAGTGTTGAAACTTATTTTTGTGGTTGAGGCTTCCCGATCGAATGGAGATATATCGAGACAGAGACAACCCTAAAAACAAAGATGCAATTAACTTCAGTTTATTTCCATCAAGAATACAAGGATGTTGATTTTGGTTTAGATAATAATGTATGAAGATGGAGAATGAACATTTGTGAAATTGAGCTTTTTGGTTACTTACGTCGATCCAAGAAAGAATGCAAGTGAGAGATGGAAGCGAAAGAGAAACACTGATACAACAGCTGTCAGCAGCATTGCCACTGAAGTGGAGTACACCTGTGAATCACATACATCTAAATGGTTAGGAAACTGAAATCGGAAGTTCAACTTCAACAAGAACAATTCACTGGGCTTACTAATAACATTTAGTAATTGAGATGAATAATATCTTATGGTCAAGTGCAAGTCATGTTTGAAAGTTCTTTCTGATTATGGAAATGTAACTCATTTCCATAGAGAAAGATTTGTGATTTATCAATCTGTGTCAGTCTGTTTGGGCTTTTGAAATCTTGGTTTTCAGCAATTTCAGTGGCTCCACTCTTCAGCCCAAAGTCTCATAGAATTCTAAATAGCATATGACAAATTATAAAAGCACACCCACCTTGACACATAATTTTCTAAATACTGGGCAATGTGGTACCTTGTGCTATTTTAAATTTATAACTATGAACTACAAACATCATTCAAGTGATATATATAACTGGCTGCAATTGAAGTTATGCTTACCTTGACAATATTATCAGCATATTTCATTACCATGGATACAGCAATGCCACTGCATATAAGTCATAATTTAGAATATATGAAGTAAATAAAATTTAGAGCAATAAGTTTTAAATAAAAATACCTGAGTGCATGGTTCAGAATCATCAAGACCGTAATAAATGAATAGCCGTGAAAGAAGCCTCTGAATGTCAAAAGCAAAATTAATGTCAAATGAATATAATAAGTCCCCAGGGTCCTCTTAATGAGATGGTCAATTTAAATAAGTAAAAAATTCTAAAAGGAACTTTTGAATTTTACTTGTTCATGACATCATCATAATCCTGCACACAAATTGCAATTAGATTGAAGAGCACTCCAAAGATGTAGAGCCAAAAGTTCTGCACATTGATATTTCTTGAAGGACGCTTCTTCATAATAGCCTGCATTTTGCAAAATTGGATATTGTTCTGACCATGAATAGGAGCTTATAGTGACTGCACGCATCATTTGACATTACAAGGGAGGAGAAACAGAGAACAACTTATATTGAATAGAACTACCTCTGTGTATACCCCAGCAAAGCCACTAAGAAGTGCCATGACCTGAGAAAGGGATTATGTGCAGCTATCACTATACCAATTTACAAAAAACAGATGGCTGGAAAGTGTTCAATGAAAGCAGAACTCACAATTGCCATTACCCAACCTTGAAAAGGAGTTTGAAGAACGCGGTCAGAACTGCATGAAAGATAAAAGATTTAGGTTAGTGACTGGGATGTAACTATATAAAAATAAAAGAAAATATTCACAAAGCTGCAATAGATACAGAAGAAAGGAACCCTCATGTCTATACTTGAGAAAAAGGAAAAGTAAAACACTTCCTCTTCTGTGCCCTGACAGTAGCATTTTGCAGTTTATGCAAAATTTGAGCAAATTCTCTTTTATACATTCCAAGTTCTAAAAGAATTGTACACTAAAAGACCATATAATTGAACATATACATCTTACGAGGAGGTAAGCTGAGCAGTTGTGCATCCGGCGCATAAGAGAATAAAAGCCGCCCATTGTATTTCACTTAACCTGAAACAAAATAAATGACATGGAAAGTCGTTAACTATTAGTCATGTTATGATGGCAAGAGATCTTACTCCTACTAAAAGAAAATAGATGACATTCATTTAACATTATTAACTACAAACAAAGTTAATGACATTCCAGATAAAAACTTAAAAAACTAGTTAATGACTAAAACTACAAAAAAGACAAACATAAATTTGCCTTCATCAGTACTTCTTTAGGTGCAAGCTACAATACTCCTCCAGATAAATGGTTACCAGCATTTAACAGAAAGAGTAAGAAAAGTAGCTTTTATCAAACAATAAATAATAATTTCTTACTTTTTTTTAAGGATGATACGGTATAAGATGCCAGTGCTGATAATATTGAAGTTCTTCAGAATCTGGTAAGCTGGGGCATCCACATATGCAAAGATGTAATACTAGCAAGAGGAAATAATAAAATTGAAATTGGTCAAATATTCATTATTTTATCATTATAATATTCAGCAGAAAGGAAAGTACCTGTAGTAAGTTCTTTACAAGGTAGAGTACTGCAGGAATAGGATACACACTAACTTCATCAAATGATGTACTTAACCTGGAAGTAATGGGTGAGAAGGTATAAGAATCTAGGGTACTTAAGAATGTGATTATACTATTTTAGTCAAATATCTGTATCTGGATTGCACCAGATTACTCTTGTCAACATATACAATAATATCTTAAAAAGACCTCTTACATGGTTCAAAGCACATCTCGGCAAGCTTAAGAAACCAATAAGGATTGTTGCAGCAAACATTTTCTCAATCTTAATCCCAGGAACACAAGGGTTAGGTTTCCCCTCCCTGTGACCCTCCCCTTCTTTCTGATAGAATCATAACTATCAACTTTCAAAATGTTGAACAGAAAAAGGGAGTTTTTAAAGTGGCGGAGTTTGCCCGGGCAGAACTCATCTGTGCAATTCAAAAGGCAATCTCTTTACTACCCTGGAGATGAAATAGAGAAGGCCATTTGCCCAAGCATTGGTAATTGCAAGGAAGATACTTCAAAAACGTTGCTCCTAAGTCCTAACTTCAATACTAGAATATAAGTACAGTTTAACAAAAAGAAAAGATTAAATGGCTTTTGTAAATGCTCTTCAAATTGGGATGCTTCAAGCCTTGATAAATTAGTTATTTTTTCAATTAGCATCAACAAGATGATAACGCGAAAGAGTTAAGAGAGATTGAGTGAGCATCTTGATCTTTACATATCAAATGTTGTTCCAATGCCTATCCTTCCCTCACACAAGGTTGGTAATTAGGAACGAAGATGTGCAATTAAAGAAGATGTACCTGTTGTCATCTGTAACACCTTGACTTTTCCAAATTCGTAATAGAGCAGCAAGTGAAAACGCACATTTTAAAGCCTCTACCTAGTCAGAAGGAAAGAAACAGACAGCAGATTAAGCCACTCAGAAAACTAGAAGAGACTTCTAACTTCACTTATCAATACAAAAATCCTTCCTTGCAAACTTCTATTTATCATATGCCATTCTCTGAAATTAGATTACAATTCCCTCACCGAAAAATTTGCGGTTGTGACACTGTATTCATACTTTCCAGCTCTTTTAGACCACACAATCAATATTGCCTGAGAACTTGTTAGCAATGTCAACGCAATTGTAACAACCGACCTGCCATGATGATAATTTGGAAGCATGATATCAGATTGTAATTCTATATTTTCCTGCTTATGAACCATATCGTGAGTGCTGAACACTCAACGGTATCTCTTACTTTAGCCTCCAGCTAGATTTTTTTGCCAAGACGCCACCAGAGCTGGGTAAATTACTCGTTGCAACTGCAATGCGGAAAAGCAATAAAATGGACCAGGATAAGAAATAGGAGCTGAGAATTAAATACAACAACTTCTCCATTGGCCAGTAATTCATGAATATAAGATTATTCTCAGTGAAACTTACCGCCCGAAAGAGGCTTCCCATGAACACTTTCTATATCCTTTTGAGATGCATCATCATAGTTGTCCTACATATAATGCAACACAATACATTTAGCACACTAAGTCTCAACTCAAAAGAAATTTTCGCCAACAACTTGGCTCCTTATGTGACTCCATGACCTCCTCAGCACAAATGACAGATTGGAAGATAAAAATGTACTTAAACTTGACATTATTTTATAGCTGGAGAAATAAAATGGCAGACATTGCTACAGGATCGAACTATCCCAAACTACGATAGGAAGGTATCCAACTCCAAAATTATTCCAAACTTGCAATTTATAATGTGCATAATTCAGAATGGCTGTAATGTAAACAATCAAAGCAGATCACGACGCGCATCAGAATCACAGAACAGCAACAACTCAAAGCAACACGAATCCAAGGTAGAGAGTAGATAGGGTTCACTAAAACCCCTCTTGTAGATCCGAGGAGATCAGAGGAACGAGGACGTTAAGATCTTTTACTCTGTTGGGTGTGATTGTAAAGATTTAGAGAAGAAATGACGAAATGAGTGGAGAAATTAAGAAGGGAGAGATCTCACTTACCTGATCTTTGACTCTTCTGTACTCCATCTTCCAACTGCGGTGAGAGTGGCGAGAGATCGAAATCTTCCACTATTTGGCTCTTTGGGTTTATAACGCCATCACCGACTCCTCTTTCATCCGCTAGCTACCATATAGGAAACAGGCAGAGGACATTGAGAGCGAATAAAGTCTCGACACGTCTTTCTATAAATTTGCATTTAACACCTCATATCTTTCCAATTTACGGTTATCCATCATATTAAAGTGACTTTTTAAGTTTCACGCCACAAGTCATTATCGCGATTTACACCATGCGTTTGTCACATTTTCTGATTCGACCCTTGCATCAAAATTCATCCTTAAGCACCCCTATATTTGCCATTTCTTAAATACATCCTACTCCATCACTTTTTAAAAAATAAATAAATAGTTTTCCGATATGCTCCCTACTCCGATAAAAAAAACAAACAAACAATATATGGTGCGAAATTTTGAAAAAAAAATCCTTAACATTATTCAAAAGATAGGGTATAAATGTAATAAATACAAAGTACAGGGTGCGAATATAGAAAATTCCAGACTATATAAAGGAAAACAAGTAGCTTGAGAGAGCTTGAACAATGACAGAATAATTAGTAAAGATATATATTGCTAGAACAAAGATATTCTTCATCAACTATAGTTGCATGCCTCTTCGGCAAACCCCAGCCTTGATCCAAAGGTATCGTAAACTACCCTTTGATTCTTCTGCTGATAGTTGCCTATAATCCCCGCTTGGTCTTCATAAGAAAGGCTTGCAATTGCCAAGCAAACTTGGGAAGCATCCTTCTTAGCAAAGTAGAAGATCCCAGTGGCATCCACACTCATCTCCACATCCCCCTCGAATCTTAGCCTCAATGTTGGGACCTTCACTTCTTCATAGCTAGACAAGTTGAAGCATGTGTCGAGGATCGAAAACGCCGGCGCCGAAGGGTAGCCGACGAATTGCCTGACAAACTCCTCCTTTATAACCTTGTAGACCGACGGCGGTAGCCGCGTGATCACCGTGCCGGAATCGATCAGAATCTTGCCGTTGCCGAACCCGGGAGCCTCGACGCCGAGGCCGCCGACGCTCGCGCCGGTGAGGTTGAGGAAGTAGAAGGGTGGCTGCTCAGGGTCTGCTATCATTCTAGTGTATGCAATTGGTGAGGAGTTCTTGTAAGCAGAAGTGTCGCTGCCAAGGACTAGGGAGCCTGATGAGTTGTACAATCTCGTCGGCAAACAGTAGGAGAACACTCCTCCAAATCGATCAGATGTTTGAGAAATCAAAGAAAGTTGAGTCCTTCCGAGGCCCATCAGGCCAGAAGTCCCTCCGAAGAGGCCGCGGTTGCTCCGGCCGCAGCCGAACACAAATTGTTCGACGTTGGCCTCACCGAGAGTTAGCCTTTCCTTCGCTAATACACCACGGGTGTATGAGCCATCTCCATAGCTGAGTGCATAGTAGCAGCTTGATCTGTCCATGCCACAAACTCCTGAGCTACCAGTTGCTGCTTGGAGCATAGCATTGCATGTTGAGGAGTTGCAGGGAATGGATTGGTACGACGACGAGGCTGATGGCTCGAAGATGGGGTCTTGCTGGTTGTAGCAGTAGAAGCAGGGTTTGCATTGGACCCAGGTGAGGTCACTGCCTGTGTCGACGATCACTGTCATGCTCTTTCCGCCGACGGCGACGGTGGTGACGTAGTTGAGGGTCTGAAGACTGACACCTGAGTTAAGAGGGACACGTATTTCAGATGCGTCCGGATGGATTTTATGGCGAACAAAGTGTTTGATCCGGGACTGTATAGATGAAGCTCGGGCTTCATCGGAGACGAGGAGCATCTGAGGGTAGTCCTCGGCGTTCGCGCTTCGCCGTGGCAGCTGAGAGTGTTGCTTCATTTCTAGCACTGTTGCATGAGTCTTTCTTCCTGCAGTATGTAAGTTATAATTAGCAACCAAAAGGAGAAAAAAAAGCAAGAAAAGGAAGACATGAACTGTTAATAGTAGTTTAGCTAGTTATAATATGAGAATTACTTGATATTTGTGGAGAGTTGATTAGAGAAGGACCCTTCTCTCCCCATTGCAGCTGATGCAGAGTTACAACTTTCTTCTCTTCGAGACGGCGAAAGCCGCCGTCTGCGGCGACGACAGCGAGAAGGAGAGGGATTAGAAGAAGATGGCGAAGCATGGAGTGTGAAGGAGAAGAAAGAGGGGTGGTTGCTCCCACCATTGCAGAGTACTCTTTGGAAGATGGAATGTGGTAGCTAGAGAGGGAGAGAGAAGAGTGAAAGGGAATTTTAGAGGACGAGTAGATTCTTAGGTGAAGTGGAGTTTGGGATGAGAACAAAAGAAGGATGGCTGGCTCTTTGGAAGCATTTGTGCATGAGGAATTATTGAAGGATTCACGGGCATGTCCTCAAGCCAGACTCAGCTAAAGCTTCTTGCTCTCTTACTTTGGTTCTATGTCCACTGCTACAAATCGCTAGTCCCGTGATTCATGGGGAAAGAGAGAAGGCATTGGCAATCTAGTAGCTGTTTGCCTTTTCTTTTGTCTTTTTCTTGAAAATTCTTCACCTATTTTTCTATTCTTCTTTTCCGTAGATTATGGTTCAGTAAGTTAATCACAACCAACCTAGTCCTCTCATATGTAGGCCGGACTACTCTAGGCCAACCCTTCAAAATTTTCTGGAAGAAAATTTATTAAATATTAATCTCAAAATTTACATATGATTTACATTCATAATTTTTATCAATGAATATCTATGGATAAACAACAGAGAGAAAAACTAAACAATTAGATATCAAAATAGACGAGATTACATGTGTATTTACAATGTAATTTAATCTATAGTGTAATTTAAATTCATATTTCTCTCTTATTAGTTTCCCAACTTGATCTGAACATTATCCACAAGCTACATTGGCATCCAGCTCATCGCAAACGTGGCAACCGCTTCTTCGCCGCCTTCTTCTGGTGCCACCACGTGTTTGCTCCCAGCCAATCCCTGATCTCTCCAGTGGGCGGCGTCAACGAGAAGATTCGCTGAATTGGTCCACCGTGACGACGCGTTCTTTTGGCACGTGCCGGGGGTCATCTATGCCGACGTACTACTCTTCTTCTTTTCCTTATCACCCCTTTGACAAAATAAAATTACAGATTCGCCACCGTTAATTGATCGAGTCAATAACGAGGATTTGCTCGTACAACAGATTTACGAAGCACGGAGAGAATGTTTAGATTAATCCAATTAGCTTGGAGAATCTTACCACCATAATTCCTACCTAACGTGATAATTCATAACGTAAAGCTTTATAAGAACAACTTATGATATAATTAATAATATCTTAAAAAAATAAGTAAATATATTAGAAAATTAGATAAGAGACTTGTATAAGAGCATAACTGTTTCTCCATGAATCTGAATATCAAAACTGATTAAAAGATGTCAACTAATATTTTGCTAAACTTAGATATTGAATTAGATTATGTTAGGTTAATATATGTGCATAGTTTTAATTTATTATGGTTTATTTTTATCCAATGTATTTAAAAAGAGTTTTCTAGTTTATATAGATTAAACACTCGTAAGTCTATTAAAAAATTAGGATCTACGTATTTACGGATCCAACTCATGGGCAGTAACGTAATAACACCAACGCCACTAGGGTACCATCCAATTGGCACGTGTGAAATCTTTATTAAATACAAACAATTATTAAATCCTCAAAGAGAAAGAAATCATCCGTTTCGCTCTCTCTTTTATACCGTCTCGCTCTCGATTCCTCCGACGGCAGTGTCTTCCGACTTCCGGCTTCCGGCTTCCGGCTTCCCGTCCCTTCCTTTTTCGATTCGGGCTTTCTCAAATTAGGCCTAGGGTTAGGGTTTGGTTGGATTTCTTATCCGCCGAGGGGAAAGTGGAAGGTGATTTTTGTAAGGGTTGTTCTACCTTATTATTGTTCGGTCTTGAGTTTTGACGTCGTCGCTGTTCGCTTCGTGTTTCTCGATGGTCCAATATCGGAGTATTGGGAATATACGATTGGGTTATGAGATGCCGCCGAAATCGGCGGCGGCGGCGAAGGTGAAGTTGGAGGTTGAGGATGCGTTAGATGATGAGTATGGCCCGTTCAACAAGAGGCCCAAGTTCACCTCTCCTTCGCAACTAGTAAATCTCTCTCCCTCGCTTTTTTTGAATTTATGTTCGTTTTTTTTTTTCGCGCGAAAGTGTCAAGATATTTGCGATACGTTTGTTATTCTTTTTTAGATTTATTTTTTCCAATACTTTATTTTAGTGGTTTGCCAATAGGAGAAATATGAGTCCTTGGCGTTCGAATGGAAATTACGTTGCAAATTTAGTATTTTTCCTTAGCATTTTCGATTGTGAATTTTACTTTGTTACCAGTGAGAGAGCTTGGAAATTGGAATGGGCCCAAATCTTACCCCCGTAATTTTAGTCATAAAATGGATATAATGAAGTTCTGGTAATCGACTTTCCTCTTTAATTGGGCTTGTTGTTGATCTACAGTAGAGTAGAATAACACATGAATAACTAGTTAGTTTTGAGTGTAAGTTGTTGTTCTGTTTTCTTAGTTTGAGAGGCTTCATCTGCTAATCCTAATTCACCCTCGTGGTGTTGTATATTTATCTTTTGTATAAGCAGGTCCCTTCTCAGGCAGCCCATTATGATTTGCTTAATGAACCTAGCCCTTTGGGTTTACGGCTGAGGAAAAGCCCATCTTTAGTGGATTTGATTCAAATGGGGATTTCTCAAGGGAGCTCTGCTGCTGCAAATTGCACCATGGGAGGTGAGAACGATAGCTCTGGGAAAACACAGGATGCTAGGTCCTCCGGTGGTTTTGGTACTTCTGAAAAGTTGAAGGCTGCAAATTTTCCTGCTTCCCTCTTGAGGATTGGGGATTGGGAGGTAACTTGCACACTATATATCTCTGTTGGAATTTTTATTTTTGCTTCTTTCCCAAGTTATGTGCTTTCTCAGTTGGACACTTATGTAACAGATATCATTACAGTACTTGAATTGTTTCAGTTTCATAGACGAATTTTGCATTCTGTTGCGAAGAGAAAAAAATGTTTGGTATGAAATTTTCCAGTCATAACAAAAGAACATATCAGATGGAAGTAGAAGGAAAGTCGGGCATCATGTTTTAATTATTAAACATAACTTTATCATGAGCTATCTAGTATTAAACTTTCTGGAAATTGTCAACCTTTTAACAGTGTCCAACAGTTAAGTTGTCTGCATCTGGGATAGGCAAGTCCTTATTTGTTAATTATTAGTTAAGATCCTGCAGATTGACAGGATGAGATAAGCCAACATATAATGTAGATCAAATAAGAAACTCCAATTTTTGTTTAAGTAGATAATGTCAGAAATGGTATCTTGTGTGACTAACTCTTATCTCTTTGTGACAGTGTACATCAATATATGAAGGTGATTTGGTAGCAAAATTCTATTTTGCTAAGCGTAAACTTGTTTGGGAAGTTCTTGATGGTGGTCTTAAGAACAAGATTGAAATACAATGGTCTGACATCACAGCTCTGAAGGCAACTTGCCCAGAAAATGGGGCCAGTACCTTGGATATAGTGGTAATTTATTTTCTCATAGTAACTTCTTTAATACGTCAATTTTGTTCTTCTGATATCTTTTTTCTTGTTCTGATTAGCTGGGTAGGCAACCACTTTTCTTTAGAGAGACAAATCCACAGCCTAGGAAGCATACTTTGTGGCAGGCAACTTCAGATTTTACCGGTGGACAAGCAAGCATACACAGGTATTTATAGTAAATGCTGTCTTAACAACAACTTGAGAACAATAATGGTTATCAACATAAGCTATAATTTTGGGACTTCGTACTGATTCATATTTCTCGACTATTTTACTATCGTGAAGTGATTGTCAATATTTCATCCATTAAGACATTAACATTTGTAGAATAATTGTTTTCAGGAGGCATTTTCTTCAGTGTCCACAAGACTTGTTAAACAAGCATTTTGAGAAGCTGCTCCAGTGTGACCCTCGTCTATATTCATTAAGTCTACATCCAAATATTATATTGGAGAACCCATACTTTCAGCCAAGGTGTTCTGTTTTTGAAGACCACGAGGGACCTAAGTGTCATGGTTTTGACAATATGAGAAATGGTTGTCCATCACAAGAGAAAGGATTCCAAGACTTGGGCACACTGCACACTATGTCATCAAGTTGTGCAAAGATTGAATTACAGGATTCTGGCGATAGGACACCAAATGTCATGCCACAAAATCATCCACCTAGATCAGGTAAATTGCAAACCGTCACTTAGGTTCATCCCTGTTGTGACATGATACAGTTAATATTCCAAATTTGTGATGGAATTTTATTTTTGACTGATGTAAGTTTATTTGTTTTCTTGTTCCAGTAATGGGCACTGAGATAATGAAAGAAAATATGTCAGCTGGAGGCAAAATCCTGAAGGACCGTAGTCACTGTGGTCAATTCAAAATACCTAAACTTCGGCCATCCATTTCCATAAGCGACTTCATGAATCACATTTCCGAGCAGATGAATCTAGGGCATGAGCAACTATCTGGTGAAAGTTTATCAAGCAAAGAAATGTTAGATGATCTCGCGCAGTACCTCCTCAGTGACTCCCACATCACTACTGCTGCAGATGAAAAATCTCTCATGTCAAGGGTCAATTCTCTTTGCTCTCTCATTCAGAAAGATGCTAACCATGCAGGAGGTGAAGATGGCAATAGTGCTGATATATCCAATAGAAAGCCGGCTGTTGGAGCTGCGGCTTTAAATGGAGAGTCTAATGATGCATCTGAATCCCAGCAGCCATGGCGCTTCTCAAGGAATGAATCATTTGGGGAGCTTCTGATGAATCTCCCTCGCATTGCTTCCCTCCCTCAATTTCTTATAGATATTGCTGAAGATGTTGAAAACCAGGATGAGAAAATGCATAACAGACAAAATTACATGTAGGATTTCATTGTGAAGGTCTTTCTCCCCTCTCTGTTCGTGGTTTGGTGTAAATAAAAATGTAGGGGCGTCGTCAGCATACTCAATAGAAGGTCATCAGATTATGTTCTCTGTTTCGAGCTTTCTTTTCTCTTTGTTGATGTGAGAATAGTCCTTCAGATGTTCCTTTTACTCGTCTGAATTGAACTATCGAATCTGATTCACACTTGGAGGGATTTTTTTATTTTAACTAGTCACGATGAACTCTCTATTCTGGGGATTGGGATTGGGTGCAGTGTGCAAGTCAATTTAAGCGTATAGTGAGGTGCATTGTAATGCATCAATTATATATATTTATCTAACGATTCTAACTGTATTCGTTCAAATCTTCGCCTATTCTCATTCTCATATTTTTCTTTTTAAGTGTGCATATATACATGAAATATACTGATATATATTTGCTATAGTAGTATAGATCGCTGTGTAAAAAGCTTGTTGTATGATATAGAACCTGATTGAGAACTGACCCGATCCGATTAAAAGGAAGCTATTAAATTATCTTGGTTTAAAAAGTGATTATAATTACTATCCTAAAGATATCTTATATATAGATTTCTCTACTTCACATCATAATTATGAAATCAAGTTTATACATACTTCTCTCTGACTCATCTCCAGGTAAGTGGATATGCACAACACATACGCTAGTTATCGGATCCGCTTCCCACATAGCACGTGAATAGTACGTGCCGAAAGCAAGAGTTGAGTAAATACCCGAATTAGACATTAGAGCTGCTTCCCTCTCATCTTCCCCTCCCGCCGTATTATTTCCAATCTATCCTCCGCAGGGTTTAAAGAAAAGAATCATTCTCGGGCCCGAGCTGCCATGGCGGACGACGGCGACGACCTCGACCTCTCCGCCGCCGACGTCTCCTCATCCCTTCGGCCCGCTGCCGCCCCTTCTCGATTCCGCCCCAAGCTCAAGGGCAAGCTCGTCAAGCCCGATGTCGTCCTCACTCCTCCTGCTACCTCCTCTAGCCCTAACCTTAACCCTAGCCCTAAATCTAAGGCTGACCCGGAAACCTCCGTTCCCATGTCCGTCGATCCCTCCCCCGTAGCTCCGCCTCCCTGTGCGGCGACAACAGCGAACGACAGCGAGATGGAAGCCGATGATGAGGTGGATGAGGACTCAGTGGTGCGGGAGATCGACATGTTCTTTACTCCGGCGCCACTTGATGACGACACTCAGGTAAGAGACTCGCTTCTTGACTATTTATGTTTGATTAATAGGCGGCGTTAGTGTGGAATATCTTTTTGATATCGTACAAAACAATTCTTGTGTTCAAATTCTTTTCTTGGGTAGTAGGAGATTGCGGAAATAAATATATGAATGTAAATATACTCGGGTATCTATTGATGCTGACGCTTTGTTTGGATAAAGAAAATTGGAAAGAGAAATGGACGAGAGGAAGTGAATCTGCTCGTTGATTTTAGAGGAGAGGAAAGAACTGAAGGAGCAAAAAGTTAGATTCTCTCTTTGTATTACGAAAAAGAAGAAAGGTATTTCTGTCCCAAGGTCATTCTTCTTCCTCGACTTGGACGTCTATTGGGTGAGGGGGAAGTGCGTTAAGTTACTTCTGTCCTTTGCCGTTTTTGGCTCTTGCCTCACATGCATTTTGTTCTTTGTCTCTCTTCTCTTCCCTTCTAAGTTCTAACTAGTAGGTTTAAGTTTCATTTCTCCTATAACCTAAGAAGAAAAGAAAAAATAACTATTGCTCTTCGATACTCTTCTTTTATTTTTGAAGATGTTTATTGTACATCAGCTCCAATTTTATGGAGTCTGTTTATCAGCCACTTATTGTATTCCTTTTGGTTCTTGGCCATATGCTTGTTGTGGATTCTGCGTCTTTTTGATAAATATGTCATTGATGGTTACATTGGTTCCCCTCACTGATAATTCCTTTTTGCAGCTGTATGTTATGCAGTACATGCTTAGGCCATCTTGGCGTCCCTATGAATTAAATGAAAGATGTGAAGAGGTACGTGGAAAGACAATATGTGATGTGTGTGTATTTTGTATGTATAAATTTCCATTTGTAAATGTGCATGTGCATGTTCCTTGATGTGGAAATGTTGCACGCTTGCACTTCCACAGTGAACTAAATTATTCTTGTTTCAGGTGCGTGTGAAGCCTAAGCAATCAAAAATTGAAGTTGACCTAAGTGTTGACGTAGACAGTGAAAATTTTGACCAGGAGGTGGCTGAGACTTTGAGATTACAAAAGCAGGTTAATGTGCTGTCTATTATTTGCAACGGATATTGTAGTACATATGAATAAATTTATGTGATGAATAACATTCCATATTATGTGCTAACCTTTTCTTTTATCTGATGTCTTCATCCTTTGACTTTTCTAGACATTATCCTCATCCAAGGCACCTTCAATAACAAACTATGCTGTTGGGATTATGAAAGGGAACCAGGTAAGTTCTATTACTGACTCAAATACATTTTCTTCTTTGATCCTCTCTCTTCCATTAACATTTTGTTATCTACTTAGGACCTACTAAAAGTTTTTATGGTTCAGTTACAACTTATGTTAGATGGATGTTTTGAACTTTTCCTGTTCATTCATCTTGCAGATTCACTTGAATCCTATTCAAGCAATGGTGCGACTTCTTCCAAAAATGACCAATGGAGATGGTGAGCCACAAAAGAGGAAGCAGAATGTGCAAAGTGTAGAGGTTGATGATGGTGTTGATGAATTGATAAAGCCATCTGCTAGGGTGGTAAGCTCTCATTTGCTTTCACCATTTTGATGACCTTTGCTTCTTCACTTGAGCAAAAGATGCTTATTTCCTATACTGATTGTCTTCACATTGTTTCATCCTAAGCTGTTTCATCTAGTTTGTTTACTATAACCTAGTATAGAGCCACATCGCTGAGGCAAGCTTTGTTCTTTGACTTCGAAAGTTTTACAAAATTTTCTTTATGATATTTGTAAGGAGGAAGTTTAACTTTTTAAACATGTATATTTATAGATATAACCGCATATTTGTTTGTAGAACAGTGTTTGATGCATTTTTGTTGTTTCCTTAGATTTAGTAAGTTACACCTTGTATATGCTTAAGTAATTACTTTTTTATTTCAACAGGGGAAGATTGTTTCACCGGATTCAAATATAAGCGCAGATGATTCTGAGGTTAGAAAGAATACACCAAACTTCTTCAGATGTAATAAATTACGCCTTCTATATTCTCAAGTGATCCATTCCTGATTTGAATGTTTCTTATTATGTATTAATCTCAAGATTATGATATTTTCATTTGGTGAAGTTTATTCTATAGCTTTCTTGAAATCTGCAGCCTTGGATTTCACTTGAGTACCATGGAACCGATAGTGCCTTTTCAGCCAGATACCACCAACAAATGGCTGCAAACAAGAATAAGCATATAGACTTCTCAATGGAGCCGTAAGCTTCTAACTAGCTTGTTTTTAAATGTTATCTGCAGAAGAAGAATATTCTTGAGTTATATATGAGGTTTGCATTAAGAAAACTTTTATTAAATACCCATTTTAATCTTCTTTATTCAAAACTGTTTATAAACCTCGAAGTTACTCAACCTATTAATGAATTATGATTACCATGGTTATAGACTTATATTGTCTCTTATTTTATGATATGCTTTGTCGTGAGGTGGGACATTTTTGCTAATATATGTTATTACTGTCTCTTATCACCTATTTTGTTCTTCTTCTCTATGTAGCAATTCAAAAATTTAGGTAGATGTTTGTTCATTTAAGCCTCGTTTACTTTAAGAATAAGGTCAATTTTAGAATAGATATTCATTTTTGTTATTTCTAAAATGAGGTCTTTATTTTAGGAATAACTATTCTTATTTTTACTTATATTCTAGAATAAAAGTGTAATAATTATCTTTGATATGATATAAAGATGTTTTATTTTTATAAAATAATCGCGAATACTCTTTGATTTGATATAAAGTAAGTTGATAGGATAAATATTAAGAGTAAATTAGTAATTGAGTTAGTGTGTGGTATAAAATATAATTTTGATGAATAATATTTATATTTTAGAATGTGATTATTATAGTGTTTAGCTGTTATTTTGAAATTAGGAGTTGTATTTAAAATTAAGAAAAAATTATTTCTTAAGTGAATGGGGGCTTAGATTTTTATTGGTGATATTGCTTTTTTTTTTTTTTTGACAAAAGGCAAAAGCCTTGTTTCATTGAAACAATCAAACACAACCACCCTTACAACTTTAGAGCATATGAAATAGTTAGTACATAGCCCTAAAACAAAACCGCATATATCCCTGCATTGTTAACCGAAAAGGCAAAGCAACACTTAGACACCCCCAACACCACTAGGGGTTACCATCAGAACATAAACTAACTTAACAGAGTTTAAAACACACAAACAACCACCACACACTAGTACAACATTGTAAGTCAGAGATTAAAGAGTACAACAATCCCAATTAAATAGTAAGCAAAAGATTAAAATTCTCTAGTTAGTCCAACATCACCACATCCACCTGCTGAACTAGTTTTTTTTGCTCTTTTAGCCGCATCCTCTCCTTGCAGCCTTGCCCAGCAAAGGAACACAACTGTTATTTTATGTTGAATAATTTCCTAGGATTTAGACTTATCCATAAAAATTTGATTGTTTCTTTCCAACCACACATTCCAAATCGGAACCACAACCCACATAACCAACCAGTTGTTCATCTCCTTTTTCCCGCAAAACTTAAAAAAATATTGCTAAATTCTCCCTGAACTTTTGGTCTTGGTTAGCATGTCAGGCATTTCCGATTCTCATTTTATTTCTTTTGATAGCCAACCCCCTACCAGTTCTAACCATGCTACTTAACTAATCCATTTTAAGAATTTGTTCTATTGCATAATATTCCTGATATATTTTTTGGTCTAAGTTTTCTTCTCTCAATAAGTACTAATATGTGGTCAATTTCGACAGGTCTGATTATGTTATCTCGTTGTGCCCTGGAATGTCAACTGATATGAAGAAAAATAGACGCCCTCCAAGAAGGTGCAGTGTTATTTTGATTCTTTTGCCCTTCTTGTCAATTATCTTAGTGTATGATTGTTCAGTTTACCAAGTGCTGAAATGCCCATGGAGCATTTTAATTGATTACATTAATTGCTCAATGGATGTTTCAGCTTAATTATGATTTTCTGTATGGTCGAGGTGGCCAAGAGCCCAGGACCTTTGTGATGTTAATCCACACAGAACATTTTTCCAGCAGAAGCAACAAGCATGTTCTAAAAGCTTATGTAATTTAGGTTTTATATGGACAAGTAATGTAAAACCTGATAGCAGAACAACCACATGAAGTACTAGTGTAGTAGTATCTAACTTAAATATGCTAAATATGTTTTTTTTATTGGGTTTAAGTATGCTAAGTATGTCAGATGATTTCATTGTTGTGCCCTGGGATTGAATCATTACTGGGTTCAAATTGAGTTCAAAGAACTTGAATTGTTCTCATTTCTTATGCAGTGCATCTTTATTCGTGACACCAGTCCTAAGTTGTAATCTTGGAAGCATACAGGTTCATGTCTCAGTTTATGTTCGAGGTTGTATTGAAAGAAACTCTGATGGAAATATATATGGTCTATCTGGTAGCTAGGCTGTCGTTAGTGGAACTTTTTATTCTGCTACTAATGACACATCTAATTTCGTCACATTTCAGGATCTTCACTCTCCTCTTGTTTTTACCTAGATATCTACTGTAAGATTGTGGATGAAGATAGTTTGACACGGGATTTGATTGTGGTTACCTTTTTTAATTTAGGTGTGATTGAACTCCTAAATGATATTTACTGAAAGTGTGAGGACATTGCTGCTATTTGTTACAATTTCTTTATATGCCTTTAAAGATTCCTGTTAATAGATTTTTTTTCCCAGTTTTTATACTCTTGAACATGATTTGCTCTTATTCTTTTTGACCATGTGCTTCTAGAATATTCTTCTAGAACAAGTTGTGGTATCTTGGCCATTTTTATTAACATCTATTATTTCTTGTGATGCCCTTTTTATCGGCAAAGGTTTACATTTTTAGATTCAGTTGTGGCTGAATTCTTACTTTATTGTGTATCAGAAAGGTAAGAACATTGCTACCACTTGTCACACTGTTTTGAATGATCTTTAAGGTTTTTTTACCAATGTTAGTTTTCATGTATATATAGTTGTGAACATGACTTGCTCTTATTTTTTTAAACCATATATTACTAGAATATTCTTCTTAAAAAATGTTGGGAATTTCCAATCTATTTTTCTTGCCTTACCCTTTTTATCTGTAAAATGAATTTCTTCCTACAATTGGCAGTAGAATATTTTTGCTTCCTTCAGTTTCAGTAATCGGATGTAGTTACTATTACTGTACAGGTTGTTGCTGTCACTTACCTTGGAACAGCGGCTGAAGAAATGGCTTACTGAGGTTGTTACACTGCTTCAATTTACATAGAGCTGTATTTATTGCACACCTTTCAATTGCTTGTACACAAATGTGCATAATCATACACTTACTTGTTTCACTTGTCTTTCTGTTTAGTGTCTAGGATTTCCGTCTTTGTGTGCAAGTTCTTATATCCATATAGCTGTCAGAAAGTAAAAAAAGAAAATAAAAAGAATGCAAATGTACCCTTCAAGTTCAATATTTTTGTTCGTACACATCCAAAGGTCTAGAATTTGAACATATGCCACTTGAAAGTTACGATATTCAAATGTATAACTTTATGATTATTGAAGGTCATACATAGTTATATACAATGTGTTACCAAGTATGCATCCAATTGAGCACCTTTGTAGGTGATTGCAATACCTAATTTACTGTAATGTTGTTATCATATTATTCTTTTAGTTCTCAATTTAAATCGTTTCCTGACTTTTATTTGGAGTACAGTCATACTCTGTCCCTCTCTCAACTTATGGAGAACTAGTTACATGCATTCAGTACTAAAGTTTGATGTTGGAATTTTAAGAACATTGCTAAAATCTAATGCTGTATATTCCTAACCTCATATTCAGGTTTCTGAAGTGAATCGATTTGATGCTCTCATGCATCTTGCTCCAACCAACTCAGTACAAGAAGTTCTGAAGGTGCTTCAGGTCCAGGCAGATTTAGTGCGCGGATTATGGGTTACTAAAAGCTCTTTGTTATATGAGGGTATTGATGTTCATGCTAGAGACTACATCCTTTTCCTTTTCACCAAGAACCATTCAATAAATCTTGCCCAGCTAAGGACATTCGCAATAAACTCTGATTCTATTAAACGTATAATGGGCCCATTGGCTCACACGAGGACAGAGCTTAAAGATTGGAAATTCAAGGAGCCCTTAGATTTGTCCTTTATAAAGCGTTATCCTGAAATTGTCAAGGAACAAGAATGTGCTTGGTCAACTCGTGAGATGTATATTACAGATTCTTTACGTAGAGTTTGTAGAAATATATCCCTGGTTACCAAGAGTTCCTTAAACCCAAATTTGTCCAAGAACATAGCTGCAAACAAGGTTGACCCTGACCTAAAGAAAAATAGGGATGAAACTGCGAGCACAGCAAGCAAAGTCATGTCAGCTGAAACTCGAAAGTTTCTTCCAGAGGCTTTGTCAAAAATTTTCAAGGATCAGAAAGTTCGAAGGTAACGCTAATAGCTATTCCTGGTGATATATCTTTTCTTTAAGGGTGCCTTGTTGATCCATTCTATTCTTGTTGTTCTCATTACATTTTAGACCAGTTATTTGCATTCTTATAATGCTTGTAAACATGTATCTTCTTTTCTTTATTAGTTATGCTGTTGGACAGAGGATCTTCAAACTTCAAAGTAAAACTGGTTATTACATGTTTGTAAAATCTAGAGAAAGTGTGTTTAGTTGTACTTGCAGTCCTATACAGAAAAATAAGTACGATAGTTGGATACTGAATGAAGATTCCAGTACATTAATCTGCACCCTTACAAGCATCTAAGTTGCTTACCCATCAAAAACATAGTCCTCTTCCCTTAAAGTAAACAGAAATTTATCTGTTACCATTATCAGCTGTCTTATCTTTGGTTTCACATCTAACTGTAGGAAATTGTGGTGGTTTGAAGAGCAAACATTCTGATGATAACTATTAGTTATGCAATTTTATCCTGTAGGGCAACAAGGTTCTGTCATATTGATAAAGCAATTGATATTCATTTACTCTCTACTTTGATATCTTATCCATGGATAACTTATAAGATTATGGAGATATATCTATATGTTTGTTGCAGCCTAAACTCAATTATCCGAGATTTGCGGGAATTTGCAAAACGTCTATCTGCTCTTCCAAAGGACAGTGGTAAAAGTAAAGCACTTGTTAGTGCCGTAACAATTGGTGCTTCTGCCCCTCCAGCAGAGCTCCACTCGGTTATAAGTCAAGTTGCTGTTTACGTCCATGGTGTGTATGTCCTGAAGCCTGTGGAGAATGATTCATTGAGGTTAGATGAAACACCATATTTGCAGAGATAAACCCACCAAAGCTCACACCAATAAATGAGTTGCAATCCATTTACTTATCTGTTACTTATTTATGTACAGAAACGTTTTCATTAAACTTTTTCGCGACAAAGGACCCAATGCAAAGTTAAAGAAGCAGGAAATAACTCAAGCTGCTACACGTTTTCTCAAAAGAGTCATTACCGAATCCGAGTATAATCAGGTTGGGAAATACTCACATTCTTTTGGAAGCATGTATTGATTATACTTCTAGAGTCACACCATTACTTTAACTTATGCTTATGCTAGTCATAACTGGTTTTATATTCTTTCAGCAGGGTTGGCCCTAATCAGGGTATGGTAAAATAGTCAAATTAATCAGTTAGCATCTCAAATAAGGCCCAGCTGTTATAGTAATTGGCTGGCAGACCAGATGGAATATGAGGATGAGTACAAGATTAATTCAGCATCTAATCATAATTGTAGCCATACTGTGCTGCATTTTCAAGGATAACTTGTTTCTTACAGTCTTAATGATGTAATAAACAAAGTATGAACTGAAGTTGCTATCACAATAATATGAAAGAGAAGAAACAACAAATATTAGTAGCAACTGGATATGCAGGTGTCCAGTTACAGATATGAATCTTGATAGTGATATTGATAGTGATATTTGGAAACAGTATCACTTATAGTAAGATGTCTAGTTTGTGCATATCTAAAATGCAAATATTGCGATGAAATTGAGTAATTCTGAGAGTTGAAAAGTATTAGATGACAGTTGGAATAGTATAATTGGGATTGCTCATTATGGTATACCTGATTCAGTTGCATAGTTTATCGTATACGTTCTGACCTCCAGATGTTATTTTCACTTACCATTTGCTATATCGTTAAAGATAAAAATAGATGCCTGATATTTATCTCATGGTTCTGTTGGTAATGCAGGTTGTCGATGAGATTTGCATCTCTAGTGAAGACGGGTGCCTGGTGCTAAGAAGTGGGGATTAAAAACATGAAGCTATTATTAACATCAACTAACTACTCCTGTAAATTTCTAAGGTAATTACCCTGGAACTTGCATCATACAATGCTTATCTTTTTTCAGAGGCATTATCCTTTAACTAGTGATCTTTATGGCAGCAGTTTGATCGTCTTTCTTTCAAGATAGATCTTTGTAGATAATTTTATGTGCACTTATTAAAGCCTGTATATGCTTAAATCAACTGCAAAGGAGTTGGTTCGGAATATGCAGCTCCGAATTTATGAGAATCTGTGCATGTCATTATCATGGTTATGTATAATGCTTCTGTGTCTTGCTAACAGTGTTCTATTTGCAGTGTTGTCTTCTTCAAGACCCACAAGTTCCAGCAAATCAGTACATAGACCGTATCAAATTGTACGTGATTTTTTGTTCCCTTTTGGTTGTATTCAATTGTCAGTTTCCAGATTTTTTTTTCCTTCCCTGGGAACCCAGACACAGCGAGGCCTATTGACGAAATGATCCCAAAGCTCTACAATTGTGTATAGGTTACACCACCATGTCTTTAATTAGTTACTTGGCTTATAAATTAATTCCCTGGATGTATCAGAACGGTGTCTATAAGAGCATTGTTCTAGTGCAGGAAAGAGACCTTGGGGTTCATTGTGATGCCACTAAATCATGTCGTAGTATTATTTTTAGTATTACTTTGCCAACATTAATTTCTCTCGTCCTTGTTCAGGTTAGGAAGTATTCGACGAAGTCAATCAAGCCCAGCCTCAAAACGAATGCCAGTTTCATTCGTTCGTAGCTTCACAGGCGTCAAGTTTGCGTTGCCACTTAAATAAGCCTGTCAGCTTTAGGACCAAATTTTGGACACGTTCACTGGCGATTAATGTTCCGAACTCGTCACGTACCACTCACCTTTTGCTTTTCGTTTGCCAAATTCCCCGACCTGCACGAATCTATCGTGAACCGCGTCGAACCCATCTGTCACTCGCCGCTAATAACGTTTTTGTTTGGTGTTTTTTAGCATTTATACCTCTCTGAATTTGGTGATTGCAAATCCTTATTTTCTGTGTAGATAGAGTCCCTCGGACTGTTTCTACAAAAATTATAGCTTGAGGGACATTTATGCAAAAGAACAAGGGCTTTGAGGGATCAAAACGTAAATAAATAAATTTATAGTAGGTGTGTACGATACACAAAAAGAAAAAGGAAAAAAGAACGAAAGAAAGAAAAGGAGTCAGAGGGGGGGGGGGGGGGGGGGGGGGGGGGGTATAAACGCAAAAACCCTCGACATCAAAACCATGCAAAGGCTCGTCAATTCACCATAAAACACTTGCATCTTTGTGGGTGCTCAACACTTCCACTGCATATTTCCGTATATAGCAAACCCATGCTTCCCAGCGCCAAAGCCCACCTCCTCCTCATTTGAATGCCAGAGAGGAGAACCCCATCTCCTCCCCGTTCTCCTTCGATTTCTCGCGCATCTCTTGGTTCTCCGGCCATCGTCAAGAAGGTATGATCGCTAGATTCCGGTGGTGTCCTTTTTCGTTTCTTGCACCAGCTTTAGGCTCTCTTTCATCAGTTTTGAGCTGTCGGTCGCATCGTGGAGGATTTGGCCTTTATTAGAATAAGCCTCTCGATTTATGAGAAGTGGGATTTGGGTTTGCTTCTTTTCTTTTCTCCGTTTGCTTTCTTGCGGAAAGATGATATCTTGATTCGATATATCACGCCTGCTTGCATTCTAAATGTGCTGATTGGGATTCTTTACTCGATTAGGAATTCTGGTGTTTTCCTTGTTTCCAATGCAATAAGTCTGAAATCCTCTGGAATAAACAGGTTGGGATCTACATCTTTTATATCAGTAAGATATTTTTATTGCTGTAGAGTTCTTTCTTGGAATCTTGTGAATGCATCTGTTTAGACATTAGAGTTCTTCCGGATTTCTAATTTTGACTCTCTTTCATTCTGGTTTCAGAAAATAATTATTAGATATCCAAAATGGCATGGCACAGTTACTTTTATAGTGATGAAGTAATTTATATATTAACTATTTATATGCAGTAGCCATGCAGTTCTGATTAGGGATTGCAAATAATCTCTGGTTGCACTTGCACTGGAGTGACAATATCTAACACATCAACATAATTTAGAATGAGTTTTTTGAAACATGAGTGTTGATTGCAATCTATCTATAGTTACCCTGTTGGCCTGTTAGGGAAGATGACTAGGTTATGTTGGCAAGATTCGCATCCACACAAGGTTATACTAATTTTATGTTTGTGATAAGTGACACTTCATTTGGATGAGGTCCTGGTTTTTTATTCACCAGTTATCGCAAGGTTTTAGTAAATTTCTAGATTCCGTGTGAATATGTTTCTCTTATTGTTGACCATAAACCTCGCCTTAGTTTCTAGTACAAATTACTTTATTTTTTAACAGGATAATTATGAATCATGGGCCTTCTTTTGTTTTGGTTGACTGTCTTGCACAGTGTAACTTGCCTTAATAGTTTTATAGACGTGGAATTTAAGAAGTTCTTCTTTGACATAATTCAAAGCTCTCCAAAAGTTTTATTAAAAGATGCACAGATTTAGGTGATCTTTTATGCACTTCACCTTTTGTTTGACTGGATTAAACATCACCTCCTTTTTGTGCAAATTCTCTGTAGCTTACTTCCTTTTGAATTTTATAACTTCAGTTAGACTTTAGACTGATAGTTAATAGTATCCTGTCATTATACCCTTCAAAGATATCGCCGACCTGCCTATGGATTTCATATTCCATGTTCATAAGATAATTCTTTCATCTATTCTAACCATCATCATCAGTAAGTATATCCCTTTTTTACTAGATTTTGGACTGTAGAAGGATAGAATAGTATGATGGCAAAGTTTGATTGCTATATTGTCTACAGGTATGAAGGAGAAGGAAGTTAAAGAATTACTGGAGGGCAACTGGTCAGTGGCTGCATTTGACCCAAATGCAACTGCAGCTGATGATGACGAGAATGTAAGTGGTCGTAAAAATGAAGAGTCAATAATCGAGCCAACAGCCGAGGCTTCTATATCACAAGGTAACTATCAGGCTGAAGCAATGTCTGACTCTAGGCTTTCTGTGATGCAATCAACTCAATCACTTAGCCAATACACTGATGAAGAATACATTACCAATACAACAGCTGAGGTTTTCTCTACACCACAAGGTTACTATCAGGATGAAGCAACATTGGATCCTAGGCTTTTTGTGATGCAATCAACTCACATGCCTAGCCAACACACTGGTAGATATGGCATGCCCGCATCTCAAAATCTTGTAAGTATGGGGGTTCACCAAAACCTTCCTAGCGGTTATGAGGGCATCATTCCTGGAAGATTGCAGTATAATGAAGCTTTTTCTGGACATCTATTGTCAGATAGTGCTGACAGTAGTGGGGGTGCATTGCCATCTAATATCCTGATGACACGACATAATCTAAATGTACATCCACAATTTCAAGGTTATGCATTATGGGGAATGCATCAACAAGGTCCAGCCATGCAAACACATTCTCAGGGAAACATAAGTCAAGGAAGGAATCCCACTAATGCTTTCCAATTGACTCAAGGCATGTTGCCATTTCATGGACAAATTTATCATGGTACTGTCGATAACATACTGCATAGATTTTTGTCCAACACTCAACAAGGAGTATCAAATTATAGAAATGCATTTCAATTGGCTGGATCAAATGAGCAACATTCTCATGTTCCCTCCACGACCAGCGGCAGTATGCTCCAATATTATCATACTGGGCGAGATTATAGACCACGGTCAAGTCAATTGCAGACTGGGTCTGGAAATGATAGAACTGTTGGTCTGCAATCTTCTGATAGTCATCAGGGTGCACAGATCAGATATAATACAATCCCCTCCGATATGCAGACATCTTCTCATGGGCAGAATTTATCTGCACCTCTGCTGATAAATAAGGCTTCTGCTACTGTATCTTCAGCTAGAACGTCAACTGAACCACTTTGGCAAAGCTCTGTGCACCCTTCACCAACTATGGGGCCTTCTGGTACTTACAACTTGACAGATCAGTATGGTATGTTCAGGCTGAAACCTTTCTTCTTTTATCCTTTCTTTCACAGAGTAATCTTCTTGTGTGACATACATTATACTTACAAGTTACAACTTTACAACCAATATGTTTGGTCATAGCTTGTTGGAAATAGAAAGTAATCCAATCTAGATGCAACGCACTAATGTCAACGATAAGTCCTTTACAGATAATCTGTACTCGCACCCTCACTAATTTACTCTAGTGCAGTAGTTAAGATGGATCTGGTCTATTACTTCTCTAGCTGCTGCTTAATTGCTATTATGAAGATTTGATGTGGACACTTGGTACCAACAGAATTTCCTCTGAAACTTGATGATGGGTCGCTTTCGTACCCTTCAATCATTTACTGAATGCTTCAAGTTTGATTCTGTTCCTTTCAGTGTGATTTAGATCCTATTATTTGCATAGACTATAAACACAAGATATTTGCATTCTTTTGATCTCTAGGCTAACGCTGTCAGTGCATTTTTCAGTTCAAGTTGGCAGTCATCACACTGGTCAAGCAGCCATGTCTAGCCATCCTGCTGAAGCAAATCCAGAAACCAGCATCACCGATGCCATTTCTTTGCTACTCGGATCCTCCAAAGACACTGTGCAACCAAGCATCAGATCTCATCCTTCTTCTACACCTAGTATGTATCACCTGGAGAACTTCTATTAACCTACCAAAATCCCAAATGGAGCACTTTGTAACAAGGATGTGGCATCATGTACCTCCCGTGCAGATACACAAAAAACAGCAACCAAAAGCCCACGCGATCGATCTGGCAGCGCACTGCAAAAATCACCATACACTAGAGTTCCGGGGCAAAGGCTTGCGAAGATGAAGCCACCAGCATCACACTCCTCACAGCAGTATGTGTCAACCGATCAATCTGGCGGCGCTCTGCAAAAATCACCACACACTGAAGTTCCAGGACGAAGGCTTGAGGAGGTGACGCCATCAGCGTCGCACTCCTCACAGCAGCTTGTGTCAACCTATCACATTAGAGCTGAAGGTATGTAAATGCTTATTCATGTGCTGGAATCCAACATTTTGATTTCCTATACCCATTCATGAGGTTCACTCTATGAGCATGGGCATTAAAGATAAGGAAATCAGTGGCTTAATCATATAGAAAACTAGGACTATGCATTTGCTAATGTTGTTAAGAATTAATATACTAGGTATCTACTGATCCATGAAATTACTTGTTGTCATGCATGCTAAGCTGATTCCAAGAATTTCTGCAGATCCTCTACCTAAACTGGTTGGACATAAGTGCCAATTGTGCAACATTGACCTTGGACTCAGACCGAACGGGTCTAGCTCCAGTTATCAAAACCTTCCAAAATGTGCAATTTTACCTTGTGGTCATTGTTATCACGATGATTGCTTGGTAGGCATCTTTGGTTCACCAGAGCGAGGTCAGGATCCTCCATGTTTTTTCTGTTCAGAAGATAAAGCTCCGAGTAACAGATGAGCTCCTAAGTCCAAGGACTTCTTACCTTTACTCTGCATTGAAGATGTACATGATCCTGGAGAAAGGCATTCTACTTCTTATATTCGCCGTTTTTAGTTACAAAGGATCTCGGATAGGTAACTGAATAGAAATGAGCTTGAATTTTTGCTAATTGTACAGAACTTCACAGCTAGACATTTAATAGATTCATCAGAAATTGTATCGGGCTAGAAGATTCGTCTTTGTCTGTGCGGTTTGATGGGTTATTATTTGATTACCATTCATGCAAAATTCACCATCTCAAAGATGCTCGGCAATTTTTTTTTATTTTATATTTTTTTGTTTGGGGTGCTTTTAAAATCCATCTCTACATTCATTCTGCCACACGTAATGTAACATAATGTACAACTAAATGGAAGTTGACGAACACATGCTGCCATTACACGATTGACAATGAATCGACCCAAAATAGTCAAAGACACTAAAAGAGAAAAAAAACATTCTTCTGTCCACAATTCTTTCATTTTAAGGTTACCACAAAAACTTCCACCATTAGTTGAGAAAAATAGAGGTCCACCCATAGTAGCTGCGCACCGTTTAAGGTTGAGGAGCAGAACAGACTTGCAAATGCTTGGAAATAATAGCTAATTGATTTATCACAATACAAAACGTCCACATTAACAGGCACAAACCCTTTATCCTTCCCAGAGAACATACTCATACCTTGTCTTAAAGCAGAGTTGGTACAAGAGTATCATTCTACATACTCTGAACAAGGACCTAAATTCCCTCCGTTGCAAGCTGATCCTAGTTCCAGCACCAATTTTTCGAATAAAATTGAAGGCCTCATACATCAAATTCCACGTTCAACCATGTGAAATGTTGAATTCTGGCTCCAACTCCACAAGATTACGGTTAAATTATCTGAAAGCCCCCATACAAAGAGATATTGCCAAAAGCCAAGAATACTTTTTGGGATGGCTTATTTTCCCTTTCTCCTCCTATCCTTGTCCCTCTCTCTGGTTCTTTCCTTGTCATGGTAATCATCCCTCTCTCTACTTCCACTCTTCTCGCGAGTTCTCTCTCTCCCGCTTTCTGTCTCATGCGACTTCTCCCTTTCACGATGACGATCTCTATCTGACAACTTCCTTTGAGGACTGCGACTTCGGCTTTGGCTACGACGGCGCTTCCTTGCGGAATCACGAGCATCATCACGTTTCTCCTTCCTCTCCAAAGATGCCCTTTCTGCAGTCAATAATTTGCATAAATTCTCAAAGACCACATATTTCTAAGACAATGGGGAATGTGAGACAAGTCATAGCTTATGCACAACCAAACACAAAAAGGGATAGTAGCAAGAAATCTCGATTATTAAATTATTTGTACTGCAACAGAGGTAAAATGGTCATGCTAAACAAGCCAAATTGGAGGAAATACAAGTTTGTTTTTATGTGATCATATATGACTGGACAAGGAAAGGAGAAAATATTACAATTCCCTACAAGTTGGATGCAAAAATGGAGCCAAATTTAACAAATCAATTAAAATTAGTAAGGCCTGAGTAATAATTATCTGATAACCTCAGCAAATAAAAATATAGATCACCTTGAAGGCTTGAACTTGTGATTTACCATTAAAATAGCACAGTTGCCATACGTAATCTTAACAGAATAAATGCTACCATACTCACAACATTAAACAACAAGGAATCCCCACTTACCAGATGAGCACCTGTTATTCCCATCATCACCAGAATCTGATAAGCCATATTCAGATTGAAGACGTTTGCGATAAATTGCCACCTTCTTCTCAATTTCCTCAGTACTTCGGAGTCCTCGCTCTTCAAGAGATTCACGGTATTCCATTACAGCTATCTCAAGACGTCTTAATTTCTGTCTGTAAACCAAATAAAGTTGATTGCTTAGTCATTAAATAACAGAAAGTTTCTGCCAAAAAGAAAATTCGAGAAATACTATAATTTAGTTGCAGTAAGACAACCTATGTTCCTCATTCAATATGTTATCAGGATGAGTATGAATGGCATTATCAGTAGCTACTTCTATATCATCACTCTTTGCAAGATCACCAGCAGTATCACTTCCAGATGAATAGCTTATGCCCAGACCTCGACCATTCTTTTTATCTTCATCATCACTGACATCATCCTCTCGACTCCATTTGGAAACTAAGACAGGATCATTTTTTCCTATATCATTTGTATCTGGCTCATGTTCAGGTGAACCGGAGGGTTTAGAATATGCTCTAATTCCTTCTTGTCCATACTGATTACTTCCAGCTAAGCCTGTGTCTGGATCAATATCAACTTCCCTTAGTCTAGCATTATGAGGATTAAAATTGTTGTCATCTCTTGAACTTCTAGAAAACTGGCTTTGTGCATATTTCATATCATCCCGTTCATAGCCTCTCTCTCGTTCTGCTTCCTCTAAGCTAAGTAACCTGGCAACCATCATATTTCTTCCACCACATAGTGATAGACCGTTGTGTCTGCAGCGCCTTTCAAGTTCAGCAAGAGGAAGCCCTAACAGCTCTTTCATTGCTGCTGCCTTCCCCATTGCTAAGGCACCATCTTGATTAAGCTTAACTCCTTCATTGGTATCGTCAGAGCTAGTTTTATTATCAACTTCAGGTGCATCCCCACATATTGAGTGGAACGGGATAACACCTGAGTTACTTGATCGAAGAAATGTAGCTCTCAAACCATTCAAATATGCATCTGAAAAAAGAAACCAGTCTGCCCATACTTGTAGGACCTTCAAAACTCGCTCCTGTGCAGCAATCACAAAAGAAATGCAACATGTTTAAGAGAACAGAATAAACAGCCTAACTACATTTCCAGAGAGACTAATATGAGTTACCTTTAAGGCTTCAGCAGTAATTCTTCCGGTTATGCTGCGGTACAAGTCATTGAAGCTTTCCATTATATCTGGCAGGGTTGCCTCAAACTTTGTACGGTAAGCAGAAGCATTTTTCACTGGAGCACTACTGTTATGAAGGATGTCAGATACGAGCATAAGCCTTGCAACCTTGGTTGGTATAGGCGTTTCCTTAAGCGTCAAAGATTCCGTAAGAACCTCAACAATCTGGAAGTGCATGACAAAGAAAGAAAAAGTAGGCAAGAGTACTAGGATAGATACACTAAAAGAATGTAGAAGTACATATATGTCTGCATTGCATCAGTCAGTGAATCTGTCTTTTTAATGTGTATTATACAGATATATGTACAAGAAGTGTTCAGAATCAACAGCAATAGAAGAAATAAACAGATTACCTCACCAGCTGCATCAGCATTATCTAAGGAAAATCCCATAGCTTCTTTTATCTGACTTCTCTCTAATGTCAGAGCACGCAGCATATCTTCAAATTCATCTCGCTGTGAATCCGTTAATGTACGCTCCAACTCAACACGCTGTATAACAGAGAAGAACACTTTAAACTGGCAGGAGAGCAACCTCACCACATATTACGTCAAAAAAAGATTTAATGAAATCTCAAAAGCATCACACAACAAACTGGAACTACATCAATTACAGCCGCATGAACAGAAAACTTTGAACTAATAAGCAGCTCACCCTGCTTCTACCAGCTGCAAAGGTGGTACTAGATTCTTTCTCATGCTCAGGACTTCTGCTAGGTGGAAGAGATGGTGGAATCCATCTAGGAATAGCAAAAGAGCACATAAGAAAGAAAGTTTCAGTACCCAAGTAATCTACATGCTTAAAAATTAATTAACAGAATGTAACAAATATTAAATAATAGGGGAGCAAACTTTCTAGCTTAAACAAGTCTGTGCTCTGAGAATCCAGGAAGCAGACATAGTGTTGAATGTAGGTTACCTCCCACTGCCTGTAATCATGATGAAAGGCTCTGTCCGCCATCTCTGAAGAGTATCACCCTGTGGATAACAGCAAGGAGCAACCAAATCAGCAAGTAGAATAGCAGTACCCTTTCAGGATCCCCTACTGTACGACTTTGACAAATATCTCATGAGGCAAAAAATGATGAAACCATAGATGGCCATCAGTTTTCCAGCTTGCCAATCCCAACTTCAATTCGTCTCAAAGGTATTTCGCTTGGGACCATTTCATTTTGCATATCTGTTAATTAGTTCACGCCTCTCGTCCATGGAACATTAAGTTGCAATAAAGTGTTTTCCTATCAAGTTATAGAAAGTATGGGTTTGCTGCAGATCTGATGGAAATACTCGAGCCCATGAAGGCAGGATGAGAATAAAGCATATTATGGAACTCTTTCTAGAAGAGGGGGTAAGATTAGGCCACCAAAGACCGTGACAACTGTTTTATAGGCATAAAAATCAAAGCTAAGCTAAGATCATAGTAGCCAAACAATTTTAACATTACCAAGTTAGTGGGAGGATTGTTTACAGTGTAAAAGATTAAAGATTCAAAAGGAACTATTAGAGAGTAACCAAACAAGCTCCAAAGCAAAAAAATAAATGCTAGGAGCAGTTTTGGATAAAGTATGGGTAGAATTTTAAGATTTTGTATACTATTTGGAAGAGCCTGAAACAAAAGTAGATCTGTAAGATAGGCAATATAAACCTGGGCAAATGAATATAGCCGCCAAACATAGTATGTATGCTCTTGTGACCTGAGATCAAACAAAAAACTGAAAAGTGGATTTCCACGACCTCTCTCCATTATAGCTTGTTCAAAAGAGCATCCACCATCAAGAACATGCAAAGCCATTGTGTCAATCACATGCTGAAGGTGACCATCCTCTGGAGGAACAACAACTATATCCGGAACATTTGGAGTAAGCACCTAGAGAAGAAAAACAGACCAAGTAATTTTAGCATAAAATAGCTAGTCCACCCCACTTTATATATTACAAATATTCAGGGCATGTTCAAACAAAGGTATACCTAATGACAGTCATGATATTAATCTTCTAAATAATGGTATACAGTAATATATTGGAAATATTATTGCAACAGCACAATGCATAGCCTTGAAGTGACTGGTGGTTGGGGTGTAGTGGTACACATGATTGAAAAAAGGAAACACTTAAATAGAAGAAACACATAAACATCATTATACCAGGAAATTCTGATCATGGTATATTCAATTATGTTAAAGAAAAAGACAACTTTCCAGGTAACTTTTGCTTATGAAAGATGGATAAATAATTTAACAAAATAACTATGATTATATACCTGACTAAAGATGACTTAACCAACCACTATTCTAAACCATTATCATCAACCAAGCATTTTTCCCAATAATTTGAGACAGTTACAATATTCTCAATATCCATACTTGGATATATCATGTAACATGCATCGCTTACTAACAGGCCACATGGCTGACTAGTCAAATGTTGTTCAGCTAGCATGCTTTGAACAAAAATCCAAGTTCAAAGAAAGCTTACCAACTCTGAGTTTTGAGTTGTAACAGATGTAACAGGTGCAGCATCAGGTCCAGATATAATCACTGTACCACCCTGTTCCAAATTAAACAAAACATTGAGAATAAAGAAAGCGCACTAAGAGGATCACACTGCAGCAAATTACAAATATAACAGTCAATTGACAACAAATGTAGAAAGAAATATGAGAAGGACAAAATAAATGTATCAAAAAGTTTGAAAGAGTCAACCAACCTCCTTATTTCTGATCGCCATATGTCCCGGTGGAGGAGCAGGGAGTGCCTGTGCTGGAAGAGATACAGATTTGCCCCATCCAATCTTCAATTCATATTCGTAAACAACTACACCTGTTAAACAAATCTTCCCAGTTATGAACATCAACAGCTAAATTTTCAAATCAACATTCAAGACCGCAGCTCTGCTCCTTCACTTTGGAAAAAGACCAGCACTTAATTTGAAAGATCAGAGGGGCCATAGGTTAAGTTACTGATCTATGGAAGTCAACTACTCATGCTAATGTTAACAAAAAGAAACCACAGCACTACTCACAGCATGACATGGCAAAAAGAAATGCCAACATATAAGCACTAAATTGCAAAAAAGAAATCAGCTGATTTGCACATCATTAGCTTCAACTAATAAGAACAAGCTACATAATGATTATGATCATGTAGTTGCATTACAGAAAATGTACTAAACCATCAATCTTCTCATGCTAAATGAATTGCAAGCCCAAATGTATAGCTTGCCAGTTTGGCAAAAGAAAATATGTTTCACAGGAATAATGAGTCGCCAAGATATGTTGTGACTATGCGGTCACACGTGTGGGTACCTACATGGGTATGCGACTATGCGGTCACATATGTGGGTGCATTTGCATTCAATATTTAATGATATTAAAACTGATAATTATATGCAATTGCAAGTAAGAAAATAAAAGAAATAAAGAAGATCTTGAAGAGAAACATGGACGAGAGAAATTTAAATCCATAGAAATGTCCAGTAATATATAACAGCTCCAATAAGTCATATGCAAGTCCTGTGTGGGTTGGTCCTATGCAAAGGCAACATAGGGACTGCAAAATCATATGTGGCCGCATATGCAAGTGCATGAGCCACATTTAAGAATAGCAGTATCTTCACTAGTGACTAGTTTTTCCTTTTTCCTCTTTCTTTTTTTGTTTTTTGTTTTTGGCCATATTAGATATACCTCCAGACAAAACCATAAAATAGAAGGGTCTCTGAAACAGGCAATGCATTTCTCATCGAAAGATGCAAAAAGGAGGTCTTAATCAATAGAAAACATAAATGCATCTCTTAAACAAGATGACAAACAGCTAGATATGTCAAAGATTGTATCAGAGAGTGAACTTGAAAGGTTGTGTGACTTTCAGTAGCAAATATCCCAGAACAGGCAACAAAAGCTAGAACCTTATGATATTATCGTATTACATTGAAAGATGCACATCGCAATCTCACAAATTGAAAAAAAAAATGACTGTTCCAGAATGAACAATATCAAATTAGTTTCGTAATGAATTATATACAAGCTACTCATAACAAAACATGGTTGCCAATACAAGTGACTCTCTGTCAAAGTCCTCGCCGAAGAGCCAGAAAGAAAGTTAGTACTGAACTCATCCACCTAACAGGGGGTGCATAGGACTACCAAAGCTTGTAGGAAGAAGAATAATGAAATTTTGTAGCTAAAGATATCTTTTTAATGCATGCCAATAACAGCTGATTCAGCAAACCTTGCATTTCATCCTTCGCAGCTTGTCCATCTGCTCTATTCATAAAAGCAACAAAACCACAATTCCTTTGCCGCCTTCTTTCCTCCTCCGTGCGAGGCCACATAATCTTCACACTGGCGATTGGACCAAACCTACCAAATGTCCTCAAAAGAAAATTTTCATCCACCTAACCAGAATAATATATAACTGTTAGCATTACAAAAGAATTGAAAAATATGATAAAAAAATTATAAAACAATTGCAAAGAAGTCATGAACCTTTGGTGAGAGATTGCCAACATATAAGTTAGTAGTCTGGGGATCCCCGTCATCAAATGAGCCTGCAAATTTTCCACTTGGATCAAACTCATCTGGCAGCTCATCAAAACGGCTTGGTGGCTGCATAAGGAAGCTCGCTCAATTGGAGTAGAAAGAAAGTCATTGTAAAATGTAATAACTGCAACAATATCAGGTAAAAAAAATGGAAAAGAGGACTGAAACAGACTATAAATGTAAAAATTGAACCAAGAATAAATGTCAAACTAATAACTAATAGAGAAATAAACTCTGACATCTAGGTAACAAACTGATTTCTACTACTCATAAAAACTACCATTTTTTATACTCTTTAAAATATGATTTCACTTGCTCTCCCAAAAGACCCCTTTGAAAATCCACCTTTAATCAAATGAAATTCTAATCTTCTCAAAAGGACACTGGAATTTAATGTAATGCTAATATATACTTACAACAGAGTTCTCAGTATGGCGCCCGTCACGCCAATGTTCGCGTTCCTGATTACGCTTCTCCCGCTGCTCTTGTTCAAATTTCAACTCCTCCAAAAATTTATCAATGGCTCGTGTCTTCCCCTTTTCTTTCTCCTTTGGCTTCTCATCCTCCTTCTGCAATCACAGAAAAGCTTGAGAGAAAAATCACAGAAACTTCAAAAGTATCCATAAATATTTAACAGCACAGACAGTATCAGAATGAAATTCCAAAGGAAACAAAACATTAGAAGTGTTTTGATTCCTTTAATGCCTAAAAAGTAGCATCTGATCATTGAATGAGTAGAAGAACTAGATATTTCTCCGGAACTATATTAGCAGTTAACTTTTGATAATATAAGAATATGAAATAAGAAAAGAAATGTCAACCTGTTAAGGATAACTTTATCATCAAAATTAAAAGTGAAGGCCTGTCCATAACCTACATCCAGCTTATTATTTCTATCTAGGGCTATAATTGATCACATAGGATGGAAAATATGTAACCATTTACCATTTAGGTTGTATTCCTTAGAAACAACTAGATCAAGTGAAAAAAGATTGGGGCACTAGAAACGCTCACTCACTTATGTAAAAAATCCTCCTCTCTCAATAATAAAGATATCCTTAATTGGTGAAATACATTCACTCAGCTAAAGACATAATATTTTGGAACATTATCTAACAACATAATTTTTTGGATAGAATATCTAAATAGTAGATAAAATGTCTAACAAAATAATATTTTGGAACATCATACCCTTTTAAACAACTGTATAAATGTATGAAAGAAAGCAGAGGTTGTGCAAGGATATGATGCCAACAATTGTACAAGATAGACGTGTGTGCTTATAACTCTTAAAGAAAACAAAGGCGCAATTTTCCTATATCAATATTGTGAAAGAGAACGGCCTACAAATACTAACCTTTTTTTCAGGCTCTCTTCCTTGAGATGCAGGTGGCAAGAAGGAAGGGACATACCTGGTGAGGAGACGTTTTAGACAACTAGATATATATTTGGACAACTAATCACTAAACCAAAAATATCGCAATAAACATCTAGCATTATACCTAGAGAGAAAAAGTCATTACAAACTACATATCTTTTCAGTCCTTGTCCAGATATATGTGTAAGTTCAATAAATTAATATTATTTACATCTTAATTTAATTACATTTTTCAGAAATTTCATGGCAGTTTTAGGTGTGACTATGTAAAAGATATGCTGAACATTGTTGGATCCTAGTGAGATGTGGACAGAATGAGGTTGTCGACATCTTTAGGAGTGCACCACAACAAATGGAGAAATGGAAAATTTTCCAAGTGTAGGAAAGGGTTGAAATAGTAGGGGATCATTATCCCTGTTACTGTTTGGCCTTAACAATGTTGAAAATAGAAAAAAAAAGATGTCTCAGAAGGATGAGATCAAATCTTATTCAGGAAGAGATTTAAAGTTACAATATGAATGATACACTACTCTTTATACAAGTTAATTATCAGGAGGCAGCAATCTTAAAGTGTTTATTATATTGCTTTAATGGGTTATAAGATTAAAAATAACGTTGCAATTACTGTCCTATACTTAAGAGAGGATCGATCATGAATAGCAAAAGTAATTTGCAAACCAAATTCCTGTTAAAAACTACAGTTCCTTTAATAATGGAAAATAAGGATGTACCATGTTATTGGGAAAGCTGAAATAGATATTTATGGTCATTAGTGCCAGAATAATATCAATAAATTCTGTTCTCATGCCATACAATTCTCTTGTCTGTTCTTTTCTCAATAAGAACTAGTTAAAGGGAAAAACAAAAAAACAAATTAGAAGCAGATGGACTTGGAGAGGTCAGGTGGTGAAAAAGGGCATCAAATAGGCAAAACCCAATTTGTGGCTTGGAAATGTTGGCCTTAAAATAATGAGTGCAGGTTTGTTTGTAAATCACAGTGGTGGCTATTAAGTCCTGATAAAAAATTGTAGGCCAATGTCAAAACATAGATACACTGCATGAGAAAGAAAGCTCAAACAGCTAATGAGGAAAGTGATTATTGACGGCAGAACTATCAGGTTTTGAAAAGATAAATTATTCGGACAGTGCAACCTATAAAAGCAAGATATTAATTGAACACAAAGTTCAGAAGAACCATGAACAGTGTATGCAGGAGTATTAGCAATGCTTCAAAACAAATGCATGCAGAAAAATCTAACTGTTACAGTGGTTGTAAACTTGTTATAAACAAAGTCCAGTGACATCTGATGTTTTGTTCTCAGTTTCAAGATCCCTTGATATATGTCATATGATTGTTAGCTTTACAAGAGAGTTGTTTTGCATATTATCTAAGAATATTGATAAGCTGCACAAATTCCTAAGCTGGCATAAATTAAGCGAGAAACAGAAAAGGTTGAAATCTTCATGAAACTTTAGATAGTATATACTTTGTTGTCCAAAACTAAGGTCACTTTCAGATAGCATCTTGAAGTTCCACTTGATATTCCTAGATCTCCACTTTCTCATATAAAACCTAGAGCCCAAGCTTATTCTTTCATACTAGATATTTCCTTCAACTTCTCTCTGTACCCAAAAAAGGAAAAACATTATATATCTTCCCTTAGGGCAAACAAAAGGCTAATCACCATCAGAAAAATTTACTAAAAGTTAAAAATTTCTGATTGTCAATTGCAGGGCGAGCACTATGCAGCATGAATTATTATTAATGGCAGTTTCAAGTGTGCCTACCAAAAAATGCACTTGCTAAATTCATAGTCCATTAAAAATATTATTAAGAGATACTTGGAAAAGTAGAATCCATATGGAGGTGCCTCATAAAATAGCCAGAGCAACTAAATTGATTATACAAGTAAACATTGCGACCTTATTTTTTGCAATTATTAAACCAGCATGACAGCATCTTATGAATGACGGTGATGGTCTGTTAAAATTAATTCTTGCTGAATCTGCCACCTCCAGTACATCCCTGACATGTTCTCATGATCTCAAGACAGTCAAGCACATCTACTTAATCTTCTCCAGCTTGGTACTTGAATCTTACCAGATCACCAAGGAATTCCAGGTATATGATTGTTATCTCATTTATGCCTTCAACAGTCATCAGATACTTAAGGTCTTTTATTTCGCAGATATTTGCACCAATAATATATGGTCATTAGAAACAAAATAAGAACGGCATCCATCTCACTAAAACTGAGGTTATTCAAAAGCTTTAACCAACCAAAGATTGCTTGCACTGTTTAGAGTTTACCGCTTAATTTGCAGCTTAGGGAATTCATTGCCCCTAAGAAGTTCAAATGCTGGATTATTTTATCTGGTTGTCTGTGGACTTCTTGAAGGTGACTGTTGTTTCTCATCTTTTTCCTAATCTAAGTCTTAATCAGTGAATATGGACTTGATCACCAAAATTGATGGTTAAAACAATTACAATAATTTGAGCCAATGCTCCATACAGCAAGCTTTAGCTATCAATTATAAGGTAACTTGAATGCATGAGGCTCTTTTCTTGCATGGTGTAAAGAGAAAAGTTGTACACAACCTTACCCTCAGTACTAAAGAGATCATTTCCATAACATTAATCATGAACTCTAGGATCCAAGAGTCAAGTCTTATATCACACCAAGTAATCTCCTCCTTTCATCAAAATCAATTAGGATAAAGTTCTTTGTTCTTCAATAAGTATAACTTATAATTATCTAGACATGATCATTCAGCCCGCCTAGCCTAAACCTATCCGACTTTAACGAGCTAAGCCATGCATGAACCCGAAATAGTAAAAGCAAGGACAGTTAAGGCCTTTGCCCACCCGTCCCAGTCTATTATGCTCGCTCGCTTCCTATGGTTGTTTAGTCCAACACAGAAAGTTTGATATACTGTTTCCCTATGAAAGATAATAAAATTGTTTCATAAGCCTAGCCCGTTATGCTCAACCTATTGGTGATATTGCTAATATTTTTGATAAGCCCGACCAGGTTGCATTCGGGTTGTTATCCCCAACCCAAATCTGATATCTCACAAGCTAGTAAGTGGTAATAGGCTGGAATATTTTAATCCGTCCTGTCCGAAGATTACCTCTTGAATTACCCCACAATCAATAGAAACTACCTCAAATTCTTGGATCTCCAAAACTATAGCCTTAAATGAAATGTGATACATAATCAAGAAAAAGATGGAGTGATATAATCGGACCATTTAGTGATTTTATATCAAATCAAATAAGAAATGTAAGAAGCATCAAAAAGTTATATCTGAAAAAAAAAAAGTCAGTTTCTCATTGTCCAAACATTGTAATGAAAAGAATGTATAATGCTTAGTTACATGAGATTGTATGACAAATGGAGAAAGAACAGGGAAATTTGAAAAGAGCTGAACCTTTTTGACAAAATTCAAATTTCATCAATTGTTGTTCACAAATAGTGTAAGAAAGCTGAACTTTTGAAACAACACTCAGATCATGTAGAAACACAGAAGGGCAGCACTTTGATATGACAATGTGACACCCTGAATACAGTGCTAAAATTCATCAAACTAAAGTTTGAGGAAGGTCTACGACTAATTCACTATTATTGATAGGGTCTTAGTGGATAATCCTATATCTTAAGTCAAGAACATTGGCAAGAGAATGTGTAGCATCAAAGATAATGGATTAACTCAGTCACAGGTATCCTTAACAACTACTTGCTTTAACTTTGATCAAACAGAAACAAAAGCATCTGCTGCACTAGATGAGTATGAATGAAGTGAGAATAAATTAACAACTTGATTCGTTAAAATACACTACTCGAAAGCAACCATATATCTATACATACAGATATAAATTTTGATATCAAACTAAAACACCAAAAGCTTCATTTAAAGCATGGTCAATTTAGCATTATAGCCAGATAAAATTGATGATAAGTCTCTTTATTCCAACTGTAGAATATGGGCACCACCAGATACCATTTTTTAAGAATCAAGTACATTCATTTACCTACTTCCCTTCTTTGGAACAGATACACCATCTTTGGACTTTCCACCTGCCATTGCCGAATGAATAAAAGGCCCATCTTTTTATTAAATCGAACAATAAAGAAAAAAAACTCATGCATCCATTATGAAAAACAACAACTAAATCTCACACTAATTAGAAATTGGGAAACCCAATCTTAAAACTAACCTTCTAAATTAGCCTTGAGCTTCTCGTTCGGATCAATAACCCCTCCCCGAACGAACGCCTTCGACCCGGGCGTGCTGTCGCCCTTAAATGACTCCACGAACTCCGCATAGACCCGAGCAGCTTCATCCTCCTCCCTCTTCAATTCACAACATCCCAAAGTAAAGAAGTTACAAACAAATTGAACCATCCTATACTAAATAGATAAAAGAAACCGAAAGAATGTAGAAGTTTACTTTCTTCCTGGCCTCCTCGGCCTCCCTGTGCCTATGAAATGGGACCTTCTTCGAACTCATCGTCTCACCGAAGGACTAACAACCCATAAGAAGATTCAAAAGAACCCTAAAAGGACGAATCTTCAGAATTAGGTTTTCCCACCAAGATTCCAACATTTGATAATAGATTAAGAAAAAATGAACGCGAAAAAAAAAACATCAACAAGCTTGAAATGCAGCGTAACGAATACTTCACCTCGGGATTGGTTTGGAGATGTATCGATCGCTTCGAAGGGGTGAAACTTCTAGGGTTTCTCGAGCGCACGACGAAGGAGGGAGAGAGAAGTACTAGGGCACTCGAGTTTCTATTTTTCTTTTAATTTATGAAAAGTGGAATTACGTCATATCGTGCACCCGCTATGCACGTGAACGTGGAGGTCGGAGCCGCCGTGCAAACCGGGTCGGATTGCTAAATCCGCATCCGAATCTGATAACATATCTAGTAGTATTTATTAATTAAATATTAGGAATTTTTTTACAAATTGTTAAAATAACATCATTACTACTTTATTTCTTCAAAATATCATAATTACAACCAAAATCAAATCATTATATTCTCCAATACATTATGTTTGTTCAATCTAACTCTCAGGATTAGAACCAAAAAGAACATTCTATTTTTATATATTTTTTAACCTAACATTATAATAAATGAAAAACTTTATGCCAGGTAAAATTACTGGTAAATATATTATATTCTAAAATCCAAGAAAGAAGGATATTCTAATTATTAATATATTAACAATAATATGTCAGAAATATTGTATAAATATTTTGTTAAAAATTAATCATAATAGGAATTCTAAAAGAGTCAAAAGATTTTAACGGTAATTATAATATTTTAGAGAACGTAGCAGCTATTGTAATATTTTAAAAAAATTTAGTGGGAATTTATTAAAAACACTTTGGAATTTGTTTTTATTATCAATCATACTCTCTACTGTATTGGTATTTATCATATTTAGCTCGTGATACCTCAAAAGTCAAAACCACCGGTCATTAGATTTTTCAATGGATAATTACTATATAGATAGGTTGAATTAACACTAAATGATAAATAAACTTAGTACATGCACAAGTTCTTATACTTCCACTATACATATGTATAAGTTCTGTCACCAGTAAATCCAAAGACTTCTATATTTAAGGACTGATATGATAGCTTTCTTAATATACTTGAGTAATTTGTCAGATTAAGTCTTGCATCAATACAAATCTCTTCTACTTTTGGTCATTCTTTTAGTTGGATACTTAATGTGTGTACCAATAGATCCATCTATTTGATAGCAGATAGTAAGAAAGACTTGGTAATGAGCATCATCTTTGTTGTTATTTATCATCTACACTTGGTTGAATTTTTCGCCGTTTAAATTGATCGATTCGAGTGAAAATCCAGTCAAACAAATCATGGAATTTACAAGGCATTACAGTTCAAAATTCTAAAGATGTCATCAAAGTAATTTGCAGTCTGAATCTTTCTGAACATATACTTTCATGAAGATTACAGAGCGAAGAACATAATTTACAATTCAGATACAGAATTCAAGGAGCTAAAAAGATTATGAATTTCTCATAATTAGACCATGGCATTTCTCATTTCTTCCAGAGAAAATGAGTCTATTCTCAGTGTCATAAAGTTCTCGTCGCTGATAACCGAAAGGAGGCTCTTAGCACAATCTTGAAATCTGTATAAGTCTCAGCACATTTGAAGGTGAGTTTGGAGTTGAAGGTGAGTATCAAATCGAAAACGACAGCATTGCCTGCTTGTTAAAGCAAAAGAACTGTCAAGGAAGAAGCACAAACTAGACTAACAAAGAAGAAATAACAAGATATACCTCTATAAAATTAGTAATTAAGTAGTCATCCTGAGGAGGGCTTTTTCTGATCTGTTTGTCTTTCATATTGGATTGTATTAGCGGGGAACTTAAGATCTCTTGCACTTGTTGTTGCTGCTGCTGCTGTATATGTTGTTGTGTCATATCAACCTTTGTGTTCACTTCTATCAAGTTATCCAATTGTTTGTTCTCTCTCTCAGAATGAACTTGTCGCAATTTTCTTACTTCATCCTCAAGATGCTTCATCTGAAATTTGATTTGTTCAAGATCAGTTTGCTTTGTGGCATTTCGAATCTTATGTTCTGGAGTCTCTGAAAGAGATTCCAACTGAGCATCTTTGGTTGGTGTGAATGCTCTCTTTCCCTGCCGAATATATGTGGATCCCTTGTCTAGTTTGTCTCGATCTCTTAACAAGTAGCTTGTAGCTTTTTCAGACATTGGATGAGGCATTTCCATGCAGTCCTCAGCTTCCAAGATAAGTTCTTTTGACACTTTGTTCGAATTATTTTTGGGACCTTCGTATATGTCTTGAACGTCGACTGGGCGCACATAACTATCTGCATCCATTTCCAAACAAGAACTACTACGCATTGGAAAGCCATCACGTCTCTTAGTAAATCTAGCTTCAGCCGGTAAACGAGAAAATTCTCCACAATTCAACCTTATTCTGGATGGTAATTTGCACACGTCGTCGTTCACAAACGCCTTGAGTTTTATACAGTCTTTCACTCTGTTGTTGCCTTCTATGTGCTCCCATGTAGATTTTCTAGACAAGCCTTGCAATTTTCCTTCCTTGCAATTCTCGCATCGCTTCTCTGCGTAGTCATTGCCATTAATCTCAGAGCACAATTGCTCCAACCGGACGGTGGGTAAAGAGATGTTCCTTCTAACAGTACAATCGAAGCTAGCCTTATCGAGAAAGAGGCTATTTGTAGTTAACCATGGATCTTTAGCAAAGATGTTGAGCAACTTTTGGTTATATGCCTGCACTTGATACCTGAAAGCATTGATCTCCAATTCTTTCTGAAATATAACTTCCCTGAGAATCCTTGAAGTTTCTTCAGCATGCCGTATCTTTTCCTCGGCTATTCTTCTATATTGCGATGCTTCCATCTTCTCGATGGCCTTCTCTTCCTGGAGACGAAGGATCATGGAAAGAGCTTCATTTGTTCCAGAGGCTGAAGCTTTTCTTTCCTCCTCTATCTCAGTTTGAAGCTTCTCCACTGCAAGATATTGGTCGTGCAGGGCTTTCCTCAGAGCAATAACCTCGCGTTCAGCCATTGCAGAACCGCTTCAATTCACCGAGGAACACTAGAAGAGATCAAGAAGGCCTCAGAATTTTATCGAAAAGAAAAGCTTGTGATTCTTATATGATCTCTCTGGAATATGAGCTCAAAAAAGGATGGTCTACGAGTAAATGAGCGAAAGATTTCACATCGGCCAAGCAAGAAAATATTGCATCTCACATCAAAAGAGGCCTGAATGCAAGAAAACAACAGCAACACCAACCTCGTAAAAGGCTGCATTAATTGCTCTAAAATCCTACCTTTGTGGAATCAATTGGACGATTGAACCCCCAACCATTTTCGCAATGAGAAATTAACCTTCTTTTCCTTTTTCCTCTTTTGTTTTCTTCTTAATTTTCCTCGGAAAAGGAGAACAATAATACCTTCGGAAGACAGCTTTTAGAAACAATCTGATCCCTAAATTGACACCAAACTTAGCCTCGTGGACAATGGAGTCCTCCGTCATCTCTCTCTGTCGCCATATATTTAGAGAGAGATCTTTTAATAGGAAGTAGATTTGGGTAACGAAGGAGTACATTTATCAACTTCTTTTCAAAATAGTGTTACGAAGAAACAACGGTCGTGAACGCCGGAGGATCCACATGCACGCGCCGACGAGCCAATAGGGCCGTACCACGTCGTAGAGAGCTTTTGTTAGAGTCAATCATGGTGTCGGCCATGCTGCATTGCTGCTGCTTGGATTATCCAAGTCTGTGAATAAAACAAAAAATAAATAAATAAGCTGGCTTTATTTATATTAATGCTATTTCATTAGTTGTCCTTATTTTGAAGACAATTCACAAACAGAAGGCATCACTATCCCTGGTCCCAAAAAAGGATTTAGATTCGAGCCGAGTCAAAATTTTGCTCTAATTACTTGGTCGCCTAATCAACCCCTTTATATGTTTATATATACTTAAGTTGATTCCACAAGCAATGCGTCAGAAAAAGAAACTTAAGCATCTCAAATAGGTTATCAAATACAGGAAGTTAGGCATTTTGAACTACCCAAAATGATAAAAGATATTCTATTCTTGATATGGGTCTCCATTTAAATTGATAGATAATTTCTTTTTCCCCAACTATAACTATATGCGAATCTTCATTTAAATTGATTAGATCATATCCAGAAAACACCAACACACGTACTCTCATCAAACCAAACCGACACCCTCTCTCATTACAGTATTAGGATGGTATGGAAGTTCCATTTCGCAACGAATGACATCAATAAATAAAAATAGAGACAATGATGGAATTGGCGATGATTTGCGCCAGGATGGGTATCCAAGGTTGAGCTGCAGGCTGCGCATTGTTGCTTTTTGTATGAGGGCGAGCGGCGGAGCTGCCGCCTCCGGCGGAAGCCCGCCCACCTTTTCCTCCACCGTGACCGGTCTTCTGTGAGAAGCTTATACTTCTCTCCTCTTTTCTTTCGTCAGTTCCTCCAATGGCACTTGCTACAAGCACCAAATAGAGTTAAGCAAATTATAGTAAATAGTCCTACTCAAATGATAAGCGTTTAGTGATTGACCAATAATATATATATATATATTATTTCTTAAAGATTAAAGATCGGACTAATTTAAAACAGATATTTATATATTTTGTGAACGACAATGGAGTTAGAGCATTAACCTTGCAGATCTTGGCCTTGGTGTTGTGGCAGTGGATGAACTCCTTCATTGCTGGTGCTTTGGTTGGCTATGCACCAGGTTGCTTGAAGTATGAGGATGAGGAGAAGACACTCGAGAAGACTGAGCACCTTCATCTGGAGATTGACTGTTAATTTATGATGCAAAACGTTGCCACGGCCTCTAGGATTTATAGAAATTTCCCTGTAGGCTGTAGCAGTTGGTGGGGAAAGATGCCATCGGAAACAACTGGCAGCATAATTGATATGGATTCTTCATTCTTAGCTCTCTGATGTGCAACAGAATAATGTCATCCAACATCTCCTTTCGTCATGTGTATATATATTGTGGATAATTCCAGTACTCCGACACTAGGAGAGAAGAAGTTCCCTTTTATTTTCATAGAAGGATTTTGTTCTCTAATCGAAACAGATAGCATTAATTTTGTATAATGTTCACATTTTACTCATGCACCAACCAAAAAGATCCCTGCTACCTGGTGTACAAGAAATGGCAAATAGTGTCAATTACTTACAAGGGCTGTGGTAAGTTAAGTAAAGTTAGGCATCTTTCTGACAACACCGGGGACAAGAAAGAGATCAATTGGGGTAAAAAGAAAAACAGACAAGATAAATGTGAACGATAAAGGTTATCAAATGGGCAGGTCTGTTGTCTTTTTGCACGTCATCACAATATTATAATCTTGTTGAGTGCTGTCGTTCCGAGGGTTATTTTCAGGTGCCAGATTTCTAGTATGATGCATCGTTTTCGGTGATCTTCCTCTTTTTTTTCTGAACGATGTGCGTGTGGACTTGTCTTCCTAGTCGTACACATGTTGAAAATATCACGGGACCTAAATTTTTATTATTTTTAAACTAAATTTTAACCAGAGACAACACATTACTAATAATAAATTAATAGTAAAATTAATTTAGTTGAAACAGTACTTTATTATCATAAATTTATTTATTCGAATCGTGAATAAAAATTAGTTCTAAAATGAGTATCATAGCAATATAAAATAAAAAAAAACGAGTTTAATATATTAAATATTTAAAAAATATTAGTATAGTATATAAATACCAAATTTTTTATGAATTTTGAGTCCTAAAAGGGATACCTATGTTTTGTGGGTAAATAATACTATACAATTTAATTCATATATGCACACCGGTAGGTCTAATACGGTTTACACGTGTAGGTTAAGTCCAAATTTAATTTTTGACATCCCTTTATGGAACCTTTAATCCTATAAATAAACTGCCGGTCTATATTATTTTTATAAAAATTTGGTTTATTCCTTTCAAATTTTGTTCAAGTTTTTAATATGCATTTGAGAGAGAGTATATGATACAATAGTTGTATTATGAAAATCAACATATACTGTTTCAGAAGCAATTGATAAAGAACAAATTAGTCTTAAAGAAATAGTATTCAACACTATTTTCTACTATATAAATTTTACATTCTATAGTCTGTAAATTTATTTAGAAATGGTTTGCGATGATGAGTGAAAAGATGCATATACCAAGTTTCCAGAAATACTAACAAGAGAACATGTCATCAAGGTGATTAGAAGAAAAGAAGCTGCAGTATCAACCAATATTGTATGGCCTGACGAAGTTTTTTAATTGAATTGGCATATTAAGAATTTGTGGGGCAATTTAGAATGAACAAAGCATGAAGAAAGGTTGTCAATATAGGAGCTTGGAGAAGACTTCTAAATCAAGCTTTCCTTGGTGTGCAGCTGGGACCACCTCCTTTGTCAATTCACCAACAACTCGTTCCATGTAGAGCACATACAGACCATTCATGTCCTCAAGGATTTCCAAATCCTTCCGTGCTTTAAGAATTGATCTCACCCACTCTTCAAAAAGCTCTGCAAGCAAAAATTAGCATATTGGTCAGCCTTAAGAATCCCTGCCACTCAAAAGATTCTACCTCAGGACTGGGTAGAAATTCATATTCGTCAGGGATAGATGTGAAAGGAAGTTCTTAATCAAGGAAAGAGGACATTGCACGATCTTAAGAATTTTATTTTACCAGAAGCTTTTACTGACAAACAAAGTATAAATTGATCCGTGTTTATACCTGAAATATCAAACAGCAGAGTTGCCTAGTCTATTATTGAGCTTACTAGCAACAGGTGAGCAGATTATGGTTTGACTACCAATTACAAATTTGTTCACAAAAGAATATCTAACCAATACAAGAGATCCTCAAACAAAACAAAAAAGAAGAGAGATTTAAAAGAATAAGTGTTATATAGAGTTAGGTAACAATTGTCCATTCGTGTGAATCTCCAAATCAGCTTGAACATATTAAATCTTATCCTTGCAGTTGGCTAGGAGGCTGTATTTGTAATATTTTTAGCACTGGGCAATCTAACAATAAAGTAATTAATGAGACTACGGTTATGCCTCAAATCAAAATAATCATGACCTATGGCATTGTGACATACTAGTATGAGATACCATGCTGTCATCATGCCTTGTGAGAACATAAGTTGTATAAATTAACATAAATTAGTGCTTGTAATGTTTTAAGCAGGATAGCTACAGAAGTTCAAAACACTTCGCATCGGCTTATAGGCATGCAGGAAGAATAAATCTGCATGCTTGAACAGAATCTAGGGAAGTAACTACTATAATTAGTCCATAAAATGTCGCAAAGAAGAAAACCAAGATAGAGGGACCATCAATGCTATTATGAAGGTACTCACTCTTATCAAAATTTTCATGGCTCATCCAGATATTCAGATAGTCTGTTATCAAGAGCTCAACGAGTTGAATCCTGCTTCATGAGAAATAAACATATGAGAAATATTACAGCTCACTGAGTCGGAAGCATTGCCTTAATATGGTGATTAAAAATGAAACAATTAGGATTAGCATCAATAGTAAAAAAAGACTGAATCTCACAGGAGAGACATACATCAAAAACATGCTGCCATGAGTCCCAGGGAAGATAACATCAAAAGGATCCATGAAAAGTAAGCTTTCGGCAACAATTGAAATTTTTTGAGAAACTGAAAGCATCATTCGTTGGCCAACAAATGGCTCATTTCCCAGCTTGCAGAGTATATGCTGAACACAGAATTGGGGATCTGAACCAGAATGTACTGATCCTGAGATATAATAGAAAGTAAACTATCACTATGATTAGTAGCCTATTTATTGTGCCTGTCTTTATTTATCACATCACTTTTTTAGAGCACGAGAATTCTTCCAATTAACTTCTCTGGCTGTGAACAAGTTACCATGAGAAAATGTTTTGTCAGTCAACAGTATTCACTGCATCTGATTTCTATGCCGCATTCTTTCATTTAAAAAGGGATAGGAAATGCAGGGCATCCTGATGGAGACAACCAAATCTGGCAGAGATAGATGGAAATCATATATTACCTGAATCCAATTTGTCATCATTTTCAGGGACAAAGCACATTCTTCTCATTAAGCGCATGATCAATCCACTGATAATCTCTTCAAGAAGCTCGCTTTCCTTTTGTGATGATAGTATATTTTTCAAGGAGGCTTTAAGAGAAACAATTTAGAGTTTAAACATCTAATTGCACATTTAATTGGAAAGCCAAACTAAATATAACCAGCATGAGTGGGAAAATATAGAATTTCAGTAACACACTGCCAAAACAATGAAAGTTTCCTCAGGAGATGGAGATATTATTAACTGTTGAGCACAAATATGTATGACAGAACAATATCAAGTCATCCTATCTTTATCGTGCATATGTTTACATTGAAGAAGTTGCATTCAATCATAAAAAAGAAGAGAATAGGAAACCTTGAACATACATGCTAGACCAGTAACCCCTCATACCATCTTGATAAAACCTTACATATACTATTGAGATACACACTAGAATCCTTCTGAGCTAAAACATGCAGATTGAAAAATACAATGAATAAACCATAGTAACAAAGCATTATCAGCCTTACCCAAAATAAAATCTATAGCTTGATGAGAAAATATGGAGAAAGAGGATTCCACTTCTCCCTGCACAAAAAAAAAAAAAAAAAAAAAACAAACAGATGCTATTAAGCATGAACACTAGAAATGAATTCTATGTAATTGAGACACGTACTTTAGTAAAAAATTTATCTGATAATTCCACCAAGAAATCGATTGATGTACCAAGCCTCTCTATTTCATTTTCATTGCTGAACTCTACATTAATAAAAAACAGAACATATAAGTTCTTATTGTAAAGATCTTACAATGTTTATTTTTTGGCGATATTGTACTTCACCACCTGTGATTTGACTTAATTACATGAATCTCCTATGTACTTTCAATTTAAGTACTTAACTTCCTTGTTGCTTAGACTAAAGTGCAATAGTTATTTTTTTTAATTATATTTGATCAACCAAATTTAAAAGATCCTTACTAGAGACAGTTGATAAAAATTTGATAACCTTTTCAATGCATCTAAAATAATTCTGACAGAATTTTAAATAACAAAGATATGACAAATATATTAAACAAATGTACATCTTTATCATTTGAAAATGATTGGTATTATTATAGATGTGTTTAAAAACATATCAAATCCTTAAAAACATTGTCTTTAATAAATATTTTTAAATTCGACCTCAGATTTGATCAGATATAGTGTAAAAGTAGCAGTTACACTTTAGTCTAGGCTATAGAGGGTTAAGTGTTTTAAGTTGAAATTACAAAAGGTTTTATAAAATTGAGCCAAGCCACAAGTGGTAAAGTGCAATTAACCCTTACTTTTTATATAGAGAACATCATAAGAAACAACTAACAGAGGAAAAAGCCAACACAAAACATCAAAATGCTAAAGACAAAATAATACTGAAGTCTAAATTGAACAAGATCAATGAAGATTGCAAATAAGGACATTTTATTCACAAAAAAGTAAAGAACACATCGAATTTAACTCTTAATGTGAATTATTGGGAACTATGATCCAATGAGGCAATGACCCAACCTGAACTGCTTAGGAGTGTGTCAACGATAATCTGCTGCTCATACTTTGCCTACTATGCGCATACAGATTTTAGGAGCATTTAATAAATGTTGATGCTGCACCAGTTGTATAGGTATAACAGACTCTATTAACATTGTAGCAAGACAGAACTGCATTCCTGCCAATAATTTTCATCTCCATCTAAGCAGCACTTATCTGGGAAACCACTTACCAAAAAATTGTCGCCTCTGAATAGACCCCTCCGCTGCCTTCTTCCTCCTCTCCTTCCATCGAACTGAAACCAACCAAATAATAACCCTTTTTAATCAACAAGACTTCAAACAGAACATCAGAAAGAATACAACAACAGGGTTAAAGATCATACCCAGTCTTAAAAATCTCCTCCTCAGCACTTCATCGATCCAATGATCACCATCTCCTCCCAACTCGCCGCACCCATCAAAGAAATGGCACCTACATGAAGCAATCGGTGGCTCGTCCTCGGATTGCGCACCATCTAAACCATCCAAAAATCACAATCCTCTAGGAAAACATAACTCCAAATCTTAGAGAGAGAGAGAGAGAGAGAGAGAGAGAGAGAGAGAGAGAGAGAGAGAGAAGGGGGAAAGGACCTTGGAGAAGCTTGAGCTCCTCCCGGAGACGCAACAGCTCTCGCTTTCTATCCTTCGCCTGGAAGAGAGGAATCGACGGAGGACTAGTTTTAGTGTTGGTGGTTGGGTGCTTCGAAGGGGAGAGGAGGAGGAGTACCTTCTGCTTCCAGCGTAGGAGTGTGGCGGAGTCGGAGGTGGAAGGAGGAGGGCGGTGGAGGCGATTGAAGCGGAGAAGGGCCATGGCGAGGGCGATCTTTAGGGAAGGCGAGCTCGGCTTCGAGGGAGCCATGGCAAGATACCCTCGGAGGATTTTGAGTTATGTGATACCACTCTCAGTAGTAGGGAAATTTATCAACATTTTACGTTCGATGTTATTTGCGATCTACGATAAAACTCCTATTGAAATATAAAACGGTGATATCGAGTGATTTTATTATAATAATATGAAACGGAGAGAAACATATATATATATATATATATATATATATTAAAATTTAAAACCCATGTTGGGTTTATCGTATAAAAAGCTCTATCTATTCCAATATTTTTATAAAATTTAAATTAAATCAATCAATAAACATATTCTCATATATAATGACGAGCCAATCAAACAAAAAAAGAAATGTTGACAAGTACATATTAAAATTCCAAATTCCAAAATAATGGTCTTTATTCGACATACAGACACCAAGAACATTATAGAAGTACATAGAAACACTCCACTGTAATGGAGATCAAAAGGTAACCCAGGGAGTATTAATCTCTTCCTGGTGATTAGATTTGAAAAACATTTGTTTGAAACCTTTCATCGTATAACCTCCAGTGCCCATATCTCTCTGTGTGGAAGACGGATCTGGGAATGTAGAAGTTGGGCCTCACTAGCGTCTGTAACTTCTTCAGATTGGCAGATGCTTGCTCTATTCCCCTGCTTGTCAAATTTGCACAACCAAACAGGTCTAGTAACTCCAGATCTTGACATCCTTCTGAAATTAACAGAAGGCCGTTGATGGACAGTTTTGAGAACCGTAGCTCAAGATGCTTCAGCTTGGGCATGAACTTAGCAATGGTGGAAGCTTCCCTGTCGCCATCTTGAGGGCAAGCTCTAAGATAATCATCGGGAACTATTCCGGCGTGTTGTGAAGGGTCAAGCCAATTCAATAGGTTTCGTCTGAGAATAGTTAGGTTAGGACAGTTCTGACCAATCAACTCAAGTGATTTGTAGGAAACCTCGTAGCAATTGCTGATATCTAACTCCATAAGCATAGGGCAGCAAATTGCAATCTTGAATATGGATCTATCGCTTATGCTCTGGCTGCTCCTGACTGAAATGGTCCTGAGATCTGGTGACCTGCATGTGCAGTGTAGCATCTCTGTGAGATTGTGAAAGCTAAACTAACTAACGAGAGCAAAGTGATGACAAATCAATATATCAAGACTAAAGAAGAGAAGAATAGCAGAATACATAAGCGTGCTAAGTGTAGGAGGAAGCTTCAACATGAACAATTATTCGATCTGCCATCAATGCATGATTATTAAGGAAGAGCTCCAGACTATCTGAAATCATAATTTGTATTAAAATAACAGGATTCTACAACCAATGTGGTAATATCTTCTTCAGGTAAAAATAATTTGTCATTCATTTTCTCATCAATAGTTCACTACCTACATATTCATTCCTCACTAGTAAGTAGTAACACTAGATAGATCTATGAAGACTAGACTGGAGCTTAATATCAAGTAGATGTCTTTTTCCTTCCTCACCCTGTGAATACATCTTGATCTTTACCATCAAGTTATACTATGCCGTTAAGTGACCAATTAGTCTAAGACGGTTAAATAGATGATCCAAAATAATCAAGTAAAAACTAAAAAGTAGACAAATGAGTATTCTTGTGGTGAAACTTACTCTTTTAAGTTCTTTCTATGTAATGTTACATAAAGTTTTTACCAACAGCAAATGCTACAATATGGGTCATGCTGCTTGTTGTTGTTTTGGCCTTGGACTGGTAAATCCAGGTTGATATAATATGGGAGCTGTTTTTATTTGTTTCAATGAAACAGGGCAATACTGCCTTTTGTCAAAAAAGAACAGCAAATGCTACAAAATCAACAAGTATATATTTCAACCAATTCCTACAAGACTTAGTGTCATCAAATTAAATTTAATCAAAGTAGATACCTTCTGAACTTAACACAAATAAACTTCCATAAGTAAGACTTTAAAGAAATCTTTGTAACAATGCTAGCCAGAATTTAACTTCTTTATTCCAAATTCCAACCTCAAATAACCCAAAATGATCATATCTTTCTTAACAAAACATAACACAACATCCAAATGGAGAAACCCAGCCATAGATCAATATCTGGGGAAAAAGGTCCCAGTTTTATCGAAAAGCAAATTGAAACCGAAAACAGTCTTTTTGCGCAAACCCACGTACAATTCAACCCAATCCAGCATAAATACGAAGATCTAAATAAAATCGTAGCCCTAACCATACATATCGCGACCTCTCGCAGCCGCGAACCAGAGAAGGGATCATCGGAGAACTGGCGGAGCCGGATCTCTTGGAGCTCACCGACGGCCCCTGCTAGAGGGCGGTTCGGTAACACAAAACGATCAAGTATTTCCTATCCAAAACCAGAAACCGACCTAATCCAGCCCGAATTCCAAGATATGAACAATAATTCTTTCTTTACACAAAAATCATAACCCTAATGTATCTAGTTCTACCTCTCGGCGGCGAAGCAGAGGGCGTCGTCGGAGCAGTGTCGGATCCTGACTTCTCTAAGCCCACCGGAAGACCTCTCGGTAGCCAATTGGAGCATCCCATCAACGCGGCTTTGGAAAGCGGGTGTCCACCACGCTGCGGCGTCGGGACGGCCGACGCCAGCGGCGTCGAAGGCGGGCTCGAGGTCGAGGGCAGAGAAGAGGGAGGGGTCGCATGCGGCGTCCAGCCACGAGCGACATGAGAGCATCGCGCCGCGCCACCGATCTTCCAACGTGAGCCGGCGGAACACGTTCACGAGGCACACCGCCGTCATCTCCGACCAATCGCGGGCTTCTACGTCGGCCGCCGTCATCTTATCTGCCACCCCGCCGCCTTGGGGGCTGACGGTGTCGTCTTCCTCCATAAATTGGGGATTGGGACCAGTTACGGATACGGTGGTTCCTGAGCTCTTTGCTCGTTCCTGTACCAAGCTCAAACGCCTTTGGGAATGGGAGATATTTTGGAGCTGGTTAAGGTCTCAATCATAAAATCACAAACCTTTAAGGTCCAATATGACAAATAACCATAATATGTGACAAATTTACGTATAACATCTTTTAGTTTAACGGAATTTAGGACCCGAATCTTTTAAGGTTCTATTTGCAAAAAAGCCAAAAGATAGGATAATTTATAGCGGAGACCCTTCAATTGTGGGAATTCATTAGCTGAATCTTTAAGGTCCTATATGCAAAATATCCCTCATTTAGGACAATTTATTTGAAAGACCCTTTTGTTATGAGAATTCACGACGCAAAACTTTGAGGTCATATGTGCAAAATATCCATGAAATAATAAAAATTTACATGGAACATCCTTTAATTTTGAGAATTCACTGCCCAAAACTAAATATGGTCCTGCGCCACGTATCCGTGAAATAAGAAAAATTAACATGAACCCTTTAATTATGAGAATTCACAACTCAAAATAAGGGTCCTATATGCAAAATATCCTTAAAATTAGGATAATTTACATAAAAACCCTTTACTTGTGAGAATTCATTAGACTAATCTTTAAGGTCTTATATACAAAATACCCAATTGGGATAATTTACAGGAAACACCTTTTATTATGAGAATTCAGGACCCAAACCTTAAAAGGTCCTTTATGCAAATATCCATTAAAATAGAAAATAGAAAATTTTACATGAAACACCTTTAATTATGTGAATTCACGGCTCAAACCTTGAAGGTGCTATATGTAAAATATTCCCAAAAGTTAGGAGGTTTACCTATAACACCCTTCATTTAAGAGAATCTACGATCCGAGCCTTAGACTATTCTTATCGTCGTCAGCGACAAATTGCGTGCTATCTATCGGTGTTTTAGATGCAACTTTCAAACGAATTATCATGACACGTGTCGTTACCTCTATTGTCCCTACATATATTTCGTATTCAGACCGGAGTATCTTCCCTGTAGCCATCATCCCACGCCAAAAGAGGACGAATCACATAGGCGTCCACACCAAACGAAAAGTATACCCCGGAGGAGAAGAGTAAGCTGCAGAATAAGAAAACTATTCAGCTCTCAGAGATGAACAACAACAACGTATAAAGTCGAATCGCGAATTCGATCTTTCGGAATCGCATAGACCGCCGCCACTCAGATTCCGAGCTCTATCCTCTCCCGATTCTGCCTTCTTCTTCGCCGTCTGGATCCATCTGCTGTCGTCTCCGGGGAACAAATCCGCTTCCACTCACCTGGTAAATTATCCTCCCGCATTTCTCCTTATTTTTCTGGTTTGATCTGAACAATTTCTGCTCAAAATTGGATTTTGTGATTTGGGTCGTTGTTCTTTTGGCTAATTACTTCTTGGGTGCCCTAGGATTGTCTTTCCCTCCTCTTTTCCCAAATTTGCGCTGTCCTGGGTAAGAGTTTCGCGTAGTTAGACATCTTTGTTGTAATTTAAAGCAGCTTTGTTTTGCTGTAGTCTTGATTAGAGAGTTCTCTTTGAGTTCATTAGTGAGTTCTTGGCTTGGTGTCTGTGAAGAGCAATGTTTGCTTCAGTTGTTTAGTTAGTGCAAATCAAGTGTAGTTCTATTTGGGATTAAAAAACTAGAAGAAAAGATCATGGATTCTATTCAGGGAGGATGTCTTTTGCGACCCACTTGGCGGCTATCTTTCCTACTTTTTGCTTAGATTGACTTGTGATTTGGCGGACAAAACTGTGGGCTTCTATCAAGTGGCTGATCTCATCTCTTAATACCAGAAACAAAAATTTAAGGTAATCTTGTCTCCCACGAAATGATTAGATATCGTATGACATTGATTTATTAATGCAAATAATTGTACCAACAATTTGGAATTTTAAAATAAGAATGTGGATTCTACTGAGGGAAGATGCTTCTCGTGAGCAGTGATCCACTTAGACTGCCTCTATCAGTTGTGATTTGACAGACATCATTTTGGAGGCCTATCAATAATGAAATATTTGATCTCAATATATTGAGAATGAAAGTTTGAGGTCATCTTGTGTTCACTACGTTAATATATCACATGGGTAATTGTTGAAATTTGCTAATTGCTGGAGGTTGGTGGAATATTATACACTGCTTATCTGGAGGTTCATTAAATAACTGTCTGCCAATTAGATTCGGATGCTTATCAGGAATAATGCAGAGGAGAATCAATATAATGGTCCTATTGTAATCTGGTAGTTGTTCTGTCCTATCAGACTGCAAAGTTACATAGATAGTAGGTTTTGCAATTTTCTTTCTATATTTTGTGACAATTCTTAAAGAAGTTTGATCCTTCTCACTTTGGGGAAGATAATTTGCTTGTTTTAAGACCGATGGTGAATTGGAGATGCACTGTGTTAATAGGTAATTTGTGCATAATAATTTGCAGCATTTTAATTTCTTTTCAAGAATTTGTGTAATTAGGACTTCTTAGTCCCCAAGAGGCCTTATCTGAACCTTGAGATTCTGGGCCTATTTGGCAGTAACCAGGTGAAGCTTCACATTTAGCTTCAATTTTCGATTAACTACTGTGAAATTAATCCCTTCAGAAGTTCAGATATGTTGCATGGAGAATGTAATATTTACCCTATAAGAGGCAATTTGGACTATCCAACTGATGCTTTTCATCCGTAATACGCTAATTTCAGTTCTGCTGGGCATTTACACCTTCAGTACTGGGGCCATTTGACATTACAACTAACATCAGAGTAGTAATCTTTCAATGAAAAAAAAAAAACATCAAAGTAGTAAACTTGATTCATAGTTGTAGATCTATGCACTCATGGCTACTCTCAGCTAACTAGGAAGCGGTATATCAAAATATTATTACTCCCTTCATGTCTAACAAGTTTTATTCTTTATGTTATAAGTTTTCAAGTGCAATGTCCTTTCCTGAATGTATCATTTGTTCCAGTTGAATATGGTGTAGTTGATAGACATTTTGGTGGCGGTCACACCTTGAGAATTACTTTGGATATTGACACTTAAGTTCCGATTGTTCTCTAGGATCTTCATCATTCTTTTAACTTTATTTAATTAGATATAATGGCACATGCTAGGAAAATATAGTCAGAAGTTTAATCGTCAGATCTCATGTATATCTGGCATCTGAAATGTGCTAATTGGACAAGATTGCAGGTTCTTTATGAAAAGTATTACTTACTGCATTGTTCTCTATAGTTTTATGCATGAGCTTGACCAGAAGATGGTTATTGACTATCCTGTAGCTGGTAATGTTATATCTTTATGCAGGCTAAAATAGGGTGCAGTTTATGTGCCTGACCTCTGGTGGTCACTTTTCTGACATCTAAGATTCAGACATGAAAACTATTGACTTTCTGACTACTTCAAAATTGAGTTTCTTACCTTGAGATTACTTGATGTGATTAAAGCAAGCATTTGTATAACACTCCTCTCTTTATCTTTTCTACCTATATGTACATTTTCTCTTCAATCTGATAATTCTATATTAATGTTCTTGCTATTCATAGTTTGTTTTGATGCAATCTAGTTAACCTTGTTATTTATATAAACTGCATTTAGGCAGGTATCTCTGGATTTAGCTGTTTGATTCAGCACCGCATTGGTACTCACTTCCTCAAAACTTGCTGGTATGTCACTTTCGTCGTATCTGCTTTTTTCTACTATTTGTTAGAGAAAAATATTTTTCCTTGCTGTATGAAGCTTTATATTTGCAGGTGGATCTGACACAAATGGGAGTCTATCTTAGCACTCCGAAAACAGAGAAATTCTCTGATGATGGTGAGAATGAAAGACTAAGGTTTGGTCTTTCATCTATGCAAGGATGGCGTGCATCTATGGAGGATGCTGTGAGTTTCTTTATTGGGAGCTTATTTTCTTTATTGGGAGCTTATGCACTTTTTCTCAAATCATATCTTGTATGTATTGCTCTGCAGCATGCCGCACTGACAAATCTTGATGATTGCACATCTTTCTTCGGCGTTTATGATGGCCATGGAGGTAATTCATATCCAAAACTCTTTTTGTTTGTTTGTAAACCTTTTTTTTCTATCTTTATTGAAATCTCATTCTTAATTGTAGCTTTATGTTAGGATCTAAGGCCTTGTTTGATTTAAGGTTAAACCCCAAACTCGCTTAGTTAGTTTTATTTTTTAGTCTTAATTTTTTTAAGAATAAACTTGATTAAATATAAAAAAGATAAAAAGATATTTCAGTTACTAAATCAGTTTAAGAGTTTCTAAACCAGTTCAGAGAGGATCCATAAACTCAAAACAAACAAGGCCTAAATATTAATCCCCTTGGAGAGGTGATTCCATTAATTTCTATGCTGATTGGAAATTTGGGATATGTTGGTTTTTTTAATCATGTTTGTGATGCTTTGAATTTAGTAAGTCTATATTGACTTAATGAAGTAAAATAAATTCAGGAAAAGTGGTTGCAAAGTTCTGCGCAAAGTACTTGCACACCCAGGTTCTCAAGAATGACGCCTATTCAGCTGGTGATTTAGGCACTTCTGTTCACAAAGCTTACTTCAGGTACAATTTGTCTATCTGCTGTGTGAAAAACTCTATATTGGTTTTATTTAGATGAGCTTTAACATTAGCGTGAAGCTGGTAGACATATCTTATAGTTTCACTTTTTTCAGAATGGATGAAATGATGCGAGGGCAAAGAGGGTGGAGAGAACTAGCTATACTAGGAGATAAAATAAACAAGTTCACTGGCATGATCGAAGGCCTGATCTGGTCTCCAAGGGGTAGTGACTCAAATAACGACGAGGATTCCTGGGCTTTTGAGGAGGTAGTAATGAATATTAGTACTTTGGAAGTTTTGTCATTGATCTTTTAGTTATTTGACTAGATCTTTCAGCATATGACTTGCAATTGAAGTCATGTCATGTAGCATCAAAGTGTCTCACAAAGTTCTTAGCTTACTCTATTACTTATGGAATAAAAATTCATGGTTTAAAAACTCGGCTGGGACAGATCCATTTTGGTTAGGATCGATCCTAAAAGAACCCCGACAGTAAAAATTGCTTGTGAACAGTAATTCTCGGGCGAAACTCTTTGGTTTCACTCGAGATGCCTTGGGTTCATCCGTTTCGCTTGAGGGCGAGACGACTCCTCTTTCCATTGCACGCGCTCGAGGCTCCAATCCGCCTTCTCCTGCTCCGATCAATGACCACCTCCTTTGACTACTCGTCTCGGTTCTTCTCTCTTGCGAGTGAATTTGGAGCCTCCGATCTACCTCTTCGGTTCGGATTGATGACAATCTCCGGCTATCTCATCCTCGGGCTTTCTTCCATGTGCATGTAGTAGGAGACTCTAGTCAAAACTCCTCAAGCAATCTCATCTCTTCTCTGACTTGGATCGACCTCCTTCGGCGAGAAAAAGTTCATCTCTTCTTATTCTCTTGATTTCCTACACCTAATGTCATTGAATTTTTTAGGTTTCAAACATTTCTTAATATTTTTCTGCTTAAAAATTCTCCAGTGTTTTTTTATCTTCTTTCTGTTATTGAATTTCCTACAGTTTCACTTCTGTTATTGGATTTCCTACAGCTACTGTTATTTAACTTTTTTGGATTTTCTATAATTTTAATATCTCACAACTTCTTCTAAGAAGCACAGACACGGATACGACACGATACGGACATGGGGATACGACAAATCTTAAAAAAACAGGACACGATACGTTTAGGACACGGCAAAATAAATAAATAAAAGCATTATATATATTATCGATACGTTTAAAGAAATATTTTTCTAAACTTATAGTATAAATACACAAGCATGCATAAATTATTCATGAGAGAAAAACAAAACGTATACAATACTACAAAGCCAAAAATGATAATGCTAATACGTGATAATATAATTCTATATTATAAGAATAAATATCTAACTACCTGAGAATAAATAACTAACTACCATTACTTAACTACAGTGGATGGCATAGGCGAATCTGTGATTTTACAATAATTTGCATTAATATTAATTTTCTTGTATGTACTAACTTGTGATTGTTGCATTATATTTCTATAGCATATGCAGGAATTGTCTAAAATTGATAATTTATGTTATCAACTTTTATAGTATATAATAAATCTTATGTCCAAAAGTTTTTCAAGAGTGTTTAAAAATGTCTAAGGAGTGTCCGAATTTATTCTATAATTTTTTAAATATCGAATATGTCGTAGAAGTATCCGACACGTGTCCAATAAGTGCCCGACGAGTGTCGGACACGGCATGCTATTTGAAGTGTCCGTGTTTCATAGAACTTCTCATACCACACCAACCCACTGAAATGCAAATAAGAATTTCATTTTTAGAATTTTCATAGCTTTTGTTTTTTTTTTTTTTGTGCTATTTGATTTTCAATAGGATAGACTATTAATAATTTTTTGAGTTTCCTATATATATATATATATGATATTTTCTTATTTTGTAGAATTTTCTACATTATATTAATTTCTTATTTATTATAAAATGACTGAAACGGAAAAAGTGAAACACCAATCTGAAACTTTGAAACATTCATTTTTTTGTGGGACTGAAACTGAAACCGGAACCAGAACTTTGAACCATGTAAAAATTAGCTTCTTTATAAACATCTTTCGACTTGTTCATCGATTTGACCGCTTAATATAAATTTATATTGTGATGACTTTTTCATGATCATGCAATAATATTATTTTGAGATGATTGTGGCATCTCTGCAAAGAGGACGTACAAAATACAATCCTGCAAGAGAAAAGGTAAATGAATTAACAATGATTTTTCATAAGCGGAACTCCAGAAAGGAGGCAAAATGGATTGTTGGATAGAGATCCAGAGGTAATGGAATTTTAAATTTTTCTCCAGGGAATGCTGTCTTCTTGTGCAGATTTGCAAAACTTTCTTGTAAGGATCACTCATGATATCAACTTAGTTATCTGTGGGAATCCTTCTGCTCTTTTGAAGTGTCATAAACTAAAATATGCAGCAGCAATAATCTATAATTCCTTCTTTATTAAGAGGTTCTAGAGAACCACAAATAGCATTCTTACAAAATGTGAAGTATAACATTTTAAAATCTCCATGTTGACACAGTGATGGTGTTTTTCTTTTTCTTTTCCTTTTCTTCTTTTCCTAGTTTATTTGCATTGCAATATTTTCCAGGGTAATACCAGCAGGTCTTATTACCACGATTCTCTCTTACTAGGGTCCTCACTCTGATTTTTCTGGACCAACATCTGGATGCACCGCTTGTGTGGCACTTATAAGAAACAACCAACTTGTTGTTGCAAATGCTGGTGATTCTCGCTGTGTTATCTCAAGGAAGGGTCAGGTATGCTCTTATGTCGTGCAAAATGTTTTCTACTAGTCACCAAATGTTCATGTGAAAATAAATTAGTTGTTTTTTCATACAATAGGCATACAACTTATCAAGAGATCACAAGCCAGAGCTCGAGGCAGAGAGAGAAAGGATCTTGAAAGCAGGGGGTTTCATCCATGCAGGACGAGTCAATGGAAGTTTAAATCTAGCAAGAGCAATCGGTACTCGGACTATAGCTGAAAAAAGAAATGATTATGCAGACATGTTTCATACTTCCATGTTGTTTGCCTACCTTATGAGCTGTGCTTGTTATAGGAGATATGGAATTCAAGCAGAACAAGTTCTTGCCTGCTGAAAAGCAAATTGTGACTGCCAATCCTGATATAAACATTGTAAGTGCTTTTCTTGTGTTTCTTGTTCATTGCACTATAAAAAATCTAGTAGTTCAATTTGTTTAGTTATTAATTTTGTAACTATTGTTCCTTTGTTAAATGAAAATGTCCTCTAACTTGAGTTTGTTTGCGTATTAGGTTGAACTATGTGATGATGATGATTTTATAGTTCTAGCATGTGATGGCATTTGGTATGGTTCTCTATGCAATCTATCTGATTTTGTCAAGTAGATACTCATATTTTTCCTGCAAGCCTTCTTGATTGGCAGTTTATCTGTATGTAGAAGTCTCAGTTGTCCTATAAAGGATGACAAAGTTGAAAGAAAACCTAACATGCATGCTGCTCATAATTTTAGATCTAGATAATGGAACTGCTGACATTTTTTCAATCCATTCATAGAATACTGTGTTAGCCTAAGAAATGAAAGATCACTGCTTTGCAGCACCCTTGAAAGTTATTCATAATACATTAATCGATCCTAATATCTTGTTTCATGGAGAAAAACTCTTAGACGTTACAGAAAGCTATTTCCTGTACTCCTTTTCTATTTTTATCTTTAAGTAGATCTTTGTTATTCTTATAATTTGTTTGGTAAGTAATGGCCTCTATTCCGCAACTCAGGGATTGCATGTCGAGCCAGCAGTTGGTGGATTTTGTCCACGAACATATAAACACTGTGAGTAAAAATGCAACTTTGAGCAATATCAATATTTCAAGGTCGAACAATATTACTGTTCGACATACATTCTTTACAGGTTTACTACCATGAATTAGGGATGATCACGGCTTTCTTATATTTAACTTCCAATGCACACTAAAGATGTTTAGAGAAGATTCAGAAGGTATTTCTCTTTTGACATAAAACCAAATTGCAGGAGAAGTCTCTCTCTGGGATGTGCGAGAGAGTACTTGACAGGTGTTTGGCACCTTCAACAATTGGCGGAGAAGGATGCGACAATATGACAATGATCTTGGTGCAGTTCAAGAAGCCAATTAACGTGAACGGGGCAGCATCTGCTTCAGAGCAATCAGCACCATCTGCGCCAGACAAAGGAAAGTAAGCTCGGCACCATCCAGAGTAAATTTCTTTCTTTTTTAGTACTAATCCTCCATGATAACCAAAACTCAACTTATATACTTTAATCACTTCCTCATTGATCAGTGAACAGAATGAGTAAGATGGCTCTTGTGTGTATCACCCAAAGGTTGAAGCTGCAGAAGTTGAGGAGTAAGATTGAAAGAAGTTTGCCTGCATGAATTCATCAAGGTGTCTATGGGATTTTTTGCTGGGCTTGTCTTTGTTGTTAATTCTCATCCCTCTTAGCAACCTCGTTTAAGCTGCAACATCTAACCACACTGCCTGAATTCTTATTCTTGTATAAAATTGTTTTAGTGTGTTGAATAATTGCTTGGACCATTTTAATGCATCTATACGTCCTTTTTAGCATCTTTTAAGCTCTCTTTGCTGGAAATTAAGTGCTGTTGTTATCCATTCTAGTGGTCTTTTATTACACTTTCTCTCTAACAAGCACACACCCAAAAAAAGATATTAGGATTGATATTAAATAAACTTTTTACTATTATATGTGAAAGAGTTTAGCCTATCTTAGAGAGTTAAGTCCACTTGTTAAACTATATATGCTTTGTCTTATTATTAGCATAATGGTTCATATTCTATCAACAGAAATTAGAAGACAATGATGCAGTTTTTCAATAAATTTTATAATTCACGAATTAATAATATTTCATCTTTATCTGCTCTTTAATCTCATATTATTATTGCTCGTTGCGTCAAAATTGATCAATGGACACAAGTGAACATCCTATTATCCTGCCATTCCTATGGAGGAAATGAAGATTAACTCACACATATATATATATGTGTATAAAAATATTAGAGCATTTGTAGAAAATCAAGTTAGATAATTTTGGTAATATGTAAGGTTTGGGATGTAAATACTCACAAAGTAGGGTTTGAACCGTAAATTGCTAAAAACATAGGGTGTCAAATATAAATTTTTCAGAATTAAAATTTGACCAACTCTATATATGCAAATTTGAAACAGAACATGGGACGATTTCCTCGTCCAGACTCGTTCGACGAACTGAACCGTACGACCGAAACGGATCGCGGGATTTATCCGGTTCAATTATCTGCATTAAATTTATTTTATTTTTCAAGAAAATCTATCACAATTAAATTCTCGCGCCTCTTGTAAATCTCTCTGTAGATTTGTTTCTTTTCTTTTCTTTTTCCCGACTTTCCCAAATTGATCCCTAGAATCTCTCTCAAAACCCTAAACCTTGGCCCGATTCCTCGTCGTGCGATGCCTATGGAGTTCCGATTCCGAGCTGGTGAGCAGAGGTTTCCCCCCTTTCCTTCTCAGCACTCGGCGGCCGATGGGTACTTCGCTGCGCAAGCAATGCGAGGTAAAAAGTCGGATTTTTTGTTGAAAAGTGTTTTCCTTTGTACCGAAATCGGGTTGTTTGATGTCGATTTGGGGGTTGCAGCGGGTCTCGTCGGAGGCAATATGATGCAGCCGATGACAGCGTTGGAAGCAGTGGAACGGGAGATACGAAAGGAGAGGATACGAGAAGAGATATTAAGAGAGGAGGCGGAGAGGAGGATTCTTGAGGAGGAGGTGAGGAGGGAGTTGGAGATGGAGCGTTTGATGGGCATGAGACGCATGCCGGAGCCGTTCGTGGAACCCTTGATGATGCCGATTGCTCCCAATGTTAGGGTTATGGATGGGTTGGGTTTCGGGCAAGTAAGCCGTGGATCTCTTGACGCATCCCGAAGGATGAGTGAAGAAAAGGCTTTTTATTTGGCTCCCAATAAGGCTGAGTTGCAAAGCAATGAGTCCCCTCCATCTGCTCAGGTGATAGCCTAATTTTGTTTCCTTTGTCTCCTTAGTGCAATTACAATTACTTTATCCATTCTTCTCTTTACTTTTGCCCCCCGGTTAATTATTTTTGTTGCAAGTGATTATTTTTTTACATCTTGTACTTTTAGTGGATCTTATACCTCTGTTGATATTTTACTGTGGTTCTCTCTGGTGATTGCAGTTCTTATAGACTGGGAACAAAATTACTTTTTCCATGTAAAGGAAATATTAAGTAACTCATGCCTTCATAAAATTTTAGTTTTCTTTTCAATAAGCATTGTAACTCAAACATAAAATTCACTTTTTTGATATTCGTGATATTATATTGATTTCTCTCTAGATAGGAGTCATATAAAAGAAAAGGGATTGTGCATACATCTGTTACCAAAGTTTATGTTTTTTTTTTCTTCTAAGAAACATAGTTTGATTTGAACGTAGATGTGGTTCTATTTCTAGCATCAATTTCTCCACCAGGTTTTGTAACATATCTAATTTTACGTCTCAGTTGTGTGACCTTTCAGGCTGAACATTGTTTGAAAATCTAGATTCGTCAAATTTACATGATAGCTAGATGGTCTGCTTCTCATGTATGATTTGACCTAAATTTGGGTATTCGAGGGTTAAGGTCTCTTGGCTGGATGGAGGTTAAGATCTCCTATTGATTGATTAACAGTTGGAATAAGAATTCTCTGCTGGAAATTAACCTATTGCCAAATGAAGATAAACAAATGACTGAAATGAGCAAAACTATAAAAATTATAAAGAAAAGAGAGAGAGTATAGATTAGGATATGCATAAAGGAAAATAAGACAGGCCTCCCAGAAATAAGTAAAATTGTAAATGAGCATTTGCCACCTGCAAATTGATTTTAGATGTTTGGGAATTTAAATGTGCTGAACATGGTGAAGGTAAAGAACAAAAAATAGCAGTGGAGCTGCATCCAGTTTTCTATGATCTTCCTAGAGAAAAAATTATGACAATTAATGCATATTATCTTTTCTATTGCATGCTTATTTTGTGACAGTCCAATGTGATGTTGGGAATATGGAAAATATTGATTTATTATTGTGTAAATAATGTTTTGATTGTTAGAAAACGGTGGTGCTTGAAAGAAAAGTAGTTTCATGAAGAAGTAAGAACATTCTGCCCTTTTATAATGGAAAATTATGTTGTCCTCGTCCACCAAAAGAATAGTCAACATATTCTGCAGTTGCTAGACAGCCCACAAAGCAGAGGTAATATTTTGGACCTTGTAATGACCAAGGAGGAAGATGTCATATTTATAGTTGGTTGGAAGTGAAACCTGCTACAGCGATCGAGTGGCGAAACTCTTCTTCAACCTAGGATAATCCGTCAAGACTTCTTTATATTTTTTTTTTGTTTAATGTTATTTTTTTGCATGGAAATATTATAGAGGATGGACCAAAGGATATGAAATTGACCCACAGTTTTACTTTTAAACATTTGAAGCCTATCAAAATTAATTCTATTAATCTTAGGAATTCTATATATACTCAAAGTTGTGGCTTGACCCTGTAAGTAAATGCTAAAAAGGTCATGGTGGATCACTTTATTTTTGTTTGTAATAGGTTTTCTTTTCATGACTATATGGTTTATTTTATGCGTAAGAGACTTGTATGGTCCTTGCATAATCTTGGTCCAAGCGTGTGGCTGGAATATTCTCCGTACATGTAAATGGAATTAACATCTCTGCTTATTTATGAGAAATTTTATGATTATTTTTTCTTTCTTAGTTATGTTTACAACCATATTATATTTCATTTGTGAAGCAGAAAGTTGTGCTTGCATGTACATCTTGCAGGTTCAGCCCGTCAAGCAGAAAGTTTCTGGAAGCAAGAGGAAATCAAATATAGACCTAGGGACAAGAATGCAACAGAAGCAAGTTAAGATGGAGTGGTGTTGTGCTCTCTGCCAGGTCTCTGCAACCAATGAGAGTGGTCTAAACGAGCACCTCCAAGGGAAAAGGCACAAGGCAAAGCTAGCACAATCTGAGGCCAATGGAACAACAAAGAATAATGCTGCCTTCTCCTCTAAGAAGAAGGCAGCAAAAGAAACCGAGGCAAAAGACATGCCTTCTGGTGAAGAAGCAAAGAAGATAACTCTGCAAGTCGATGGGAAGATGCACGAAGTGTTGCAGAGCAAGAAATTTCTGTGGTGTGAGAAATGCCAAGTCAAGAGCCCTAGCACTGTCAATATGGTTCTTCATCTCAGTGGGAAGAAACATAATAACCTATCAGGGGATGGAAATAAAACATGCAAGTCAAGAAATGCCATTAAAGGTAGCTCTCTAGAGAAGGTAGAGGAGCCAAAACCAGAGGCAGAGAAAGGGATGGCCATCGGTCAAGAAGAACAACCAGATGAGCTGAATAAGCAGGTGGCAGCTGAAGAAGCAGAAGGTGCTCCTAGTGATGAGCCACTAGACTGTAGTGGTGGAGTAGTGGAGAAATTGGTACAAGATGTAAATTGATGCACTATTTCTGCACAAGGCAATGCTTAATTTCTTAGATTAGCCTGATTAGGATGGTTGCTATCTCTATGGATGATAAATATGTAAATCACTTGGGTTCTTCCTAAGGTTTTTCTTTTTGATCATCGTTTATTTCCTCCTATCTAGTGTTGCTCTATGTTGGTCAATCATTTTTCCCTCCACTTTTGCTGCATAGGTTATCCATGGCTTGCAACATAATTTTATGATTGTTTAGCATAGTCTGCATCTATGCTCGCCTTTCTTTAAATTGAATCTCACAGCCTTATGTGCCACAACCAAAGAATCCTGCATAATATACTTGGAAATCAAATTCTACATCAGTATTTGAATCCGATTGTTTTATAACAAAAGCTCTAGAAAACTTGATGACAACAAAGATTCAAATTAACAGTAAGTTCACCATTACCTTGCAGTCCACATGATGGACCTTGGACATTAATTACATCCTTCATAATCCAGAAAATTATTCTATTTCAAAAGTACATCAGACCGACCTAAGCCACAACTGAATTTGAAAAAAGAAAAAGAAAGAATCATTCATTAATACGAACTGCAAGATGAAAACTCCTACTAGTCTTCCCTATAACAAATCTGACTGGTCACAATCGAAGAGCTTCAGGTTGTTCTCTTTGCCAAAATAACAAGGAGGTTAACACTGTCAATCTATACTCACTGAAATGAATCCTCATAGAAGCCAAGTCCATGATCATGATCCTTTCTAAGATCACCTGCTTAAGAAAGGCAAGCCATCCTCATTGATGCAAGAAAGAATGGATTGTTAGATCATATGAAAGTATGTAACATTTGGATGATACAATTCTACTATGTAGAGGGGCATATCTATTCCTTGAGAATTCCTGTTACAAGACAAGTATTTGCAGCTAACAGTGAAGTACTGAACATTTTATCTCATACAAGAATAATCTACACTTTCAAGGCTACTTGATCTTGCCATGTAATTTTTCTCTTCCTGACCCGGTTTGCTCCGTTCCCCACATCCCGACAGACTGACAACTTTAGATCATTAGCCACAGTTTCACCTTCCATCAAACATTTCTTTGTGTCATTGGCTTTCACTGGCTCCCAGTTGACATGGAACTCCTCCATTTCCTCACCATTCTGCTAGAGAAAACCATTTGTCCATGTAATCTAGAATGATACACGAATGTAATTTGCAAATAAGGTTTTCAAATTATTACCGGTAGCAAGACCTGATTCAAGTCTATTACTGCAGATGTTCTTGGAGTAGCAACTTCTTTTCCATTTGAAGGCGTGTCACTGATTCGGACTTCATCATGAATAATTTGATTTGGCAGATGGCCGCCGTTAAGCCAGGAGTGTGGTACTTCTTGTGTTTGTTTCTTCAGTTTGTACTGGGTTGTCTGAGAGGGGTTTTGCGATAAGCATTTGAATTTTCTTCGCAAGAACCTAGGTCATCATGAATTATCAATAATCATTAGATATTGCAAACTTGAAGATCGAAAGCAGTAAATTTTGAAAGTAAGAAGAACTTGACAGTACTTGACTTCAGCGAGAAGCTTAAGCTTGTTCTGCTTTGCCTTCAGCGATCGCTTCCTTTTCGCTTCTGTTTCCTGAGAAAAGATAGAATAGTTATAATTTATAGCAAAGATTCTTTCATGGAATAGCAATGGCATGGATTACAAATACCACTTCTTAGGAAAAGAGAAGCAAATCCAGTCCAAAATTCACAGGAATACATTGAGTTGGAAACTCAAAAAGAGTTAATCTAATGAAGCTAATTTTAAGGAAATTTCTTGATAAGGGCAACATAAAAAAAAGAAGTGATCGACTAATTTAAACTGAAATTAAAAGGAGATATTTTACAGAGGAAAACGCATCAAGCTTCTACAAAATTTGCAGAAAATACTGAACTCTCTACCTCCTGTAGGAAATACCAATATTAGAGAAAACTTAATAAAAATCTGCCAAAATAGATCTCATCTTTGAATGTAAGATCTAGCAGTAAAAAAAAATCCCAAAAAAAGAAAAAACCAAGGAAAACCCATCATAAAATATCACCTAGAAAATTACTACATATACACTAGAAATAGAATTGAAACCCTAGACATCTTGGAGAATCATGAACCAGTTTACAACCCTACAAATAATAATAATAACATCACAATAAAAGAACTTTCCAACATAAAACAGCTAATAACCAAGCCAATCGAACGAAAACCCCATCAAAAATTTCCAACACCAACCAGTCAAATAAACCCATGATGCAAAGCAACACATATCTTGAACTAGATCAGTTGAGAAAAAAAAAACACAAAAAAGGGGGGATAAACACCCAAGGTCTCACCTTCATCAATTCCACATAATCCTGCAACAGGCTCATGTGCTTGAACCTCGCCCTGGCCTCCTCCCCACCTGGGTATGAAGAGGAAGATGGTGATGGCTCCATGGGCACCCCCCTCACCTTCTTCATCCCCACTGCCTAGACCTCAACAGGAAGGAGAAGTTGAGGAGGAAGAGAACAAGAAGAAGAAGATATATAGAAAGAGAGGAAAAGGAAGAAAGAAAAAGGCAACCTTGGCAATGGGGGGGTAGATGAGATAATGGAGGAAAATAAAGGTGAAGGGGGGGGGGAGTTTTCTCTCTCTCTCTAGGAGAGGTCTGACCCTGAGCAAGAAAACCCCAAAAGGCCCATGTTAATCTGGAACAGGAAGTGGGTAGCACTGGGTTAGAGTTTTCCTCCTTGGTAGAGGGAGGTGGAGAGTTTTCTTGGCTGCAGGGGGCATTTCTGGGAAGTTGGGCAGTAGTTCTGTTGAGAGAGAGAGAGAGAGTTTGGTTGGATGGATGATGCATATCTGAAGACACCTAGCTTTCCTTGCCTTCTCTTTCCTTGTTTCCTTTCATTCTTTTCCCACACCCAAGTAAACTCTAGGTCCAGGTCCAGATGGGCCATTAGGAAAGAAAGATTGAGGTGTGAGAGAGGTGTGGACTTGCTCTCCCTCTCCTTGAAGGGTGGGGATTCCTCTCTTCTTTATGATGATGATTATTATTATTATCCCTCTCCTGTTACTACCCTCTCGGTTGCTGAAAAGAAAGAGATAAATGGCTGCTGGGTGCTGTGATGTTGCAGTAGTTGCCTTTGTACCATGGAGGAGAGAGAGAGAGAGAGAGACCCTATGGTGGAGATGGTGTTAGCTTGAGTTTCCTAAAATACCCCTAGTTTGTCCCCCTCACCTCCATTAGTCCAGTCCTTTTCTTGCTTCCCATGGGCAATAGGTAAATTCCTTGATGTACATAGGTTATATTATTCTCAGGAAATTGGAATCAAACACTTGCATTCCCATCTCACATTGCTCACAATGACATATCAGGGGAGGGACCAGAACAGATGAAGCTGTAAGCAAGGAAGAGGGAGACAAGCGAAGGCAACTTGTGCTGTCACATTAGGAGAATGGTGAGCATGCATGAGGCGCATAATGATCATAGGACAACTGATTCTTCTCTCTCTCTATTAACCAGAGGCATAAATTTTTTAACATATATATATATATATATATATATATATACATATCTTGGTTCATCTATATTAAAAAAAAAAATAGTAGGGAATATTGTACATATGGGTAACAACATATATATATATATATATGTACATCATACATGGCTACTAGAAGATGTCTACCTCAATGGTTGGAGATAGAAGAAGGTCCTCTTTTGCTCTCGGGGGACCTCTCAAGGAAGGAGGTTGGAAAGCTGGGGGAGGTCATGATCATCATTAATTTTATGGGCAAAGAAAAGTTGCCTCTCTTTCCCTTTTAGGTGGCCTACTTCCATTCAACAATGCCATCGACCACGACCTCATCTACACAATCGATTACCTCTATGAGAAGGCGATGTGATCTATCTATCTCATCCACAACTTACAGTATGAACTCTCCAGCAGATAATTATACTAAGCGTGTGTTCAAATAAATGACTTAGACTTTAATCAAATCAGTTTCTTCAATCATCAAAAGTAGATACAAATTTAACAACGACGACTAAATACTCTCTAAATTTAATTGAGACTTTGAGTCAACTAATTAGAGAATAGTTACATATAAACTCTATCTGCTCATTTTTACACACTTTCTCTTCTTCTTTTTTTACAAAAAATAAATCATAATTAAATTTATTATATTTTCTTCTAATCTAGAGTATAAAATAATTGGAAAATTTTTGAGACAATTTTTTCCCCAATATTGTATACATACCTTTGGATTCGAAATTTATAGCCTTCGAAAAAAGCTAATGCTTTTCAAATTAAATAATCATACTCGTAGAGTTATTAAAATAGTCTTATAGGATAACAGTTTGAATGAATGGCTATTAATATATAAATAATTTAAAATTACAAATATAGAACTTATAAAAGGAGAATTGAACGAAGATCACCTCAAGTCAACTCAGGATCAAATATTATTTTCTAAATTTTTATATATTAACATAAGTTATTAAATAAATATATTTTTTTGAAAAAAAAAACGCAGGGGCTGTTTAGAAAAGGCGATAGGATTGAATCAAAATAACCCATAGGTGAGGAGGTTTTTTGTAAATATTCCGATTATAGGAACATCTTATATTAAAAAGGATCTAAATGTCATTTATCCCACTTCTTTTGTGCTTATAAAAGTGCCCTGTTCTCCTACCATACCCTCCGCCGCCGGCAGCCAAAAACCGTTCAAAACTTCGTGCGCAAACCCAATGGCTTTATCTCCACCGCCTTCAACTTTTCTAACCGCTAACCCTCGAACCAACTTCAATCCGCTCACTCTCCCCCCCACCAACTTCAATCCGCTCTCCTCTCCGAAACCCTCGCCAAATCGATGCCACTCTTCCGGCCTCCAGATTCCTGGGACAAAAAGATTTCATCTTGACGACGTGATTGATTCCCAGCAGTTCGATCGGGACATCCTGAATGATATCTTCGAAGTGGCCCACGAGATGGAGGAGGTGGAGAAGAATTCCCCCCGGAGCCAAATCTTGAGGGGGTATCTGATGGCTACTCTCTTCTACGAGCCGTCGACGAGGACCCGGCTGTCGTTCGAGTCGGCGATGAAGCGGCTGGGCGGGGAGGTGTTGACGACGGAGAACGCGAGGGAGTTCTCGTCGGCTGCCAAGGGGGAAACCCTCGAAGGTGGTACCTTTTCGCCGATTTAGTTCTTTTCTTTCAACAAAGAAACAAAAAGAAGTTAATTTGATTGAGGAGTGGAAATTTTGGTTGTAGATACTATTAGGACTGTTGAGGGTTATGCGGATGTGATTGTTTTGAGGCATTTTGAAAGCGGTGCGGCGAGAAGAGCGTCGGCCACCGCGAGCATTCCGGTTATTAATGCCGGGGATGGGCCAGGGCAGCACCCTACGCAGGTATGGCGATTGAGATTTTGCAAGTGAAACAAATTCTTGCATTTAATAGTTTAATTTATAATGCTCATTAAAATTTCTTTAGACTTTTGTTAGGTTCATATCGAATCCCGTCGCCCGATAAGAAGATTGTGTAGATAAAGTCCAGAATAATGTGAGCGTATTTAGGGCATTTCCAATTCTCAACAACATTCTGTTCATTGTTTTTAACTCTGAGAAATCATATAACTTCATCAGAAATCAAGACATTTAATTGTTTGCACGAGATAACTTGTGGAGAATGTGAGCTGTTGGAAAATTGTCATTATCCACTTGGATATATGAATATAACTTTCTCCATGCGATAATGTGTCTGAGTTTTAACAAGGAGGATATACTGGAGATCATTTTTCAATTTAGCAGTAGCTTATCAGGTGCCTAACACATCCTCAGGTATCTAGTTAATTCACACTTATAGTGCTATAGTTCGTACCTTGCATTAAGAAGTTGATCTCCTTTTCTTTGTGTGCGAGTCTTGTGCTATCATTTTGTGACCCTTTTCTGCTCTCTTGTTTATGCAGGCTCTGTTGGATGTGTACACCATAAAAAGAGAAATAGGTAGACTGGACGGCATTACACTTGGCCTGGTTGGAGATCTTAATAATGGAAGGACTGTTCGTTCTTTGGCCTATTTAATTGCCAAATACAAGAATGTCAAGATATACCTTGTCTCCCCAGATGTTGTAAAGATGAAGGTATTATTTTTACCGTTAGTCCATTTTTTGATATTTTAGCTACTACAATATAGACCAAATCTCATCATGATGCTCTTCCCATCTATCTTTTTTCGGATATGAAGATAATTTCTGCATTGACTTGAGAGATGACTCGTGTGTGTTGCTTCTTATAGGATGACATCAAGGACTACTTAACATCAATGGGAGTAGAATGGCAAGAAAGCTCAGATTTATTGGAGGTGGCTTCAAAATGTGATGTTGTTTATCAAACACGCATCCAGAAAGAAAGATTTGGCGAGAGGATAGATCTCTACGAAGCAGCTCGCGGGAAGTACATTGTGGATAAGAAAGTGCTAGATGTGTTGCCGAAACATGCTGTTGTCATGCATCCTCTTCCCAGGCTTGATGAGGTCTGCTAGAAAAAAAATATTACATTATTGATCTCCTTTTTATTTTCATTGTTCTTTAAAAATTTGGACCTGATGTACAAGAGGACAAATGCAAGTTATTTCAGTTCATTGCAAATTTTCATAATTCGAGTCTTGAGGTTTTACTACTTAATACAATTTTGATGAAGTGGGATCTGATTAATGTGAATAGGCTGGGAAGCAGCTTTATCTCTAAATTGATCTCATGGAGTTACCTTACTGTTTTGCAGATTACAGTGGATGTTGATAGTGATCCTAGAGCTGCTTACTTTAGACAAGCGAAGAACGGTCTCTACATTCGGATGGCTTTGTTGAAGCTTTTGCTTCTGGGCTGGTGACACTCTGATAGTTGAGGAATTTCGCGAGATGCTTTTTCTTTTTCATCAGATAAATTTTTGTTTTCTAAATCTTTGGCGCGACTGAAGAAATTAACGAGATGTATTACTGAGCTGTAGTTGGTAACTTCTTGTTAAACATATCATCTTGTTCCTTTTTAAGTGTCCACATGTTTGGCTGTTGGGTATATCTGGTTTAACGAGTGAATGCTGGTGCTATGTGGAACTTTTTATAGCCATCACCCATTTGATTTGCCACTAAATCATTTGTTATAATTAATACATATACCATACTTCTTCCATTTTTCCTTTCTTAAAAGAAAAAATAGATTAATTAGCTAACATCAGCAACCAAAAAAATATACAAAAGGGTCAGGGAAAGAGCCTTCCAGGGACAATTATAACTCATATTTTTTACCACCAATAATGAGCTTGCAATCAACGAGTCGATCTTCACTTGTAGGTGGGTGATACCATGGAGAAGAGAAGTTACATAGGAATAAATCTAGCCATCTTTATTTACTAATATGCACAAAACTAGAACCGCAGAACAAATCACAAACCGATCCTTCATCTGATTCAAGTCGTTGATCTTGATTTATGTGTCTATAGATCATACGGAGAAACATACTCTTGAATCATCAGGTCTGAACTGGTATCATCAAAGTAAGGCCAAGAGCCGAATTGTACTTTTTCCTCCCAATTAACCCACCAATCCTTCTCTTTACTAGAGTCTAATTCACTTGGCTTCTGTTCCTCCCTATAGAGCAAGTCTTGGAGCTCGGCTTCAACTGTATTATTAATGCTCGAATTCGTCGAGGTAGAATTCAAAGAGAGACCATCGAAGCTAGATCCCTCAAAATTTTCCACAGTATCTGCATTCAGGGAACTAAGTTGGCTGCTATGTTCAACTTGAGATGAAGAAGAGTCTGCCACTGTTCCATTGGTGGTACTGTTACCTTGGCTTTGCAACATACTATTTGGCCATAGGAAAGGGTTGTGATGGTGGTAAATGGAGTGGTTGAGTCCTCGGAGTTGGTTGTGGAGCTGAATCCTTTCAAGGGCTGATATGCTAAGATTTCGCGAACTGTTTTTGCGCTCGGTGTTCTCATCAGACCCTTCGCTTTGCTCTCGACAATCTCTTCGCCTTCCAAGTAGCTTCTTCTTCAGTTTGGTGTTCCAGTAGTTCTTGATGTCATTATCTGTTCTTCCTGGTAACTGGGCAGCTATTATTGACCACCTAATACATATAAGACTGTTAGAATTAACAGTTTAGTTTGTTTATGAATGTGGAGATGTGTAAGAAGAGATTCTAATACCTGGTCCCAATACTGATGTAGAGGCTGCAAATTATATTGTCTTCCTCCGGTGAGAAGTCTCCATGCTTAATGTGAGGCCTTAGGTAGTTTAGCCATCTCAGTCTGCAGCTTTTCCCACATCTCCTAAGCCCTGCAGTTTTCCATCATGACATAAAGAATAGCTAAATTAATTGGATAAACTAATTCAATGGCATTCAGATTAGTTTCTCAAGGGTGTTTCTATGGTGAGTAGTAGTACTTACCAATCTTATGAGGAAGAGCAATCCAATTGCCAACAGTTCCATTCTCTTCCATGTAAGCCTTGAGCTTTGCATCCTCTTCAGGAGACCATGACCCCCTCTTTACACTAGCTTTGTCACAGCATGGAGCTCTACCCATCTCTCTCTCTCTCTCTCTCTCTCTCTCTCGTGCTGGTGATGCAAACTGTAGATGCCATCATGCTTTATAGGATAAAAGGAGAGAGAGATTAGTTGGCTTGACGTGACCTGATGTGATCCTTATGAGCTTTGTCAACCTAATTTATGGTCTTTCTTTTTTACCTTATCTGTTGTTGATGTCGTTCTTATTAAAAACATAACATATATTATGGATCAATTACTTTAACATTTTTTTAAAGAAAAGGAGTTGCTGAGTTCAGCTAGGGGCTGACTATTAAAATTGTGAAGATTACAAAGATACGGGAGAAATGGTCATTTGGCCTTAAATACAAGATTAATTAGTTGCTGAGTCTTCTCCAAATACAAGATTAATTCAGAATTCTTTTATGACTCTTTAATAGCCTTTTCTAATGGTTGAAGTTAGATTTTTGTTATAAGTTCAAATCTCGATAGCCTGATCTTATTGTTTGTCTATTAGTATAGTAATGAAGTATATTCTAATGATACGTGCTGAGTTGCAATTGGCAAGGAACTCTAAGAGCTGGAAGAACCCTTGCATCTGATCAAAGATCTACAGTAGGTAACTTTGGTTGACTTGAAAAAAAAAAGTCACAAGGGCGGTTAGAATGAGAGTGAAGCCTATGTCAGCCATTTGACCTTGTACTTTTCTTCTACTTAAGTCAACAGAGTTGTTGGAGTACCTATTTCTAATACACAACTTTGGATCCTTAGATCTATCTATCCTCTTAGAACTTGCAGTGCTTCATGACTTGAAGTAGGATTAAAGAAGCCATTACCTTCAACAAAATTCCTTCTATTTCTTCTTTGTATATAATGCTATTAGTTTAAAATATGACAAGATATCATGAGGTACAAGAAGCATCAGACTATCATAGTGGCTTCCAAGGAGAAAGTTTCTGGATTTTGCACCAATGGAGTAGATTTACCTAAACAACTTCCACAAGATAGCTATATAGAAGTGTTAGATCTTCACAGATTAATCAACAAATCTAACTCTTTGGCCCATCTTCTTGTATAAAAAAATGGATTGCCTAGGTTGTCTAAGAATCTCATGAATTCTATGACAGGCTTAGTGGTCTTGCTAGTTCCAAATGACAATATATGTATCCCATTTGTTGAATTCCTAACACTTGGAAAGTAGAGTTTTAGTAAAGAAAGAGAAATGATTTGATCAGTCAATTACCACAGTTACACAATTAATGTTCCATTAACTTCTGGGGCCAAAATTTTGTACAAGGTTTGTTCAGAGTAGGTTTCGCCTAAGTTTAACCAAAATTTATAAGACTATTGCTACTCCATGAGCAAGGAGTTGCAGCAAGCAGAGCAAGAGAACAAAGTGGGCTTTGGTAGCTTTCACCAGTACTTTTGTATGTGCCAAAACTAGTACAACTCCATCAAAGCGAGAGACAATTCAAGCGAGTCAAGTGCTCCATCCTTCTTCCTAGTAGGTGAGAGTGGTTGAATTGTCACCCGCTTAATTCTTTCACCTCTCTTTAGTTTGAGTAGATCTTGACTTGTTGAGAAAACTATTGTACTCTTATACTAATTTGTTGTGTTAGTAGCTCTCTGAAAAGGTAGAGGGCAGCGGAAGTGATTTTCAAACATCTACAAACATCCAATAGCATAACAGAAGATTTGGGTAAACAAAATATTAGTAAATCTAATATTAATACCAAAGAAAAATCCGATGCTAAATATGGAGATATCCTGATACCCAATCAAAGCACAAATGAGGATTCCAAAATAATTATAAATCAGAAAGAAAAGAGAATAAGAGATGAGATTTACGTGGTTCGACAATGTGCTTACTTTCATGAGTGGTACAAAGCTTCAATCCACTAATTCAATGCAAATACAAAGGGTTTTCCCTCTCCAATCTTTGTCGAATATAATAGAGGATTGCTCTCTCATAAAGCCCTATCATCTCACATTTTCTCTCTTACAACTTGTCCCCACGTCGAACCTTAAAACCCAAATTAAATATTTATAGGGATGATTTAGAGGAGAAAAAAAAGCATAGACTGGTCGAATGGGTGGACAACGTTTGGACGCCTATACACCGCTACAAACACATACCTTAAACTGTTCAAATAGGTGGATGATATTCAAACACCGGTGCACCGAGAATAATCTTTTTCGAATTTCTTTCAAACGCTGATTACTTCCAAACTCTCAATTATTCAAACATCCAGACATCATTCAAACATCTCCATCTCGTTCGAACGAACAAATAGATGTCGTTTAAATGACACATAAATCTAAAATGCCAACAATATGCAATAAACACCGTTCGAATCGAATGTTGTTAACTTGTTTGAACGACTTTCTTGATTCGAGCTAATTTTCAACAAAGACTGCATCTTTTATCTTATGCTTGTCTACTTTGCAAACGAGGACTCGTACATGCTGCTCAAGCATGCAACATTGAGTTTCTCGTCCGACGGATCTAAACTGAGTTTGTGAACTATCTGCAAACTTATTGGCATTGCAATATTCTTATGTCTCCATGCTACTATAAGTATATACTAGTTATTATCCATTGATCATTTTGTACAACAAGTAAGGTAGCTTAGAATTATCTCATGCTTTTCTAGCCACCATGTCAGCCTTTTAGCCCAAGTTACCATTTTTTTTTTCACAAAAAAGATTTATAACACTTCTCATCAGATTAACAAAATGTTCCTTTTCTAAAATTTTGAAATATACTCTTTTTTTTTATATATTTATTATATCGTAAATAGATTACAGAAGTTGAGGCAGGATGGCCCAATTAATTTAGTTGGGCAGGCCGGGCTTAATTGCCACCCAATTTATCGGGTTATTGGATCACAATATGGATGTATTTGCAAGAGAATTATAGGATCCATTTTCTACGGACCCGTTAACGCTTCCATCTTTTAATTACCATTTCGTGTGATCCAAGCATTTGATCCTTCTCCACATTCTGCTTCTCCTCCTCTCTCCTCTCCCCTCTCAAACCCAACCCTAACCCTAGAAACCGTTGAAGGTAGCCATGGGTCAGGGAACCCCCGGTGGAATGGGCAAGCAGTCCGGCGACCACCGGAAGCACGACGGCGACAAGAAGGACAAGAAGTTCGAGCCAGCGGCGCCGCCTTCTCGTGTCGGCCGGAAACAGAGGAAGCAGAAGGGACCGGAGGCGGCGGCTCGCCTCCCCGTCGTTACCCCGCTCTCTAAGTGCCGGCTTCGCCTCCTCAAGCTTGAGCGGATCAAGGATTACCTCCTCATGGAGGAGGAGTTCGTCGCGAACCAGGAGAGGCTCCGCCCTCATGAGGACAAGAGCGAGGAGGATAGATCTAAGGTCGATGATCTTCGTGGATCGCCGATGAGCGTCGGGAATCTCGAGGAGCTTATCGATGAGAACCATGCGATCGTGTCGTCGTCCGTCGGGCCCGAGTACTATGTCAGTATCTTATCCTTTGTTGATAAGGATCAGCTCGAGCCCGGTTGCGCCATTCTCATGCATAATAAGGTGAGTTTCCTGATCTATTGATGCTTCCGGTTTTCGATTTGTGCTCTAGTGTTGGTATGTAGGTTGTTTAAAGGTAATTATTGGTTTGATCCATTGATATTTTTGGTGGATGTAGTATTGACTTTGCTATTTTGGGAGTTTTGGAGGATGAGACTTGGAATTCCGATTTAAGGATTTGCTACTATTGGGATTTAGACTTCTGAATCTTTTGGGTTAGGAAACTAGGGCCTTCTACTATCTCTCATGGCGAAGATGTGCAAGTTGATGGTTACTGGTGAGGGATGGGAACCTTTCTGCACTAGGATAAATTATTTATATGGTTAATGGAATTTTGCTTTAACTAGTGGAATCTGGTTAGTGATACAATACGTTATTCTTATATTCTAGTTAAAATTGGGCTTGAAACAGTTGCATGTCTAATCCAAATTTTCTAATACTTATCAGATTTGATTGCCTTCATTTGTTATTTCTATAGTTCAACCTGATTGCGTTGTTCTTAACCGTCAAGATTTATTTATATGCTTACTAATCACAGACATAATAATGAAACATATACTTGATTTCACCTAGGCACGAGTCTTGTATCACTGCAAGGATGTCTCAATCTTCTTTACAGATTTGATATTTTCATTTGTTATATTTGGTGATTTCATAAATGAAAGTTCCTCCAGAATGCTTGATTCGCCCTTTAGATTATTCAACAATTAATTGTCTAAGTTTGAGTTTGAGAAAGGATAATCCTGAAAGTTAATGCATTATTTGGTACTTAATTTTTTTGCTAAATTATGATCTCTTGCAAGTTGTCAGTTAACTATATCCTATTTTTACTTTGCCATTTTGTTTATAATTGTTTATTAGCATCATCATGACCGATAGTATTGTCTACCTTTTAACATGAGGATTTATTTAGGATTCTTTTGCTTCTCGGCAGCCTAGTTATGGGTTACCAAGTGTTATTTTTAATATTTTGTCAGGTTCTCTCTGTCGTTGGACTTTTGCAAGATGAAGTTGATCCTATGGTTTCTGTGATGAAAGTCGAAAAGGCTCCTTTGGAATCTTATGCTGATATTGGTGGCTTAGATGCCCAAATTCAGGAAATAAAAGAAGCAGTCGAACTTCCGTTGACCCATCCTGAGTTGTATGAGGATATTGGAATAAGGCCTCCTAAGGGAGTTATCCTATATGGGGAGCCTGGAACAGGAAAAACTTTGCTTGCAAAGGTTGGTATATTTTTGTCCATCATAGCTCAAGCACATTCAATATCTCTTACAGATGCTTCACTGGCTAAAGGCGTCTATTTTAATATTTCCCCCATCATTTTAAGTGCCATAGATAGTTGTTAGCTGTTATTTCCATTGGAGATCTTTTGTGAAATCAGATCGCAGTGTCGAACTTGCATACAACGTAGTGTTGCTAGTGCTTATATTTGAACCTGACTATTATAGGCTGTGGCTAATTCAACATCAGCAACATTCTTGCGTGTTGTTGGAAGTGAGTTGATTCAGAAGTACTTGGGCGATGGTCCCAAGCTAGTAAGAGAACTCTTCAGGGTGGCAGATGATCTTTCTCCTTCAATTGTCTTCATTGATGAAATCGATGCAGTTGGTACTAAGAGGTACTTGCATGTGAATCCTTGGTAAAGAAGGCTGTAAATTTTTTGTGAAGATGCATATAAACAATTTGAATCCTTAAAGAATGTATGGAAGAGTATCTCTATACTGAATATATATTTGTCATGCTGGAGATGGTCATTGTCTTTTTCCCCCTTTTACCTTAGGTATGATGCTCATTCAGGAGGAGAACGTGAAATTCAGAGAACCATGTTAGAATTGCTGAACCAACTAGATGGTTTTGACTCAAGAGGGGATGTGAAAGTTATTCTTGCAACAAACCGCATTGAAAGCCTTGATCCAGCTTTGCTTCGACCAGGCCGAATTGACAGAAAGATTGAGTTTCCACTTCCTGATATTAAAACACGACGACGCATTTTTCAGGTGAGGATTTAATGGAATGAATGAATATTAAACTTAGCGGTGCTTCTAACACTTCCTAATGGTGATCTCTGTACAGATCCATACAGCCAAGATGACGCTGGCAGATGATGTGAACCTAGAAGAGTTTGTGATGACAAAGGATGAGTTTTCTGGAGCCGATATCAAGGCAATTTGCACTGAAGCTGGATTACTTGCCTTAAGAGAACGAAGAATGAAGGTAGAGTGCTCCTACTTCTGGTTCCTAGTTTGTGACTGTTGATCAAGCATACACACGAGCATCATACATTTGTATGCCACAATTTTCGTAGAAAAATGAGGGCATGATTGTATACTATAATAGGCAGTTGATTTGAGGACCAAACTGATTTAAATAATCAACCAGTTGAGTTTGGTATTAAATGGTAAATCAAATAGGGACCCTTAACCTAGATATGGCATGATGTAATGGGCATCTCATAGTTTCGTGTTCCACCTTGTACCACATGCAATCTTCTCAAACTGTGACACACTCCTCTTGATATTCACAGTTTGCTTGACCTACGCATTCTAGCATCCAGATCACCCCATACTTTCAATAATATGGCCTTTTTACACATTGTATTTGACAGTTTAAATCATCAAATAAAAGTATTTAAAGAGACTGATTATTGCTTTGTGGTATTTTTAGGTTACACATTCAGACTTCAAGAAGGCCAAAGAGAAGGTCATGTTCAAGAAGAAGGAAGGTGTGCCTGAAGGCCTCTACATGTAAAACCCTCGAGGAGGTGGTGCGCTACTGTCCGGAGACAATAACCTCCTCAAGCTCATGCTTCGGTGCCTCTGCTTTCCTTTCTTTCCTTTGCTCAGAAACTAAACTTTGTGCTTGATTAGTGCTTTTGCTTTTCTTTTCCTACTTTTAGGAAAGCAAACAGCATGGTGGTGTAGTATGACCACCTATTATATGAATTATGATAATCCAAAACGATTGAGGAAGTGTTGTGTATGCTATTACTTTTAATATTCTTACACACGGATGGTCCTTTTAGCACTTGCATAATATCGATAGTCCTCTGGATTGTTTTCATCTTGTATGCTGAATTTGGTTTCGACAGTGAAAACTCTTGGGCAAATTGTCAAAGGCCCACCGTCTATAGCACAGTACGGTGCAATAAATATATAGTTAAAAGAAGAAAATAAACGTATGTTTATTCGAAAGAATTATACTAAATTTAGTAGAAGACTACATCAAAATATATGTTCACGCCCAGTGGGACTCGAACCCACAATCGCCTGATTAGAAGTCAGACGCCTTATCCATTAGGCCATGGGCGCCTCAATACAACAAGGGCTTAAGGTTTTAGGAACTTCTATAATAGAGTGTATAACCAGACGCCTTATCCGTTAGGCCATGAGCGCTTCAAAAATAATTCCTGATATAAAACCTATATCAACTTCTATGATGTGATAAAAGTGGTCAACTTGTAAACAGATATAATGAGCAGAAAGAATAAATTAGAGAAATACGATGATTGTGAAGTGTAACAGCACTGTCATTAATTTCCATAATGATATCACCATATGAACATTACATACTCAACCAACAATGAACTTAAAACATCATCTGTAGCTAGAGCAAATCGCCCCTAAGTAATTTAGCCACTCTAAAGTCGATGTCCTGAAAGAATTAATTCCCACAAATTTACGAGAAATATTACACAATTCTCCACTATATCCTAAAGGGGAGGAGAGAAGAGGAAACTGTGGAAACCTTTAATGGTGTACTATGTGTATGGGAGGCTGGATGTTCACCAATAACAGTAGACTATGCTGCTAGTTTTGCTCTCAGATCCTTCCTCAAGATCTTGCCAGACGGAGCCTTTGGAATGGCGTCGATAAAGAAAACTTTATAGATTCTTTTGTAGAAGACCACCTGAGAGAGATCCAGATGTAAGTAAAGAGATTTGAAACGCCAACTTCTTCAATGAAAAACAAAACAAAATTGATTTCATATGAATAAAAAGATTGAAGTTATATATACCTGCTGTGAGACGAATCGTTTGATCTCATCCTCGGTGATTTCAGAATCCTTTGTCTGAACAATAAAAGCAACAGGAACTTCTCCAGCAGCTTCATCTTTCATACTGCAATAATGATGTCAACCAGAACATTAGTATATCAACTAATCATCTACAACATACTTCTTAGCACAACAGTAAATATTAGATGAAATACAAGCAAAACAATACTTACGGTACGACAGCGGCATCCTTGATGCTTGGATGAGTAATGAGCAGGGCCTCAAGCTCGGCCGGCGGTACTTGGAACCCTTTATACTTGATGATCTCCTTAAGCCTATCAACGATGAAGATCTCATCGTCGTCGTCCACGTAACCAATGTCGCCGGTGTGCAACCAACCATCCTTGTCTATGGTGTTTTTTGTGGCCTCTGGGTCATTGAGATAGCCTAACGATCAAATAGTAACCTTGTCAGATTCATGGTAAACAAATAATAAGGTTAATAAATAAACAATTTGTTAATGAGGCAAAGTTTTTACTAGACATGGTCTTGTGTTTATTGGAGTGCAGTTCAGAACGAAAGAAAAATATATTGAAAAAAATTCCTGCACCCGGGGTTAGAGACGATCTGCTGCTTTTGTTTTGAGAGAAGTTAATGTTCTGAAGTAAAAGTTCTTTAGAAGTTAATGTTCTGAGGAGATCTTGGTACTCTCCTCAATTTTGATTGCTCGTCTGAATCTCTGAGTCTGGTGGTCCTAATATAAGCTGACTTCAGTTTTTTTGATCAAAAATAAAATAAAATAAAAGTTCTTTAGAAGTTGAGGCTCTTCTGCTACATGAATCTAACAAGGTGAATTGAACTCGGCTACATGCAAGATATGAGTAATTGTTAATTACTTTTGATTGCGTTACTACCAGCTCGATTAGGATAAAGAATCAAACAATAGTGATATGGGAGGACATAGACCATGTGGACCATCCTATATATTAACAAGAAATGAAAGGCATGTTCATGACTTCTGGCATTAGGTTGGACCACCTGAAAGGAAAGCAATAAATCTACCACTTGATGAACAAGTAGACAACTTTAAAACCATTCATTATTCTAGATTTTGAAAGTATTGAATGCTAACGCAGGAAATCAGACCAGAAAAATTCAGACACGCTGAGATTTCCAAGATTTTGGTCTCTTTTGGTTAGATTTATGAAGACTAGAATGTTATCAAGGTGCAGAAATTATTCCTACACCCAAGATTCGTTCACATCAACAAGCATGTACAAACGTACAATGCATGCAATGAAAATATTGTGTTTGATGTGAGTTCACACATTCCCAACTCCACCTAGAGTTCCATAATTTGAGATCGTACTACCAAAATGTAATTGAGTTCAGGGAGAAAAGGTGATTGGTATTGATTTGGATACTAAATGTGATTAATTAGCTAGTAAGACCAATTCTGTGGTCCAATACTAGCCGATAGATTTTGTGGAATCTTAAAAGAGTCTATGTGCTTGGGTGTCTTTTCCTGCAACATGTTAGTAATGTATTCGCTAGGACAGAGAGTTCCTTAGAAGAAAACTTTGCTGGTGCAACTACCCAACAAGAATAATATTTTTTTGGTGCACCTATCACGATAAAAAAAAAATATATGAATAAAACATCTTATTATGCTCTTAAATTTTAAAAATATCATATTGTTATAAACTATGTTAATATCAGCACAAGGTATTACTCAGTGGCAAAGCAAAAGTTCTTCGTAGTAGGTAAGTGTGCTATAAAATTTATATAGATATTATAGGATAGCTTTAAGATTTGCGAAATACAGCCATTGTTAGTAATAAATATTCTTAGGAAGATATACTTTTAAGAACCAGTCCCCATAGGTAATAAAGAATGATTCTTCGTCTATAAGGTAGATAAGGTTTTAACCGTCAAAACAATTAATATCAGACTAGTGTGGTTGGTCATCAACTATCCATGCTTTTACCTAACATTATAATTCAAATGGAGTATCGAAAGTGAGGCTTAATTATAGAGCCAGTCCACCTTCATAATAACCATCAATTGATACCTATATTTGAAAGATTCGGCGAGCAGCAAAATGAATAAAATAAAAACCCTTGGATTGGCAAGCAAAAACCATCTATCTTATATAAATTTATTTTATGTTAGCCATCACTATCCCATGTGTCAATATGCTAAAATTCTGAGTTCAATAATAATTGGGTACCACTCACGAAGTTATTAATACCTAAGACTTTGTAGGTGATAGAAGTTGAAATTATAAATATAAATTCTATGCATCTAATATTAAAAAATAAAAACACTTGTTTGATTAAAAGATTTTCTAGATGCTGATAGTATCTAATCTAAAAATTATTATTTAATTTGGTACACTAAATTTAAAAAATAGTATGTTAAAAGACTAATTAAATTTAGTTGTAGTCTTTTGACATCTATAAAATCTAGCAATTCTAATTTGACCAATGTGATCTATAGTTCTACTTTCATTTTAATCTCAACCCAATGTAAGGTCTCTCGAACCTCAATCATCTCTCTCCTCTCTTCTTATTTTTATCATTGGTCCTAACTCAATTTTACTCTTCTCTCTCATATTCTCCTCTAATTAAATAATTATTTACTAAATATGTTATTATAAAATATAACTAACTAAATATGTATTTAATAAATACAGTGTTATAAAAAAATTTAACCAAACAAGCTATATATTTCTTTAAATATAATATCTAAATAAATAGATATTTCTCAATACACATATATTTCTAAATAGAAGAAACCAAACTGACTCCTTAGATTTTAAGAGCTTAATCTTATCATAATTAAAACTTAAAAACTATTTTTTATCGGTACAAATAGCCTGAACAGAATGGATCAAAGAATGGGATAGATCTCATACCTTTCATGATTTGTTCACCCCTGATGCAAATCTCACCGGGCTTGTTCCGACCCAAAGACGCACCTGTGTCGGGATCCACAATTTTCAATTCCGCGTTCCTGACCACCGTCCCGCATGACCCGGATTTCACCTCAAATGGCTCTTTCGCAAAGGCCAGGCACATGGAAAGCACCGGCCCAGCTTCCGTCATCCCGTATCCCTGTCAACAAATCGTAATTAGCCTCCAATATATTTTACTAATCTAATATATTCTAGCGGTGAAAAAATTTATGAAATTAAATCTAGTAACTAAAGATTAGTCGTCCAACTTCATTAGAGACTATTTATAGGTGGTTATAGGGGACAATCATTTGTGAGAAAGAGGTGGGGCAGAAGCACCCATCTTTTCCACTGGAAAGTGCTCAAATTAGAAGGGTTTAGAAGATTCGGAGCTCGTCCGATTCTTCTCCTTTGCTTGCAAGTGGCAGCAAATTCCCAAAGGAAAAAAGAATAGGCATAAAAAGGATCGCTATCCTTTTGTGAGTAATCATACGTATGTATGTATCCCAATCACATATGAGTAACGTCAGAGAGATTTTAATCAGAAAAACGTCAGAAAGATAGGTCGATATCATTTAACCCCGTACTTTTAGTTTTCACGTAATAAAGAAAAGTTATTGTCATTAGAAAACATCGAAATTTTGAACAATCCCAAGAATTTAGTACATCTCTACTGATAGCAATAGACGCCAAAATTACCACTTTACCCTACAGAATTAGACACCGTAGTATCAGCTAATTTGCCTCGGGATTTGTGAAGCATTCCCGATTCCCCAAATGAGTAAGACTAGTTTCCCTAGAAACGCCCTTTAAGCTCTGTTTGGAAACGAAAAGGATGAAGAATAAAAATTTCTCTTTTTTCACTTTTTATTTAGAAAAACTCATTTGCTAAAGCTATTGCTTAAGGGGATACTAACTACGCCAAGAATTATTCTTCGAAACTACGAGTTCCACATTTCACACAAGCGTTTCCCCTACGACTTCGACCGTGCTGACGATTCCAAAACCAGACAAAATAAAAGACTAACGGCGAGAGAGGACTTTTTTTTTAACTTTTTAACGACCGAGCATCCAATGTGCAAGAAGAGCGTGAAACGGAGTCATCATAGAGTCAATCGGTGGGAGGGGAAACGCGATTACCTGGCCGAGCATGGCGTTTGGGATCTTGGCCATGAAGGCGTCCTGTATGTCCTTCCCCATCGGCGCCGCCCCTGACATCACCATCCTTATCGACGAGAGGTCGTACTTCGCCACCACCGGGCTCTTAGCGATCTCCACCACGATCGGCGGCACGATCGGCGCGATCGTCACCTTGTGTCGCTGCACCAGCTCCATCATCGCCGCGATGTCGAACTTCTTCATGAGCAAGATCGCCGCTCCGACTCTGAGCGCGCAGAGGAGCACCGAGTTGAGCGAGTAGATGTGGAACAGCGGGAGCACGCAGAGGATCACGTCGTTCTCGTGGAAGTAGAGGTTCGGGTTCTCGCCGTCCACTTGTTGCGCCACGCTGGTGACGAGGCTGCGGTGGGTGAGCATGACCCCTTTTGGGAGCCCGGTTGTGCCGGAGGAGTAGGGCAACGCGACGACCTCGTCGGGTTGGATGGTGACCTCGGGGAGGAGATCGGCGCCGTCGGATTGGAGTAGATCTGAGAAATGGCAGCATCCGTCGATTGGGTTATCGACGGTGACGATCGTGATGCCCTTCTCTTTCGAGTATTCGCGGACTTTGTCGACCGCGCACGACTCGGTGACGATGACCTTGGCGCCGGAGGCAGCCAATTGCTTGTGGATCTCGCCGGGGGTGCAGAACGGGTTGGCGGTGGTGGCGACGGCGCCGAGGCGGGAGGCGCCGAGGAAGGCGAAGACGAACTCCGGGCAGTTGCGGAGGAGGTTCATGATGACGCCGCCCTGGCCGACACCGATCCGGCGGAGGCCGGCAGCGACGCGGCGGGAGGCGAGGTCGACGTCGGCGTAGCTGTGGATCTTGTTGGTGGCGCCGTCGATGAGGCAGGGGCGGTCGGCGAACTCGGCGAGGCGTTCGAAGCAGTAGGTGTGGAGTGGGAGGCTGTTGCAAATCGAAATATCCGGAAGCTTCGATCGGAAGATTGTCTCTTCCAATGGCGAATTAACCGACCCCATTGTTAACGTTCCGGTGGAGGTGGAGGAAGAGGAAGAGGAAGAGGAAGCGGAAGAGGAAGAGGAAGACGAAGGACGAATAAAGATTCAAGCAATCGATTGGGGAAGGAAAGGGGGGAATTATAAAATGGCGATTTGGGGATTTGGTGAATTGTTGGGGGAGAGGAATGGGAGAAGAAGGTTCTTATGGTTGGTGAGCTAGAAGAGACGGAGTGGGTAGCAGGATAGTTGTCTTTTGATGGGGAGCTGACGAGGGGAGGGGGATGGAAGGTAGTTTGACCGAGAAGGGAGAAGCCCGGTAAATTGATGCCACGTTGGGATCCTTACCTAACCCAATACACGCGCGCACTCGAGGGCGGGCCGGTTCGGACCGATACCTGCTCCTACCTGGTCCGGACCGGATCTAGTGACGTCGAAGGGGAGAATTTGCTTCGTTAGAAACTCGGCTTTCGGATCGGGGCCCACGTGGAAGGTGGGTATCTAGGGTACGTAGGATTAATTCCGATAACGATCGTACGGCTACTGATGGTGTTTCCTGAAGTGGACTACGTTGGTTGGACAGGTAAACCATAAGAACCGGCTTTTACGTGTATAATCTTCTAAAATCTCTTCTTTGCGCGGGCTGAATCATTTAAACCAGTTAATTTTTATATGAATAGTTTTACAATTATTTTCTTTACATAATATCCTTTCATCCAAACCAACTGACTAACCGTTAAACTTTATCAATTTTACTATAAAATAATAAAACTTTTTTTTATTTTTTATATTATATTCATATAGTTCTTTTGTACTCAGAAATTATTCCTGTAGACTCTCAACTAAAAATAAAATAAAATTGTATGGACTTTTTAAATTAAGAATTTTTAGGTCATAGATCTACACGGTAAATTAAAAAAAAAAGATTTAAATATAATCAATCCTATACTCATTATAGGTATAAATTAAAAAAAGAAAAGAAAATGAACACACATACACACAATTTTAAGTAAATAAAACCAAGATCTAATACATTTTGGTTATATATCTGGACTCCAGCAGAGTTGATGGGGACTTCGGATCGAATTGAAAGTTTCAGTCTCACCTAAACCACGAACGTGGATGCTGCCGCGTGTCCACTCCGGATAGGCGGTACTGAAATACTTTTTGGTTGCCCATGGTTTGATTTTTTTTTTTATTTTTTTATTTGATTAATAGCAGGATCCAGGAGAACCTGCTCCATATTTTTCATGTACATGTGGACTGGAAAAAAGTATTCAATGGAGCAAGTCCTCACCCAAGCTTTGAGGATTAGGAGAAAGGAAAGAAAATATCCTATTACCCGTTGAATTAACAGAGACTTAGTTGAGCTAACCATGTCGAAAAGTATGACAAGGACGTTCTTGGCTCAGGGGTGGGTGCTTCCCCCTCTCCTCCCTTTTTTTCAATTTTCTTTTATCTTCTTCTTTTCTTAGAGATATACTATCATTTTCTTAGTTCTTTCTCTCTGTCAACTACCTCTTCACACACTTATGTCCCTAGCAAATATGTCTTCTTGTCAGAGAGTCAAACTTTGACAACCTCTGCTCATTTTCTATCGCTGCTCTTGATCCCCTCAAGTTGATGATTGTTGCGCCCCTCTTTGGTTAAAGTTGAACTGTTGCCGACGGGAGATCTAATATTGGGTGTATAGTGGCTCACACTTAGGCTTCGATCGAGACCATGACTGCCTACTTGAGGGAGGGTTGGGTCTAGCTGGTTTGGCTTAAGGGTGGGAGGGTTAGGTCTAGCTCGGGTTTATCGTCGTTACAACCTTGGGGTCTATATTACTTGCTGTGTGAATTGTGCAGTGTTGGTTGTTGTTAGTTGTAGCTTATTACTTTATGGTTTTTAGTTAGTCTGTTTTAGATTATGATAGGTTGAACTGCGGTACACTGTCCCAATTAGCCATACGCTTTCATACTTGCTTTATGTCGCTTCTTACTTCTGATGCAACCTTCGTGGATAACCTCATCCTCCATTTTCTTTTATCACGAGAGATTATATTCTAGATACTTTTCTTTAGTTCTATTATTTCTTTTATATTTGAAGTATCAACTTGTAACAATTTGCATTTTTCTTAATGAGAATCTAATCGTTGGTTTTCTATCCAAAAAAAAGTACAACAAGGACCTTGTTTTTGCTATTGTTGTTAAGCCTAAATTCGCTTAGCCCTTTATAATTTTATTTATGTCAATTTCGTTACAGTCTTATGGTCTCTGTTACTTGCTGTATGAATTGTGCAGCGTTGGTTATTGTTAGTTGTAGCCTATTTCTTTGTGGTTTTTAGTTAATCTATTTTAGATTATGATAGGTTGAATTGCGGTGCACTGTCTCAATTAGCCATACGCTTTCATACTTGCTTTATGTCGTTTTTTACTTATAATGCAACCTTCATGAATGAGTGAAAGGCTTATTTTTAGGGTTGTCACTCCTCATCCTCATTTTCTTTTACCATGAGAGCTTATATTCTAGATACTTTTATCTAGTTCTATTATTTTTCAACTTGTAACAATTTACATTTTTCTTAATGAGAATCTAGTCGCTGACTTTCTGTCCAAAAAAAAGTATGACAAGGACCTTGTTTTCGCTATTATTATTAAGCCTAAATTCGCTTTGCCCTTTATACTTTTCTTTATGTCAATTTACTCCCTTTATGATTATATCCAAACTAAATATTGATGTCTTTTTAATATGTTTGACCATCCTCAATTTAAAAATATTATTTAGAAACAAAATTATAGAAATTAAATAATTTTACATATTTATTATAAAGCTTATTCAATACTCTACAGCTTTATCTCTAAAGTGGATCTTCGTTTATAATTTAGTTAAGAATGTTGAAAAATATAACAATTATAATTTAGTCTTAGGTAGCATGGGACTATACCAATGTTTGATTGCATCTTAGGGCCACTTGGGCATAAAAGGTTTACCTTTAATTACCACCAAATAACTCGTTATTTTCATTAATTATAAAACTAATCAATCTAATTAATTCATTATCTCGTGCCGCGAAGTTTGCGAGAACAGCTCATTTATTAGAGTCGACTTGACCGACGGTGGTGGATGACTTAAACCATCTTACTTTATTTCAAGTGCTAACCATCCAATATTCCCACTTCCATAACTCGGCCAATATCATCCACTCATTTGAGCTCTTGAAATTCAAGAAGAGGTCAAGTCGATGGATTATTTGACTAGATATATTTAAATAATATATTTGCCAAAAAAATAAATAATCCTATAAAATGACAATAAAGTCCCCAAATTGATTATACTTTGTTAAATTTCCAACACTTGAGTTGACTTCTTCTCACCCATGTTCAAACTTTGCGCACCCACATGATCGCAACTCTCCAACCACATGAATAATTGACTTTATAAACATAGGATTGTTATGAATCATATCTTATATTTACTTATTTTTATAATTTGCATTATGGCTTTCAGTATTTAAACATGCTGACTTTATTTTAACTAATTAATATCGATAAAATTATTAAAATATTTTTTTATAATTTTCTCTCATTTTCTATATCCCTTCCTTCACCCGTCTTCTCCACCTACCTTTTCATTATCATCATCATCGTCACCACCGCTATCGCCGTCACCTTTCTTCATCTTTTCCCTTTCCCCTCTTCCTCATTTTCTTCTTCTTATTTAAGAAGAGAAAATTAGGATAAAAAAGACAGAAGTAATTTAAGTATTTATAATTTATTTTATAAACTATAATATAATATTTTTTTTTCTAATACCGTCTTCAAAAACGGGTGTGAATAACATATAAGTAAAATATAAGGTGTGATTTATAAAAATTTCTAAAAATATATTGGAGTAGTTGATGTCTTAATAATTTAACTCTTAAACAATTTATTTATCTAGCAAATTATTTAGGGAAAGCCTAACAAACTCTCTAAGAGAAAGCTTATCTAGTCTGCATCATGTGATAAAGACATTAAGGAAAAAAAAGGAGGGAAATTAGAGCTCCAGCTAAGTCTAAAGGAGTTATAACAAACTAATAGGCTAAGCCTATTTGACTTAATTTTGATTGGATAAGTGCATTATAAATTGTTATTATCCTGAGGATAAACTCCAATGGTGATCAAGATAAGTGAAGCTCCATTAAACAACTGCAATGATGCATTCACTATAGTACCAGTCAAACTAATCTATGAACAAATTTAAATTATTATTATTTTTCTATGTTGATTGAGTGTCATCTTAAATTAGGATTAGATCTTATTTCATCCTGATCCAAGTCTAAGCTCTACTGAAAAATTCCAAATTGGGATTTTTTTTTTATTTTCATTTTTACATCTTGAATTATGTACTTATTTAGGTTTGCTTAATGCAATTTTTAATTATTTTCCTTTTCCAGACTCTTTCAGATTATTTGTTAAAATAATAATATTTTCATGACATACTAACCCCTTAATTATGTAGCACTTTTAAAGTGCCGATTCTATTAATTATTCATTAAAAATATATCATGCGATCAATTTTAGGATTTTGATGAACTAATTTACTCTTATTTTAGAGAAAAGAAAGAGAAAAATTGAGGGTAGGATGGTTATTTGATATTATATAATTAAAAAAAATAAAAAATATTACAAGAATTAAATAAGAGGATCTACCTTAAAAATAGGCTAAAGTTCGAGATCTATTATTGGGCCTTTGTATGAGCCGAGCTTTACTTGGCCCACAAAGCCTATTGTGTTACTTTCGCAAACACCTTCAAGACGCTAAATTCTGAGTTAGTTCTATCTCGGCGATGGAGGCTACCCAACCTCTCTTCCGTTCCGACCAGGTAAAAGCCTAAACCCCATCATTCCTCGGGTTCCTTCCATTGCTTAGTTTAGCTTTGCGGTGTTCGATTTGATGTAGTTTTCCCTGGTTGCGTAGGTTGTCGAACAGCATAAGGTAGCAGTGGCGATGGAGAAGCAGGAGGAGAGAAGTGGCACGGTCACTCTATGCCTTCCATCTCTCTCCGAGGACGACTCTTTGTACCCAGAAAAGAGAGTACGAACTAGTTGTTTGCTTACTGCGAAGAAACCCAACTTCTTGTTCTGTAAAAAAAAATCTTTTTTATTTTTCCTTTATTCTTGCGTTTTGCTATTTAGAGAGAGAGAGGAAAGGATGCATCATTTGAATCACAAGAAGGTGGAGAGGTAGAAATAATGATAATTATAGTTTATAAGTAGAAGTGTGATTGAGGACACTTTTGATGTGGCAATTATGCTACTTCTCTATTGACAGTGTGAAGTGTTAATTTTTTGTTTCAGTTACTAAAATTTTGTTAAACTGCAGAGGCTATTAGAAGTTAGGAAACTTAATCACATATTTCAAGTGCCAGTTTCGTCCTCTACAAGTGAGGTACTGAAAATATTGAATCAGACAGTCCAAGCTGCTCGGATACTGTACATGGATGAGGTAGTAAACATTTTTTTTTTGACTCTATTTTTTTCTACAAGTTTTTAATCAACATACATAGATTTAAATTTGTTTTCATAGATGTCATAAATCTAATTAATTATTTGGCAGCTGGAACTGTATTTCGCAGGAGATGATGATTTTGGTCCATTCAGCCCCAGGAATGAACTTGAATCCCTTAATTTAGTACTTAAGATTGTAAACTCCATGCTCTCTACTGGTAATGGAGATGCAACAGAAGTTCTGCAAAAGTTACAGGATGCTATGGTTGCTATGGTAAAATCTGTGGGAGAGCAGAACCTTGATGACATGATTGCTCAAAAGTCCAACACTGATGCTGAAGATACGCTTCTGAAATGGGGAGAACGTCACGGCGTCAGAACAAAATTGAAGATAGCATGTGAGTCTACATTTTTATGCCCACAATTCGTCATAGAAAATTGCAACATATGGTTTCTCAAGAAATGGGCACATTGGGGTTGCGGTTTTAAACCAAGAAATTCATCTTTGTAGTCTTCAGTTTCAATACATTTATTTGGTTAAAGTGGTTCCTTGGGATATCTTATGATTAATAGTCATGCTTACAGCAGTTTGCTTTAGTGAACAAAGTTCTTCTGTGCATCAATATTAGGTTGGCTCAATACAAGCATTACATTCATCACTATTGATATAAGCATCTGCTCAGGGGGTCACTTCAGTATTTTGCACCTCACAATGACCAGGTTGAATGTGAGGAGAGATGCTGCAATCATTTTGAAATGGCATTAACTTAGCAAGCAGTGTCAAGCAAAAGGATGGAAACAAGGATACTGCAAAGTCAACAACTCCTGATAGGTCATAAACCACGTTATTCTGTCAATATGGAAAAAGAGAGCATGTTAGATCATGCAATAACATTAAGTAATTGCTAGAAAGGACAAGTATTGTAAGCTTAACAGCCTATTAGTATGAAGTCCATGGAGGCATGCGCCGTACAACATGTGATTTTTACATAAACCACCAGGCAATAAATTTCATAAACTAAGATGCCCCATGTTTATGAACTCATAAGGATGAAACTAAATAAGGGCAAATTAATATTTCTCTCCAGCTTTCTTACGTGAATATGAATATAAATACAGAAATTATTGATACTTATGTCATGCTCCTGCTATCAAAAAATTGATACTGCTTAGTTTAGTTTTTGAAGGAGCTGGGAGAGGGGCAGTAGCTTCAGAAGATATGAGAATTGGTGATGTTGCTCTGGAAATCCCGGAATCTCTTATCATATCTGAGGACCTTGTCAATGAAAGTGACATGGTATGCTCTTAACATATAGCTGTCATCTAATACTTCTTCAAAGTTCATCAAAAAAATGCATTGGATTAGATTCCAGGCTATATAGTATGGCCTTTTGAGTTAAGTACTGATAACATATTTCACATCGGTCAAGTGTTTAGTGGTTTACCAGTTTGTGGACTTATTTAAGTAAACTGTTTTTATGTTTATGTTCATGGTATTATTGAAGGAAATGCTAATTTCTGATAATAAATTATTCTGGGAAGTAGTGGGAACCACTTAACTTTTAGCTTCCACACCTGCTGAGAAACTGATACTTATTACTCTCTATACCATGTTTACAGTTTAATGTATTGAAGAACTTGGATGGTATTACCCCAGAGACAATGTTACTGTTGTGGAGCATGAGAGAGAGGTATAATTCCTGTTCAAAATTCAAGGTTTACTTTGAAACGCTTCCTGAAGAATTTAATACAGGTATTTTATCTAGATTCAGAATAAATTTTTGCCAGGTTACAATGTTAGCCTTGTACAAAAAAGCACTAGTAAACACATTTAACAAATTCTACTTTATTGGCATTTTCAGGATTGAGTTTTGGAATTGCTGCACTTGCTGCATTAGAGGGAACACTGCTGCTTGAAGAAATAATGCAAGCTAAAGAGGTGATATGGCCTTACATTCTTTTTTCTATATACCATGAGGAATCAATCAGAGTTTTAGCTTGAGAAGTTTTCTTATGTTTTCTTTCAGCATCTGCGCCAGCAGTACAGTGCATTATTCCCCATGTTATATACAGACCATCCTGATATATTCAAACAAGAGCTGTACACATGGGATCATTTCCTATGGGCTTGTGAACTATGGTATTCTAACAGCATGAAAATTGTTTTCACTGATGGAAAATTGAAGACTTGCTTGGTTCCTATTGCTGGGTTTCTAAACCACTCGGTTTGCTTACTCAACTTCTAGATTCTTTGGGGATATGTTGAGGTTTTTCTCTTAATTTCAGCTTTTATTTATCTTTTGTTGCAGTTGTTCCCACACATTCTTCACTATGGTCGAGTTGACCCAGCAACAAGATCTTTGAAGTTCCCCTTATCAAGACCATGTGAAGCAGGGAAACAATGCTACCTTAGCTATGGAAGCCTTCCTGGATCCCATCTGATTACCTTTTATGGTTTTCTTCCAAAAGGAGACAACCTTTATGATATTATACCTCTAGGTAATCTTCTGTTACTAATTGTAGGGGACTTGTTTACTCAATGATGTGCGTGCTGCTGTGGTCTTGACACTGGAAATGAAGGTGTTTGCTATTTTTCTTCCTTTGATAGTATCTTACTAGTTCTGTGCAGATTTTGATGACCCAAATTCCGAGGATGGTAATAACCCCTCATCGTCGGCAGAAGCTAGTAGCGTTTCTCATATGGTGCGAGGAACATGGCTGTGCAAAAGTGATAGGCCTAATACTTATGGCCTGCCTTCTCGGATGCTGGCCCATCTGCGTACTGTTTTGAATTGTGATCATACTGAATCCCCTGCAGAGATTTCTGGAAATGATGTAAGGTTCCTTTTTTATCTTTCTGCATAAAAAACATCCAAGAATTATATACTCTGATCTGCTTGAGATTCTTGTGGTCTGAAACAATGTTTGGCTTGATTTTTTTTTTTCTAGTTCTTTTGGCTTAAAGGCCCCAACTAATTCAATTTTTATCTCTCATCAGTTTCAGGAGAATGAAAGAATGGTGCTTGAAACGATTTTGTCCATTTTCATTCCCATGCTGGAAGGATTAGGTGAATCAGATGATGCTGATCGGTAACATCACATACTTAACCTGTAACATGTGTCGTTGCTTAAATGCATACTAGGCCAGGCGATAGGGCCTATATTTAAATTTAGAGCAATGATTTGATACAAACCAATTATATTAAAAAAAATTCAAATTCATCTATTGGTAAATTAAAGGGGTATATAAGACAATTTACATACATGACTTGAAAATAGAGGGTGTAAATCAGATGAAACAGTAGGATATTATTTTGTAAATATTTCATGAGAAGATAGGGTTCAAATTATAACTAGTAAAAATTTAGGATGTAAACTAAAAAACATGACAAAAGTGGGGGTGTTAATGAAATTTTTATTGACTTGTGATTTGTTATTACATTTTATCTTTCTTAAAAAGAGATCATCTAAGAGGGAGAAATCGAACACGACTAATTTACCCATACAAATTAAAAGAGTGACCGATACTTTCGGTTAATTTAATTTTATATTATTTAATCCGAACCGCTGGATTAGAAGAGAAATTTATGGTTATTATTGAATAATTTGTTTTATTGTTAAAGGGCAAACTCCAGTTGGGATTTAAACATGGCTATGGACTACAAAGATCTGCAGAGAAGGATAATTTCTTCTATCATAGAATCTTGTACTTCTGGTTTGAAGACGCTGGAAGGCTAGTTAGAGTGCATGAAGCTTATTTATTTCTGCCAACAAACCTTTTCTTCGAGGTCAGACTTGATCATTTCGAAGTTTGTATATCGCATCAATTGCTTGAGTTCTGATCCTTCCTTTTCATGAACAGAAAGGATGTAATCTGAGTATTCAAGTATTGCAATTAATGATAAAGTGGAGCACCACATGAAACTTGGTAGCCCAATTGTCTCATTATATCACCTATCACGACTATGAAAAGTGTGATATCTCTTCTCCAACAGCCTCTTCTATCACTGCTAGAAACAGGATAGGATCATGTTCTAATTGTACAACTCTCTGCTCTAGGATCAATCAAGAGCAGATGTAACTGCGAAGAAAGTTCTGTCTCACATTGCAAGTTTTTTCATTTAAATTGCTTCTCATTGTTCTCAGAATCTACATCGCGGTGCAGGAAAGCAATGTTTGAACTAAGTTTGCAGGAATTGTCATTTGTAAGTTATAATGTGTGTTTTCATTCTCTTAATTTGCGACATGTGGCCCTTCTTAATGTTTGTATTTCCAGAGTGTAACAAACACAGAGAGGGTCATGTTCTAATGGTATAAACCTCTGTTTGTTTGTCAGAAAAATCCCTCTTTGTAGTATTAAGATTTGATATGACTCTGGGGAATAGAAGTGTCATATGGCAAATTTCTTTTCTCGTTATTTTCAAAACCTACCTTTTGATGCAAAGAAAAGCAACCTTTGAACTAATTTTGCAGGAATGACTTCATCTGGTAACTGATGCTCATCTTTTCCTCATTTTCCTTCAACTGGTCCAATGAGGAACAGCAGATCATCTGTAGCTAAGTTTTTCCAACCAGTGTATTTGGCAGCTCATTAAGAGTGGTAAGCCAATTAAACTATTTTGTATTTTTTTCATTCATAATTTAACGTTTCTATTTTAGTGTTTTTGATCAAATTAGTCTTTTCAATTTTTTAGGCATAGAGTACATTTTAAAATTTAAATACAAACCTGATATATTTTGTTATTATTAAGGCATCATTCATGTCAGCGATTTTGTAATTCACTTAAGTTTTAAAATAAATTAGATACGTAATAAAAAAAAACTCTATTTTATTCTGGGTCGAGTAATTCAAACATTAGATTTGTTTATACCCCAAAGTATATTATATAATATGCAAGAATAATTGGTTATGTTTGCGTATATAAACTAAATTGCCATAAAACAATAGTACTGTTAGGAAATGAACTAGGATTCGTGCGGGGCTCGTATATGCAACTAAGCACCTTAATTTAATGAATTAATGGTGAAGAAGAGGAGGAGGAAGAAGAATCTGATGATAATTTAAGGATGGTAAGAGTAAGAGGAGGATATCTACGAGCGGGGAAGTTTTCGGGCACTTCAATGTTAGCAAAGCTTTTTCGTTGCCGACTTTCCAATTATCACTGGGTCCCCACAACGAGGTGAGTGGGCGCCGCACTTCTCTCAACCGTCGCCGTTCCTTGTCGGCGTAGTTCCCTGGAGTCACGACGACGAGAGTTCGAGAAGAAGATAGATAGTTAGCAAGGTAAAGGAAAGGGTGGTAGTTCCTTGTACGGCTCTCTCATTGCTCTCTTTGGGTTTCTTTAGCTCATTTGGAAGGCAAGCATACGGAAGTCTCTCTCGGTGGAATTGGGTTCTGAAAGCGCTCTTGGAGAAGCGAGTCTGCTGAGGATTTTGTGGGTTTTGATGGCAGTGATTGGTACCTCCTTCGATCAATGGCAGAGAGATGCGTTCTTTTCCGCGGCGGAGGAAGTCCAGGAATCTGCGGATAAGTAAGTATTTGATTGTCTTTTTAATTGGATTTTATGATGTGGGTCGTTAAATTTGTGATTTTGATAAGAAATTTGTAGCTTCCTTAGATCAAATTTTGGGGGGGTTTTGATTCTTTCTAATTGCATCCTCATTCCTTCATCCGATATGTTTCAGAATGGTGTCTGTGTATAGAATGTGGATGCGTGATCGAAGCAACGGTGTTGGTTCAGAAGTTTTCGATGAATTGTGTAGAGACCTTCACATTGCTTTCGGCACTGCCAAGTGGCAGGTATGTATGTATGTATTTTTACTTTATACTATCTCCCGTTGCATCGTAGTACTGATGCTTACATTTCTCTATACAGTTGGAGGAGTTTGAGAGGGCTGTCAAGTTGAGTCATAAGGAGAATAAAGTTACAGTCATTAGGCGCACACAATTTGTAGCTGCAATAAGAGACCAAATTTCCCATATAGAGAAGGTGTTGGATGATTCTCTCATTGAGGAAGGGAAGGAAGCAATGTTCCACTGGGTAAAATTAGAAGAGGTAGAGCGAGATGAGCTTGCAGCTTTCCTCTCTGCAGCTCCACAATCTTCGCCAAAGTTAAAGAATACAGATGCTAGTTCTAGTAAGAATACATCAAAACCAGTAATTTTGTCGCATGCCATGGATGGTTATAAGGATGCACTTGCTGTTAATAAAGATGTGAGATATGAAGTAGCACCGAGAGAAGTTCAGGAAAATGATGAAATCTGCACTCAGGTGGAGCAGTTATATGACCAGAAAAGAACTTTGAGTCATGGATATGTCTGTGATTGGAAGATAGCAATTGCTGATGAGGGTGATGCAGATGGAAAATCAAATGAGAAAAGGTCAGAGATGTCAAGTTGTGCATCTAATTCATTTGGTGTTCTAAGAAGGACTGAATTTGTGACTAAATCAAAATGGTTTGGGAAGTTCAACAGTGACGAACACCGTCAATTGAGATATAAGCTATCAAAATATCTTAGATTTAAAGGAGTTGCTCTACTTACACAGGTAAAACTTTTTTAACCAGCAACACCATCGTACTCAATTCTAGAAGTTTGTGAGTTTTATTACTCTAGTTGGCTTTTTTTATGTCCATCGATGCTGTTTATCTTCTTTACATACAGATCTTATGGTGCTTCAAGTTTGTGTCAGTTGATTCAAGTTAACTTCAAAAATTTCTGTCCTACAGTGCAATTTGTTAATTTTGACTGATCCATCGCTAAAATATATTTTTTGCAGCTTTATGTCATATTGTTTTTTGTTAATGGAGGATCCGGAATGATCTCTATATTCTTCATTATATTTTTTTCTGATTATCTATGGCACTCCTTTGTTACTCCAAACACTTCTCAGTATGTTGCTTCTTTTGTGCTTTTCAAGGGGTTCAACGGGCTAACTGGAAGAAGCAGGAGTTGCTTTACTAGTTGGAAGGATGGATCTAATTTTTCTGGTGCTCAAAATCTTCCACGAAGAGTTAATGCGCTTGAATGGCAGCATATACTGGGCTTTCAACGTCACATGCAGTTTGGTCGTTCTTTTCAGATCACTTTGCTGCTTATCTCGAGCATTATTCTGCTCGGTGAGTTTCATAACCTTCTCTACTAATTTGTTCAGCAAGGGGGGTAACTCAGAATATTTACTTGTCAAAATGAGAAGGTTTTCCAAAGTGACAAGTCATGTTCTGTATCTGGTCTCAGAATGGTGATACACAATAGGCCCCTCTTATAAGTAGTTCCTTATGTTCCATGGAGCATTCTAATTTGCCAGAGTGGCAGAGTACAACTTCATGTTGAATATGCAGGATATAACAAACACACTTGGGAATTTCATTTGTTGATCTGGTTCCCATAATCCTATGCATTCATTAGATAAGCGGCAATACTTGGTAATACAAGTTATTAATCATTACAACATACAATTGGCTGCCTTCTATACTTCTCATTAGGAAAGTAAAGAGTAACTCTGCCTTTAGCTATTACTCCATATCTAGAATTTGGATACAGTTTCTCATTTCAGGTAGTAACATTGATACCAAATCCTGTCTAACCAGTAGATCAAGGTGCACCCTGATTTCTTCTTGAACTTAGCTGAAATATGGGAAGGACTTACAGTAGTTGATCCATCAATTAGAACATGAAGTTCTCCTTCAGCTGTTGGCATTTTAGACCTGATATTTCTAGACTTGGTTTTATTAAACTATGTCATACGATGATTTGGAACTTATCATCAATTAGCTCTTTATCGTAAAAAGTGGAGCGATGCAAGTTTTTGCATGAACTGAGAAATAAGTTAATACTGAGAGCAGTTGAATGGTTTACTACATGAGCTTTCTTTATGCTAATTGAGAAGCTCCTGATGTGTTTGCAGTGCCATTTGTTCTCTGCTCAGCATGATGGAGCTTTCCAGGGCACTTCTAGCAGAGGAGGTAATTGATCTGAAAGCCTGAGAAATTCTTGCTGGAATGATGATGACGGCGACGATTGATTCTTCAACCAAATTACGCAGACTTGTCAAATTTGTACCTGTATCCGACGATGCTAGATCGTGTCAAATTGAGCATGACATTCATTTTCGTCGTTCTTGAAAACTAAAACCCAGCAATTGTAAAAATTTAAGCTGGTTGTTGGATGCGAAATCAGGTGAATCAGATCAAAAGAGCCTGTAGAAATATGCAATTGGTTAATACTCATATATGCAAATAAAGCAAGACTATTCTCAATTGATCTATTTACTACTGCCAAAAGCTTATATCATGGATAGAGAACTATACATTGGTAGGTAATAAAAATACAATTTCTCATATGGTATAAGATGAAATTGTTGGGTTTTTTTTTCTTACTGAATAAAAGAAAACCATTGTAAGCAATTTATAGCGACAAGATAAATTTTTTGTTAAAAAATGCGGTAGTTATTATGATATTTTGAATGTTCTTTTATGGTAATTATGTAAAAATCTCTAAAACAAGTATGCAAAGGAAACAGTGGTATTTTTTGTCATATTTTTAATGGTTTGCTAGCTTGGAGGTTTATTTATGCACAAAATTTAAGGTTTGAGAGGTATGAATTTGCAAATATTAACTCCATAAGAGTATAACGGTAAATAAGTGATTGTAGAAGGGTACACATTCAAGAAAAACACACCACTCGAAAACCTCAATCCGCGTACTATCATTCCAACCAATCAAATAAATATGATCACGTCTCGCGGATCGCTTACCGATCGAACGGCTGAGAGTAGACCTAAATGTCTATAAGTAAGAAACGAATCGGGCTCCAATTTCCAAAATCATCATCCAAATTCCCCAAACCGAGCTAGGCTACAGAGAAAGGGGAGATGTCGGGGCGTGGTAAGGGAGGGAAGGGTTTGGGGAAGGGCGGCGCGAAGCGCCACCGGAAGGTACTCCGCGACAACATCCAGGGCATCACGAAGCCGGCGATCCGCCGTCTCGCCCGCCGTGGTGGCGTGAAGCGGATCAGCGGCCTCATCTACGAGGAGACGCGCGGCGTCCTCAAGATCTTCCTCGAGAACGTCATCCGCGACGCCGTCACCTACACCGAGCACGCCCGCCGCAAGACCGTCACCGCCATGGACGTCGTCTACGCTCTCAAGCGCCAGGGTCGTACTCTCTATGGTTTCGGTGGTTAGTCCGCCCTTGTTTAGATTGTTGGGTTTCTGGATCTAAAGTTGTATGTACGAAGAAAGGGGGAGATTAGGAAGAGGGCTCCTTGGTTTTCTTTTTGTCCTAATGTTAGTTTTAGACGATGTAATCTTCTCGGTAAGAGATATTAATGAATTTTTTTTCATGAAGTTCTCTTTAAATTTATTTTTTCTTCTGAATCGGACTTTGTGATCTTTAATAATTTCCATGGGCATTCTAGTGCACACAGCTTCTGTTCCCAAACATTGAACTTTTATTGAGCAGTGTGATTTAACGATTTTTTTAATAATAATTTGCAATATAAATATGTTCTAAAATCTTTTCTTCTTAAAAGATGAAAATAAAATAATTCTTTTAGGGAAGTAATTGAATTATATCTTATCAATTTTTGTGTTTGGGATTTGACTTGCTTAATGAATAAATGAGCTAAACATGAGCCATAATTTGAAATAAAAATATAATCTAGATAATGAAGTTGAAGGTGAACAAAGGCTTACGCTTCGTTTACTACTTTAAGAATAAGATTAACGTAAAAATAGATAATTCTTTTTTATTAATTTTAAAATAATTTTTTAAGTGTTAATGTATATTATAAAATATAATTTTAATTAATAATATTTATTTTTTACAATATAGTTATTATAATATTTAACTGTTATTTTAAAATAAAAAAATTATTGCGAAAATAAACAGGGGCTTAGAGCATTGAGCAGTGAGCAAGTGTTGGACTAGATATGATTTATATACATATATAATGGCTAAAACTGATTGGTAAATTATAAGGTACATGATAAATTATATATAAAATCTTAGTATTATTCAGTATCTAGTATTTAATGTAAATTCATATTAATTTCTTCAAATTAATTATTATATTTTATATTAAATAATAGATTATAAATATACTTACTTTATATTTAAAAGATATGGAAAAGTTATTATACACGAATAAAACGAGAACTAGATCTTTTGTCCTATAAATTTATAAGTTTAAATCTAGCTAACTAAGCTTAGTTTTAAACGAGTTAACTTAGCTCATTAAGCTAAATGAACCGAACTTACTCCAGTTTATTTTCAAGTCGTATATGAGCTAGGATTTAAGTTTGATTTGTGTTCAAATTTATTTTCAAAGCCCAGCTCCGGTTGATTGACATCGTTAGCATTTGAATCTTTTTAAGTTTTATTTATTTAATATAAATTTATAGAAATGCTTTTATTTGGAATGCTATAATATATTTAACTAATATACACCTTTATTTTGCGTTTAATCACTTTATTCCCGAAGGAAAACTGAAGCCGGTGAGATTTAAACTGGATCCGAAAACTAGCCAACCGACTTGTGATAGAAACTAAAGGCCCAGGCCCAGGCCTAGATCTAACTTCAACTTCCCCCGATAGCTTTTACCTTCTTCTCGTATCGGTTCCCATTTCAGATCTGGAAGAGTTTTCACCTCTCAGATCCGCCATTGATCGCGAGAGAGAGTCGCCATACGAAACCCCTAGAGATCTCTCTTCTTCCCTGGATCGATCGAAGCCCTAAGTAGGTCCTCTCTCTGATGGCGTGCCTCGCCCTCGCCCTCCAGCCGAGCAACGGCCAAGACATCCTCCTCCAGACACGAGACTGGTTCCCTCCTGCCCGAGCCCTCGCCGCCCTCTCCGCCTTCCGCCATACCCGCCTTGCCCTCGCCTCCTCCTCCGCTGCCGCCGTCAAGTCACTGGCGGCTTCCTCGTCTCCGGCCACGGCCGCCGCCTCCGACGATCTCGACTCCTCGCTTGGGGATGACCCCCTCGCCGCCTCCAGCGGCCAGCTCGTCGTCGGCGTGGAGTCCAAGTACCGCGTGGTCTACCGCCTCGTCAATTCTATCTACGTCCTCGGTGTCACGACCGCCGATGACCACGCCCGCGCCGCCACCAACGTGTTCGACTGCATCAACACCGTCAACCAGGCCGTCAGCGTCGTCGTCGCCGCCTGCCGCGGCGTCGACGTCACCCCTGAGAAGCTCAACCGCAAGTACCCGGAGGTCTACATGGCCCTTGACATCGTCCTCCGCGGCGTCGGCGCCGTCCGCCTCGCCGCCATCCTCTCCACCATCCACGGCGAGAGCATCGCCAAGATGGTCTCCTCCGCCCCCGACGCCGAGTCCCGCGTCCGCGGCGCTGACTCCTGGGCCGGGGCACACGAGTCCCTCGCAATCGAGCGCCACGCCACCCTCGACGCCTTCTCTGGCGCCGTCTTCGAGCTCCCCTCTGAGACCCTAGCCGCCGGAGATGAGGTCGCCTCCGCCATCGCGCCTGCGATTGCGGAAGAACAGCAATTGCAGAAGGATAACCAAGCTGAAGAGACTCCCGAGGAGAAGGATCCGTTTGCTGCTAGCGAGAAGATCAACAAGCCGGAGGAAGCCTTGGTTGGAGGTTTCAAGAAGACCAAGGATCCCGCTTCTGCCATCGCGGACCCCACGGCTGCCCTTGCTGGGCTCGAGGTCACGTCACTACCTCCGGCGGAGGCTACAAAGCCTACCTTCATCGGGGTGGAAGGTTTTGAAGGGGAGTACGGCGGGATCGAGTTCGGGAAAGAGGAGACCTCTCTCTCCGAGGCTTTTGAAGGCTTCAACACAGCGTTCGGCGGTGGCCTCGATGCCTCTGAATTCGTCACAACAACCAAGAAGGATGCTAAGACGCCGGAATTGATCGGTCTTGAGCTTCTCGCCACGAGCCAGAGCCCCGCTCCTGCGTCTACTGCCGCTGCTGGAGCAGGTACACCGCTAGAGAACCTCTTAGTATCCAAGACTCCAGAGATGACAGATCCGGAAATGTACATCTCGGAGGAGCTCAATGCAGAGTTCAGGGAATCACTGCTGGCCCGCGTGGGGTTGAAAGGCACCATCTTTTTGAAGACGCTGCCGCCAAAGAAGACTGAGGGGAAGGAGACGGAGTTCTCCTTTCGCCTTGAGGGCACCTCTGGCATTAAGAGAGCCGTCTTGCAGAGCTCTTGTGTCAGCAGCCTAGAGAATGGGCTCTTCCATGTAAGGACTCCACCTAAGGAAGAACCCATCCCAATTATGAAGTATAGCCTGCAGCCGAGGTTCACGCCGCTGCCTCTAAGGCTTCGTCTTGTGAAGCGACATACTGGGACTTTGCTTTCAGTGATGATACAGTACGCTTCTAATCCTGAGTTGCCTGCTCCGTTGACTAATGTGACTTTCATTATGAAGCTACCCGTTGACCCCACGCTCCTCAACGTGTCGCCTAAGGCTGTTCTGAATCGAGGGGAGAGGGAGCTCATGTGGCACATCCCTGACATTCCTCTGAAAGGTCAGGCAGGCAGGCTGAGGGCACGGATGCCAGTTGACAAGGACTCAAAAGAAGGTGGACTTGAAGTTGTTGGTATGGTGAAATTTTCTGCTCAGACGGCAACCACCTTGTCTGGTGTCTCTCTTCGGCCGGTTTCTGATGGTATTGTGCACTTTAACGAGGTTAGCCATACATACGCTAGTGGGAGTTACTTGTGTACTTGATCAGGCTCTTGTTTTGTTTTATGTTAACCTGCACTATCAATCTTTGCACACTTGTTTCTTATTCTCTTGGAGTGGTGTATGTAGTGATATTGGTTCCTGTCTGGATGGCCTATAATTCTTTTTTCCTCTGGTTCGCTTTTCTTTGTCGTGGTGTGGTTTACGTCCTTCAATGAACAGATTGGTTGATCAGAAGATCCGTCCTTTCTTCAATATATGTTTTAATTTTTGGGAGTCAAGGAATCCACGTCAACTATGAAATGATTCGGCTAATATGATTACTAATTACATTGTGCATGCAAATGCCATTAGCATAACGCTCAAATGATTTAGTAAATATGATTTGCTGTTATATTATGTATACGGTAGTTGCAGGATTATTGTAGTTTGTAGTTAGAAGGACTTGGCTTTACTTAGGTTGTCTTAACACAGCTTGACGTCTATCTGCTGTCGTTGAATTTTAATGTTTAATCAGAGATATATCTGTGAAATGTTGGCCATATTCTCAGGGTTATGCCAATTTCTGCTTCTGTTCATTCTCAATCAAATTGACTGTCATCATCTTACTCATTCCTCCTATTATAATTTTGAATCTTTAGTTTATATCTCTCTTAAGGTCAGTATTAATGTCTTTTGGCATCTATAAGCTTATGTTGTTTGAAACTTGTTCATTTCTGGATGTCCGAGATTAATTTTGACTACTTTATGTTTGATATTGCCTCCAATATATTTGGATCATGTGCAAGTGAGACATATGGGAAAGGTAGATTCAAGATTGTACCCAAGTGTTAAAGGGCCTTTGGTATTTGTTATTTGGGAGATAGAGAAGGTTCCAAGGCAGGTTTCTGCTGCTTCTTTAAGCTATGGTTGGCAGGAGACTAGATGAGGATTGATGGATTGGTGTCTTAAGAGCTTAGAAGGTTAGGTTAGTATGCAATTAATGCTTGAATTTAGACACAACTTTGTAAGAATATTTTGGGTAATTAACTTACCAGTCAGCAGCACAGACTAGAAGAAAGGGCAGAATATATATTATGAACTTTTGAGAATTAAAGTTACTAGGTAGATCACTTCTAGGCAGCAAAAGATCTGGAAAAGGTGATTATTGCTTCTTATATCCTAAATTCAAATATGTAATACCTGTGGGGTATGAGGAGAATTAGAGGTTTCAGATTGATATTGCGATAACATCATTGCCATTGTCAATGTCCATAGCCTGAGATTTTTTTTTTTTTTCTGGTATTAAAATTTGCTTATAGTAGGCACATACTTGGGTTAATTATGCCCTGGGAATTGGACTTTTAAACATTAAAAGGATTAAGAGTTGTGAGAGTTGATGTTATTTGCCTTCCACTTATTGCTGAACTCTGGTAGTTATTATATGAAGGTTTTATTCCGTGAACATATGCAGCTTGGTAAATCTACAATGTGCTAGGGATTTGCAGATAACCTGCAGATCTCTCATTCTACAGTTCCACAAAACTTAAATGGGTTAATTTTTTCTTCCTCTTTTTCCTTTTGAGTCAGCAGTGTATGCCCTTCATCATGATATTAGGCACATTCTTGGTGCATATGTAATTTATTTATGCAGGTCAATTTGCTGGAACAAGGATCCCGAAGGTGAGGTGCTTTCCCTTTTCTCATCAATTATGTTGTAAGTTTGACATGGTTATATCTCTAGTCTTAAATTAGATTGGAGAAATGTTTAGACTTCAGATGTGATACTTCAGTCCTTTTCATCCTCCATCTTGTCTCAACTTTTTTTGCTCATACCATTCATTGGGCTCTTGCCTCTTCTACTACGCAGGTTTTAATGAACATAATAACTAATGTGAATATTATTTGTTGAATCTTATGTGATATCTAATCTTACATTAATGAGATCATTTGAGTATTTGTAAGACAAATAGTTGACATAATTTAGGCATTTATATTCCATAACTTGTGAAGTGGGCATTCCCAGGGATTTCTTATAGGCTCATTGGTCTTGCATTGCACTGGCTTGGTGTAGAACCTTGTCAACTCACCTGGACTAATATGAATCAAATAAAATCCTTCCTGAAGGGGAAAAGGATCTTTGACAATCAAGCATCAGCTTACTTTAGCTAGTGACACATGAACAGGATGCCACTATAACAACAGAAAATGAAATTAAATTAAATGGCATAAAATAAAACTTAATTTCTCTTCATGAAAAAATATATAAAATTGAGCATCCTCAATGTTATGTTATTCCACACCACAAAAAAAAAAAAAAATATATATATAGCTCATTGAAATATTCTTTCATTTGAATCTAGCTCTGTACATAGTAACACAAATACCTTGTTAAGAAGTCTCCTACTATTTCAATCTATACCTATAATTGTGCATTCCTAAATTGCATCCACTGTACAGAATTAGGAACTATTCTCCTTCCTTCGAATAAAGCCCTATGGAGTATACCAACTAGAGAAAATTACGCCTTGGATACTTCCTATTCGGGTACGCAAATTCCAAATAAAAATAAAGGCCCGTCCCCGAAGTAATCTCCATTTCCCCGTGAATACGCCTCGAAGCGTGACGGAGCTAGTTGAAGTTTAACGGCGCCGTTACAACGGCGACGGTCTCCACTCCCTTGCAGCTGAGAGAACGGATCAACTTCCACGGCCCGCGTAGTCCTCCCGACGCCGGCGGCAGAGCCGTCACCGAGTTCCGTCGCCTCTGTCGACTTCTTATATCCCTCATCTCCATCTCCGCCGGTACCCTCACCGAGCCGAAAGCGAGGACGTACCACCTCGGGCGTGGAGCAGGATGAGCCGCCTCCGGTGACGATATCCCGGGCTCTACTTCCGAGACCTTCCCTAGCCTCCGGTACTCCGCCGCCGTACTCCGGCGGCGGCGGCGGACGTGCGATTTGGGCATGTGGGTATTACCCCTTGTGCGCGGAGGAGGCGAAGGAGCTCGGCAAGGGAGGACCTTCCCGCCGAAGAAGACGTCATCGGCCGTGCACATCTCCGACGGGTACCAGGGGACGTGGAAGAACGAGTCCGAATCACGAGGCGGCACGGCGTCGGAAGTGGAATGGGAGGTCATGAGCAACAGGCTCCTGGATGTACATCGTAAAGGGCAAGGTATAGGTCGTTTATATGGAGCTGCGTAAGGGGTATTTCTGGAATAGGGAAAAAAATTGCTTCTTTTTCACTTCGCTTCTAGAGGGAAAGGGGAAGGTAGCTTTGTCATCTCGAAGGTAACGGAATAGTCCGCTTTCTATGTCAGATTTCGGAAGTACGGACGCGGAAAAAACTTACCGACAGACTTTAATCCAAAAATAACGCGGTAAAATAAATAAAAATTTAAAAACCATTTAACCATAACAAAAGCCATGCATTAACTATTTTTTAATATATATTAGCCCCAAAAAAAATATACCTACTAATTTCGACATCAAAATTGGATTAAATTATAACCATTCTGAAGTTTTTAATCCAAACTACCTATTCATTACGCAATTTACTACCCATCCTCTCCTGAGTGGCTGTGGAAGCAAAGAGATTTGTTTTCCTTGATCGATTAGAACCCAAATACATTATCTTTAAGATATTAAAAGCGAGACTTATAGCACCCTGGTGGCAAGGCAACTTGAAGTTACAACAACGATAAAGAATCGTAGATTGCCACACAGCTTGGTGTAAAGCAAAGAGATTTTTGTGGTATAAAGCAAAGTACGCATCCATTCACTGCAAATCTCCATTTAAGATTGCATTAGGACTGTTCACAGAGGCATTTTGTCAAATGGGTTATGTACGAAGATAAGCATATCTCCATCATTCGATTTCATCAGCCATAAAGAGAGGGTAAAAAGAACAAGGAATACAAGAGCCCTAAAGTGCCATCTCCATTTGGTTGTCCTCCACTAACCCCCGAATCCGTAGAGGGTGCGGCCCTGGCGCTTGAGGGCGTAGACGACGTCCATGGCGGTGACGGTCTTGCGGCGGGCGTGCTCCGTGTAGGTGACGGCGTCGCGGATGACGTTCTCGAGGAAGATCTTGAGAACGCCGCGCGTCTCCTCGTAGATGAGACCGCTGATGCGCTTCACGCCGCCGCGACGGGCGAGGCGGCGGATCGCCGGCTTCGTGATGCCCTGGATGTTGTCGCGGAGAACCTTCCGGTGGCGCTTCGCGCCGCCCTTCCCCAATCCCTTCCCTCCCTTACCTCGCCCAGACATTTCTCAATCTCTCGCGCGCTCTCCTGCTCGATTTGGGGATTTTGGAATTCGATTTGAGAAATTGGAGCTCGATTCCTATGTTTATAGATGTCTGCGACTACTCTTAGCCGTTGGATTGAGGAGCGATCCGCGAGAGGTTATAATTTTTGTTTTTGGCCGTTGATTTACGAGGTCTTGCATTTGATTGGTGAAAGAGGAGACCGCGGATTCGAGTGGAAGGAGGGAAATCGTTTTTATTTAAAATTTGGGGTGTTCTTTTTGCGTGTTATACCCTTCTACAATCCCATATTGGCATATATATCCTTCTACAAAATCTTATATATATATATTTATATATAAATAAATGCACGTTTAAAGTTAAAATGTTTCGTTTTCACATAGATGCCCTCTAAAACCTTTGCATTATTATTATTATTATTTTTTTAAATGGCATAAATTAAAAAATAAAAACTTTCGATGGGTATACATGCTTGGTTTAAACGAATTTGAGTTGGGTGCGTGCCAAAAAATCTGTAGTTTGGATCTCAAATTTGACCCGACCCGACCCAAATATTATTGGATCCGACCCGTTACCATTAAACCATGCGCATATATAATTATAAATTACAAGAAGAAGACTTGGAAGGGAAAGCTGCGCCAAAAAGATCTCTCCTTTCCGCTTAGATCTAGCCATGGCGAATCCCCTCTCCTCCGCGACGGAAACCTCGCCTTCTAAACCCCTCATCACCCACGTTATCTTCGACATGGATGGCCTCCTCCTCGGTATTCATCTTTCCCCCCCTCTCTCTCTCTCTCTCTCTCTCTATTCGATAAAGAGTACAAGTAAAGATCTCTAAAAACTCATTTGCTTTTGTGGCGCTGATCCAGACACAGAGCCATTCTACACAGTAGTGCAGGAGAGGATCCTTGCGCGGTTTGGGAAGAAGTTTGATTGGTCCCTCAAGGCCAAGATGATGGGGAAGAAGGCGATCGAGTCGGCCCACATTTTTGTCGAGGAGTCCGGCCTCGATGGTCTCCTTACACCCGAAGGATTCCTTGCGGAGAGGGAGGGGATGCTGCAGGAGCTCTTCCCTACTTGCTTGCCCCTGCCTGGTGAGTTCTTTCATTAAGGATATCCAATTGGGTTTGTATTCTTGTTTTTTTTTTCTTTTCTTTTTTTCTTATTTGGTTTTGGATGGACGGGATTGTAGTAAAGTTTGAAATTTGGGGTGAGAGGAGGGAATTAAGTAATACCCATCTCCTAATTTGCAGAACAGTATGTGTTTTTGGCCGCTACTCCTCTATGGGAAATTATGATAATCATGATACTTTAGTTTGCATTTGTCAGTGGTTGAGAGAGATTTATTTTGCATGTCTTCTTTGTTGATGAGTACATCGGAAAAAAGAAATGGTCTTAAAAGCAATGTGTTTGATGTTCTTATTATGTTGTAAGACTTTGTGAAAGAAATCAAACAGCTTGATCAATGCTACTTGTTTCTCATACTGTCCATATGATATAGTATTCATGTAGAAGACACCATAATAGGCATTTGATTCGGCTCTTATTTTTATGAGATTGGCATCTGTATTGCTTGCTGTTGAAAGTTACATAAGTAGAATTCTTGCTCTTACAGGAGTAGAACGATTGGTCAGTCATCTTTGTGCAAATGGGATACCAATGTGTGTTGCGACTGGGTAATTCCTAATTCTTTGTCTTTAACTTTATGCAATTAATCAAATTATATGCTCATTGGTTATGTTCGTTTCCTATTTATACAATTTATCAACAGTAATATCATGACTTATAGTTTATCTGCAAGTTAAGTGCCTCGCTTAGTCTTATACAGGAAGCAATTCAATTCACTTATGGCTGTAGTCTTGCAGATCCTACAAACGACATTTTGAACTGAAAACACAAAATCATGGTAAAATTTTTGCTATGATGCATCATGTGGTTATGGGAGATGATCCAGAAGTGAAGAAAGGCAAGCCATCTCCTGATATATTTCTTGCTGCTTTAAGGAGATTTGAGGTACTAGATTTCTATATTTTTTTTAAACTCTACTTTTTGTTGTGAGACGAGTATTTGTTTGCTTAGAGGATATTGCACATGTGTTTAATCCATTTTCTTGTTGCAAAGGACAATGTGGATCCATGTAATGTCTTGGTTTTCGAGGATGCACCTTCAGGAGTAGCTGCAGCTAAAAATGCGGGGATGTAAGTAGCTTTTCTGGAAAAAATTTATAACATCTGTGAAGCGTCGCTTTCATAATTGTTTAGGTTTTTACATATATTACTTTGTTAATTATCTTCAGTCATGTGTACCACCACGAATGGATAAGGTCTAGGGTAGTGCTTAGAAACCAATTTCTTCTGTAAGGAATGCCAGTTTACTCTTAATGACATCAGTAACACAATCATTCAACTTATTTTTTTGACAAACTTATAATCTCAATGCCTTGAATTTATGTAATTGTAATGATTAAAGGAGTAATATATTTTTAATGTGTAATATAATCATATTACCATTACTTGGAGAATATAAGGAGAGGACCAGAGGTAAGTACTACATCCTCTGTCCCCATTGTTTGGATGTGCAATTTTTGCTTGTCTTCAAAACTTTTAGATCAACTACATCAATATATTTTCAAGGACAAATTTTCTGATTGCATCCAAATTGCAGGTCTGCAGTTATGGTCCCAGATCCAAGGTTAGATGTTTCTTATCATAAAGGAGCTGACCAAGTTCTTAGTTCACTACTAGATTTCAGACCAAGTGACTGGGGCCTGCCGCCATTTCCAAATGAAATTTGAAGAATCCATTGGCCATAAAAAGGAGCCTGCTTGGGCATTCTTGTTGCTTCCAAGGTTGAGATGAAAACCTAATCTGAATTCATTTCAAGAAGGCTATTTTGAGCCTGGTTTAAATCTTCTGAGTTTGGGGTTTAAGATTGTAGGAAGCATCTTAATAACTTCTTACTATATAGGAATTTTCACATGTTAATTCCTCTGTTCATTTTGATGTTTACTTTTCCCTCCTTCATTGACAAATAATTTGACAAAAGCAAATCTGCAAAGGAAGGAAGAGATAGAGGTGAAAAACCCAAAAGAGATGTAAACTTTTTTATAATAACCTGAAAGAGATGGTGTCTATTCCTGTGTTTCTGTCAACTTCTCTGGAGAAATCCTCTTGCAGTTAAAAATTAATTGCTTAACAATTGTCAATGTTATGAGTATGATTCGCTGTCTTTGCGAAATCCTGCTGAGATCAAGCAATCTTTGCTGTTGCTGTGTAGAATTCTGTGCCGAGGTTGTGAGTACAAATAGTCTAATCTAAATGCACAGCCTTTTTAATACACTACATTTTTTCAGTAAATTTTACACGTGAACAACATTATTCACATATAATTAGGTATCTGTAGCTTTACTCATCAAAGAAATAATATGCCAACCAGGAAATGATCATATTCCTAAACACGCAGGCTAATATCAACAACCAGATAAAATTACATAAGCTAGAGTTTCATATTCAAATGGATTGGCATTCTAATAGACAGCTCAAACCTAATCGTGCATTCCTTCTTCCATCAACATCATGCTGATGATATTCTCTCAAAAGACATCATGCTGGTGATAAATATACTGTATGAAAGTTACTGTTACAAGTCAAAAGAATCAGGTGATGACACTAAAGAAGTCTCTGTAGAAGAAAAGAAAAGGAAAAATGGGGGCAATATTACAATGCCACCAAAGACGAAATATTCCAGCTCAGATTACTGGAGTTTTTATATTGATCTATTGAAAGAACTTGTGCTGCTGCATCTCAGAACTTGAAGGGGAATCTCCGGAAATTAGATGTCACCACACATCCCTTAGATATCTTCCTTCCATCTGCAGGCTCTTCACCATGCTCTCAGCCTTCGAGCTATCCAGAGATCCCTGCAATAGTAAATAGAGGAATATGCTTAGAAAAGTAAAAGTTGCTGAACCAGAGAAGTAATTGAAGATAAAATAGTTCTGACCACTTTGTTCAATGTAAGAATTACAAGTTTTGCATCGGTAAGACAACTTGTGAATAGACTGTTATGCCTTTCAAACATTTCAGAGTAGAAAGGTTCAAAGCAATCATGAAATTATGGTTTGTGCACTCATGAATAATATAAACAACCTCGCATACAAGGAAAAAAATATCATCACCAAAAGGTACACTGATGAGAAAGTCCATGACGCTAATTATGAAAGTCCGTAACGCTAATTATACTTCCAGATAATTAGGTTTGATGCAAACAATTGTAGTTACAAATAGACCTACATGTCTGCATGATAACAAAGCTGAGCTACCAACTTAAGCCAACAGATAATTAACATGTATGAGACAGGACATTACATTCAACTAGAAAATTATCAAGTTTTTGTACCTGCTCCTGAACAATGGTGTGAAGGACTCTGTGTACATCTCTAGCCATGCCCTTAGCATCACCACATACGTAAATATAACCACCCTGAGAGACGACCTTCCAGATTTCAGGGGCCTGCCAACAAGAATAGCATATGATTTTTATTGACTAAAACAAATAAATAAATCAAATTGAAATTTAAATAAGATAATGAAATAAAGCCAAAAAAAATGGTGAGGAGACTGACCTTCTCTGCCATTTTATGCTGAACATACTCCTTGGTTGGACCCTGACGGGAGAAGGCAACTATTAGCTCGGATAGTGCCCCTGCCTCAACAAAATTATTCAGCTCATCCTCATAGATGAAGTCCTGCACAAGAAGCAACGCTATCAGTTATAGCAATAAATTACAGTACAAGTCATCGGTGCTGACATTCATCTTCTTTATTAGGTATGGTGGATATATTTTCAGTACCATCTCGCGATTTCTGCATCCAAAGAAGAGCGTAGCATGACCAAGTTCCATCCCAGACTCTTTTAGAGACAATCTTTCCTGAAAATGCCAAGTGTATAGAGCTAAGTTTATGAAAATCATTAAAGAAATTAAAATTTTCAGATAATCTCTCAGGTTGGAATGTACCTGTAAGAAGCCCCTGAAAGGTGCCAGACCTGTTCCAGGCCCAATCATTATAATAGGCACTGAAGGGTCTGCAGGAAGTTTAAAATTTGACTGTCTGACAAATATGGGAGCCCAGCTACAATCTTTACTCTCTTCGAGTGGAATAGATTGCTGTAAAATAAAAAATAAGCAAGTGATGTCAGATAAAAGTTGACATCTAAAGATTCAACACCAACTAATAAAAGAAAATTATCACCAGAAGACACAAATTAATATCTTGCTGATTTCAGCTCTCCATAACATCAGTAGTCTACTGAAAAAAACACATTATGTATTGTAGACAGATTGAAACCATGATACAAGACAATCAGAAGAGCTGTAATTCAAGCATAGGAATCAGACAAGGTGAAAATAGCCATTATTGTATAAACCTTTAACTAAAAGATCATGGGAAAACTGTGTTTCTGCAAATTTTGCCCAGGCTTCAGGGTCCCTATTTTTCTCTTGTAACTGTCAAGCCAACAGGCTGTAACAGGCTTTGACTTATAAGTACAATTCATATCACTTTCATACAAGAGAAAAGTCAGAAATGTTCTAGAGACAAAAATTGACATTCTCCAACATGAAATCCAGTGCGTAGGCCAAAAAAGAAAAGGACATAAAGAAAATGTAAGAAGTTAAAGTTGGAGTATGGATGTCTTGGGACATAAGTACCTTCATCCAATTTGAGCAGACTCCTTTGTGAATCCTTCCGGTTGGTGTTGGTCCATATACTAATGCACATGTCACATGAATTCTTGTTTGTGCCATTCTGGGGGAAAAACATATTGAAGTCCTTGTTGAGCAAATGATCAAGTTAGCTGAAGTAAATGTAATGTGAAATTGATGACTACCTTGGTGAAGAGGATATTGAGTAGTATCTAGGCTGTAAGCGAGGAGCAACAGCTGCAAAGAAAACTCCTAGAGGAGGCCTGGCGGATGGGAAGTCAGCCATTACTTCCAGGAGGCTCCTCTGGCTTGCAACTACCCACTGAGAATATTCATCCTGTACAACAAAAATGCAACCATAGAAGTTAGATTTTGACCTATGCTAATAAGGATTCCCAAAAGACAAACTAACCTTTCCAGCAGGAGAAGCCAAATATCTTAATCTCTCGGCCTCACTGGGATCAGATGCATGAGCAGCCAACGCAACTAAGACACTCTGTTCATAATTAGCCAATATCCATTCTTGAAGTTAATACAATTGCAAATAGCTTATATATAAAATATAGGGTATCAAGGATTAACAAAACTCTCACCTTTTTTGGTGAATTCAAAAGATCAGCATATCGGGCAAGTGCAGTTCTCAAAGTGCACGGAGATGGGAAAGGAGGGGCCAGTGAACCACCACCAAGTGGTGTACCATCCTCTTTGTCGGAGTGGATAGAGAAATAGGTGTCTGATGAGTAACCTAAGAGCCTTTCTGCCTCCTCTACATTCTCGAGACAGTTTTCTGTATATACACCAACATGATCTCCTGTTTCATACCTGATTAAACAATACAAAAGAAAAATGAGCAACACTGGATACATAAGATTTGTGAAAGAAAGCTAGAGGAATATAGATGAATCCTTGTTAAAGTTTGAGCAGGCACAAAATTTGCCTTAGGCAATAATAACTTGAATGATGCTTGAAGTCTTGAAGTATATGCAAATAGACTTACGTAAGACCAGTGCTAGCAATATCAAACTCCAAATGAGTGCAGGACCGATCAGAAGCTGGGGTATGAAGCTCCCGCCGCACAGCCACATTAGCTCTGAAAGGTTCAAATTACTATTTCATTATTACATGTGAAACAACACTGAAGGAAAGTAGACATTTTTTAGAGTGATTTTTTTATCAAGATTTAAAAATAAAGAAGAAAGTAAACACTGTTCTCACCTGCATGGATGTTGGATGTCATGAACAGCATGGCCATTTGCAAGGCTCCAACTCTTTTCCAAATGGGCAGCATCTTCAGGGTTGACAAATACAACCCGATATTCAGGAATAACAGCAGTATAAGGAGTAGATGCACCTGAAACATCATCTTCATCCCGGAGCAACTGATCTAGCTCTGGCCATAGGAGCTCCTTCCTGAAAAAAAAATTGAAGTTAGTATAGCACACACAAAAACTCAGCCCCAAAAAACTTTCCTCTCTGTAGTTATGAATTTTCAGAGGTTGAGTTCATACCATGCAGTGAAGTCATCCTCAATACATTGATCATCATCACCAAGACCAACAGGAACAAGGCGTTTCGCACCTATAATTCATAAAACAAAGAAGCTGAATCAGGGAGGGTTAATAGAAGAGAAGATTATACACAAATGATCGTGAACAAATGTATTTTGAGTATATACCCTGTTCAGCGAGGAGCTCATCAACCACCATAGCAACCTTCATTTTCATGCACATATCACATGAACCGAACATCAGAATGTGAACTTGCACAATAATTTAACTCGAATTTCATATTAAACCACAAACAGACCTTATTGAAATGCTCATACTGCCTGTTGCCCAGACCAAAAACTGCATACTGAAGTTTCTTTAACCAATCCCCTCTCTCATTCCCCTGTAATTGAACCCAATCAAGCTCTCCAACAACAAATTGATTGCAAATTAAAACAAAAACAAGAAATTTCCAGTAAAAGTGGCATTTTCTCTAACCTCTGTGAACCATTTATAGAATCTAGCTGCATTATCAGTGGGCTCACCATCTCCGTACCTGCAATTTCCAAATAAAATAGTAAAACAAACATCTTCTCAGGTATCAGAAAGGAATAATTTTTTAGGGAGGGAAAAACGTTCTTACGTCGCCAAGAAAAATAAACCTATGGTCTCTTTCTTTATCTTCTCCTCATATTCATCATCATCGGCAGCGTAATCATCCTATAATTGCAACCATGCATTTTAATAATCAATCGGGTCCTCAGACTTATTGAATCAAAATAAAAGGGAAGGGCCATACCAAATCAACAACTTTAAAGACGGCTCTATCGTATCGCGCCTTAGCCTCCTCAGAGAGCGCCTAATTATAATCCAACATACCATTGAGAAAAAGGAACTGGAAAAGGAGATAAACTAATTTGTCGAAAAAAGAAAAAGAAATCTAAGAACACAGAAGCAAACCTTGGCAAACCCTTCCGCCGTCCCCGTCTGCGTACCAAAGAAGATAACGACCTTCTTCTTCCCATCGTCCAAGTCTGGCTCCGGCGCCGTCGTCTTCACCGTGAGCTGTCGCGGCGGCTCAGCCACCTTGCTCGATCTCTTCCCGGACGACCGCCGCCACAGGATCAGGACGGCACAGCCGACGAGCACCGCGATCGAGGTCGCCAGTATCGCAAGGAGCTCCTGGTTCCCGAGAACCATCTGCGCTGCTCCGGTCTCCGGCGGAACCCCATCTCCGGTGCCGGCGATGCTCTTCCCCGTCAGGATTGCCGTGAGGAGGTCGATCGGTGATAGCTTCATCAATCCAGAATCCATCGTCCCTCTCTCTCTCTCTCTCTCTTAGCCTTTCTCTCTCTCTCAAGTTACGCCTGGGGTTTGGTGTGAGAGAGAAAGCTGAGGAAGAAGGAGGAAGAGTAGAATTATTTATCGCCGGCTACGCTCACCAAACACCGGTGGTCAACCCACCTACCACGGACTACTAGTAAAAGCACGGGGAGATAATGTCCATTGACCAAAATACCCCCCTTTACGCGCCTCTTGGGAGTGGCGGTTGGTCAACCACCCATTTGAAACCGAAACCTCCTATTCCCACCCATCCTAAATCCCAATCTACTTGTCAGAATCAAAACAATATTAACCATAATAATATTCGTTTGCCTACTTATATATATACCTAAGATAACTCAACAGTAAATAATAATATATATAGTAGGCAGAAGATATTATGTACCAAATAGGTGCTTAAATTATTTATTTTTTAAGCCATATAATGTAAAGACTTCTTTCATTTTGACGTTCGACTATTTCTTAGTAACAATATAATATATATAATCAACTAAAAATATTTTGTTGCCCAAAAGAATCCGACATGGTTGACATTGACATTGTTGACACTCTATTATAGAAGGTAGATTTGACCGCAATGTTAATCCCACTCAAAAAATTATACAACAGGATAGGATTTCAGGAGGTGTATTTCAAGTCTAAAAAATTGATGTGTTGATATAAATTTGGCAACAATTTGAATGGATCTTATTATTGTCTGTGTGAATCTCAATCCAAAGAATAAAAACTAAACGGTAAAAAATATTCTCGATCAACTATCTCATTTTATTGCATTACATGAGATGATGTACAGAAGAACCTCATCCACAAGTTGCTTAATTATCTCATTTGATGTGCAAATGAGAGTTTTAGGTATTGAATTCACTTAATTGTTTCATAGCTATTTGGATTCAAAAATAATTTTAAAAATAATTCTATTTAGATCCCCTAATAAAGATATATATGGTGATACACGTGAATTTGAAAAAATTTTAATCCAAATCCGTGGTCGACGGATGCAAACGTTGCAAACCTAAACCACTGGTAGTGAAAGTCAATCATTTCGTCCAGAGTCCTTTTCTTTCAATTATTTTTTTTGGGGGGGGGGGGGGGGGGGGGGAGGGGAATTATAGATCTAAAATCCTCGGCGACGTCACGGAGAAGGAAATTAACGTCACGAAGAAGGAGACCGCGTAACGGGACCACCGGGGCCTGGGTCTGGAGCCAGGTAGTAGAGACTAGAGACTGCCACGCGGCCGCGTCGGCGAGACCCCTAATTCTCTGCGTGGCTTTGGATTCAACCAAACTAGTGATTGCTCCAAATGGACAACCGAGTCCCTGGCAGCCAGAAATTTGTGTGGTCCCTATGAGATGACGTGTCCTCACCGCCTTGGTTGAGCTCACAAAACACAGAGAAAAATTCTAAAGGTAATTTATAGTCGAGTATTTTACCAAACTACATAGATTTTAAATTTTATTTATCTATTAAAATATACCATTCCTGGGAGAAAATTAACAGACAAGAACGGTGGTGCACAAAGCAGTTCAACTCGCTCGGGACTACACCAAGCCAACCCAATCGAAAATCAAACCGACTAGGCCAACGAAAGAATATAGATAGTTGTCCCTAACCCCTAGTTGGATTAAGGTGAACGACGCCTACTGCCCTGCAACTATCAAACGGGAGCTGGATAGCCGTGCTCAGGTCAGTAGGTCAGTAGAAGGCGCACTCCTGCAGGTAGCTCCCGTCTCGGTTGAGCTCAATTAATTTAATCATTAACTTTAGCATTAAATAGTAGGAATATCCTATAATAAAAAAACTGAGCTATTCCCTCAAACTCTCAATTTTATGATTGGGACCTTAACTTTTGTACTTAAAAGCTAGCTGTTACGGATTACGACTTTATTAAATAGCTATCAATAACACCACAAATTACTAAATGTTGGCCTAGCAAACCTTCTTGGTACGGATTCCATATAACAAACTGCCTAATTTTACAAGTAGACTATAATTTTGAATTGGAAAAAAAAACTATTTTATTTTGGTCCTTATTGTTGCAAAATTTCTCCTAGATGGGGGAAAAATGTGGCAAAGAATTAGTTATTTGGTTGATATGCTTGTATAGTTTTATGCAAACTAATACTATATTTTAAAAAGCAAATAGGCCCCTGAATGTTCTTATAATCTTAGTTAGCCTGTACTTTATTGATTGCTTAGTGTAATTTTGGGACAAACATGAGCGGAAGGGTCAACCGCGCAGTACGTACGTAGTTATTTATTTATTTAATTATTTTAAGATAAAGAAGAGTAAACATGAAAGAAAGGATTATCTCTTCTATGACGTGCCGATTGCGTGGTCTTTTGGTAAGGAGGAAAAGTTAGGTGAAGCCCTACTAAAACAGCGCCACGTGCACTCAAATGTCTTTTCGTTTGGATTAGCTACGTCTACATGGTCAGAATTATATATACTCTGTTTCCACGGATCCTTTAAATTTTAAGAAATTTTAATATCACTCTTTCTTTGGTTAGTCTACCATAAAAAAAATGGATATCTACATTTTTCTTAGGATTAAATTAGGCTAAAAGATATATATTAATATAATATAATTTTTCTTATGATTAAAACTTATCTTCTTCCCCTTCATTTCACCGTCGACACCCTATCGCTAGCTTGTGATAGTCTCACACTAGTCAGTCAGGATTGTCGATATCTACATTTTCTTTTTCCTATTTTTCTCATCTCAAGAGGTAGCATTAACAAATCTATTCGTTGGCCTTGGGAAGGAGCTCCCACTTATGGTAAGGATGAGGGTTGAGGGGCGAGGTTAGGGGCGATAAAGACAAAGGCAAGAGAGGGGGTGAGGGCGATAAGGGTGAGAGCGAGGATGAGGCTAAGAAAGAGAGCATTGAGATGACAAAAAGAAAATTAGACGTGAGGTGACGGTGAGGGGAGAATTGACGAGGCTATTTAATTAATCTCATAATTTTATTTTATTTTACTAGCTAATTAATAAGCTCGTTAACTTATTAAGAATATAATTATCATTGAGTAATTTATGTTATTAATTATTTGCTATTTTATTTTGCCTCAAAGTTTAGGGGACATTATAATTAAAAATTTATAAAGAGTTTCCGTAAAAATCGAGTATAGCTGGTGGAGTATAGTCGTAATTAGCCCTTTTTTTGTAAATATATAATTAGATTGCTTAACCGGGAGGCCAACCATCAACTACCCAAATTTCATTTAATACGGACATCTAAGGAGAGTATTTATCACAAGCCTACAGGAATCGCCACCATAGAATTTTTGCAACGAAGACCAAGTCTAACTACTACTACATTATAATATTATAGTATCTATATATAATTTATGGAGCAAATTACAGTTTACCCTTAATTTAGTTCAATTTTAATACACCTCTTTAATTTTTAGATATTTTTTATCCAACAGTAACAGTATTTTATTTATACAAATATTTCTCACTATAATATTATCAAAAATAATTAAACCATCCTTACCATCTTTAAATTATACTATATTTTTGTGAGAATATTTAAGTATGTTTTAGGGTTAAATGTTTAAGCTTAAAGTATTAAATTGTAAGTTAAAATTGGGTGAAACAAGTTAAATTATAATTTCCTCCTATTTATATCTACACGAAAAGGAGAATCACCAAAACGTATACACAAGATACTCAGATGTATATATATATATATAAATTGAGCTGAGATTTAGCGTCTGTTGGAAGTTTGAGGCCAATGTAAAGAAAAAGCTTAGTAGAGTTGCTTAACAAATACATCATATTCATGCACATCTACAAATAGTAGCTAATGCCGGAATAGATAACAGAAGAAGTTATTTCTTGGAGGTTATGAGAATAATATAGATCAGTCACAGTAACTGGCAAGAATATCTCCTCAGACTTCAAACAGAGAGGCTTTTATGAGAATAGTATGAATCTATCTTAAGTAAAGATGAAGGAAAAAAAGGCATATAAGAACATCTTCTTTCGCTTACTGCCTCCTTACCTTACACCAACTAGACGACGAACCATAAGTGAAGTCATGGATATGGTGTGACGAGCATAAGCAAAACCAGAATTAGGAAGTAACAGGTTTATAGATGCTTTTAAATTCAGAGAACAAAATGCATCACACGTTACATGTTTGCATAGACTTGTGGCAAAACAATAATTACTTAAAGACTGCCATGTACAATAAAGTTCTTTGAGAAATATTAAGGTCACTAATCTTAAAATCAACCAAGATGCTCTTGAAAGCACCTATGGCCAAGCATCAACAATTTTCTGACTACCTATCTACGAAAACATAAAGACAATTATATGCAGATCTCGTTGTCATATGCAACAACAAAAATTGGCTGTTCTATTGAACAGAATCAGTGATAAAATACTAAATATTCTAAGGCAACAGCTAATTTCTTTCTTGCCAAGAGAATCAACTTCAGATTCACTGGGTAATTTTTTGCAATAAACTTTGAAGAGTGCTGTGATCCTTGAGGCAAACTGATTTAGCACAATCTTGCAGCAGGTGACACAAAATATCAAGATAGCCCACTAATGTATTTTACTGCATCAGTACCTGAAACAAGTTCATCTCCTACAAATGGAATTGTTTTCCATACCTTTAGTCTTAGTGGGTCATTCTCATCACCTGTAATATGCAAAAGAAAGAAAAGGAGATTGATTATAATATATATAAAAAATTGTAAGCTCTTAATCTTGATTGGGAAAGAGATGAGAATTTAAATATCTACCTGAAAGGTTCAGGTCCTTCTCCATGCAAATTGACACATAATGAGAACTATTAAGTTCAAAGAGAATGAATTGCCAATTGTTTGTGAGGTACTGACAATCAGAATCAGCTTCTACATGCACTTCGAGTGCCTGTTATAGAAATCAGATGCATCAAAATTGTCATTGTGCTCCTGTCCGCAATAAACTGAGTTATAATATAAGTTGAAAGTAGAAAACCAGGAGGTTGTGTAGAACATACAAAACATATTTATTACCCTGGAAAATTGCATTCCTTTGCTTGCTTCCAACTGAACTGTAAAATATTTAAATGGAGCACCTGAAAACCCCCTCCCAAGAGCTTTTACATATGCCTCCTAGAGACAATAAGAATACGGCAAGTTATCTATCTGCTCAAGTATTCATGCATGTCGATATTGATGAATGAGTGCATGCATGGATCAAGTATGATGTATATTCATAATCTGTCTTAATTAATACACACTTGACATATGCAAAAAAATGAGACATTTGTTAGTAAGATAGGGAAAAAAACTGAAATCAGACAGAAAAAGTCCTTAAACTTCATACTCACTTTAAGTGTCCATAGTTTTATAAATTCCCTTTGTTGAGTATCAGAATCTGAAAAAGAACCTAAATATTCAACTTCAGAATGTGAGAAATAACGGCGAGCAAGAGACAAGGTACTATTAATTGTCTTGCGTTGCTTCTCTTCAACATCAATGCCAATCTGAAACAATAAAGATAAACATAGTAAGGCACATCACCCAGGGTAATTCAATGACTTCCAGAATAGATGGAATTGCATAAGACCAAGAGCTTTATAGTGGTCAATAAAAAGGAAAAGGAACATTACACGAACATCCAAAGTAATGCCGCAGGCAATCAAGGAAGATGTATGCGAGACATTAAACTGCAAAGATGGCTGGGTCCAACTATCATCATGTTGCCACACCATCTGATCAAACACATACTTTGTGCATTAATGGTACAAGAAAAAAGAGGTTAATTATGAAAATCGAAGTTCAAGTGCATAAAGGAATACACTGTCAGTTGGTTACTGCACCTCTATTTCATTACCTCAGGCTTCCCAAATTTGTTCCTCTCAAACTTGATTGACCTTGGATCAACTCTACTATCTGAATCTAGTCTAATTCAAACAAAATCAACTATCAGTGGAACCCCATGCAAGTAAGTTTAGTGTGATTTCACTATATATATATAACCTCTGTTACATAGTTAACTCCAGAAACAATTTACAAGGACAAGTGGCATTAGCTGATACACATTCTGACAGAACTTAAAAATTCTAGTATGCTTGGAGATCTTCAAACAAGGCAAGGCAAATCCATCCACTTCCTGCTCTGATCAGTTGTACTTCCTACAACTGGTATCTGATTTAGGGTTAGAGACTAGTACTGTCTATTTAGACTAGTAATACAGAGTAGATTCATGAGAAGATTGACATACTCCGTTAGTGTATAGTTTGCAGATAATTGTTGACCTACTAGCTGAAATTGCTCTTATAGGTTGTAATAATCATAAGCTAAGAGGTGTCGCAAATTTAACAAGCATACTCGAACTTTAAACATAAGGAACGGCAAGTGAAGACATACATCTTGCAAGAGTTGTGCGCACTAAGGCACGTGCCAATAAAGCACCTTTCTGAAGCCTTTCTCCATCCATGGACAAAACCCTTTGTCTTTCGCATGGAGATAAGAGTTCCATATACTGGTTCAACAGGGAAGTATCCTTTAATTCATCTGGTACAATATACCAAAGATGTGTCTCTCTGCAGAACAAAAAGGGAAATCAATAATCAAATTTCCATACATCACGTAAAGAGTAGGCGTTGGGAAATTCTTTCCAATCCAAATCAAAGCTTCATAAATTAGTGGGAAAGATTCAATCTTTGCAAAGCTATTCAAGTGGGTAGATCAGTAAGTACATGAAATCCAATAGATTCAAATCAGCAATAAGAACTAAAAAAGACGTCATTTTGAAGTAAAGTGGAAAGGGGAAAAGGGAAGACCTCCGAGATGGAAGCGGCGATGGAGGCAGAGGAGGAAGCGACGAGAAGAGACGGCGAGAGACGATCGGTGACATATCCCTGCAGAGCAACCGACGCATGCACTGCCACACTCGTTCTCGCCCTCGTCTTCTTCGTTGTGCTTCTAGCCCTCTTTGGACTTCCGATGGCAGGACGGACGAGAGAAGATTTCGAGACTCGAGAGAACTCGCTCATCGGATCCGGGCCCACTCGAGTTTGGATCGAGCTAGAACTCCGCCAGGATTAGATCCATCCAACATCGTGGTTACTTCAAAACGTCACGATTTCATTTTGGGGTTAGTTCTATCTGGACCTGAACGAATAATTTCTAAAATATCTAAAATTAATTACGTGACCTAAATAATATTTTTTAAAGAAAAAGATAACTAATGGAACAGATATTTCAGAAATTTAATATATATATATATATATATATATATATATATATATATTATATTTTTGATAGATTAGAGGTTTGATTATAAATGTTGATGGTGAATATAATCTCTTATCTATGTAATGGTTAGTAGAAACTAATCACTAAACTAATGATGGATGGCCTAAAGTTTTCTTTAAATGAGAAGAATAAACGAGGGGTATATATGAAAATATGTAATAGTTAGGAGTCATATCTTTTCTTTTTGTCTCTTAGCCGAGGTAAAGTTTGGTTATCACTTAATCCGACACTTCCGGTCTACTCTGACACTCAGGCGCAGATTAGCAGCGACACGCTTCTTAACGACCTCCATTCTTCCCTGCCTCGCGTCCATTTCAAATTCCCGTCCGAAGCTCGAAAAAGATCGGTTTGTGCTCGAATTCGAAACCCTTCGCGGTTTCTATCTCTGTCTCTCTCCTCTCTCTCCTCCCTCCCCCGAGATGGCGTCGACGAAGTCCGAGTTCGATCTCAGTGTAAGAAACCCTAGTCCTCAGATCTCCTTCTAAGTGCTCCAATCTCTCCTTCTCCGCTTCCTTCTTTTCTTCGATCGGGATCTGATCCGGTTTATACTCCAATGCAGGCATCTGGAGCGCCGCCTATCGGTATAGGGTGAGCCGATCTCTCCGCTTTCCACTTCGATCTATTTTTTCTCTACTCGATTTTACGATTTCTAGGGTTCTAATCGACTTCTTGCAGGGATTACGCGTTTGCTGACGCTGGAAACCTGGAACATTGCGCCAAGTACCTTAACCAGACGCTCGTCACCTTCGGATTCCCCGCTTCTCTCGATCTCTTCGCTACTGATCCTGTGAGTGTATAGTTATGCAATTCATTTTATTTTCTTGGTCTTAGATATGGATGTGACGAGTTTTCGGTGTAGGTTTCGGTGGCGAGGACGTGTAACTGCATATATTCGCTGCTCCAACAGAGGCAGCGGGATATCGAGTTCAGGGAGTCATGGAATGAGCAGAGACAGAGGTGCGTTCATATGTTCCTAAAATTTAGGTTCTCTTAGCTCTTTGGGATGGTAAAGTACAGTGATGATTTTGACTACTCTGTCTCCTTATTCTGCATCATATATACAAATGAGAGTTACTTCTTGTACAAACAGGAAACTGTAGTTCTTTCTAGAGCGTAATTTTCTAGCCATTTCCATTTCCACGCCCAAGCATTCCCAGGTGCATGATCTTATAACATCCTAATGCACATTTTATTAGAGAAGTAGAAATTAAGCCAATGGGATCAACGGTAGCATAGATGCACAAAAGGCTTCCTTTTCCAGTCCCTTGCTTTCAAATGATATCTCATCCTGTGATCACCTGTCAATGGTATAGGTTGCAGTCCGATACCTCAAGATTAGAGGCCAAGATTGAAAGGCTTGAAGCACAGTTAGCTGCCAAAGATCGAGAGCTAGCCACTTTGACCAGAACGGTTTGTTCTTCTTTTTTGGAATTGTCTTCTGGTGCATTCTAATAAATCTTGTAGCTATACTATTGTTGGAATTCTAAACCTCTGCATCACCAGGAAGCCAAAAGTACAGCAGCTATGAAGGCTCAAATTGAAAAGCTGCAACAAGAAAGAGATGAATTTCAAAAGATGGTCATTGGGAATCAGGTGGAAGTTTTTTGTGATTGTTTTCCCGTATGCTTTCAGATGTTATGCGATACTATTTTCCAACTTGCTTTGTGAAGAACACGTCTTCTGATTCATTACTTCTTTTTTTCTGTAGCAAGTGCGCACACAGCAAATACATGAAATGAAGAAAAAAGAGAAGGAATATATAAAGTTGCAGGTAGTGTTGTCTTTTTCTTTCTTTCTTTATTTCATGTAGCACAAATGTAATATATAGTTCTTCATTATCTGTGACATGGACTGTCAACTTCTTGATCTGCAGGAGAGGCTAAATCAAGTACTTATGGAGAAGAAGAAGGAATCTCGGTCGGGTATGGAAATAATGAACTTATTGCAGGTATCTAAATGTCAAATTTCATACATTTTGTAAATGATTTAGATTTGTAGGCATGTGGACTGCATAATTATGTGCCGAATAGTGAAGAATATTTGTCCTATTCTTATATCATTTACATTCTAGATACTCTTTTGCTTATTTTGCGTTATACTTTCCTTGGCTAAAATTTTTAGCTATTTCATATAGCTAAAGAGTTTTCTTTCACCTAATGATCCTTATGTTTAACACAATAGAAAGAAGGACGCCAGCGCGGAACATGGAATGGGAAGAAGGCTGACAGTGATTTCTATAAAATGATTGTAAGGAGTATGCAGCCTCTGTTCAATCAGTTACGTGTCTTGATTTTCATTCTTCTTAATTCATTACATGCTGCTGTTAGGTTGATGCATATGAAGTGAAGAAACAAGAGTTAATGGCAGAGAACTCTGATTTACGGGCCTTGTTGCGTTCTATGCAGGTAAACTTAGAAAGTTGAGTTTACTAGATGTTGGGTTTTCTAAGTATTTCCTTTCCAATAGAGCTTGTAACTTTGTGTTTCACTTTTGTGAATGCAAAGAAGTCTTAATGACCATGTAGAATGTATGCTAACTAGGTGTCATGAAAGACCTCGAAGATATTATGTGAGGTTGGATATTAAAATAGTTAAAGATCCATCTTTGGATCAATTATTGTGACATAGTCATTCTTTATATGATTCCACTTCTTAACAAGTCTTTTAAATGTGCTTATGGTTTTCCCAACCTTTTTTCACTTAGATGGATATGCGTGACTTTCTAAATGCTCCAAACGGTCTATCACAACAAAAGTTGGCGGTCAATGAAACACATGATGCTGGGTCTCCTCAGTCCCCATTAGGTGGAAGGACGGTATGACAAAAACTGTCTTTTGCGATTTACAGGGTTTAGATAGATTGCATTGGGGAGTCTATATTTTGTTTGATCTTTTGTTGAGGGGTGGGCATTGTTATCTTCCATTGGTTTTGTTACTGCTGTTATGTTTTCCTCAGGAATGAGTGGGTTTCCTGACTGATTGTTCTTTCAAAGTTTAGAGGGATCCTAGGTTTACAGAATTGCCACTTGCAGGATGTCTTTGACCTACCTTTTCACATGGCTAGAGATCAGATAGAGGAGAGTTTACGGACAAAGATGGCTTCGATTAAGGTGGAAGTCACTGGATTCATTTGCCATTCCACCATCATCTCTTGTTTTGATATTTATTCATCAATGGTTATGTGATATTGTGATATAGTCTCGAATGACACAACTTCAAGATGCACAAAAGGGCGCTGAGGTGACCTCTGAAGCGACTGAGAGGGAGCTTGAACTTGAAGCTCAACTTGTTGAAGCTAGAAGCATTATACAGGAGCAGGTTTTAATGCATCTTCAGTATTCTGAAACAATGCCAATTTTATGTTGAAATATTACATATCAAAATGTGTTCTTTTCACATGGCAAAGTTATATTATTTCCTGCTTGCAGTACAGACTCCTTTTTTGTACTTTTTTCAGAATTTAATGAAATAGGTTATGCAATATATCATAATGATAAATTTTTTGCACCAGTAGCATTTGAAATAGTTTGACAATTGTTGAAATTGTAGCTGGAATTTTGATTACCCTGCAACTAAGCTTCTAACTAGTAAAAGTATTAGCTTCTTGAATCTTGACTGATAAAAACTACCCCACGTGCTCTAGTGGTGTGGGTTCAAGTTGTGGAGACAGTCTTTAAAGAAATATGGAGAATGCTACATGTATTTTCCCTTCCTTGGATGTGACAATTATGAGAGCCTCCTGCTCTACGATTCATTTTTCAATTTGATAATGAGCATGCCTTTTTGTTTATGTTTCTGAAGAACCAGATGTTGAAAATTCCCTGCTTTTGGATATATAATGCATGCCTATTGGTACCTTAAGACTTTTTTGGTTGCTGTTGAGTTTACCACTGCAATGATATTTCAAAAATAACCTCCATGGAATCTCAATGCAGGCTTCAATAATGTCAAAACATTTTGTGAAGTCTGATAAGCCAAGGTGATATCTGAGAGCTCTTCATGTTAGCATTCTATCTCTACATAATTGAAGAGTGTTTACTTATGTTCTTTTTTCCCCTTAATAGGAGGTTAAGTGGCCATTTAGATGCTGAAAGGGAGGTGATCCATTCGACATCGACTGAGGTGTGTGAATAGGACCACTATTTGACTCTGTTTTTCTCTTTCATTTTCTATGTTTTTATTGGTTTATGTTTATTTTTTAAAATGACTGCAGAGCTCTAATGTAATTTTGATTGGGTTGATTAGGTTAATAGTTCGTGTACTAATGATGTTAGACATTTTTATATATTACATATATGATAGTCAGTACTGGAGAAGCATCTGGTCAATCTGCAGCTCTAACGTGTTTGAGTATGACTATTACTTAAGATGCTCTTAGCTGTAGAACAGTTTTTGTGGAGAGTAATGATTTCCAATAAGATTTTGATCTTTTATCCATTTTGTGCATTGAGTCATTTATTTATCTTTCTTTTTTTGCTATCGTCACTGATCGTGTTGCTCTATCTTTATAGGCGGTATAGAAGCGATTGGTGTCCACCTACCTTGAACTGATGGTCAATAGTCCTAGTCCAGGCCTGGCCCTCTCCCTGCTCTCAGAAGCACAGAAAATGGAAGTATTGGAGCTGGCACGCGTCTAACTTTTTTGTTAAATTCTCTGGAATAGCTAAAGGGGGGAATTCTTGCCCGTGATTAGCATGACAAATCATTAGGTCTACTATTAGTACTCCTGTGGCAGTTCATGTATCCTTGTTTTTCACCTTCTTGAGAAAGAAGTGTTCTATTACTCTAGACTGGCTTTCCATTGTAATGCTAATTTTCATCTTATTAAGTAATGAGCACTTGGAAGTCCATCTTGTAGTCTCGGTAGCAAATACAAGTTATTAATATTCTATTTTGCGATCTGAACTGTTATCTTTGATCTTCATCTTAACAGCTGCTTTTTAAAAGGTGAAGAAGCAGCTCTCCTTTTGTATTCCATACTTTTATAGGGATGTCTCACTAAATGTTCTTTGATCCCAAATTTTAGTTGAATGCCTGACAGTCTCCACCATATCTCCGTGGAAAGATTGCTTTGCCTGCAGTGCCAATTTGATGCAAGGACATAACTGGAGAAGGTTACGACTTGCAAGAAGAATGGCTGAAGGAAATCAAAAGGTGAGTTGCTCTCGTGGAGCTTATACATAGATCGTATTGCTTATATTATCATGATTAATGAACAATCTATTCCAATCTCGTGTCTCCTCATGACCGGAGTTGAACTACCATAACCAGGGTCCGGCAATGCTGCAGCACTGGATCTTGCACGGCCACACGAGCTTGATGTTGTCCCCCATGTCCGGTAATCCACAACAGGAGGGCGAGGTGAGCCAATTAAATGACTGAATGGATTTAGTGGTGCAGGAAACTCCACCCACTCCTTCATCTTCACCACCTCACTCGTCCATGGCCTCTGATCTTGCTGGTATTGTATGCACCACAATGCCACCTTCACCATTTCGTCGCTTTCTCTGTCCCCTTCTCCTCAACCCCGCACTTCGCCATCACCTCCACACCACATAGGAAGCCACTCTCGCCTCTTGGAGGAATTTGAATCACGGTTCCACCTCCTCCCTACCACCTCAAACAACATCCCATAACTATACACATCGCACTTATTGCTCAACATCCCATAACTATACGCATCGCACTTATTGCTCAACATCCCATAACTATACACATCGCACTTATTGCTCACCGAGACGGCATCCACAACTCCGGTTCTGCGTAACCTAGGTTAGTCTCACTTCAGTTATCATCAGTTGACTCTTGTCCCTGTTGTATAGCTTTTGTTAAACCAAAGTCTGCCACCTTTGGACACAATCTAGCATCCAAGAGAACATTGCCAGGCTTTATATCATAGTGTATGATCCTCTGCTGGCATTCTGCATGCAGATAACCTGTGCCTTTGGCTGTGCCAATCGCAATCTCATGCAGCTTTATCCCACTCAATGGCATCAACTTTACGGAAGAGCAATTTATTAAAGGAACCATTCTCCATGTATTCATAAACTAGAGCTCTGAGATCTCTCCCGCAGCAGAAGCCATAGAGCCTGACGAGATTTACGTGGTGGGTTCTTCCTATAGTGCTCACTTCAGCCATGAATTGCTCTTCTATTTTTTCATTCGAGTTGCCTTTTAGAACTTCGACTGCTACTACCCCATCGGAGAATGATTATTTGCACACTGTTCCAAAGCCACCTGAGCCTAAGAGATGGGTGTAGTTGTCAGCTGCGAGCTTGAGCTGCAGAGAAGTGAACCAGATGGGCTTTTCTCGTTCTATCCCGTTGACGAATTTGTCCATAGCCAGTGTTCCAAACCTTGGGTCTGGATACACTGAGCTGCTCTTGAGACCTTCGAACCTTTTGCAGCAGCATAATTAACACCTTGATGACTATAACTACTGCATGTATCAAAACAGATGGAGATGAATTCTTTTATTTTTTATTTTTTGGTTTATATCTCTCTATAAATATGATACATGCGTGAGTAATTCTATAAAATCTTGTTCTTTTATGTTGATAACTTGCAGATTTCTTTCAGATTTGGTAGCAGAACAGGGGTTTTAAGATATATACAAAGCATGAGGAGTGATAACTCAAGAATGAGATGATTACTCAAGAGCACGAGAGCGTGGGACTTTCCATTATCTGAAGTGTACCCTGTCCATCGGAGAGCACCAGGAGAGACGCTAGATTGCTTGAATCCAATTAATTCAAATGGTAAAAACCAGAGGTGGGTTAGATTCATAAACATGGTAGATTGTAGCCTTATTATGAACTCTCCACCACAACCTATAAAAGAGAACATAGAACAAGAAGAGGAATCAACAAGGCAGTAGGAATCTACTCGTGTTTGGTAATTAAGATTGTTTAGATCCACGTCAGCCCACAAGAGCTATTAAAGGGGAAATTATAATTTACCATCACGGGCTTAGTAATATATCCCTATGTGCTTTAAACTTAAGTACTTAATACTCTTGTAAATCTGTGATCCAAATCAAGTTGTACTTGTTAGTCAATTATTAATTATAATGTAAAAAGATTTAATTATCGTCGTAGAAATATAATCTGATTTATAGATGAAAGGTTATTTTATTGACATGAATAAAACACTGTTAATTTTTTATTGAAAAATTTAATACTTGTAATATGATATAGATCACATGAGAGTTAAGCGTTAAAATCGAGCTAAACCATTAATTAACCCTTAATTAGAACTTGAGTTAATTAGAGCCGAAAACCTTGATATCAGATCCGGATCACTAATAGATCCGATCTGCTTGAGGCCCGTAATGTCCAACTCACGTGGGACGCACGTGATCCAGCAAACCGCTCCTCCGTGGCCGTCCATTTCTCAAAATTATTAGGAGCCGCGGTTGGTTACTGCTTCCCTCCATTCCTCTCTCTCTCTCTCTCTCTCTCTCTCTCTCTCTCTCTCTCGTTGTAACGTCCTCCCTCGCCGCCTCTCGCCAGGATTCCGGCAAAGACGGCGGCATGCTATCGGCCGGAGAAGCGTCGCCGGCGGCGGCCACCGGCCTATCGCAGGAGGAGTATCCACCGTCGCCTTCGTCCGAAGGTGGCGAAGCGGGGTGGCTCTCAGGACTCATATCTGGGGCCGGAAGGATCATCTCCTCAGTGTTCGGCTCCGATTCCACCTCCTCCTCTTCCACTTCCTCTTTCTACTCCTCAGACGAAGACATCGATCATTGTATCCCCTTTTCCTTTCTTTGCTTGTCTTTTTTTTTTCTCTTTCAAATATTCCATTTTGCTTCCGTCGTTTTCGTTTTATGGTAGAATTTTGGTATATAGGTTAAAATTTGCTTCATTTGGGTGATTTTGGTTGGTTAATTTGACATTCTACGAGAATTTTGCGGTTGTCGGTGTCGTGTTATGTAGTTAGGGTAAATCACTTATGATCTTGTTTAAAGGGAAATAGATGGAACTTCACTTTGCTGTTTGGAACTGTTACTTTTCGTTGTATCGCAACATTTAGTCAAATTTTATTTGAGTTAATATTTTCTTATATTAGTCAGAGTTGAAACAGTTCATACATTGTGAAGTTGACCGATGATATGTTCTAATTTTTTTCAGATAAGGATGAGAAAACTGCTGTGTCTTCTGAAAGACATGATGAAGTTAACCTGGTAACCTTCTCCCCTCTAAATTAATCACTTAATTCTTCATTATTGCTTTTCATAGGCTTGATATTTCAAGAGTTAATGGTGTCGTTACAGTTGAAACTTACACGTGTAAATAACTTCTCTTTGTTGTATGGTCAGGGAGCACAGGAGACAAAGTTACTCAAGGACTCGATGGAAGGATCACTAGCAATTGTTTCAGAAATCGAATCTAAAGATGCCATACAGCAGTTGCTTATGCAAGAAACTTATTCACGGTATTTAGTAAATTAGTCATTAATGCATATATAATTGAAAGGATGGTTTCCTTTTTTCAGCAGGATAGCGGAAGATACAGTAGGATTTCTTTTTGTGTGTTACTTGTGTGTTCTTTCAATTGGTATTCTGTGAAGTTGAGAATGCTTATTGATACTTATAACAGGGATGAATGTAATAAATTAGTACAGCTAATTCAGTCACGAGTTGTGGACTCTGGACCAATGGAATTAGGACAGGATCAAGTGGAAAAGGAATTATCCATCACGGCCACTGGCATTGATACTACTTTGCCTGTAGATTGGCAGAACAGAAAAGTACCGGAAAAGGTTTCTCTTCCATCCTGTCGTCCAAATATTCTATCTCCTGGGCCTTCTTATCTGGCGGTTTCACCTGATGTCCAAGATACAGCTGTTATGGAGGCGAAGAAATGGTTAGAGACAAAAAAACCAACATCAAGTTCAAAATTTTGTTTTGATTGTGGACCTTGCTCTCTGAATTCTGATGTGTTTAATTCTGTGAGTGCTTCTTTCTTTGCGATTCTTGCTTCTCTCTTTAATTTTCCATCTTCTGGACTTTTTTAATCTTTTGTAACCTGAACTATGTCTTTGGAAATTTCAGTTTCTTTGGAAATATCAGTTTCTGAATTTCCAGTTCCATCTTGAGGGTTCATTTTTCCATTTTAAAATTTCTGAATGTCTGATTCTTATGTTCCTTCCAGGATTTTGAATGTCAAGCAAGTTCACCTGCGGAGATTGCTAAATCATACATGCAATCTGTTCCCCCAGTTCAGTCTCCATCCTTGAGCAGTGCCAGGTATAAGTCGCCTACTCGGGTGCCTCTTCAAAAGGATGAAGCTGCAAATGCTTGTTATTTGGTGCCGCCATCCAAGGTACTTACTGTAGCCAGTGAGAAATACAACAATGACCATGAAAAAAGGTTCTCCATTATTTTTGTTTGATTTCTTACATGAAGTAAGGTACTAAAATCCAGAAAGTCCAGAACCATAATCTCTGTTACTTATGATTCATATCCACATATGTGATCAAACTAGGTTTGGACTAATTTTGAAATGGCAAGAGAAACCTTCCCCAAGTTGTTCAAACTTCAAAGGTCCAATATACTACTCTTCTTAGACTCATCTTATATTCCTATCTGAAGCTACACAGGAAGAATGGAACCTCCATGTCAGTAGGGTTGTCAAAATAAACGAGCGGCTCGAGCTCAACTCAAGCTTGTTTTGGGCTAAGCCGAACCTAAGTAAAAGACAAGGCTTTCTTATTAAATGAGCGAGCCTGAGTCGGCTAGCTCAAGCTTGGCTCGATAGGCTCAAAATTTATATATTAATATATATTATGTATATGTATATTCATAATTATTAGATCTTTGATATAATGGCTCGTTTAAGGCTTTTGGGCTCGTTTTAAAAATTGGCTCAATTAAGGCTTAAGCTCGGCTCAGTTTAAATTAAGTTGAGCCTAATCTAAATGTATGGTTCATTTATTAAATGAGCCGAGCTTGAATTAGAGCTGGCTAACTCACGCCCGGCTCATTTACACCCGTATATATCAGGGACATCCAATTTGAACCATTTATTTTCTTGGCTATGCACTTGCATCCCTACATTAATAGTATAGATCAGACTCACTATTATTTGAGAATTTTAATTTTCATCATGCTAATGTGCTTTCATTAGATTATTCATCCTTGGTTTTTTACATCATCATTTGGTACAAGGATTTTTTTTTTGGCTATAATGTTTTGTTAATAAACATGGAACTAAGACTATGCTTGTGATGATCATTTTATCAAAATATATATATATACAGGTCCTCAATAGAAATTATCATAGATCTGTATCAGGGGATGTGTTTGATAATTCTCAAAGAATCCAAACCAAGTCAACTGGAAGTTTTCTTAACATTTCAAAGATAAAGCAAGCCAATTTATCTAGAGAATTTACTGGTCATGAAGCTTCAAGTACTTTGTCAACAGCTGATCAAGGGGTAATAGAAGCTATAGGCATGAATGATGCTCCAAACTTTTTACCATCTCTAAAAGGAAGAGATACATCTGTAAGCTTGCCTGAACGTTTGCATGCAAAGGATCATGGTGCACTTGGATCCTTTACCTTGTTCTGTCAGAGAGCATATGATGAAATTCTTCCACTTGGAACAGCCAGAACCACTTCTACTGATATAATTTCAGATTCTGAAGCAGTTATAAATGCAGCACTGTCAAACCATGAAACGCCAATATTAACTGCTTTGCCTTTGGTACCTAGACTTTCTCAAATTGGTGATTACCCTGCATTTTGTGATTCTGCTGCTCTCTTGCTAGACGGCAATCAGGTATTTATTTACTGTACCGATGAAATTTATAGAACCCTATTTGGCTTCTGCTTATTACTTGTGGTTTCTCTTCGTTCAGGTTCAACTAATTATGGTTGAGGTCATTGTTCACTTGTTATATTTCAAATTATTGAGCTGTTCATTTTTCTTTTTTTTAAGGATACCAAACAACATCCCCCGGTGATTGGGCAAGTTGAGAATGCTTCCTTTGATAGTGACTCGCTTGCAATGGTAACCAAAGAAGAGCACGATGGTATTTATTCCCTTCTGAAGCTGCTTCATTTATATGTTCATTGTTCTCATATGCATGTGGTCACATATGATATGTTGTCCTCCTCCTGTAGCAGGTTCTGTACCGAAAGATTCAAGGTCTGCACCAAAAATAATGATAAAGGAGGGTGTCACCATTGCATTAAGGTATTAAGTCATTTTGATACAGTACTTGCATTACTGTTAATTCATAAAAGAAACAAGAAAAATCTACTATGCTTCATTCACTGAAAAATTTCCTTTGGTTAATTGGTGTAAACTGTGCCATCACTTGAAAGTTCTTGAATGATGTATATATCTGGATGAAATATTCTCACGATCATCAGATCTTGGATATCCTTGAGTTTGAATGGCTTACTTAGTTATTGTCTCAGGATAAGGTCAGGATCCCCTTGAGTTTGAATGGCTTAATCTTGAGTACATTTTGGCATGAAAGTTTCTCGTTTTATGATTAGAGGCTAGTAAATAAAAGAATTCCATGATCCATTGAAGAGCCAATTGAAATAAGAGAGAGAATGAGTAGTATTTTTTTTCCATAAAATTGCTTGCCCCCCCCCCCTATAGGAGTCCTGTATGCTGTTCATTGGTGTGCCACTTGAATTACCAAATGTGATTTTTATCTTCTGTTGGGCCCATGTCATGCAGCAGAAAGTCTTGAAGGTTTGTCAAGTTTCACGTTTTGCATGGGCTATAGTTACTTTAGAACAAACAAAGAGTGCCAAATTTTAACTCTTTCTTCTAATGAGTCAATTTGGCTAATCATCTATAGGCATTCACAAAGTTATTATGCACTAAAAATGAAAGTATTCCTCTTGTCCAGTTCTCCAGCGATATTGTATTCACGAAAATCTGCTAGTCTCAAGAGAAACATGCAGTCAACCACCTGCAAGGAGGAGCCTGACATGGGAATCTCAAAACGAGCTCGTCGGACTCTAGGTCAGCCTACTGCTAAAGTTCCCCGTCGCCGAACAAAGAGCACTGAGGACAAGCTAGAGGATGGTACACTCGCCAATTCAAGCAGTACACAGGGGAGAAAAGCAACAAGTAGGACGGGGAGAGGACGGGGAAAATCAAGCTGAGATCAAACTTAATTTGCTGCAGCATATTCTGCACTCCAGTGGGATAAATCAAACTGGGGGCAGCTGCCAGCAGTAGGTATTGTATGTGTAACACTTTATATTGATTTAGTATAGCGATTTTTGGTGAATGATCACCATAGTATTTCGTTCGTGTATAAGGGGAGCTACTAATCCTATTGTTTTATACACCATTTTGCAGTGAGCTCTAAAGTTTCTCTCAGTAATTCTCATCGAGGATTCTCTCATTACCTACCTTATGCCAGTTTATATCAAGTGAGGTTTATATCAGTTATACTTCTTCTCACCTTTATTGCCCTTAAGGGTGTCTGTCATGAACTCAAGTTCAGTGCATGTTAAGCAAGAGCCAATGCGCAAATAATATATAATAAAGGTACTATTCTCACCAAATCTACAAGAGAATAAAGAGTGGATCCATCGAGTTGTTCTCAGTTCCGATACGGATCGTTTGGGGACCACCCAACCATCCCGTTGTACAAACTGGGAAGCCGACACGTTGCTGACAGATACTTTCCATAATTTTGTCGTACTGCTTGTACCGTCCTCGACAGCCTCAGCATTCCTTGCACATCGATCATTTAATGTATCAACTGGGCCCCGCACACGTGGACTTTAACACCGCCAACTCGATGGAATATACCAGCACGGCTGCAATGCTCCCAAAACTCACTCAACCTTGCATTAAAATGAACAAAATGTTAAAGAAAAAAAAGGATTTAATGGTAGATGTTGAAGTTACTTTCAAAGAAGTGTAAGGCGTTTTCCTTACAAAAACTACAATTATATGAGCCTCAGGTCAACGTCTGATGCACCGAGTCGAAAGAGTGATTTAATTTAAATACTACTAAGAGAAATTGAGAGGGGAAAAGTTAAATCTAACTGGGAGAGTATTAGTAACAAAAGATACAAACGGTACGCAATCTCACACATGAATCCGACCCTCTAGCATTAAGCTCGGTTTGGAGGAGAAAAGCAAGCAACCAACCAACCAATATTGTAGTTTAGCTCAACTATGAGATAGAATGACTCATAGTGGTCCTAGGATTTGAGCATATGATTTCTCATTTTAAACTTTACATTCTTTCAAATTGAGTGCCGTTTTAAGTGGAGACAAACATATCCTTGTCCATCCGGACCACGTCATTAAGCGTATTAATTATGCATACTCTATAGCCACAAATTATGTTTCAAATAAAATACAAAGAGCTCCAGTATATTAAAATAAACGCAACACTAAAAACGAACATAATTGTAATCTCCGATACAAGTAGTTGATGAAGTGGTATGCTGTCTCTAATCTATCCCTTTCATACTCTTTTATTTTCTTACGTTCGAAATATGATACAAAGAGCTTTAGTAAATTAAAATAGACGCAACACTAAAACGGACGTAATTGTGATCTCTGGTACACACACTTGATGAAATGGTGCGCTGTTTCTAATCTGTCCTTTTCATACTCTTTTACTTTTTTATCTTGTCATAATAATAAATTTCTAGTTGTCCGTGAGTATTTCATTGTCGAAAAGCTTTTTTATATTTTTTTTAAAAAAATAAGAGTGTTAATATTATTAAACTTTATGCCGAAGAATCTCAAACCCGATAATAAATGAATCTTAAGCCTAGTTTATATGCTAAATATAATTGAAATAAAAATAATAATTTATATTTATTATTATCAAAATGAGTATTATTTTAGAAACCAAATAAAATATTTATATGTTCATTCGTATTTGAAAACAAAAAAAGTGTAATAATTAAAAATTATTTTTAATGTTATATATAAAAAACGAAAGAAATATTTTCATTTTTTTTTTAAAATTGCGATAAAAAAATACTCTTCATTTTGATGGGATTGTTTTAAAAAAATAAGAAAAACAAATTATTCCAAAAATAAGAAAAACAAATTATCCGTGAGTATTTCATTGCCAGAAAAAATAAATTATTCCGAAAAGGAAATTTTGAATTTTCATTTTCTAACTATGCTATTGGTTACTTTTTTTTCGTGATCGAGAGTTAGTACGCAATCTAACTCCGATCTTAAATAATATTGTGAAAAGGTTATTTAATAATTTGGTGGTCCGATCTTAAATAATATTGTGAAAAGGTTATTTAATAATTTGGTGGTTTGATGGTTTGATTCGATTCGATTGATGACTCAATAATATGATCTATGTAACAGCTTGGAACAGGTTTCGATGGTGTTTGGTTTAAAGTAATTATTCAGTGACGTATATAATTTAAAGTTTAGATTAGACAGCTAAAAGCTTTCGGTATCTAAAAGGTTGCCGGGCTCCAAATTATAAAAAAGAAAAAGAATACACTCAAGTAGCAATTCCTAAATCGCGCTCTCTTGCACTTGGAAAGATTCGCCCGCTTCTCTTCGCCCCCTCCGTCGCCCCTTCGCTCCCTCGCTCCCTCCCTCCTCGCTCATTAATTGATGGCAAAGCCCTTCTACTCCTAGCTCCAAGCTCCGAGATCCCTTCTCCTTTCCCTCGGATTCATTGCGAGATCCATGGATTCCCTTCTTCTCCGACCGGGCCCTCTGCCGTCGCGACCCTTCTCGGCAGCTCTCTTGCGAGGTACGCGTGCCGAAGTGACCGGAGCCAGCTCAGGAACGGCACTTGATAAACCCTGGAGTATTCTCATGTTGTCGATCAAAATAGTTGTTTCCAAGAAGAGTTTGAGAGAGAGAGAGAGAGAGAGAGATTTCGTCGATTTTGCTAGGCTTCCGGTGGTTATTTATTTCTTTATTTTGGTTCGGTTAGATGGATTAGATAAAAGGTAAATGACGGCAGGCGAAGGATTAGTAAGTTTATTTTGCATTTCTGGGAGTGGCTGTTAGTAGTACCGTACGAGGCAATTTTTATGTGCGAATTTGTTGAGCTGTTGCTTATTTTTCAGTAAAAATTTCTGAAATTGATCTATAGTTACTGACTGGATTTAGGAAGTAACAGTAATGCACGGTAGCCTTCGTTAGGTTCCAAAATTGTTTGATTGAGATTTCAGGCCTTGACAGTGCAAAGTAGTGCTCCTGGAAAGAAAAGAAAAAAACTAAAAATTAATCAGGGGAAACAAAAAGACTGTGCAGTATTTGTAGTTTCAGAAATTTCTTCTGGAGTGGAGGACTTAGTTTGATATGAGAGTTAAAGGGATGGATGCTATAAAAGATAATAATATAATACATCAACTTAAAGCATCATCAAGCTTGGGATCAGTTAAAGTGCATAATGCAATTCAACTCTTGCAAAGGCTCTCTTGAGAAACTGAGTCACAGATTGATTGTAACAGCAGGTGGAGGCCAACTTCTAATGAGAAACTTTGAAGGGAGTTGTTGGCAGAAATTTAAGTTTTTGATTTCATTAAACATGGATAGGTTGCTTGTCTGGATCTGTTATCTCTTCTCTATGGAAGCTGCTATCACAGTTATTTAGTTTCACATGATGCTCACTCTTCTTTGATTGGTGGTCTTAATAACTAATCATCACAATCTTTATTAATGTTTTACAGGTTCTTCTATACGACTCAATTACTTTGGCAAAACATCCAGTGGCTCATGTATTTGCACCAGTGGAATATTTCACCGGAGCCTCATTAACTCCAATCTTAGACATGTTAGTGGAAGGTCTGCAAAACACGGGAGGGGTCTTGAGTTAATTCGTGTGAATGCCTCAGAGCATTCTTTAGGAGAACCTCAAGAGTATGATTCCTCAAGCTTCTGGAAGCCAATTTTGTCTTTGCTAAATGCTTTCTACAGGTTTTCACGGCCTCACACAATTATTGGAACAGTTGAGTCATATTCCTTTAGGATATATTTGGCAATGCATTGCAAGTGTACTGTATTCTTTGCGGATCAGAAAGTTAAATCACTAGATATTTATAGTCTGTTACTTCCCCATCCATCTCTCAGATCTAAGAAATTGTTCATGTCTGAGCAGGCTCTGAGCATAGTATCTGTCTCCTTATTGGCTGTTCAAAACTTGTCTGATATCTCTCCATTGTTTCTTACGGGGTTATTGCAGGTACTATTCTGAAATCTGAATAGCTTTGAAGTTAGAAAAATTTACTGTATTTTCTTGATACTAAGTATTTACTCTTTCTCAGGCAATTGTACCAGCACTTTTCATGAATATTTATATTGTTGGTCTAAATCAAGTATTTGACATAGAAATTGACAAGGTATTCATCTGAAACCAATCTTGGAGTGAAATGATTGCATGAATCTTAGTGTTACCTGATTTTTTTTTTTTTTAATAATTTTGATTTAGAGCATATGCTGTTGTTCTCGTATCCTTTAAAATCTAACTTGTGAAGCTTAACAATCTTTCTTTCAGGTCAATAAGCCAACTCTCCCACTAGCTTCTGGGGAATATTCTCTCAGAACTGGCATTGCAATTGTATCAACTTTTGCTGTTCTGGTAATTAAGATCCTTACTATTTGAAGATTACTTGGAAAATCATTATTCTCTTATTATCCTCTTCACCAGTTTACATGAATAGATCTTTTGATCAGTTACAAAATACTGTTGAATCACAAGTTTTATGTTTCAGAGCTTTGCCGGTGGTTGGCTTGTTGGATCTTGGCCATTATTTTGGGCTCTTTTCATTAGCTTTATTCTTGGAACTGCATATTCAACCAATGTAAGTCTGATCTTTTCTGCTAAATGAACGGTTCCTTCCTTTGCAATTTAGATTTGTTGAAAGTACCTCAGAAATGCAATATAATTTCAATTCCTGAAGCACACACAGCCTAGACATTTCTAATAGTTGTCCGACGAGAGATAAGTAGGTAGTATGTAGAAAGAAGATAATTCCTTGTTTGTTATTTATTTATATATTTTTTACTTCTGGGTATATTCTTAGTATCTTCACTCGAATGATGGCGTGGAGTTGCATGGTGTAACTTAGCAGAAAAGGCCATAAAAACTAAGCTTATGAGAGATTTTTAGTATCTTCTGGTAGATTTTCAATTTGCTGGTTGATGGTTTATGAATCTTATTGTTTCAGCTACCATTTCTAAGATGGAAGAGGTCTGCTGTTGTTGCAGCAATGTGCATATTGGCAGTGCGTGCAGTGATTGTTCAACTGGCATTTTTCCTGCACATGCAGGTACTTTTTTATACTTAAAGAATGCCCATAAGCAGATTCTACCATTATCCATCCAGGCATAAATATTGTAGTTCTGTTAATTTTTTTAGTCCTTTTCAGTATTGTGAGAGTAAAATATGTTGGTGTACTTAAATTGTTGTGTCATCTTTTTATTAGCACCAGATGACTTTGCATCACTACATTTTTCAGACCTTTGTTTTAAGAAGACCAACCACTTTCTCAAGGCCACTGATATTTGCGACTGCATTCATGAGCTTCTTCTCTGTCGTCATAGCATTATTCAAGGTAACTATGTCAATTCCATGAAAATATTTATTTTGTAGGAGTTATTAGTGCTACCAGCTCCAATTGAGAGTAAAGAGGAATGTTTGCAATTGAAATGCAGCCAATTTATGCTGTTGATGATGATGAAGTACTTACAAGAGGCTCCTCTGTTTAGCTTCTTTTACCAAATTTTGAGGATCTGAATCAAGTACTTTGGTCATCCTTGTCTTGAAGTTTTTACCAATACAGTTTTCCACTTCTGTTGTAATAGTTGGTTTAATTCGTGTGCTTATCACAGTAATAGCAGCTATCTTTGCTGCTGTTCTTATGGTCATACTAACTTGTCACCATTTGCCTTAACAACCTCATACATCAGATGATGAGCAAGAACCATTATACAACCAGATAACTCTATTATCAACAGCTAGCAGCTTTATCTACTTTTACATGCATATCTAGCTCCAAATAGTAACGATGTTACATCTATAATTCTATACCAATTGTATTGCACTTACATCTAGCTGTGCTTATCATATAGCAGCCAACATTTGCGTTTTTATCATGTATCAAACTTTTAATAGTAAAGGAAAGAATTATGTATGTATTAAAGGAGTCACTTGGTGCCTAAGTTGAATCTAATGACATGCTTGTATACTGATTTTATGATGTGATCTAATCACTGCTTGCTAGCATCTCATGTGTTGCAATAGGGACAAGTCCACTGAAAGTTTTGGATTTGTCGATCTCTTGTTGGAGACCTTTGTTGATGTCAAGAGTTTCAAAACATTGTTTCATTACTTATCCTTTTCTTTTCCTTGCAATCTTTGGATCCTGAAGTGAAGGGCAAAAATTATTTCAGTTGTTAAGCGGATTCTGAGGTTGTCTGATTTGCTTTTCTTATCCTTAGATTTGTATTCTATTGGCAGTAATGCTTCTAGTGAGGCAAGATGAGATGAATATCTGATACTAGGCCAAACTTTGCCATAATGATGACTTCTATTTGGTTTCCTCATATCATAATTGTACTAGTCCTATATCATCTGTTGATATCAACTATTAGAGCTTCTAGCCTTCTAATGTCGTCAGCCTTATTCCCTGGTTCAGAATAGGGTAATCATAACTTCAACTCCTATGCAGGATATACCTGATATAGAAGGAGACCGTATATTTGGTATTCAGTCCTTCAGTGTTCGGCTGGGTCAAAAGCGGGTGAGTCAAGATGCAGATTTTACATCATTATGCTACAAATTCTCATTGATTTTGCTAATATATCTTTGAGCAGGTATTTTGGATTTGTGTTTTTCTTCTTGAGATGGCATACACCGTTGCCATGGTGATTGGAGCTATTTCTCCATGCCTTTGGAGCAAATTCGTAACTGTATGCTGCAAAGTCTCTATCTATATTGTTTAGTCAATTTGTATGAATATCTTTGCCTGTGGCTTTTATTTTCTTTGTTTCTGAGGAATTTGCTGAAATTGTTTGTGTTGCTGATCAACCTTGAGTGCATCTGTTATGCAAAAATAGAAATCAGTATAAATTTGCATCCTTTATTTTGGCTAAAGTCATGTTAATCAGTGACTGTGGTACAATGTTCTGTGGATTTAAAATACTTATGCCATAAAATTGTTTTGACAATAGTCACAATGGGCCAGGCTTGAATTTTTTATGCACAATTCCTCATATTAGGTTTCCTACAGAGATATTGCTATATTAAGAGCCAAATTCAATTTTGAGTTTCAATGCTTATTCTGGAGAATAATATTCTATGTGATTGAAATGTTGATTATTATGATAATTCTGTCATCTTTGATTTTGTAGGTTTTAGGCCATGCTGTCCTTGCTTCAATCCTCTGGAATCGTGCAAAGTCACTCGACGTGATGAACAATTCTACAATAACATCCTTTTATATGTTTATCTGGAAGGTAATTAGTGACTGCTAACAAATACTAGAATTCAGTTTTGGTAGAGTTAGACCCTCATAGAGGCTTTCTATTACTTTGGAGAATTTAGTTTGACGAGTGAAATCTGGCGAAATCTGAAAAGGAAATTCCTTTGTCACTTTTATATATATATTTTTTAAGATAATGCTTTATGAAGAAGGATTTGGGTTTCTGCAGCTAAATGACCCTTTTTTCTTTTCCATTTTTTTTTTGTAGCTCTTTTATGCTGAATACTTGCTCATTCCTCTGGTGAGATGAGGACTACAAGTGTCACAAAAGCTGCAGGTTTATTCAGTGAATGATGTTCTTTTAAATGAATTGCCAGTTCTTAACTTCTGAAGTTCCTCAAGTCTGCTTAAACCTTAACTTCCTCCTAATATTGACCACTAGCTTCAACTTTATCTATCCACTTGGCAGAATAAGAGGTAAGCTGTCAACAGTCTGGTTCATTTAGAGGGGAGGTTTTAACATCAGAAGACTAGTCTCAACTCTCAATGTGTCTTCTTGCATATGTAATCTAATATCTTCTTCTACTAGTGAATAAATTGTAACAAGTCTACTTGATGAGATGACAAATGCCTTCTTGATTTCTGTTTTATATTCTGACTAAAATTGGGCAGAACAATGTAGAACCTGGTGGCAAATTATGGTGCAAACTACAACTGCAATAAGTGAAACTTGCAATGCTTTGCTGCTTGCTTTACTACCTCCTTCAGTATGTCAAAATGAAGATCAGGAACTAGTAACTAATGGTGAATAAATATTTCTGATTAATAAAAGGATACACAAATCAGAATGTTAAGGTATAATACTGAACTTTCGTTCTCGTTGCTGAATATTAATTCAATTAACTGTTGGTAAAAGGATTATCACTTGGGAGTTGTTTGGTTTCTTGTGCTTAGAAATTCGTGTGTATTAAGAAATATATGTTTATCTAAATGTTGTATTTCGATAAATAAATGGCTTATTTAGTTGATTGTATTTCATAACACCGTTTTTGTTAAGCACATGTTTAGTTAGTTATATTTCATAATGACGTATTTAATAAATAAATGTTTAATTAGAGGATAATAGAAGAGAGAAGAGGGAAGATAGATTAAGGTTGATGGTGGAAATGAGAGGAGAGGAGCGAGATGAGTTGGGGTCGGGTTGGGATGAACTGAGAGGAGAGATAGGTTGAGATTGGATTGGGATGAAATAAGAGGAGAAAGATAGGTCAGGTTAGGATGGTTAGATGTAGTCTTTTGGTATTAATTTGAACCAAGTAGATGCCAAAAAACTGTATCTGAGTTTAATTAGTTTTTTAAAATATTATTTTTCGGATTTGGTGCACAAAACTAAACAATAATTTTTGGATTAGATACTGTATCTGTTAATACAGCACGTAAAACAATCTCAATCAAACAAACCCTTCGTTGATAATTTGACATGATCGAACCAATTGGGAGATAGTGTCAACTCGCACATATATTTTAGTCCTATAATATCATCTTATTTGATCATATACAGTACACACTAATGTAGTATTGTGCTTAGAAAATGGCAATTCTTCTTTTCTCCTTTTTATAGAGTATTTACTTTTTTATTGTTTGAGAGACGCTGAGAGTTGCTTCAAGCATTCTGGAATTACCTCCTAACACGACAATGACCTTCATAAATTATAGTTACTTCTCCATTTTTCTGCCGTAACTTCTGTTGCCCGTATTTGTAACTTGATTTTACTGTATTTTCTTTTCATCTGAAGCATTTTTCTCCATCTTTGTTTAGCAAACACACTGGATTTTCTGATTCTTTATGACCTTATACTAAGTTTCTGGAAATCCTGAGTTTCACATTGATCCTCACGTTGTTTTGTTTATTTGAGTTCCATTTATGAGATGTATGAAATAAAGCACTACCATTGAACTATGTATGCAATAAAGATTGGTCCATACTTTTCCTGCTGTACAATGGGAGATTGTTTGGGTAACTGGCAATGGCTGAAAACCAGATGAATGGCTTCAAGGACTGCTATTTATTCATAGGAAGCATATGAAGGACACCAGTTGGGTCTTTGGTTGTTCTCTGTAAAATAAAAAGATTTGTCCCTGAAGTTATTGATAATGATGATGATTAATGCTGAATTACCATATGGCCTATCCACAGTTTTAAGGAGTTAGCATTGCCCCCACTACAGTGGCATGTTGTGTGAGATGGAGACCACCTCCCAACTTGCTCCTCTCTCTTCACATGCAGGTAACTCAATGACCTCTTCCTTGTGCTGCTGATAGATCTTGGCATCAAAGAACACATACCATTTGTTGATATGTATGCCAAATGCTTGTCTATTTCTAGATTCCTCACTAGTGGAATATGAATAAAAGAGAAAGGGATGGCAGATCCTACCATTATCTCCACCTTTTTCTCTTTTTTCTCTAGTGGGTGTATCTGGTCACTACCTCAAATCATGCCTTTGTAGACTTGCAGCTCTCAAAGCTTGGTTGATAGGAAATGAAGCAGGGATTGGAAGTGGGTGTCCTGTATCTAAAGTTTATAGTATTTATTTGTTCATCCCTGATCTTTGAGGCTTTGCCTTGAAGTTTATAGTATCTAAAGTCACAACTTTCTAAAGTTCCTTCTTGATAATTCTGTAGCTCTCCACTACCAATTACCCCAATTTTTTTTTTTCATCTGTTTGGTTTTCTAGGGGTCTCTTCTAGTATCTCACTTGTCACTCTACTAATACATATGGGATAACTTTGATGGGGAAGAGAAAATCCTTGCTTTGGTAATGGATGAGGAGGTAGAATCCCTTTCTTGGAAGAGAGTTGTATTAGAATATAATGAAAATTAGTTTATTGTTTGGTTTGTTAGAAAGTGAGGGAAGAAAATAATTACTTTAAGAAACCTTTTTATTTTTATATTTTGTTATAAAAAATAAACTAAAAAAGTAATTTTTTATCTATCGAAATAAATTCTTTTTTTGACAGTCATTTTATAACCTCCATTTTTTAGCATACAATCTTAGATATTTATTGCAATTAAAAAAATTGTTATGCTAGCATATTAGATGTACTTCTACAAGATCAAAATTATATTCTCAAGTTAGGGATCCTTGTCTTTTAGTAAGGTAGGTGATTTCCTAAAAGAATGGCTTAGATGGTTAGATCTCCCCTCTCTTCCCTAGCCAACTTTTATTCTCCTTTTATTATCTGACTCTGTTCTACCTACACTTTCTTTCAGTTTGTGTTATATGGAGACGAAAGAATGAATAAAGTGCTTTCGAGATTACTGTGCATGATACTCCAACATTGTACATGAATGAAACTCCTATGCTAAGTGAAACACTAATGTTTAAAGCTTAATCTACACTATCATCAACTGATAGTGTTCAAATAATTGAAGGAGCTCATATTGTATAAGTGCTCTCTAGTTTAAATTCCTACATCACCAGTTTGATACTGTTAAGAGAAGTACTACTTCTCTGAAGCATAATAGCTGAATCAATCTGCTACCTACCAAATTGAATATAATTCTCTGAAGTCCTTCCCTTCAAAGATGATGGGGATCATTAAAATCAACTTGAATAATATGGATAGTAGACGTAAACAACTAGCGTGAGTTTCTTTAATGTATAGTCTCATAAATCGAATCACTTTGTGTTATAATAAAAATAAATAAATTAGTTAATTATAATCCTAGTCATCAACATTTCTTTTTGGGGGACCTTTTAAATAACCAGTCATGAATGAGAGAAGGAAAAGAAAGGAAAGCAATTCTCATGCTTCACGGGTGCGCGTCTCAAAGGAAGCCCCTGCGGGAGCGACCGACACGTCATACAGTCTACCGGCTACTCCCAGTGGGCCCCGCCGCCTAACGCACGGGTGTTTCGGTATAAAACCGCCTCTCCACTTGTAGTCGTCCTCCATCGCTCTCCTCCGCCTCATTCTGTTCTCTCGAGACCGTCTAGAGAGAAGAGAGAGAGAGAGAGAGAGAGAGAGGAGAGAGAGAGGACTCGGAGATTCTTCTTCTTCTCTTTACTAGGCTTGATCTCTTCGTCTTCTTCTTCTTCTAGGGTTTTCTCTACTTCTTTTTTAGGGCTCGGTTTGCTCATCTCGGCGACGGTGAGAAGAGATGGGCGGCGAGAAGGCGATCAGCCTCGAGGAGATCAAGAATGAGGCTGTTGATCTGGTGAGAAAAGTCAGCCTTAACTTTTTCCGATCCTTTTTTCGACTTTTTCTAGTGATTTCGTTTCTCTTTGTTCGAATCACAAGACTAGAAGGATCCAGTTCCATTAAATGCCGGATTTAATCACTTCCTCTTTTTCATGCATTATTTTTGCTAAGTTTTCCTTTTGTTTAGAGTAATCGGATCTCGGTCATTCGTGTGCTATACAAGTAAGGGAAGCGACGAGAAAAAGAAAACTTTACTTTTATAAGAAAAGAAATTCCCGTCTTTCAGTAGAATAATTAATCTGAAAGGTTCTCTCTCTCACTCACTCTCACTCTCTCTCTCTCTCACTCACTCTCACTCTCTCTCTCTCTCGTATTATTACTATTATTCTTCTTTTTCTAGATTTAAAAAGTTACCATTTCGAGATTGCGAGTACATCCGTTGTACTCATCCGTCCGGAAAACGTCCTCTGCCCCACCTCCTTCCTCGAGATTCAGAAAACAATTTACAATTGCGAGAAAAAAAATCTTTAAAAATTTCATTATTCTGCAAGCCGACAGGATATTTGAAGGATGGCCCTTGCTGATCCGTCCGATTAGCATCGGACGGTGAAAGGGCCGATGGTAGCTGCCTAGTGGGCCGTCAAATTGCGGGCTTTTCGGACGGCTCCGATTGGATAAATTTTAGTGAGAACGGAAGTCATATGTTGTTGGCTTCTTCTCCTTGTCGTCTCGTGAACCGTTCTTTTCCCACGGGGGGTCCATGGAATCGATACTGGCTTTTGACCTTTTACTCTCCCGGACAACAGAGAAAAGATGAAAGAAAGATTTTTCTACACAACTTTGACACTCTCACTTATTTAGAATTATCAAATAAATTCTTTTGTTAATCTGCTGTTTTGTTTTTGATAAAAAGATGTGCACATGACTTAGTTTATTGACGAAAATTTCTTCTTCAATCTCGTATCTGCTTCCTATTTTTCTCAAATCTTAATCTTAAACATAAATCTCGTCGTCACTACCCAGACCATTCATCACAGTCACCCCTCTTCGTTATGCCATGGACTATAGACCCTTGCTGTTGTTTTCTCTTTTCTTCAATCCTCCGTTTTTTTCTCCTCTCAACATTTAGAACTAAATGTATCCCATTCTGATTTTATTCTAAAATTTAATATATAATATTAGGCAATAGAATAAATCTAATTTTTGTAATATAAAATAGAAATAAATAAATATTGTTTTTTATAAATAAATTAAAAAATGTTTTTTAACCGGACTTATAACACATTGTATACAGTGACCCCTTACTTATCTTTCTTTTAAGGTGTAACTTAGAATTTTATTTTTGCGTTGTTAGTTAGCATACTTTGTTAACGTTTCTATACAAGAACCATACTCTTTTAATCTAATTAAAAATAAAATATACAAGAAGAGAGGAAAATCTAAGAGAAATATAAAATATGCTCTGATGTTGTGTTTGGAGGCCTTTAAACTCTAAACCCTTATAACTTACATATTAATTCAGTCCATCAATAAAAAAAATTATTGTGACCGCTTCAAAAGCTATTAAGATTCTATAACGTTTGTGATTTAAATATCTTAAATTGTTTTACATTTTTTAATTGATAATAGTAAATATTTTTAATCTTCTTTTTTTTTTCTTATTTTTTCCTTAACATTTTTTTTCCAAGTGTCATATTAAATTCATTTAAGAACTCAAAAAAGGAAAAGGAATTGAAACACAATCATTATAAAATTTTAATAGTTTTTGAAGTGATTAGCTTATTTTTCTTCTCTTAGATTGTTGTTTTAAAAAAGAACCTTCAAAGGACCAAATTAGCAATATAGAAAAGGAAAGTGGCTACAAGATTTATTTTAGAGGAAATATAAGTAGATAGTCTTGCACAGTGTCACTATTTATTTAGAGCAGCTACACTTCTTCATGTCTCACAGGCTAAGATTTTTAACTTTAATATAATATTTGTACTAAGTACTGTTTATTTTTTATTTTTCTTAAACACAAAAATTATATTTACTTGCATAAATTTTATATACTAAATTTACAGCACCACTGTCACATCATCTTCTAAACCATGGTGTTCTTAATGGTTCTCGATGGCACTGAACAATTTGTCATTAGAGTAAGTATTTTTATGGTATGTGAAAGGTCTATTTCAACATATTACTTTTGCGAGATGTGAATTTTCTGGGGTTATAAAAATTATTTATTTTTTTCTGTAACGCCGTAAGGAGATTTGATGAGAATAATTAAGGAGTTTCAGGATGTAGATAAAAATAATTTAAAAACAGTCAGTGAACGTGAAAATAACTTATAATTGAGGGTCAGTGTAATTAAGTCAAAAGTTTAGTACGTACGAAAACTAGCAGTGATATGAGAAGTACTTTTCACAATTTTTTGACTACCACATCATTTGCCAGAAGAAAAAAAGGAGAGAGCTTTTCGTTTCTTCTTCACGTCAAATTTTACAAGGGGAAGAAAAAACTAATGTTCAGTTCGATCACGAATTTTCACTATTTACAAATTGAAAAGTGAAAAGAAACACCTTCTGGTTTTTCGATGAAATTTAACAGTGCTACTGAGTTAAACTGTTGTAGTTGTGTTATATGCAAATTTCCATTTCTTGAATCGGGGAAGTTGATAGAATCATTTTGGTAACCGCCGAGCATGATCGGAGTTTGTCTTTTTGCTCCCAGGAACGAATTCCAATGGAGGAGGTATTCGAGCAGCTGAAATGTACCATCGAAGGTCTCTCGTCGGAGGAAGGAGCCAATCGGCTTCAAATCTTCGGGCCCAACAAGCTCGAAGAGAAGAAGGTACTTTTCGAGACCAAACTCTTACATCTCTTCTTCTTTTCCTTCTCTTCGTTAATCCTTGCGTTAACGAGTTGTTGAGGTGTTAAATATAGGAGAGCAAAATTCTCAAGTTCTTGGGCTTTATGTGGAACCCCCTCTCGTGGGTCATGGAAATGGCTGCCATTATGGCGATTGCATTAGCCAATGGAGATGGGAAGCCCCCAGACTGGCAAGACTTTGTTGGCATTGTTGTACTTCTTTTTATAAATTCTACCATCAGTTTTGTAGAAGAGAATAATGCCGGTAATGCTGCTGCTGCTCTTATGGCTGGTCTCGCACCTAAAACAAAGGTTGGTTTGAATTGGTTCGGAAATTTAGTCGTAGTTCAACGTTCTTACTGCTACGTCCTCTCTGCTTATGCATACTGTGGTAATAATCGCAGGTGCTGAGAGATGGCCAATGGACTGAACAGGACGCAGCAATTTTGGTTCCTGGAGATATCATCAGTATCAAACTAGGAGACATCGTCCCTGCCGATGCCCGACTTCTTGATGGAGATCCTTTAAAGATAGACCAATCTGCCTTGACTGGAGAATCCCTCCCTGTAACAAAGAATCCAGGAGACGAAGTCTTCTCTGGCTCCACCTGCAAACAAGGTGAGATTGAGGCTGTTGTCATTGCCACAGGTGTTCACACTTTCTTCGGCAAGGCAGCTCATCTTGTCGATAGCACAAACCAAGTTGGGCACTTCCAGAAGGTTCTTACCGCCATCGGTAATTTCTGCATCTGCTCCATTGCTGTCGGAATTGTCGTCGAGATCATTGTCATGTACCCGATCCAACACCGGAAGTATAGAGATGGAATTGACAATCTGCTGGTCCTCTTGATTGGAGGAATACCGATTGCTATGCCTACTGTACTCTCAGTGACTATGGCTATTGGTTCACACAGGCTATCCCAGCAAGGTGCAATTACTAAGAGAATGACTGCCATAGAGGAAATGGCTGGAATGGATGTTCTATGCAGTGACAAGACTGGGACACTGACCCTTAACAAACTAAGTATCGACAAAAACCTGATTGAAGTTTTCGCCAAGGGTGTGGATAAGGAGCATGTGATTCTGTTGGCAGCTAGAGCATCAAGAATTGAGAATCAGGATGCTATCGACGCTGCCATGGTTGGAATGCTTGCAGACCCTAAAGAGGTATTTGAGATCTCTGTTTGTCCAAGATTGTGCATGCTCATATATCTATGTTCTGATACCATGCATTTCTTTTTATATTTTAGGCTTGAAACGTTTTGATAGGCCAAATAAGTGAATTTTACTTAATGTAAGGAGCCTTAGTTTTCCCTTTTTTTCATTATATTTTGTATGTGTTATGTAGGCAAGAGCTGGCATTACGGAGGTACATTTTCTTCCTTTCAACCCAGTTGACAAGAGAACTGCTCTTACCTACATTGATGCTGAAGGAAAGTGGCATCGTGTGAGCAAAGGTGCTCCTGAGCAGGTTCTTTTACCAAATCTTTGCTGAATTACTTTTTCTATCTCAATCTAGATCACTAAGATCTGCCTAACTAGTTTCTTTTTTCTTGTCTTAGATTTTGAACCTCTGTAACTGTAAAGAAGATGTGAGGAATAAGGTTCATGCTGTAATTGATAAGTTTGCTGAACGTGGCCTTCGTTCCCTGGCTGTTGCTAGACAGGTTTGCCTTTCATGGTTCTTCCAATTTCTTTTGTTCTGAATAATGGCATTGCATCATTCAACTATTCTTTCAACTTGTGCCACAGGAAGTTCCAGAAAAGTCCAAGGAGAGTCCAGGGAGCCCATGGCAATTTGTAGGTTTGTTGCCTCTCTTCGATCCCCCAAGGCATGATAGTGCAGAAACCATCCGTAGGGCTCTTAACCTTGGTGTGAATGTGAAAATGATAACTGGTAAAAAATTTCAAGTATTCTCTTTCTCTTCACTGAATAAATACTACCCTAACAGGATGTTAATTTAAGAATGTTGCCCAATTCAGGTGATCAACTTGCCATTGCTAAGGAGACTGGCAGAAGGCTTGGAATGGGAACAAACATGTATCCATCATCCTCATTGCTTGGCCAACATAAGGATGCATCTATTGCTGCACTTCCTGTGGACGAGTTGATTGAGAAGGCCGACGGGTTTGCTGGAGTATTTCCAGGTGAATTTGATCAATACATGTTCTAAAAATGCAATCTCTTTTCTGAAATACTTTTCTCTGTGGAGCAGAACACAAGTACGAAATTGTGAAGAGATTGCAGGAGATGAAACACATATGTGGAATGACGGGAGATGGAGTGAATGATGCTCCTGCTTTAAAGAAGGCCGATATTGGAATTGCCGTTGCTGATGCCACAGATGCAGCTCGAAGTGCTTCTGACATTGTCCTTACTGAGCCTGGGCTTAGCGTCATCATCAGTGCTGTTCTTACCAGCAGAGCCATTTTCCAGAGGATGAAGAACTACACAGTAAGTATTTTATCTAGCCGTTATTAGTCTGGCTTTCTTCTGTTGTTCCTGACATTCCTTTTCTTTTTTATTTCTCTCTTAGATTTATGCAGTCTCCATCACCATCCGTATAGTTGTAAGTGCTTAGTTATGACTTATGAATCTTCCAATCTTCATTTATGAATAGTACTGTCCATTTATGCTTTTCTGTATCTGTAGCTTGGGTTCATGCTTATTGCACTTATATGGAAGTTCGACTTCTCACCCTTCATGGTTTTGATCATTGCCATTTTAAATGACGGTGGGTTGTCAAAATCTCGGTCTAATTTTTAGTTATTGCCATGTCCATTACTTTCGTATTGATTTCCTTTCTTCTCTGATTTTCTAATTCAGGAACCATAATGACAATCTCAAAGGATCGAGTGAAGCCATCTCCAATGCCTGACAGTTGGAAGTTGAAAGAAATTTTTGCAACTGGAATAGTTTTTGGCAGTTATTTAGCCCTAATGACTGTCATATTTTTCTGGGCCATGAGAGATACTGATTTTTTCTCGGTAGGCATTTTACTTTATCCCTTCTGTGCATTGAGTTCTGATTAGTTGTCAGAGAGATGATCCTCTTTGCAGTTATTGGCGATTATGGACTTCCCAGTATCCTTAGTCTTTGATATTTCCCTAGAATTAATTGCAGCTTAATATTTTCTTATGCCTTTGCAGGATAAATTTAATGTTAGATCATTGAGGCATAACAATGATGAAATGATGGCTGCTCTATACCTGCAAGTTAGCATTGTCAGTCAGGCTCTTATCTTTGTCACTCGATCACGCAGCTGGTGCTTTGTCGAACGCCCTGGGCTTCTCTTAGTCAGTGCATTTATCATTGCTCAACTTGTAAGATCCTCTTTCCTCAGCTCTATATATCGGAATATGTTTTTTCTGTTTTTAGGTGCCTATGTTTAATTTTTGAGCGTCAAGATGGAAGGATAACCATCAAGACCACAGGTGAAGTTGCTGGCAGTAACTACTCAGGATTGAGAATCTATCAAAATTGCACCTCAGCATTTCTTTTGTTGAACATACTTTGAGATGTCGGACTAGGAAGCTTAAGGTAGTGCTGCAATGCGAAAATCATGCCCATTATCATGAGTTGGTCTGAAAAGGTAGAGCTTGGACTTGGATAAATTTGGTTGGACAGATTGACAGAGGAATCCATGATCCCAAATCATCATCTCCTTCATACCTTATTGAATAGGAATTCCTAGTCTTACCATCTGATTAGGAATGCAGTCATGGTCTGGTTTTGATGAGATCATCTACACTGGTTGATGCATTTATTTCGCAGGTTGCAACTGTTATAGCTGTATATGCTGACTGGGCCTTTGCGCGAATTAAAGGTATAGGATGGGGATGGGCTGGGGCTATCTGGCTTTATAGTATAGTCTTCTTCTTCCCTCTTGACTTGTTCAAATTTGCTATCCGCTATGCGTTAAGTGGAAAGGCCTGGGATAATCTCCTGGAAAATAAGGTAAGAGTATTCTCATTATCCAATGTGACCTTATACTAGACGATTCCTCATTCCTTAACTCTGAACACTCTCGTCCTTGCTTCATAAAATTACAGACTGCCTTCACTACCAAGAAAGACTATGGCAGAGAAGAAAGGGAAGCTCAATGGGCTATGGCTCAGAGAACCCTTCATGGACTCCAACCGCCTGAAACAGCTAACCTCTTTGCTGAGAAAAGCAGTTACAGAGAACTTTCAGAGATTGCTGAGCAGGCTAAAAGGCGAGCGGAGGTTGCAAGGTAATCTATCATGAAAACTTTCTTCATATTTAAGTAATTTAGATACTGGTAATTAAATGTACAATATCACTACTTTCTCAACTGAATAATTTCAACCTTCTTACTAATCTGCAGGCTCCGTGAGCTGCACACTTTGAAGGGTCATGTGGAATCAGTTGTAAAGCTGAAAGGGCTGGACATTGATACCATCCAGCAGCATTATACAGTATAATATCCACAATTTTCTGGATGAGATATTGTTAATTATTGGTGGATGATAAGAAGGATAACCCTCTGCTGGTTTCTATTTAGTTTAGAGCCCTTTAGGCCTGCATTATGCCTTAATCCTTGTAACTCCTGTTTCCCTTAAGCTTCTTTCTTTTTCCATTGAGCTCTGTGGGAATGGACACCTATCTCTTATGCTTGATACTCGTAATTCTGCTTCCCTTTGCTCCTTCCTTTTTTTCCATTGAGCTCTGGGGATTGTTGCTGTTATGAAACTCTAATTAGTAACTATTATTTCCTTTAAGCTTCTTTCTTTTTGTCACCCTGGATTGACGATTGCTTTACATATGATGATGCCCAGATGATCTAGTTGAGCTACGAGTGTTAGTTCGAGTCCTAACTCGAGCCCGATCTGGCCAGGTCAGGCTATACGAGCTAAATGAACACTTCTCAATCCGAATATTATTCTCTTTTCGCTTCCATCCTGGATTGACAATTGCTTTACATATGAGTGCAGACGTTACATGGGCTCGGTAGCAACTATACAAGCTTATTTGATGCAAATGAAGTAGATACTCTATCTAAAGCTGTCCACTTCCAGATGACTCTTTTTACTACTACTACTACTACTGCATGAGCTTCACATTTAGAGAGATCGATGGCCATAACAGCAGTCATAATTCCAGAAAGAAGGTATCACACACAAGTCAGTCATAAACAAACGTTTATACAAAGTACTTTTTTTAAAAAATTAAATACTTATCTTACTACTACTTCAACTACAACTACTAGTCTAGTCCACATAGTAAAGTAATAATACAAGCAGGTGGTCACGCAAAGTCGAGAATTAGCTGGTAGAGGCATTCCATTTAGAAACTCCATCTCTATTTTAAGTCCACATCTCCATTCAATGAAGACGTACTTGAGGGGAATTAGGCGTCGGGATCACTTCCTTCCTATCATTTAATTTTAATATGCAATGGGAAGAAGAGTTGAGGGTAAACTCACCATTGGGTAGGCCCATCCGAGCTTATAAATAGGCTACATCGTACACCCATCACCATCAACCCAACTGACATTGGAATGCATGCAAAAAGCCAAAAGATTGCACAAACGAGAGATTATCCAACCATTAATCCAAACTCTCCCCATCATTTATTAATTAACTATCTCTCTCTCTCTCTCTCTCTCTCTCTCTCTCTCTCTACAACAAAAGCACCACAGAAACTATTTCCCCACAGGGTGAGAAAGCTCCAAGTCTATGCCTAGCTTTCACTTTCCCACCACTCCCTCCAAAGGAGGAAGCTTTTTTGGACTTCCTTTCCCCTAGCCACCAGCAGCAGTGATAACTAGCAAGCAAACTCCTCTCTCCTTCAGTCCTTCTTCGTCCTCCTCCTTTGATGGGAAGATGATGATGAATAGATCAAACGAATGCGATGAGTCCTCCTATGTCCCTTCTAATTCCATGATGTCCCTTTCTGGTTTAGTAGAAGAAGGTGACATCCAAAGGAATCATCTTTGGGATTGGGAGACCACCACCACCACCACCTCCTCCTCCCATAACCCCAATACCACCATGCCATTAATCTTCCCCGATGCCAACTTCCAAGATTGCCCTTCTCCTCTTCTCCCCATCACCGCCACCAACTACTACCCCTTGTACTCCCCCCAACTACTCCAACAAGACTACCCCTCCGGCCCAATCAAGAACGAGGACCTCGGCCTCAACCTAGGCCGCCGGACTTACTTCTCGGCGGGCGACGCCATCGCCATCGACCGGCTGCTCGCCAAGTCCCGCGTGGCTTGCCCGATGAACCACCACCGCCCGCCACGGTGCCAGGCGGAGGGGTGCAAGGCCGACCTCTCCGGCGCGAAGCACTACCACCGCCGGCACAAGGTGTGCGAGTTCCACTCCAAGGCCGCCGTCGTCTTCGTCGCCGCCGCCGGGGGATTGCAGCAGAGGTTTTGCCAGCAATGCAGCAGGTACCACCACTTTGTCCTAATTCTACGCCAGTAGATTTTAATTCACTCATCCTCATTCCTCCACATAGAGCTTACTATATTAATGTACATTACTTGCCAAAAATAAAATATAAAAAAGATCCTTCGCTAATAGTATTACTACTGGCGCAGTCGGGATATATTTTCCATGATCCTTCATTATCTTTTCCACTCTTTTCTTTTTCCTTCTTATGTAGGTTCCATTTGCTATCAGAGTTTGATGAGTCCAAGAGGAGTTGCAGGAAACGGTTGGCTGATCACAACCGGAGAAGAAGGAAGCCTCAATCCTCAGACAACTGCAAGGAGAAGAGCAAACAAGCTCCAAAAATATACACCACCAAAAGCACTAGTAATGAGCTAAAAGGCGTATTACTTTCTTTGCTATTATCCTATTCTTTTTTGTACTCTTCTTATCTATACTACTCTCTTCGTTATTTTATTGTACATGAGCAGCAGCAGCAGCAACTTCTACAGCCAGTGATTACCAGAAGAAGACAACCCATTTGAGGAGTCTGCCAGCTTTATGTCTGAATGCAAGTATGAGCTCTGAATACCAAGGAGTACCATTCTTCTTCTCCTCCTCATTATCCAGTGGTCTCTTGTGCTCCAGCTCCAATGAAGGATCCATGTACTCCACTGGAGGTGGATCAGAACACAACCACAACCACAACAACAACAACAGCAGCAATCTCAATCTCCTCCATCTGGGTCAGTACTACTAGCTCTCTTCCAGTATGTTTGAGGTGAAACTCTTTGTTCTGTTAGTTGGATGAGGGATGGCTCTTGTATGTATCAGTCCTTTTTCTTTTGTGGTCTCTTTCTCTTTCTTTCCTGCTTGCCCATTTAGTGGGACTAATGTTTTCTTCTTTTTCAGAACAACCAGTGCATTATACAGGATCATATTTTGGAATTTTGTGGCTCTAGCTAGCATCTTTCTTCTTTGGAATATATTCTTTTTTAAACAATTTTATGCATTTTAGATACACATACAGATATATGTATGCAGGAAGGAAAGAATTGTTGCCAAATTGAAAAGTATGTATTTTGATAACCAAAAATGTCAGCTATGAGCTATCTCAACTTGGATGTTCACATACACCTATATACATTTTAAATCATATATATATATATATATCAGCACTTTTCTTGATATAAGCTAGACAATCATCAAGTATCAACTCCAACATTCACATTATTTCTAAGAAATATGTTAATTAATTATTTTGACCATACTGAAAAATTACTCCACTATAAATCCATTTAGAAGCATGTGGAGATATTGTTACTGCTACCACATAGTATGGTGGTGTACGGAACACAGGGACGGTTGTCTCAACTCTTGGTACGACCCACACTGACACACGTACATGCCTCTCAGGCTCTGCCACCTCTTTTTTAGGGGTCACGTTAGCCTTGCAGCCTATCCTACTGCTTCACTGTCCTTGCGACGGCACCCGAGCCGTTCGATCTCCTGGCTGATGGCCCGGATTGCCACGTGGACCGCCGCGATCTCCTCCCGAGACTTGCTCCAGATTGGTTGGGATGCGGTGTGACCTCGATTGTATAGTAAAAGTTAAATTGCGGTTGGGGGAGGCGACAGGACGGTCAGAGGCGGTTAAGATAACAAATCTTGTAGTCAAAGCTGTGAACCGAGTTTGACCAGAAGGTGCGTCTCGGTAATTACGGAAACAGCTGGGGTTGTTTTTGGATAATGCACTTAATCCGAACCGACCATCATAAGTTGGGCCTCATTCTTGGGCCGGGCTAGTTTGGGCCGTCCATTGTAGAAGTGCCTCGTGATTAATGCTGCTCGACTTTTTTTATTTTTGTTCTGTTTTGCTTCCAGAAGGTTAATTACACTTTAATTTGACTTGGAACCATGCCTAACACGTCTATTAGTACCGACCAATTTTGATCTATACTTTTTGAACATCACTTTACGGTGTTTGGTGGTTACTCAGAAGCAGAAAAACGTGGTTATATTTTAAAAGATTATTATCTTAATAGTGTTTGAATGAAAGAACTGGAGAGCTCTTCACTTAATAATTAAAAAAAGAAGAAGAAAAACTCCCACTATAAAGTGGGTAAAACTTTTAGAAAATTATCATATATATATATATATATATATATATATATTCTAGTTTGTTGTGCATCCAAACCTAATGGTTGTCACAATGGAACAGCTTATCCTATCAATCACCCTCCTCGTACAGTTGAACATCTACTACACCTTTCGGCGCAGGGCCCGCCTCCCTTTTAAGTTCCACGCACCAATCATGGATAAGGCCCATTTAATTAACGGTCATTATTCACAGGCCCACGGCGTAAGATCTCCGCCGTACGGTTGTAGGGCTTCTCATCTTGGATGCCGTCCAAAGCTCGCTCGCTTTTTGTATGGGTATTATTTGGTGGGCCTTTTTAAATCGAGCATCCAAAGCTAAGGCTTGTCACAGTCTCTTTACCAATTAATGGGTTTTAATTTTTCAGTATATATATATATTTTTTATTTATTTAGAAAACTTATAATAAAATACCCTACATTATGTCTTTATTGTGATTCAAGTCCCTGCTTTTGTACTTACGAGTTAAATAACTGAAAATAATCTTAATATCCTTTAGTTAAAAAGGGAATATAATTTAAGAATCAAATATGAGTATTTATATATTTTTATTCTTAAGAGAATAGGGCCAGGTTGAAAGAAAATATCAATATGGTGGTGTGTGAATATATAATAAAAGGAAAATATAGGGTGTTTTTTATAAATTATTTTAATTTGTTATTTTAATACCTAGTCTAAGAATGTTTTGGGTACTTTTCTAACTACCCCATAAATTATTATTATTATTATTATTATGCTTAATACGCACAGGTAGGCGAGTCCGCTTCCGAATTCCGACCCCAGAGACCGCATTGTAACGGCCCGTGTCTTGGAGGTCTATAAATACGCGAGAGAAGCTCGGCGTCACAGTTTGTTTCCTTTTTTTTTCTTTGTTTTCCCTCATTTCCTCCTTTCGTCGTCTTCCCCACTTTGGTTCCAAGCTCTGTTAGCGAGCGAGAGGGGAGGAAGGTTAGGGTTAGGGTTTCTCTGGGGTTATATGGGATTGCGGCGATGGCGGAGAGGAAGCCGTCCGTGGAGCTCCGCAAGGGCGTCAACGGCCTCGACAAGTTCGTGTTGAAGGAGGTCAGGGGCAGCTCCGTCGAGGTCCGCTTCCTTCTCCCCTGGATCTGTTTCTTAATGTAATGACCTCCGTTCCGCTTGTAATCTATATCTTGCTTCAGTTTTATCACGTCTCGGTTCCGTAGAGCCGGATTCTTTCGCAGATTCCTAGATTTGGTGTCTCGTGAGTTTCTTGATCTGATTAAATGCGTCGAATTGGTATAGAAACTCCTGTCATTTCTGTGATCAAGAGCTTCTTGATTCTTGAGTGGCTAAGGTTCTTTGACTGGATAATCCTCTCTAGGGTTTCTAAGTTTGGATAATTCTTTGATCTTGTCCTATTTTATGCAGGTAATTGTTTGGTAGGGTAATTATTTCAGTGTTATGATGTCTGGATGTGATCTTTTGAATGTCTGTTACTTGGATCCTCCGGTGAAATTGTTAGAGGAGGAGACACTTGTTGGTTGTTTATCTTCTTGTGGCATGCATTTCCTAGAGGAAAATGCAGTATGCGGAGTTAAAATCTTTGCATTATATTAGGTTATTAAGATAGAGTTGATCTTAAGCTTGTAATGTTTACCATATCTGCAAGCTCTATTCAAATATAGGGTTTTGGTAGTTACCCTTCTGGCATGCGAGTTAAGCTTTAATATGTAGGAATATAAGGAGAAAGAAAAGAAGCCTATGAAATCATTTCATTCAGAGGAACAATGTACAAGTGTAATAATGGTCTGGCGAGAAACCTCATTTCACTTGTTTCTTAGCTGAATATCTTGTAATGTTGTGATAATTTCTACCTGCTATGTCTTATAAACACAGGATTGTATGAACATACACTATAATATCTGGTTTAATGAGTTGTCTGCTGCCAAGTGCTGCCTTCTTTATTTTTTCTCTTTTTTGTATGTTTCTCAAGTCTCTCATATCAAAAGAACACAACTCATGTATCTGAAATTGATGGTTGTTTGCTTAATCCTGTGCATGTCAACTGTAAATTTTCATGGATAACTGTTACATGATAGTTAAATGGATGTAGATAGAGTATTATGTGTCTCTCTTTCTCATAATTTTGCGTTAGCGCTTGGGTTCTTCAGCCTCTCATTTTGCACTAGTATCACTTATGATTTTCTTTTTTACTGTTGTTGTCCAAAGGACTGGTTGGTGAGAATTGACTTTGTTTTCTGCTATAAAATAAAGCAGTCATCTTTCTTGTAAACTTAAAATGGGAAAGCAATTGCCAGTTATGTCTTTTTCCTTCTGCCAGGTGTATCTGTATGGCGGTCAAGTAACCTCCTGGAAAAATGATCATGGGGAGGAGCTGCTTTTTGTCAGTAGTAAGGTACATTTTTTTTTCCCATGTGATCTTATTGTTTGTACATGTATTCTGCAGATCTCATTTATAGATATAACTCGAGATACTTTTGGTACCAATTGTACCTTTTTTTCACATGTAGATTATGTTAACCTAAGCAATTTTGTTCCTTACAGATTGTGTATTTGTTCAAAAATGTTTAGGCATTTTCTTGTTGGATGTTTCTTGCATTATTTGTGCTAAGCTTTTGTCTCATTCACATCAAAACGATGTCTAATTTTCTATACTTTTCTCCCTTTGTAGGCTACTTTTAAACCCTCAAGGGCAATCCGTGGGGGTATACCGATATGCTTTCCTCAAGTATGGCATCTTAAAATATATGAATTTATGTCCAATTATCTTAATGAATCTTGTCTATCTTGAAAGCAAAAGTCCCTCAATAAATGCAGTTTGGAACCCTTGGTAATCTTGAACAACATGGGTTTGTGAGGAACCGGTTTTGGAGTGTTGACGATAATCCGCCACCTTTTCCATCAAGCGCTTCTAGTAAGACTTTTGTTGACTTGATCCTGAAGCCAACGGAAGAAGATTTCAAGATTTGGCCTCATAGGTCTGTTTTCTTGTGAATGAATTCTAAGGCCTGTTTTTCTTTGTGCTTCTAGCAAGCTTTCAAATATATTCTTTTAAGAGAATATTTGCTGCACTTTGTCATCTTTTCATAACTTACGTCCTTCCTCGGGGCTGAATTTGTTATCAATTCGATTTGGTTGCAGTTTCGAATTTCGCTTAAGAGTTGCTCTTGGACCTGGAGGAGATTTGATGCTCACTTCCCGCATAAGAAACACCAACACTGATGGAAGAACATTCTCATTTACTTTCGCATATCATACATACTTTTCTGTCTCAGATATCAGGTCAGTGACGAGCCTGCTTCTTATTTGTTATTTGTGGCTTGATAAATTCTGTCTTCAAGAAACTGTAAGAGAAGTATGGAGAACTACGTGGTAGACAAGGTTCCCGTCATTGAAGTAGATTAATATATGTTTGCTTTGAGATTGATACATAGTACTTTCGGAGTTGGAAGATTTTCTTCTAAATTGTACTTCTAAGCTGGTGATTACTAGGGTATGCAATAGTAGAGAGAAAGTAACATGTTCTGGTCCCTCTGTAACTTTTGTTTCAAACTTTGGACACCATTTCTTATTCAATAACATAGCAATGAAGGTGCATATTCAAAACCAAGTAATGTTTATGAATCACTAGAGTACTTATTTTATGCAAACCTGATATTTCAATAATCATGAAATAAGCTTTCTTCTCTTTTGGACCTCAGTGGCTAGTTATATTGCAGTGAAGTGCGAGTTGAAGGACTGGAGACATTGGACTACCTTGACAATATGAAGGGGAAGCAGCGCTTTACTGAGCAAGGAGATGCAATTGTATTTGAATCTGAAGTAAGGAAATTAACTCGGTGGGATATGATTAAAAATTTAAAATTATTCGTTGATTACCAATTAATACAAACTTGTTGACTGTAAAGGTTGATAAAGTATATCTGAGCACACCGACCAAGATTGCAGTTATTGACCATGAAAAGAAAAGAACATTTGTCTTGCGGAAAGATGGACTCCCTGACGCTGGTGAGCTTGATGACCTAGTATAATAGCAAAACTAGGGTTAAATAAACTTTCCAAAGGTCATGACTGTTATGCGGGAGACATCGATTTTAGTCATGCTTAAATAATTATGTTCATCATCTGTGCCGGCATATGATTGTGATCTTCTGCTCCCCTTATTTGTCCCCTGTAGTTGTATGGAATCCATGGGACAAGAAGGCCAAGGCCATGTCAGATTTTGGGGATGAAGAGTATAAGCATATGCTCTGTGTGGAAGCTGCAGCTATCGAGAAGGCCATTACTCTGAAGCCTGGTGAAGAATGGAGAGGAAAGCAGGAGCTATCTGCTGTGCCTTCCAGTTACTGTAGTGGGCAGTTGGATCCTCAAAAGGTTCTTGAGGGTTGAGTGTTATTTGGTGCATCCTGTACAGGTAAACTGGACATTTCTTTGTTGACATAACTTTCCTTATTTTGATTCTGCTCACCTTTGTTATATGATATTCTCTGGCTGAAAAGCTTTGAACTAAGTGCTCATGATGAGATACTTTAGCTTATCGTTTGAAGTATTCAAAGTTGAAAGCCATCAGTTTGTCAAACAATTAACTGATCTGTTGTTTGTGTAATGAGATTGTCGCATCGAGGGAAAATTGGCTTTTTATGTATTCGATGTTTGTCACTGAATTAGGGATTGTTTGAAATCTTGTAAAATCCTTTTTCTCAAATTTCAAGTGTGGATGATGATACTGTAGTATGCCCTTTTAGAATAGAATTTAAGAGATACTATATAGTAAGGTGCTTATCGAGTCGCATACTCTCATTCTGATTTTTATGTCCAATTTATATTTCTGATTTGCAAAACTTGCCGGTGACTTCTCTTTTTGCAGGCCCAACCAGTGCGCAGTATAGAATTGGTGTTAGACCAGACATCGATGGTCTCTCAACTTGTCATTCTCAATTTTCATCACCCCTACCCTGTTTGTATGTAGAAGCAGATTGTCAGTAGAATAATAGATGTTCCTATGTGGTTCGTACATATGAATTGTCATCTGGAACTTGGGGCCACCTCCTGCTTTTATCTTGTTTCTTTTTTGTAGCAATATTTTGTCATAAGACTGAAGTCCCTGAGGAAGAGAAAGCGGCATATAAAGGTCTCTACTGGCCTTTGTAATCCATCTGTGGGTTTTATGACTTTTCGGTTAACCCTTTCAAAGTGTTGTGTGTTTCCAATTTATCAGTGCCTCTATCAATCTCTTGTTGATGTTGGGAATGATACAGAGATACCTGGATCTTGTTCTGTTTCACTCTGCTGTCTGCATAATTGCTTGATAATAATACCAGTGATATCTTTGTAATCCTTGCGAGTTATAATTTACGCTACCACTAATACTGCTACATTCACTTTATTTTTGCATTTCAGTTATTTAGATTTTGTCAACAAAAAAAAAAGAAAAAAAAAAAGAAGCAGCAGCCTGCAGGTCTGATTATTTTAATATTTTTGTGAGAGAAGTAAAAAAACTTAAAACGGTATTTTAAGTTAAAATGAATAGCAATTTATTGAGTACGTACTCCATAAAAGTTGGAACTTTATTGCTTACAATACTAAGTCCATAGGACAATGGCGAAACAAATTAGAGAAGTAGGCAAGTCAAACCAAGCGTAGCTTGAATTCTGCTACTTACGTACTGTTATAATAATATCATATATAAATTCCTTAATATCATATCCGTTGCCTGGTATCGGAACATTTTAACAGATCCTTTCGGTTTTCCCCGAGTACTTAACAACAGTCGTTACTTGGGACAAAAAGTCTTTTGCAAAATGCTAATAGGTGCTTTCCTAACCACGCGATTCTTCTTGGTTATGTTTTTCTTGGAGAAAAGAGAGAGGAGGTAAAAGATTTTTGTATCACAAGAGAACCAACCAACCGCAAGGGGCGAATATTAATGTAAGTCAACATCCCCCTCTATAATATTTGCTTTGATCCAGTCCAGATAATGCGTCATCCCCTCCAATTCCTTCCATATCTACTGAAATTTACTTTTATTTATTTATTTATTTAATCATGATAATGATACTAATCATGTTTACTATAATCTTGATTAATAAATGCACTATCCTATGGTAATTACCATCTTAAACTTCATTTATTACTTTTATGTTAGACTCAAGTCAGAAGTTAGCTTACCTAACTGATATTGTCTCTCCTGATTTGATAGTGAATCAAACGTCTCAATTTCTCTTATCCTCAAACCTTGTTAATCTAAAATATATGCGTATCATATAAATCCTAATAGAGATAAAAAAATAAAAATAAAAAAGAAAAAGAAAAAATGTAATTAAAAAAATATAATTAATTTCCACAAAGAGAGAGAGAGAGAGAGAGAGAGAGAGAGAGAGAGAGAGAGAGAGAGAGAGAGAGAGAGAGAGAGAGGTGGAGCCAAAAGAGGGAGGGAGAGAGAGAGCGAAAAGTATTTTATTTTATTTTATTTTTCTTGCTCTGCCGCGATCGGCAGAGAGAGAGAAAGAAAGAGCAATCTAATCCAATTCCAGGAGAACGAGATTGGGATTGGGAGAAGGAAGTAAGCGAAGATAGAGAGAACGCGAAGAGCCAAAACCCCACGAGAAGCGAAGAGCAAAGAAGACGAGATAGAGAGAGAGAATTCGAGCTCTCTCTCTCTCTCTCCCTCTATCTCGGTGATGCGCTTCGAATCCAGCTCTCCACCTACTTTGAACTCCCAAAGGTTAGCTTCAGCCTTGCTTCTTCTCTTATCCTTCCCAAAGTTCAAGTATTTTCCTGGTTTCTGCTCCTCTCTCGCTTTAGCCATCTCCAACCCGATCTCTGGCAACCCACTTATAACTCCGACGTGATCCGTTTCGTTTCAGTTGATTGTTGATCCCAATAGCTTGGAACTAATCGCGGAGCGATTCCCTGTGATCAATTTGTCAAAAAAGGCGGGAGCTTTTTGGATTTCGACGTCTCTCTTTGAATTGGGTAGTGCTCGTCTTAGGGTTTAAATTCTACCAAGATTGGGTTCGTTGATATTCGAGCGTGGGCCGACATTTCCCGAATTGGGTCTTCTCCGTTAGTGTTGGTTTAGGTTATTATGTCTCAAAGATGAGATCTTTTGGCTGCATTGTTCTTGTCCTGCAGTTGGGAATATATTTGAAAGACTTTCTTTTTGGGAACAGGGAAAGGTAATTTTAGTTTGAAAGAGGAAGTGGATTCGAAGATGGTCAGAAGAACCCTAATTCTGTTGGTCTGGTGAATTGTGTGGCTGTTATGCAATAAGAGATGCCAACGCCATCGCTGCCACAGCACAGTCGGATTAACCTTCGCGATTTGAAGTCACGGATTGTTGTGAAGCTTGGCCCGGAGCGTGCACAGAGGTACTTCAATTATTTGAATCAGCTATTGGCACAGAAGGTTAGCAAGCCGGAGTTTAACAAGTATTGTCTTTTGGTCCTTGGGCGTGAAAACATCCCCTTGCACAACCAGCTTGTGTGCTCAATCCTTAGAAATGTCTTCCTCGGAAAAGCCCCTCATGAACTGGTTCATGAGAAATCATCTGCCAAGAATTCCTTACCTGTTGGTAAGACAACTTCTCAAGGAGATATTGGGTCTAATCAGGGAGCAGGATCGGTTCCCTTGTCTACTACTCGGTCCAATGGTGACATCTTACTGTCATCCCCTCGCAAAGTCAGATCAGGGACCCGTGACCGAAGGATTAAAGATCACCCGAGTACTCTTGTACCAAACAGGTGGGCTGATTTTATGGGAAACCAAGATTTGATACCCTCTGGAGCAGCTATTAAGCAGAATGGCACTCTGGGTCCTTACGATCTGAAGAGATCATTGCAGCATCATCAAGATGGATTTGCAGAACCTCCACCAAAGAGACAACGGATGGAAAACTTTGTGTTGCAGGATCAGGCTTCCGTTCAGAGCAAGAGCCTATTTGAATTGGCTGTCGCCGAAGATGTGGAAGAGGTTGAACAATGTTATGAGTTGCATTCTCCAAGAAGTCCTCTTCGGGCTCCTCTTGGGATCCCCTTTTGTCCAGCCAGTGTAGGTGGTCCACGTAGATCCTCACCATTTCTAACTTGTGGGAGCACTAACAATTTTGACAGCGGTGAGCTATGTCATACTGAGGTTTTAAGGGAAAGGATGGAGAAAATAGCAGAAGCACAGAACATGGGAGGAGTGTCAATGGACTGTGCTAATTTGTTGAATAATGGACTAGATGCTTACCTGAAGCGGCTGGTTAGGTCATGCATTGATCTGGTAGGTGCAAGGACAGGACACAAATTTATGAAGTATCCACCCCACAGTCAGCAACCTAAAGTAAAGACTCTCAATGGAATTTGGCAAAGAAACTATATGTATATAAATAATTGTCATGGATCTTCAGATGGTACTTACGAGTTGAAAAACCCAACTTCACTATCTTTACAGGACTTTAGGGTAGCAATGGAGCTGAATCCGCAACAACTTGGTGAAGACTGGCCATTGATACTTGAGAAAGTTTCCTTCCGTTTATTTGACAAATAAAGCAGGTCCAAATTAACCTTTCTTTTATCTACATATGTGGTTGTGTAGCCCTCAAAGAGCCTTGGGGCATGCCCTATTTTGGGCCAATAATGACGAGACTAAACCAAGTTAACAGCTCTACCCTCATCAGGGATTAACAGAAAAAAAAGGTTTCGTGAGAAATTTCTCTGTCAGCATGAATAAGATCTGTTATTTATATCAGTCTGTCCAAAGAGATTCTTTTAGCGAAAAAAAAATCCCCTAATTCCAGCACTTGTTGTATGTGCCAGCATCCACTAGGGGACATCTTCCTTCCATGGCAGCTGGAGATCTTGTGATATCTTATTACAGAACATGGGAGGAAATCAGTTTTGCAGGAATACTGATATGTAACTTAGTACAGGTATAATAATGTCAGTAGGACTTATGGGTTGGATTTATGTATTATCAACTCATAGCTGCTTTAATAGATTTGGTTGTGATAGCTTCTTATCATTTCAGGATTTGTTATTACAATTTGATTTGGGCATCTGATTAACCTAATATCTGACAATATGTATGTCGGAAATCTGTTATATAGATGTGTTTCAAAATGTCAAATTTGATAGTCATTTATAGACATGAGAATTGATGGTCATGAATGTTCTTGTTGGCTCGTTGTTCATGTGCTCTACAGTCTTACGTTTCATATGTGTCAAAAAAAGAGTATTTCTTTATTGGGAATATCATAGATTTGTGGCGTCTTCTCATTATTTTGTCCTGGATTCCAATTTATTTTGTATTTGCAGTAAATCTAACATTTAGTAGTTGAAAGACTTTCTAAGTTTGGATTTGATTTTGTCATATCGTATGTCTTTAACTTATTCAGGAAACAAATTATTGTCACTTGCACTAATGCAGTGCACAAAATGTTGTGTGAAATTGTGAATAAATAGTAGAAGAACAAATTTTAGGGAAAATGTGTATCATTTACTATCCTTTTTTTTTCTGATTTGTATGATTAGCCAGCTATCAAGTTTCTGCTTTTCATAAGAACGAACTATTTCTTTAGATCACTGATGAAAACTTTACTGTACCTACAGTGTCAGCAGCAATTCATAATTTTGCATTTCCTAGATGTACACTTATTGCTTATTTTTTGGACTTCAGATTATAGTGTATCAATACTTCTGTTTAATTGCCAAAGGGGAAGAAGATCTAAATATAAAAAGAAGAGGAAAATACTAAATAGGAACCTTGCAAGCTAGTTGCCAAGCTATAAATAGACTGACTTTAATTTTGAACTGTTTGAAGTGTAACAATTTTGAAGGATGCTATTTTTCCAAGAAGATCCTGTCTCTCTCTTATTTACCATAGTTGGAGAAATGTTCTATTTGGATCAAAGTAAACTGTCTTTGACATGTCATACAGAGGTGAAAAGATTGGTTACACTGAACTAGCTTATCCTGAGAATTGAATTTATTATTTCAGAGTTCATGGGCATTTTAAATTTATACTCATGCCATTTGATGATACATTTCTTTCTCCAGCTATTGTTTTATCGACATATACTATATATACACTACGACAAAGATAGACTATCTGTCTATAAATATGCCAGGAGTATAAATGGAGCTAGATGAAAGGAGGTGTCTGTCATAAGCCATCGTAAGTCGAGATGGCTTTTAGCAACTCTTCTAAGTTGCTTATTTTAAAAACAAATTCGGATAAATAGGTCTGTGATGAAATAAGAGTGTGTAATTGAGGATGGATTCTTACATATGTATATGTAAATAGAACTCTGTTAGCATGTGTTGGTATTTATCTGTTGTACCTCTATTAATGTTTTTTTTGGGGGTCCATTCATCCATTAGTGTGTTTATCCAATCTTATAGGATGTGATTTCTTCACCAGAGCTATCAGATATGTACTGCTGGCATATAGTATGAGAAACTTGTTGGTTTTAATTGCTGTTGTTTGATAGTTAGATCTTTTAAAGAATCGAAACCACAAAGTTGCTCACCTATTCATGTGTTTACTGTGTTATACTTCTTTTTTTCAATTGTTTCTTGATGTATTACTGATGGTATCATTCTTCTGCCAAAGTTGGTTATCTCCTGTCTTTATAGCATTAGCTATTCCCTATTGGTAAAGATGGTGCATCTTAATGACAACTCTCTCTCCCATTGCTTGTTGTTTCTCTCTTAAGCAGTTCTGCAATGGCAAGTATATTGATGAATATACTGCCATTCTTTTCATCATAATGACTGTGGTCATGCTTTCCTCTCTTAAAGCAGATTACTCTCAGGATAGCAAAAAGAAATCTTTTTCTACCTGAATATGCAATTCAGGACTTGTATTTCAATAGAAATTATCATTAGTGTCAGATGAAAAATTTTGAGATATTTTTGTCTTTTCATGTACTTCAGACTGCTGAGAAGAACAGGGCTGAAAAAAGAAAAAGAAACAAATTGTTGTCTTCTTTTAATCTTAATTTATCTGTAGATGTATGATATTACCTAGGTGTTGATGCATTTAACAGCCAAAAAGGATCGTCCAAAGTCTTTTCATCTTGTTTTCCATCTTATTCCAAGCTATTTATGTGCTGGGTCAGCAGAAGAGGCTTACAAGGTCTGACTGGATATATTTTTCAGACAATTAACTAGTGCCCACCACTTCAACTGATGTTTGTATTGTCCTAAATGGCAGCACGAGCTGCAAAATTAAATGTACTAGCGATGATGTTAAGTGAGAAGCTCACAACAATTATCCTGAGGAACTTTTGATATGATTTATTCCTTTATCTAGTCGAGTGTAATCTGTGTAGGAAAAAGAGTTGACACAAACTTTATTTTGTTTGTGCACAATAATGAAGGATAATGAAATAAGAAGGATGTTTAAGTTTTGAATCTAACAATGACATTGAAGAGATGATGAATGTTATATACAACTCATTTGAGCAAAGAGATTCAGGTGGCTGGAGAGGCGGATATTTTGCAGATAGGACACCAATTCTTCTGCTGAAACCATTGATGGATGCAAGTTATATGGTAACTATGCTTGCATACCAGCTTCCCTAACTCATCACCAACAAAATACTCCTCCTGCAAAACAGAAATCAAACAGATAAATATGGGGAGGAAGCCAATAAGATAGTGTTCAGATGGTTAAAGAAACTCATATTATACAAGCGTTACTAAATTCGAATTTTAGCAGCATATATTTAATTGGGATATTATTAAATTTTCACTTCTCTCTCCAAAAAAACAAAGAAAAGAGGAAGTACTAAGCATGGCATGTTGCAGTTATATTGGCATATGTTTGTCATATTATCTCACAAGGCAACAGTAGAAAAATGGATATCCACATAATGTTCTAGCATAAACTTGAAGCCTAACTTATGGATTGCAGAAGGTCTAACTTTTGGCACTGCAATGGAATAATGCATATAAATTAGCCAAGAAGGGATTTCCATGGAAAACATATTAGTGACCACACTAATATCAGTACCTGACAAATGCTGCATTTCATATCAGCATTTTCACCGTCTATGATGCCTGAGGCCACCGAGGCTGGTGCATAAAGGCTTCTCTCTAGACATATTGATAGTTCTTCTTCTGAAAGTCCAGTGTTGACACTACCAATGCTTTCACCTAATGCTAACAATTCCTGTTCACACATTGACAGGTCATTTAGTAACAAAATTATGCACATTATAGTCTTATGAGATCCTAGGAATCATACTATAAGGTTCAAAGTTATCTATAAAGCAATTCTCCAATAAAAGAAGCCACAATAATAAAATATAGTAACAGGACATGCAACTGAACAAACCTCATATGACATGTCATCAATGTCCAATCTCAGTTCTCTGTGCTGATCAAGAAGGCTCTCATCATCTGTAAAGGAACTTGTTTCCAGCAGTTGCTGCAAGAAAGAGGATAATTTCAGCTTTATCACTGCTCACTTTGAAAAAACTTTGACAGATGATATTTCCATCTCTCATTTTATAGAACCGATTGGGTATTAGTACGTAAAGTAGCAACTAAAAGAAAGGGAGAGCAAGAGATGCCAATAACCTCATGTTTTTGTCTTGTTAAATCTTGTAATTACTAGCAAAATTAAGAGGGACATTTTTCACCCTCAATGCATGATCATAACTTTTTGCATATGGTAATGCACATAGCCCATAGATAAGGATAAGTGTCAATATATAGGTCAAATATATTTTGACTGCTAACTAGGAAGATCATATACAGGAAAAACTATAATAAAAATAAGATAGCAATTCAATTTTTTCTGAATATTCACCTGTGTAGTTCCATTTTTCCTGCAAGTCTGCATCTATGTTTAACATGATATCTCAATGATAAATGAAAAAGAAAGTACATAGAAAAGAATTGCTTCATGATGATAAAAGAGATCCATACCTCTTCAGTTCCTTCCATACTAAAGTGCCAGTAGCCATCTCCATCTTCCATAGTAGCATGAAATACTCGTCTACGACTACCTCTGGAAGAAGAAGGTTGCATGACCTGAGTATAACTTTTAGCCAGTGAAAGGGAGTCATCTATATTTTCTGATGTGCTCCTTCTAGTCTTTCTGCTAGAATCCCGATGTGCTCTAACTGTGTTCACATTCCTGCTAGCAGTTTGTTTTGTGGTCCTTCGTGAATGTATGCTTTTACTAGCTAACAAAGGCATGCTTTTACTGCTGGAAGATGAACTCTTTCCATCCAATGTCCTCTTTCTTGATGTACTAACCTTTCTATTACAACACTCTGGAGGACAACCTGATCGAGGAACATCTAATATCAAAGCATCCCTTGGATTTTTAAGACCATTCTTCTGTGAATCATCTTGTAGACCAGGCAAAGCATGTTTACCAGAACCATTTCTCTTTCTGGATGAAGCATAGTCCATGCCGGAGGAAATTGAGGGCTCTTCTTGATTTCTAGACAGTCTCTGTTGCCTCGCTTTAGTACATGTTCCTTGATGAACTCCAGGTTCAATTTCATTGGAATGAGGACTTACTGTTTTGCCTGCAGTCATGGTGACAGATTTTGAATTTAATCTATCCCTTTGTCTATTATCGTGTCCCATACTTTCTCTCCTACCATATCTACTAGTATCACCGACTAAATAATCAGGAGTTCCTTGTCTACTGCTGCTTTGAGCCTGGTTAGAGTCTTCAAGATCAGTAGCAGAAAATGATATCGAGGAATTTCCAGTGATGACCTTTGTGCTGCATCCTACACGGTTGCAATTTTTATTTCCACTGCCATCAGAATTTTCTCTAAAAACAAGAATTGAGCCTCCTCTAGTAAAAAGAAGACCACAAGCTGTTCTTCTGGCCATTTGTTCATTCATGTAAGGATACAAGAGAAATGATAAGGTATCAACTTTCAAGTTTCAGATAGTCGATACTCCTCCAACTCTGCACCAATGACTTGTATTAGTCACCAATTACTTAACGCTGAAAAAGAAAAATCTAATTTCATAACAAAACATGATCATTATTTGGAAACACAAGGCCACTACTGCATGATTGTCAAGTTGAGTCAATATTCCACAAAGTGCTGGTAAGACAGGGTACACAGATTTCAGCACAGGGCAAAAATCTTTGAAAACTATTAGATAGATTATATCTATATAAATCTCAAATGATGTTAAAATCTTGTCATAATGTCACTGCTAGATATGCTTGCTTATCCTCACTTCAAGAATACAATCCATAAAACTGAAAATGAAGAACTTCCACTGTGCAGCAACTGGTATATGAACAAATGTATAGTTGTCTCCCTATTTTACACCAAATTTGATCTTCATACTGGTTGAAAATAACATTTCATAAGATAGCAAAGTTCAAACGGTGAAGAAAAACACTGTTGTACAACAGTACAACTTTAGTACAACCAAGATGAAATCGGCAACGATGACAAGATTTAACATCTTTTCTCAATTATTGTACTATCAAACTATAATCTGATCACATGAACATAACAACTAATTGCATGAGAAGGAATTCTCATTCGCTAATCAAGAATACTCATCCTACCACTTTTCTATGACACATAAATCATTGCAAGAATCTCAAAGCCTTAAAACTTCAATGCAGCAAATCTGCACAACTACGAGCACTTCCAAGCTATACTGCCTCACATGAAAAAGTTACTTTTGAGCCTTTAAATCTATTCACTCACAAATCAATCAGTCCAAATAAAACCGACCGTAAAAGCGACAATCCACTTTTCCTAGATGCTTTTCCTGGCAACTGGCAAATAATTGCTGAAACAATTTAGCAAGAGTATAAGTAACTAAAGATTTTGCCTGTTGTTGCTGATTCATATATGTTTGAGGATCCGTCTAATCAAATTTGAAGCAAAAGTTCATACCAATCTTGAAAAAGAGATGCAACCTCAATATGTATTGGGGGACCACAAAAGAGAATAATTCAGAGATAAGCAACATAACCAGGCGTCCTTAAAATGATAGATTCAATAAATCTTAGAAAGATTCTTTAGGTACAACAACCTTTTCTAAGGTTCCAATATGCAGAGTAGTATCAGAATAATTCTATTGACTCCAAGCAGTTCATGGATACTAAAATCGTGGAAACAACCTAAAGATGATCACAAAGCAAACTCATCAAGCTTGTAACTCAACAGGGCAATCAAAACCAGCATATCTAGCAAAGATGAGGTCAAGTCAATCATGCGAAAAGAAGAAGAAGAAGAAGAAGAAAAACTTCTAACTAAAAAATTACTTCGTCTCAACCCAACAAACCTCAAATAACGAAGCATAGAGGAGCAAAAGAGAGATCATACCATCATCAACAAAAGCTAAAACTCCCCAAAACCAAAACAGAACATCTATTCCATCGAACCCAAAAGTCAAAACACAGAAGAAAGGCAAGAGAAAGAAGCGAGCCCAAATCCCCCCTCACCTTTTGCGCGAAGCTACTCTCTGCTATATCCAAAACCACACGTCAAAGCTATGGGAACAAAATCGAGACTTGTACGTGATTTATACTGAGAAAAGACTCCAAACCAGACTCAAAAGATTGCAAAAAGAGGATTCCTTTCTAGCAGCCAACCTTGGAAGCGAAGCCCAAAACGTATCATCCACACGGAAATCGAGAGGAAGAGGGGAGGGGGGGAAAGCCGGACAGAGAGGGGTCGGGGTTTAAATACCCAAGAGTTGAGGGGGTAAAAGTCAAAAAAACCGTCCTGGCCACCGGGGTCCCGTCCTGGCCGTCTGATGAGGCGCGACGATAGGATCGGACGGGAGTCATCAGAGCCGGGTCCGCTCAACCAACCGTTCAACGAAATTAGTGGTTATTTTCTATGTATTTAATTCTTTTCATATATAAAATTGAAAAAAAGAATAATAGATGGTCAAGAATTTGTTACTCTTATGTGTGCATCACTATGACCATAATTTATTAATATTGATTAGAGAACTAATTTGATTGGCACTTAATTATGCTCTCCGGATGTTTGACTAAGTATCTTTTTTTTAAATAAATAAATAAACAAGAAAGAAATTTGAGACTCAAATAATTTTAATTTGTTTGGATAACTATTCAATTAATTTTTACATCTAAGGCCCACTTTATTTTATTTTGATTGTGATTGAACTTTTAGTTTTGGACTGACATATTCTCTGATCCATTTTATCCACACAGGGTTAGCTGAAACCAGTCAATAGCACATAAAATATATTATTTTATTATTATATATGTATATTAAAAGAGAGTGTATTTGTGAGGACCTAACATGTTCTTCTTTCCTTTTCCTTTTCCCTTTACCTTTTCCATTTCTTTTCTTTTCCATTAAATTTCCTAATATTTTCGTCCCTTGATCTGTAGTATGTAGTATTCAGTGGTTGAGAATTTTGATTCCACTCTACTCCGGGAGGTAGAGTTCCATTCCAGGAGTTTGTTTATATTACTAGCCATCTGTATTTCTAATCCTTCTCCAACAGTGAGGATAATTCGATCATTTTATAACTCATCAACGGCGAAAAATATTTGACGGTTAATTTTAAATGATATTGTTTTAAAGAGAATAAATAAATAAATATATTACTTAACTTCCGCGGTTATAATAAGCACCACTAGAGTCTGCGAGCAAAATCAGTACCAAAGATTCAAGAAAAGATCGTTTACGGTTACTTTTAAAGCAAAGATACATTGAGCTAATTAGAAAAATACAATCATCTATAGAAAATCTAGCGATTGTAGCTTAGTCTGAACTATAATATAAGGGGATAAGTTCATGTTCAGTAATCCAATCACATATGTTTTATTTTTATTCTACAAACAAAACCTTCATATTTATAACATCCTAGCTTAGCTAGACTGAAAAAGAAAAAGAAAAATGTCTAATAAGATGGCTAACTGCTCCTCAAAGCCAAAGACAATGTCTTCTTGAGGGCATTAATTAGTCCCAGTTTTAGACGAAGTCGTGGAATGTGAGCATCCTTTGTCTCCACTTTCCTTTGCATCCTCATGTCTGCAACTCTCCTCTCTGACCTTTGTGCAGCTATTATACTAATCCCACATGCCATCTTCTAAAGTATTTAACAAGTTAAAACTTATTCTGTGGGTGCCCATCATTGCCTAAAAAGAGAGAGCAAAACAGCAGTACTGCGCTGCATTAAGCTTTCTATCATGCTTTGCATTCTGGCTGTCTCCAGTTTGAGCCAGAGAGGAGATGATGATGATGATGATGTAAAGAAGAAAACTTTTTATATATGTATATCCAAAGACCACCATCACAAACATGCAAAGTTTATTCACTATTTCTATGATTAAGTTTTCATCCAATTAACAACAACAAAGCTCGTCTATATTATCAAAACACTCATTTATATTAAATGATAATAAATATAACAAATTATCAAAATACCCAAATTACTTCATAGACCCATTTTAAGTGTGTATATTTAACACTAAATACAAAATCTATATATAAAAAAAAGTACTCTTTAATTGAAAAGAACATAAAAAATTATATATATATATATATATATAAGAGTGGATTGAGATCACTCTAGATGAAGTACTTTTGAACTATTATCACTGGCTGTTCTTTTCTTTCTTTAATTGTTTTGACGTCCACTTTCTTGGTTTGGGGACGTGGAGCCAACTCAATACTAGAAAGTGATGTATGAGTCTGATAAAAGCCCAGGTGAACATTTAGTGATACTTTTAGATGTGATTTATTCTAGTGGTGATTGAGTCACTGTTCTTTTCTCCTGATGATGTGTCAAACAAACAGGCCGCTAATTTTGATAAACAATCTAATTAAAATTAAGTGAAAATTGGAGTCAAATCATAAAGAGGTAAACTGTAGTAATTTTTTTTTCTTTTCCTTTCGTTCATCATCATATATACATATAATAAGGAAAAATGGAGAACAAGTAATATCCACATGAGCAACAAAATAACTATACATCCTGATATAGTGCTCTTCTTCTTATTAATTAATTAATTACATTACTACTAGCTAGTCTAATATTCCTTTTCCTCAACAACACATCAAAGCAAAGCATTTGGGATTGAATGATGGTGTGGGTCTATTGGGCCCTTATTGGGCCTCAATTGGGCCGGGCTTCTTATAGCCTCCAAAAAGATCTCTTACGTTGCTTCGGAGTGTGTGAGAGTTCGAGCTCGGATCTCAGCATCTCCCACATCACTTGCACATCATGGTATTCACAAGTCTGCACATCATCGTGAAGCTTTAAGATCCCACTTCCTGTACCAAAATAAATAAATAAATATATATATATATATACATGAGAATTTTTTCTTTTCTTTTTCTAATTTGGCCCAAATTTTATGACAATTAAAATTAAAAAAAAAATAAGAGAAAATTGCACATAATTGTCACTAAAATTTCAAAATATTAATAATTGCCGCTCTAGTTTCTACTCTTTAAAATTCATAATTACCCCTCATATTTCAAAATTAACCCTTTTTTAAGTTTAAGTTATAAAATATAATATTTTGGTAGCTTTTAGATTCAATTTAAATTATATTTTAATCATAATTAGTTAGATTTAATTAATGAAATGACATTTTTTGTTGCGATGATTTCGGTGGCAATTATGATATTTTTAAAAAGTTTTTAATAACTATTATGTAAATATAATGAACTCTCGGGCCTCAGTTGCAAAATTGTTAGTTATGAAATATAAACTTAGCATAGATGAATAAAAGATGTAGATCACTATCCAAAAAACTATCAAGTAATAGTTTAGCTTAGTGGTTTAGATCGTTTTAATTCCCATTACAGTTCTCTTTTCAAAAAGGTCCCTCAAACCTCTCTAAATATTTTAGGGAAATTTACATTATTTTCCAAGAGTCACGACCGACATCGGTGAACAAACGAGAGTCACCAGAGAAGGAAGGGGGCTCAGGGGAAGAGCAAAAGGGAGAGCGATCTCGATTTCAGAGACGGGGGAGGGGAGAGGTAAGCTTACCATCCTTTCGGGATTTAACTCTGGCGGAGACCGCGACCCAGGCTCGCTTCACCGGGAACACCACCTTCTTCTGCCACCATGCCATCGCCCTCGCGCCTCTATCCTCCTCCGCCGGCTTGCGGCGTATCGTACCGCGAAGCACCCGAATCGGCCGGCCAGTCCTCCGCTTCCCGGTGATAGGTGAGCTCACCGACCGCCGAGTTGTCTAATTCCAGATCGCTTTCCTCTATTCCCCCCCGGTTATGGTCCTCTGCCTCTCTCTTTCTCTCTCTCTCTCTCTCTCGCCGTGTTCTTTCTTATGAACTAGTCTATTCTATTCTCTCTTTATCGACCCCTTTTATCGGGATGTTTATAATGGCGTGTTATTCTCACGCCACACTTTTCGTCTGTCCGGGTGCGCCCGGCTCGTACTGACGCAGGTGTGGTTTCCTTATCCAGGTGGGCCATTTTCTTTTCATAATATATTAAATATATTATTATATAAAATTTTAATATATGAGATATAAACACGTGGAAGGAAAATTAGTAGGTTGGTGTTGTTTTAGAAATGATTTTTTTTTTGGCGGGTATATTCTTTAAACTTTTTTTTTCTTATTTATATGTATACCTCATCGTGAATACCCTCTCAATTATCTTTTAAGTTAAATCTGAATAATTTAATAGAAATATAAAATTATTTTTAATTAATAAATATATAACTAAAAAGTCAATTCTAGGGATTTTTTAAAAAAAATTTAAATTTACCACTTTTTTAATTGGAAATTGGAATAAAGAAATAGTGTAAGTACTTAAATTTAAAAATATTATTAAAATCGGTGCGATCTTAATCCAAGTTGGTGAGCGAAGTAGGTTAAGTCGAGGTTTGGTGGCTCAGCGATGAACAAACGACGACACCGACACCACGTCGGCACGACTACAAGACCACTTACAGGCGTGGGAATATCAGAGTCATTTTCAAAGCGCTTCTCCGGTCTCCCGGTTCCCACAGCGCCCGTGGCTTTATGCGCGGGATACCTGCAACCGCCACGCGGCGGTATCCCGGGTCACCCGGCCACGCGCCCTTCGCCGCGGGTCCCATCCCGAATGCCCGACGGCCGTCGCGACACGTCGTCCATTTTCTTTTCTCCGTGACCGCTGTTCGGGGCGGAACGGCGTTACTGCCGACCGTTTCCTCCGAGGCGGAGACGTGGAGCGATCTCACTGGCCAGAGATCGCTGTTGCCCTTTTGACTCGTGTCTCCAGGTGTTGTTTCGCAATCTTTCTCGTGTTCCGCTTGGGGATCGTGACCGCCGATTGGGACCCATCTCTACTCGTGAATTCCTCGCCTCGTATCTAATTCTATTCTATACTATTCCAGTCTCTTTTTAGTCTTTTATACCATAAAGTCACGTTTAGTTCTACTGAGGTAGGTAATGCCTGCAATTTGCCATTATTATATGGAACTGATCCATGTTACACATAGAATACTTTATTAATTTCAATCATAATTTATAAGGTTATACAGATAGAAAAATTATATATTCATTAACACAGATCTTTTACCGGCTATCTAACATTACATTTCTCTTGATTTCGATCGGATCTTAAAACAGTGTAGCTACAACTTGTAAAAAATACTTTGGGAGTGATTGAAAAAAAACATACCAAACTAGTCGACAATAGAGAGATGTGGCAAGTTCTTAGCCCTATCAGAGAACTTTGGTAGGACTGGTTGAAAAAAGTTACACCCTATTTTACGTACACATATATATAGCAGAGGAAGACTAGTTTAAGAAAAAATTATACATATGATTACTTGGGGTTATATTGTACTATAATGTTTATAGCATATGTTTGTAATTAATTCTATCTTCCAATATTAGGATTGTTATGAGGTGTTCAAAATAAATTGCAAGGTTTCAAATGATCAATTATGAATAATAATAATAAAGATAAAGAGTAAGATATCTTAAATATATTTTTTTGAAAATTATAAAATTAAATTCATATAAGTACCTTTTAATTGACCTTGTCAACAAGAAAAAAGAGTAACATTAAGACTTTTTCATAACTAGGCACCAACCAGTTGTTGAAAGTCAGCATCATATCTGCTCCACACTATATATATATATATATATATGTTGATTTAATCAATCATTTGCACTTTGACCAAAAAAATAGCCCATGGGATTAGATTGTCTTCAGGCCTCGAGTACAAGGATTTACATGAAATCAACTAAAATACTTAAAAAAAAAGTTGAGAGGGAGAACTTAAAGAAAAATGAGGGGTATTTAATTGTTAAAAAGTTAATAAAACTATTTTTTATTTTATCCGTTATTTTTAGACTAAATTTAACAAGGAGTGGTTTTGAGTCATCGAAAATAAAATATAAGAGTCAAATAATAAATATGTCATAATATTAAGTTGGAAAATTTATAAAAAAAATATCACTAACATTTGCTTTTATTATCATTCAGACTCTACTATATTGTATATTTAATAACTCAAAAATACTCGGACATAGTTTTATCCTAATAAATTGTAAATAAATCAATTTAAGGATATAAAAGGAGGATTAATTAGGCACGACAATCGCCAAGTAATCCTCGTAGTTCTCAAAAGTCTTATTTGATAGACTGTAATAAGACTATCCATTATCCTCAATATTTATATCCTCTACTTATTCCTTCTAGTTATTCAGATATTCTACTCTATGGAGAAGAGTTTATAGAAGGATGGATATCCCCCTTCTTTATCAAGCAATCTTATTGTAATTTTAATCTAACATTAATTTTGTAGGATTAAATTAATTTATCGGTTGGGATTATTTTGGTCACGTCCCGCAACTCTTTCCAAGCCACCGAGGTCAAAGATCGCTTCCTCGGCGTTGACCGCCGCCCTCCATCGGTACACGTGTCGAGACTTGGAGGCGAGGCGTCGAGGAGCCGCGCCGCCGAGAGATGCGGGACACAAGGGTGGGGGGGGGGGGGGGGGGCGGCGGCGGTCAAACCACAACGGCGCACGTGACGGTCGCGTGAGATCTGTCCGAAACGATGACGTCAGTGAATAGGTAGAAATCCACTGCTTTGCTTGAAGTGCGGAGGGATGTGATATTAAAAAATAAAATTAAGAAGAAGAAAATTTTGTTTAAAGGAATAAAACCCGGGGATAAACCCACCCACTTATTCTGATTAAAAAAAGAAGTGCTAAAAGTTGTTGTTTCTCTGATAGATAACTTGATATCTCTAGGTATTTTATCTTATTTTTTTCATTCCATCAGCAACTGCCAGGTTAGATAAACTTAACTCACCCGTTTCTTAATACAGTAGGCAGAATCAAATGATCAGTACTCATACAAGAAAAGCAAAGTATATTATCTAAACTAATTGCATGTTTCATGGTAAAAAAATCACATCTTTATGTAGATAGATAGAGACAGAGTGAATAAGATTTTCAATCTCAATTCTTCGTCTACTAGGAAAGACAAGGTCTTTTCGTCTGCTCTTGTGAATTGTGAGTGAGTTTTGCCTGCCATTGAGACTTTGGTAAGGTTTCAGACTGATCAAGAAAAAGATCTTGTATGGGTCCCTTCAAGATCCAGCAGCCTCAATGATTGAGTAATCTGGGAGGAATAACAAGAAAATTCATAGACTATTACTACTACTACTACTACTACTACTATTATATCCATCGTTATCCATCTCTTCATGTAGTAATAGTATCTCTCAACTACTTCTTTGTCCTCATTTAAGGATGTGACATAGTAACAAGAACAAAGAGATGAATGCATCCCCTTCTCATGAAAGCATCACGAGAGAAGTGTAATTTGAGCGACAGTTAATAATGGGGCATCATTCTGTGGTCCCATTTGTCTACTACTATATGACCAAATTGTTCAAATTTATATTATAGGTAGTTGGGGACTAAAACATTTCTCTCTCTTAAGAGTCCTGAATGAGATTAAGGATCAATCATCAGACAGTGAAGATATTAAGTGGGCACAGGAGAGTTGCAACTTTTGCATGCTTGGAGATAAAGTACTATGTTCTCTGATCAAATCCCAAATATTCTTCTCATGTTCTTTTGTCCTTTTGGTAAACAGTAGTATGTAGCTTTTGATTCCTATGATTCACTCGATTGGTTGGTGTCATGTTGATATTAAATCACTATCTTATCTTCCTTTTCTTTTTAAGGTGAAGAGCATCTTTATCTCTGAGTTTAACTACCTTACATTTATTTGCACATAATTCAATGAAGGCCGACATGAAACCATCTGCACTCGATTCAACATTTAAATTTAGGAAATAAGATTGCAAACGAGCAGTTTTAAGATGTCTGGAAAACCAGTTTTGTCACTTGAGATTTCCTCACTGAGAGAGAGAGAAAGAAAAAAAAAAAAAAAAGAAGCAGCTTACACACAAAAAGAATCAGATTTTATTCATGAAGCAAGCCAAAAGGTGCAAGCTGGTTTCCCACCAAATATTTTACACTCTAATGTACACAATTCTTTCATTTCCTCAATACATCACACAACCTTCATTCTCTGCAATGACTATTTACCTTTGGAAAAAAATGTTTCAGGAAAAGAAAACACACTCCCAATCAAGACTGAGATCATCTGAAAAAATGTATCAGGAAAGCTAAAAGAACAGCTCATACAACAGAAATGGAAAACCTGTGTTGATGATGACATGGAGTATTTGGGAGCAGAAACAGCTAAAAAGGCACTGATTCTTTTCCCTTCAAACCTAATCATGGGTCTCTCGACCCAGACTAACTAAACTTACTGAAACTACTTGAAGAGAGCATGAAGGTATGTCATATACTTGAGCACGCAGACTTAAAACAGTTGAAGAGCCAATTTAAGCCTGTTCTGCTTCCATTTCGGTAGTTTGAAGAAAGCATCCTTTATCATACCGAATTTCTCTTTGAATTCTGCTGACGATAAGTAGGTCTGCGTTTGTGTTAATAGGAAAGTTAGAACAGAGAATAATTTATTACGAAGAGAAGTTCAAATAATGGGATCAGAAGATAAGAGGTTTGACCTCTCGCTTGGTTATATCAATGTCTGTAACAGGATTAGTAGATGTTGTTTTTAGGCGTTCATAGGGGTATACAAGAAGCCCTTCTTCATCTTCAGGCTCATCCTCCTTTGTATCTTCCTTAATTGTGAGAGATTCAATTCTAGTAGTCATTGAAGTGATGCTCTCCTTGGAATTCACATCTTGTTTTGGTTTGTTTGCCTCAGGACTCACTTAAGAGGAAGAATAAAGCAAAAATATTATCTACCAGTATAAAAAAAGACCTCTACTTTCAAAATGGTGTCCTCACATACCTTTTATTGATTTTGGGATAAGAGTTGGCTTAGGCCGTTCGAAAGCAGAAGAGATGGCAGCAATTGTTGTCGATTTAGGGCCCAGCTTTCCAGAATCAGGTGTCACAGATTTTGGATAAAGTTTCCTGACTACTGGAGGAGGGGTTGAAAGATTTCTGGCATTTGGATTTTCAAAGTTAGCAGCTAATGCATTAAAGGCCGGTGACCTTCCTCTAACACGAATACGTTCAGGGCTGAAGGACATGCTTCTGGACCTTTGCTGAGATTTGTCTGGTACACTAGATCTTCCTGCATATGATGTTGGTGTCCGTCTCTTGGGTTTCTAAATTTACGGAAAAAAAGTGAACAAGAAATTTCATATAGTTCAGAATCTAAATTTACCTGAACAGATGAGTGAAAATATTCAGTAACAGATGATGCAAAGAAAAGACACAGTACAATGTACCTCGATGGGTAAAATTCAAAGGCATGATAAGTTTTATTTCCACTGTTTGCATGTGACATTAGCTTCAAGATGAAAGCTACTCGAGGAATTCAAATGTTCATTCTTTCCAACATTCGCTCCATGAAAAAGTTTGGAACTTGGCTAACACAATATGACAGGTTAAAGATAGTCCTCTATAATTTTGGGTTTGTCACTTCAACCAGGATGTAGCTTGGATTATAACCCTGGGGTTCTAGTTTTCTCTTAAACTAGTAATAAGTTCTATTCTTCTGGTTGGGCATAATGAGAAAATTTACATATAAAAATGAATATATAGTGCAAGTTATCTGCATGACAATTCTTTAGTGAATGAGCAAAAGGGAAGAATGAGAAAAGGAGTACCATGGTAACAAAACCGAAAGAACCGATAAACTGACTCACAGACAAGAAAAGGCATGAATTCTATTTGATATTTTTTTTCCTCTGACATGACATATACTAAGTTAATAAAGAATGATTTTGGAACAATCATTCTGATTTCCACTAGCAATCACAAATAGAGATCTTACATCTAATGTTGGAATTACTCCATCCTTCACTATTGCTAGCTTCCTTTGGAATGAATTGCCATGCATCTGCAACCAAAGATAAATTTGACAGCTTCATGTTAAACACAGAAGTTTGGCTTCTGAAACTAATGTTCTCAGATTTTTCTTCTTTCCTCCAAAAGAAGAAAAAGAAAATAGAAAGAAAGAAGAAAAGAAAAGTTCATCAGCAAAAGAAATAGAGAATTTCTACTTTGCTAAAATGCTTACTGCTGATTTTGCTAAGTCCCAGGTAAAGAACCGAGTAAAAAAGGGTGGTTCACTTCCTTCCATAACAATGAATATTGGAGTTTCTTGGGATATATTTTCCATGAGGAAATCAAGTCCGAGAAATTTCTGTTGAAAAGTAGAAACAAAAAAGATATAAGAAACCAGGAAAAAAAATGCTGACAAAATATAGATTACGGCGACTCTTCAAACTACATGAATTTATTTCTAAATCATACCTTTCCGATGTCCAAAGCTTGTGATCTGTTTTTTGAATCCACCTGCTGCCCGACCCAAACAAACAAGTGTGAATGGCAGTCCAGAATGAATATATCTTCTGTCATCAGATCATCTTGGGTGAAGTTGAATATCTCTGTGACCTGCAGCACCAGCATATACACATATAAGGTTCCACATTCTATATTTACAGATGGAAATAAGGACTCGGTCCACATATAAATATATTAGCATTTCTTTTTTGCCCACCTTTAATTTGCCTTCTTAAACCCCATATGCACACCGGAAATTTTGGTTCATTGAAAGAAAGAATGAAATAAATTAGGCAATATACATAGATTTAATTCTAAGACAATAGACTTTAAGATGAAGCATCAATAAAGTGTATTTCCATTACTACCTTTTGACAAATTACATGAAAAAAGATGAGGATCACTTTCTTGTTCTTTCACTATCTTCTGACTCGGATATTCAGATTTGCCTCCTAGTAAACTCCAGAATAGATCTGTTTCCATCCCTTCCTTTTGTGTTTTCGACTGCAAATTTGGCTGCATAATTCAAGACAAGACAGTAAGTATCAGACACTAGCAAAAAAGCAAATGCTCCACTAACATGAATAAGTAGTCAGAGCTGCTGTCAGACATAGTAGCAAAACAGAGATATGAAACTGAGCCCTCTGAGAAAGTGGGATGCAGTATTAATAAGCTAAACTTTAGTACAAGAAACTTGTGGACAATCTTTGATACAAAACAGAACCACTAGAGCACATTTTCATTGGCGCACACACACATGCACACATGCATGCATGCATGCATGCATACATATAATTCCGATCATCATACGCCAGATTTGAGGTCTAAAAGATTAAGTGAGAAAATTTAGTGTTGGAAATTGAGAAGTACAGATTTCAACCTCTCCAAATCGTTACATATAAATTGCATACAAGAATGTAACAGTTACTATTTAGCAGCAACTTGTTTGATTACTTTACATTCTGAAGTCTGAACACAACAAAAGTGACAGATAGTGTTGTCTTAAGCTAAGATGACATGCCTCTACTACCAAAAATTTTATTGTCAAACACTAGGAGTCTTGGGCCCAATTTTCTTTCTAATTTGTTCAACAAAGATTATATTGTTATAGAAAATAGTCATAAATTAGAGGAAAGGTACTTATACCGATTTAGAAAGAACATAATAGTATAATATACATAGAGAACAAGACAAATTGATGCAACCATATTAAAGATCATGTTGTACCTTAATCACATCTAGCAGCCTTTCAACTAACTCATGGTCCAATGAGGTGGTAAGACTTCCAGACCATGCGAAAACAGTATTTCCATCATGTAGAATGTAACTGTAGGATGAATTCAATGATGATGCCACCTGATCAAAGTAACAGAGAAGAACAATACTGTTTAACAATAAGACTATAATATACTTCTATAAATCTTTAGTGGACAAATATCTAGTCAGTAGTAGATCAAGCCAGTAAGGGTACATTCAGGACATACAGGATCAACTTGAATTGCCAGCATATTATCCGGTCCAGAACCTTGAACTCGGAAAAGTGCAATTCCATCTTCTGAATATGTATCAGCAGAAATGTCACTTTCTTTAACAAAATTCTTATATCCAGAGCTAAGTCCACCCTGTTGTAAAGTTAAAAATGAAATGAAAAAGAGAGCTGTTGAAAATCCTTTTTGTACTATAATCAACAGAAGAAGCAGAAAAGAGTCAAGGCCCAGTCTGAAGATCTTTATAATAGAAGTAAACCTTATATAGTATGAAGCTCTGGAATATAGAGAAGAACTGAACGGGTTCCTTTCCTTCATAAAGGCAAGCCTGTAAGTAACTGGAAAACAATTAGACCAAAGTATTATGGCACAAAGTTTAATCAATTTCAGTTCCTGAAAGACATTTGTTAGATTACCTGAACAGCCTGCCATTTTACAGATTCAATCATCTTGCTAGCAAGCAACATAGCTGTAGCCCTCTCCTCCTGTAGTCAATTAAGATACTTGGCATATATTAAATGCTTAGAACATGACACTTGCTTTATGTTTAGATGAGCTGTTTTATTTTTCTTGGTTCAACACAAATGGATGCTAAATTGCTAATAATTTCTTGGAGATGAACTATCTGTTACTTGCAAGAAAGTTCATTCTGGACAGCTAATTTATGCACTCCAAAAATCACTTCTACACCTCATCCAAATTACAGCAACAACTCAAAAGGAGGTACTTCTCATCAGATTAAGTTAGAAATTTGTTAGTCTGTACTGCCCATTTTACTTGCACAAATTATTGCTTAATTGCCCATATCTAATCTGGAAGTTATGTTTAGAATGATCAGATAACCACATATTAGCAAAAACGAAGAAAATACCAAAGTCATGAATCTCATGTCAGAGGAAAAAGTAGATGTTTTTCTGGTTTTGTGATTTCATTTTGCTTGAGCTGGGTGTAATGGATGTTTGTTTTGGGCGTGATGTTGTATTTTCCTGATTCTTTGGATTGTAGCACTTTAAATGGTGGTGTTTGCTGCTGGTCTAGGCGTTCTCAATGGTAGTTTGTGGTGGTTGTTTGTTATGTTTTATTTTGGTTTTAGGTGGTTGGATATGGTGTTTGTGTGAACTCTTTCCTGGTTTGTTTGTTATAAGTTGGAGGCAGTGCGAATGCCTCAGTGGTGCTGTAATTTTGTATTCTGGTGATGCAGGGTTGTTACTTTGTTTTGTCTTGAAGTTTCGATGAAGCTGGGCAGTATTGCCTTTTCCTCAAAAAAAGAGAGGAAAAAGTAGATCAGACCAATGAACTCGTCTAAATTTCCTTTATAAACTCGTAATATATGACCAGTCCACAATTTATTATACTCAATAGGAAAGAATTTATATCCTACCTACAAATTAAATTAAATCTTGGACAACAAATTATGCAACAATTACCTTGAAATTTTCATGGCCAGGTAACATGTGCATTATGAAGAAAATATTACCTCAACGCTCTTCTTTCCAAACCAAGTGCCAATAAGAAATTCCTCTTTATCATCTCCAGGATATGTGTATTGAAAGATGTAGCAATCACCACTATAAAACTTAGATTGGTCAGAGGATGAAAGAAGAGTCTTTTCCTTGCCATTTATTCTCCAAACCTGTGACATTGGAAGAACAATAATTAGAAGGTCAGCAACTGTAGTTGATAATGTCATATGAGGCAAACAACCTCTGCATGAACATGCATCTTGAATAAAAAATTGAAGGATGAACTATATATACCCCTGCATATATGTCATCTGATATAATAATGTCAGTCAAGATTATGAAACATCAATATATGTAATGTTTTAGAAAGGTAATACATTTGGGAGACTTGATGGGGATTGGGGCATATGTCTATATGACTTTAGAAAGGTAGTATGCAATTGCCTTTTGAGAGAAATAAAGTGAACACTTGTGAAGGATTTCATATGAAAACACGGAAAGGTAATATTTCTTAGATACAAATACGTGTTAATAAAGATACTTAGATATATGTGGCAGGAAAAGGAATAGTAGAAACACCTGCAAGTTGCCTGTGCAATCAATATATGGTTGAGGTTCCTCTTTTGCAGGAGCAGCTTTCATAAGACCTTTGACATTTAGCCCTTGGCGTCTAAGAAGAGCTACAAAAAAACAGAGTAATAGATGACGCAATGAATCTTGTAAACTTTATTAAGCCACACTGATAAATGTTGCAGAATCAGCAAATTGTACATTTATCTACCTGCAACTTTGCCTCTGCCATCCTCAGATACAGCAACCTCTGTTGTCTGTGGCCATTTGTCGAACTTTGATCTGAACATTACAGGCTCAAATCCCTCAATTATGCGGATAATGTGAGATTTTGGTCTTCTAGGATCGCGAAGTAATTCCTGAATAGGAGAATACACATAATTGTTATATCACTTTAATACAGAAGCAAACAGGCCAAGGAAAACCATCAATATAATGGATAGCTAGCCACCATATCCATGTGATACTTCTCACATGAATCATACTTGGCTGAGTTTGAAAGGAAATAAGCCTTGGAGAAGACATAGATCCAATAATCCCAGTACTTGTATGATAGCTGCAAATGATCTGAAAATGCTGATATAGCTATCCAGACAGCTGATACAGGGGATGTCAGCCTCCTTTCTTTCAGCTTTTCCCACTCACATGAGATGTCTCACATGGATTTCATCAGAGGCATTTAAAGAGATCCTAATCAGCAAAGCAACATCTTACTTCTGCAGCTGCACCGGCACTTTTTCTCTCATCCAGCGATGTACTTCTGCCCATCCACACGTACAGTTCAATGCCACAAACTAGCAAGTAGCAACTGTTTGTCTCTAACGACCCTCTTGCCAAGGGATCAACGTTAACTGGAACCAATTTTCCTTTGCTGACACTGGAAAAGGCAGAAATCTTTGATCAGAAATAATAAGAATCATAATCTAACTTTCTGAAGCCATTTCAGGAAGAGAATATGCTCAGGTCACAAAAAAACACATCACTAATTTCCAGGAATTAGCTCATGACAACACATTACCAGAGCAACTTTGCAGTAATGCTCTCATCTTTTCTCTTATCCTCTGTGAGCACCTTTCTTGGAAGAGGAGCAAAACCGCCAAAGAAGCCCCAAAATTCACCGGCCTCAGCATCAGCCATCAATTTTCCATCCTCTATTCAACAAACTAACTGGTCATGTCTAAAATTGGCTGCTCTGATTATAAACTCAGTCAGCTCGGTAGAATTACTTACCGACAGTTGCTACATCACACTTGCCGTTATGGTAAGTATCTTTAATGTATTGCACAACTTCAAGAGCTTTTGCTCTCTCCTGAATAGATGAGTTGGAACCACTAAACTGAAAAATTTTGAACTTTGTATCCAGAATGAAAATATCATCGTGATTGAGGGATGACCTTGCAAAAGGAACCTGGTAAATATAATAGCCAGCTCAGGAAGGTAGGAACGACCAAACTAATAACTTATGATTATCTAATGCAAGACTCCTGCGATGTAGAGGACTTGCCTCTTTAACATGGACAACATGCTTTCCTTTGCAAACAAATAAACGTGTAACGTGCTCGCGCTCATTGACTTCAGTATGCTTGAAACCAGATGCCACCCCACCTTTCTGTGGTATAATACATGGTCTGAAGTAGGAGAGGAACTTCTCAGTCTCATTACCCTGAACTTCACGATATTGAACAGCACGTCCTCCAAGTGCAGCATCCAGTTCTACAGTTTTAATTGCAGCAGTCCCAGCTTCATCCTGGAAAAACTTGAGTAATTAATAGACCAGAAGCATTTCGTGGACTAGTTTTGCCAGGACAAATAGAAAAGGTGTACACTGTATATATGGTTTAACAGCTGACCTGACTAGTATCTTTACCAAGCCAATAGTGGATATCATGACGAAGAGAACCATTCTTCAAGGTGGTTGTCTGTTGAAAAAACAACAATCTATCATCTCAAGATTTTGATTGGCTGCATCTACAAAACTGAAGGCTGCGGACAGAATCTTCAACAAAATTTTCATTTATTGAAACATAGAAGCAAGAACATGGTAAATGCGACGCTGGCTTCAGCCTTGCGAAAAAGGTATATGCTTGACATTGTAACTTTAGATAATATATGCTCTGAGCAATAAAAGGTACTTTCGTTAAACATAGAAAATTTTGCCTTGAATCTCCAGGTTTCTGCTGTGTAAAACTTCTAAAGCATTGGGCCTAAATCTTATGAAGTATATAAATGGCAAATCCTATATTTGTACTGTATATGGAGAAGTATTTGTAAGTTGTAACATGCAAATGAGATGATGATATATGAGATATAATCCAATTTATTGAACTGACAGTGTCATGAGATGCGGGCAAGAATAACTATATATCTGATATATACAAACATACACTTATATATATGATCATGGTTAAGTACACAAATGTACCTTCAAAATAATGTATGCATCTCCTGTAAAGAAATTTCCATAGGATGACTTTGGCACAGGAACTGGACGAAAGTTTTCGATACGCCATATCTCCAATCCACTGTAAGGTATTAAGGAATATGACTTCGTAACACTATCATACAAAGGAATGTGGAAAAAAAAAACTGACAACAATGATCTTAAATATACTGAACTTTCAGAATGATCCATAAGCAATAACCATAACCCCAATTTTATAATTTGTAATTGGATGACAGAAATCTTCTCAGTGTCAACTAAAACCTTCTTTTTATATCAAATTGGTAGTTCATGACTTATGCTTCTTTTTATCCAGTGTGAGAACCAGCTTGCTCCATTCTTCATGAATCTAGTACTAGAGGTGCTTAAGCTTTATCTCATTGCCAACTCAATCTACTTCCAGGTAATGGACTCTGAGTTAAAAAGCAAATTACTTTGAGATGATGCATCAGATTTTGCACTTGAAAATTCAGAATTAGACAACCCATGTGACATTGATTCTGCAGTTTAGATGATTTGATTCGCTTCCCTAAAAATGTGGTTAGGTCACTCTTCATTATACATGTATTATTTACATGCATTTGTATAGACTATTATATAGATACTAAAAAGACTGTTCACTATTTATATATTTTATGATAGCAGTTTCCAGACACTATACAAATATTGAATTTAGAGCTAAATCGTTTTTGAGGTTTATCACATCAATTCGTTTATTGATTCTCTAGGAACCAGCACAACTTAGAGCTCAAAGTTTTTTTATGATTGCATATTTAAGGAAAAATTAAAGGACATCCTAGTGCACAAGGCTCTTGATGGTGCCTGGTCTAAGAGGTAAATATTCAAAAAAGCAAAAAAATAAAAGAAAAAGATAATATGCCCACAGTCTTATAGTAAAGTTAAAAAAACAAATACAAGGATACGCCTTTTGTCCAGCTCCCTGAAAAGCAGAATCCAAATCCCTCATGGAAACAGCCATTTTTGACTTGGGCTTTGTGGAAGTAGTCTTGCTTGGCTTTGTCTTCAAAAGAGAAGAAAAAGTATGCTGCAGACAGGAATTCTCAAAGGAATAGATGGTTAGTTCAAAGAAAATATTAGAGCTAAGCTCCAAAGCCAGTAATAGAAGAAAAGTCAGAAAGATATTAAAACTTTCCTTTAAAGAGCATCACAGTCTCAAAATTAATTTTTCAGGTAACTGACCCAATATTCAAGGAAAGCATATCAAAATCAAAGTATGCAAGGACACTGGATTAAAATACCTCAATACAAGAACGTGCACCTACAGCATAGACAAGTTGATAAAAGATACAGCTAAATTGAGTAGCAGAAAAAAGCGAAAATAACAGACTAAAATTTGCCTCAAGATTTTGGAGGCGAATTTTCTGAATATAGGTAATATTGAACTTTTTAGCATTATGCTCAGAAATCAAAATCATTCAGCCTCCTATCCAATCAATACGCGAGAAGGAGATCCTTATGAACAATCTAAAAGTCAGATGAATATGCCAGAAGAAGCCGTGTACACACGCACACACACACATCTTATCAATCGACAATATGCAGCATTCCAGAGAAACTGATTTACAGATAAGAGAAAATATAGTCAAATGCTCCACAAAATATGCTCCGAGGAATCACTCTTGTGGAGTTGTTAAAAGCAGTATGTCTAAAAGAATCAATAAAATACTTTGCATAACAACCCATTGCATTGAAGCAAATGGCTATAAACGAATTCCACGGAACACAGATCCTCCAGAAAGCAAATGCTTGTTGCAGCAAGTTAAAAATGCTCCCTAAAAGCAAGTCAAGTAATGATTAATCGAAAAATGAGTAACTAGAACTAAACTAATTCAAATTCAACCAGCTTCAGCAAGATCGACATTGTACCCATTCTCTACCAATCAACCTTCATCCATACACTCAATGACTCAAATCTTACTACTTGACTAATTGCATCAACAGAACGAGATCCTCTCTTAGCATGACAGTAGCGTATATTAAACAGATAAAATTACTTCTTTTTTGCATCCATATCAACATTGCAATGCACACAGATAAGATATTTACAGAAGCACCAGCTAAATCCAAGAATCCAATCAAATTCCTGACCGTACACCTCGAATCCTACATATTTGACCAACTAAAAAAATCTCCTTTTGCATCAAAATCAATATCATTTGGACAAAGACGAGATTTTGATGAAACCGCCGACTAAAACCTCAAGAATCGGATCAAATTCCGATCTCCGGCAGTTCCACACACTTCAACATCAAACCAAATTACCAACCCAAAAGCAAGAACATCTCACGTCGATCCACTCCCATACCTTAAACGCCGAGCTGGGACTCGCCATCTCGATCCGATCACCAGATCGCCCCCCTCAGAGTTAACGAAACAACCGTCGTAAAACAAAGCAAACAAGAATTCCACCCTTCTCCATGGAATTAAGGCAACCACGTCCGGGCAACCAACTCCATTAAAAAAATCGCGGAAAAAATCCTAAAGCATTATAAAATAAACGTGGATTAGTCTCACCTCAGGGGCTCGAATCCGTGGGTCGGTGAAGATCAGGGCAGTGAAGCTGATCCGAGAGAGGTTGAAGTCATAGAGAGATCTCTCGATCGATCTCGAAGACGAGACCGATCGAGAGGAAAAGGTCGGGCTCGCTGAAAATAATAATAACAATAAAATAAAAGGAAGTGGGGGAGAATGATGAGGGCCAGCCGTGCTTAACACTAATATTAATCTGCCATTTAATTAATAAAAACAGTTCCATAATTTCGTTTTTTTCCCCCCCCATTTTTGCTAAATCTTAAGCTCGGCCATCATCAGCCTACGTATGAATATGATGGAAAGGGTTACAGAGGTTTAACAGAGATATAACAGGAGCAGAAGGCCTGCGGTCCTTCTGCTCTGGAAGAGCGACGCGTGTATGAACTTAGACGTGTCGGAATTCCATTAGGCTGGTCTCGGTGTCCTCTGTTGCTAATAACCCTCGTGGGATGAGCGAGCGACGGGCTGGAAAGGTGGTGGAATAGGTGAGCGCGGGAAGGGTTGGACGTTTCCTTATGCGTAATCCTAATTAATTAAAGATACAAATCCTTCGTTTCGGTATGTATTAACTACTCGTTAATTAACTTTACTTAGTTAAAACGGAATCTGTTGCTGTTTCAACTGGATCAGCATACTCCCTTGTCTTATGTCGTGGGAGCCTATCATTGGATAGACACGAGGAGAGCACGTGGCCAGCAAAGAGGCCAAAAAAAGGAAGAGGAGGTAACGTGGGAGCTGGAGCAGATCACCTGCAGCCCCAACTGCAGGAATTCCCTGCCCGTGGGAATTATAATTATCTCTAAACTATATTATGCGGAACTATTAATAAAATAGATAATATTATATTAATTTTAATAAGGATCTGAGGGATGTCTTCCCGTTCATTGACGACACGTGTGATATTTGTTGCTTCGATTCTGATGGAAAATTTCAAGTATATAAGAGTAATATAGAGGAGGAATCGAACAGCACATATCATGAGATAGACTCTGTGAATAATAATAATAATAATAAAAATAAAGGGTGTTTTATATGAAATTCCATATAATTTTTCATTTAATATTGGGCCCCACTTTCTTATTAGTTGGGTCTCGTCGTGATATAATACGTTGTTATTTGTTATTTGTTATTTATCGCGGCGTTCGTGTGGCACTTTGTTCCCACCGCATCAAGATTCGGGCAGGAACTACCGGTGGTGATTGGTCCACGTGTGTCCGAGGAGGATAGAGAAAATAACTGTCTGCGCCGCCGAGCTAGAAGACGGTTATTGGTGTCTCTGTTTTCACGTGGCAGTGAGGTGGACGGAGCGAATTCTTGTCATTTACTAATAAGTTGATAAGAATTTCGAATCATTTCCACGACATAAATTATTTAAATATTTATCTAAAAAGAATAAAAATATAGAATAGATACCAAACTTTAATAAGTAAGGAGAGGAAGGTGAGTTTGAAGAAATTAGAGAATATTGCTTTAAGAGATTGAGATTTGGAGAAGTTTGTCTGTTTATCTATTAAGTTAGTCAAATTCTTAAAATTTCTTCTATCGGGATTTCTAACGAAATATTCACAGAGGAGGCTTAGAGATACATTCGAGATGTGATTAACCATAATATCACACATCAGACATGTATTCTATCAAATTAGATACTTCACGATTGACTTTTTATCTGCTTTTCTCTGAACTTATTCTGGATTATGGCAGAATATCAAATCTATTGCTTCTGAATTCCATCAAAATGTTCAATTATTGCAGATGCTTTCTGTTGTTGGCTATCAGCAGGTGTTTCACATGCCAAAGCATCTATTTGCTGATAAAAGTTTTGATTCCTACTCATTTGCCTTTTGTCTCTTGAATCTGAACTGCAAGTCTGAACTTCAGAATGCCCCATTTTGATTCAGAAGTAAGTCTGAAAGATAACCTCTTAATAATTAATAACTAGGTTTCTGCAGTTGGATCGATTGCTTTACACTCTTTACTACGATGAAAGTCTAATCGTCGCAATCTGAATAAGGCTGAAAACATAATGTGATCCTATAATATATCATCAACATAAGTTGTGACTGCTTAGGTTTTTTGAACTATGAGAGAATCTTTGAGCATAGTTAGCAATTTGTACACTAATAGCGTTAGTTAGTATAGCACATCAAAGAGCTAGTGAGAGAGGTATTAGCCTTGCCGACACATCTTAGATCTCAGTCCACTCCAATCATGCTAATGCTAATCACTGCTTCCTTTTAGATTTCACTTGAAGTCAATTAAGTAGGAAAAGAGAAGGCCTGCCTCCATCTTATTAATGTACAAAGAAGGTTACAAGTTCTATAAACATAGCATATATAAAAGGGCATTCAAATGCACGAGGCTCCAGTAACCCTACCCTCATTACTAGAGAGGTTGTTTTCATAGCTCGAACTGCATACTATCACATAGAGTCTATATAAAAGACACCTATAAAAATATTCATCTTGTCTAGATTCCCGCTAGGCATTCGGGTGGTGGTGCAGGGTACCGGGATCGATCGGTGCAGTAATCATAGACCATGTGGTTCAACCGGACCCAACGGTACAATCGGTTCTGGATCGGGCCAAGCTGCTGGTAGGATGGAGTGTCCCACCAATTGCTAGAAGTGGTGCTGCATCTACTTAGCCAAGAAGGAATAGAACATGCTTCAATATCAAAGTCCTTGTAATAGGCATAGAAGGGAGCTCTACTCCAATTTATCTTCTCCAATCCACCTCTTGTAGCCCAGTCATCAGCATTCCATATAGTTGAGAAGATACCCATAGGCTGTGAATTGGGGTATGGCACCCCTCTTGCTTCATTGTTCTTGTACACCCTTATTGGAACCTCATCAACAAAGAACCTGTTAAAAAGATATGGTTGGAAATCACATAAACGAGTCAAGCACTGGAACAAGAAAGACTCTACCCTTGATTTATCTAAGGGTTGAATGTCACATCTGTCTATAAATCAAAGCATAAACTCTTCTTGATGCTTTTAATATATCTACTTCTTATTGACACATGATGATACAAAGGAATAATATATTGGTCCCCCTGCAGTAATATTCTGTCAGAAACTTGAGCTTGATTTCACTATGTGAGGGGCCACATAGAAAGCAAATCAAGTTGCATAAATAACCATTAAAAAACGACAAGTCCTTTGCAGAAATTGTTGTCTTTTAAGGCACATCAGTTAGACTAGTCAGTGGATAGAGGAGAGAAATTATATGTTACTCAGGCTGATAAAGCTGGGCCATGAGGGAGAGTAAATTACACTGTCAAAGTTACTAAATGTCCAGTGAGGTAATAACTTCATAGCTGCAACTTGTTCCTTGTCTTCTTTGTTGTCCTCATCCATTTGTACAGGAGTCTCATCCAACTTGATGGAAAGGAGAGATCGATTTGTATTAATCCAATTTATTCACGAGGTAATAAGAGCATTTGAATGCGTCTTCTAGTTCAGAAAAGATTCTTCTAGCATTAAGAATGAGAGAGTATAGTGGCCTTAATGCTGTGCACTTACACAATATGGTGATGATTCCATAAGATTGAGTAGGTATGGAAATCTTTGGACGGATCGAACCATAGATTCACCCTCTGCTCTCGGTCTCCCTTCCCGCGCGCGTATACGTTAGTCTGGACTGTATACGGTTGCCCTGATCGGTTCCCCAAGAACTCGAAATCGAGCTCATCTCGAACAGTATTAGTATCTGAATTCAGCTGCATATAAAAAAAACAGAGCAAAGCTTAGTAGAATCTCGTTCAAGTATGCTTAACTTATATATATATATATATAAAAGCACGAAGAAATGTACGTAGAACGCTGTCACTGTTCCAGCGGAGTCTCCTGCAATAAGCTTTATCTTCATGCTGACATGCCCAAACATGAACTTGTTCCTTGAAGCAAATCCACAACCTTTTTTTTTTAAATTTTTTATCAAGAGATGACAAAAGTTACCCAAGTGTTACATTTTAGCACCATTAATCACAAAAGGAAGCAAGGTTAAGAGGGCGAGCAGAGACCGACCTGAGGATTGGTCAAGTAGTAGCTGGATGGATGTGCCATTGTCGAGTTGCTTGATGTGGGATTGAGCCCAAGTGACATGGAAATCTCTTGCAAAGTTTGCAGGCTTTGCCTCGGAAGGAGAAGACAGCAGTGAGACAGTGACTACTAGGAAGAGCGCAGCAAAGACGTGGAGAGATCTCTCTGCCATTAGAGACTCAGAGTGAGAGAAGAAGAGAGTGAAGTATAGATGTTAAGCAACTTTCTTTATAGAATAGAGAGGAGTGTTTGCCAATTGGAAGAGGGGAAAGAGGAGGGAAAAGGGAAGCAGCTCGATGCCAGCTCTAAATGGGTCCCACTGTCATTTGAGCTCACAATGTAGGACTGGGAATAAAGGCTCTATGGCTAAGGACTAAGGACGGTAAACAAACAGTCTACTCGCTGTATTGGGACTATTCATATTGGCATCAAAGACAAAACACCCACTTCTCTCACGCAGACAACACTCAAAACACTCAAACCTCTTCTCCTCTATTATTGATTTGCGCCATTTTGCATATACCACCCTCATTTTTTTAAAAAAAAATTGGTAATTTGTAGTTTATTACACTCTATATATGCTTGCTTGCAGAAAAGTTTCATTTGTAAATAATAAAAGTTTAGGGAGTTTATGTGCAATATTTCTCTACCATAAATGTGACAGCTGGGTGAGGAGGAATTGGAGTCAATGGGCCTTAGTTCCAAGTGATGGTGCTGATCTAATGATTTTATAATTATTAGGTTTCTACTGTATATATTTGGGATTAATATTTAATAAAAAAAATTTATTGGAGCATTGTGTTTTAATATTTTGGGTCTATTATGATCAGTTAATTAGGAGAATAATTTGACTCCATTGTCTAATCTGTAAATTGAGAAGGATTAATCTTTTTATCTGGTCAATAATAATTAGCCGTAGAGGTTTATGATCAAGCTAGATTAAACCAAATTCCTTTTAATTTTGTTCAAATTTTCGTTTAAATATTTGAAATTCAAATTTGTTGCTTCTATTAGCCGGCAAAGGTACCACTAGTCCACTACCACAGCAAAGCCCAAACTAGACCCGGACATTTCTCTCAGGCCTCTCTCTCTCTCTCTGTGTGCCGTGGAAATGGACGCCATGGGCGACCTCATCTCCTCCCTCGACTCCCCCGATTCGTCTCCGTCCTCCTCATCCTCATCCTCCGACTCTTCTCGCGTCGCCGAGATCAAATCGTGGCTTTCCTCCCAATTCGAGCCCTTGGGCCGCCCGGTTCCTGAATTCGCCTACACTCCTCGCGTTATCTCCCACCTCCACTCCCTCTCCTCCCTCTCACTCGCTCGCTCCCGCGCTTCTGCCATCGTCGCTGCCGACCTCCGCCTTAAAGCCCTCGAGTTCCGCGCACAGGCCGCCCGGATCCGAGAGATCCTCGACCGGATCGGACTCTCCCGCGAGAATCTGTCTCCAGCCGCAATATCCTCCGCGCACATCGTCGCTGCAGTTGCCAACCTCCTCGACATCCGCGACACCGAGATGAGCAGGTAGACGACTTGGTTTCCTTTCCTTTTTCTTTTTTTGCAATTATGGCTTTGGATCGCATAAAGTTGCGATTTTGTTGTTTAATTTTAGTTCAGAAGGCGTTGGATAGGAGAAAGTTGCGATTTTTTTCCTGGATTTTTTTTTCTTTTATGGTTATGTAGTTTCATTGTGGCCAATGGGGATCTGGCTCTGAGGAAGGCGGATGTGGAGGAGAAGAGGGCCAAGGTGCAGAAGGAGTCGCAGGCCCTTCTCGAGTATACCAGGAAGGCCATCGCTAAGCTCACCGAGCTCAAGAAGTAGGAATGCAGAAGTTCAATTGATAACTTATTCTGTTTTCTTCTAATTTGTGGGGTAGCAAATGAGTGAGAGAATCATATCTGTTTCGTTTGCAGGACATATGGGAAGTTCGAAAATGAAGTGGCAATGCATGAGGCGAAGATGCATCAGTGGCAGACAAACTTAGCTATTTTGGACTCGAAAGAACGGCAATACATGCTTCAGCTTTCAAACTACAAGGTACTTGGAATTCACAGGGTTCAGCTGCTACCTGCACTATTCTAATAATACTATATTCCTGTTGGATTTTGCTGAGGGACGACTAAATATACTAGATCCTCATAATTCTCATTCTACTAACAACCTAACCTAGCTAAAATTGTATGCTTAGATAAGTATCTAAGGATTGCATGTCAGTTGCATGAGTAATATAGATTCCGTACCTGCTCCTTCAAGAACCATTGCAAAACAATCCCGTGGCAAATGACTAGAATTTAGCACTAATTCTCTGAGGTTTGCTCATTCTGGCATTTTCCTCCACTGCTAGTATCATAGTGGGACTATATATAGGCTCACTGTCCTTGTAAATTGTATGGGATTGCTGGATGTTTGGGATTTTTTTTTTTTGTTGAGATAAGATTCATATAAATGAAGTAATTCTACAATGTGATAAGTGATGAAATGGTTTGGTGCCATTTCTAGTGAACTGCTTGTGTTGATTCTATTTGATTCACGATCTTGAAACTTTATGATTGGATGTTGAAACTCGGCATGTCAATATAGAAAACTCCAAGATTTTCTTTTTCTTTTGCATTGTTGATTTCTTGGGAATTATTTATTTCAATATCCTTTTTAACTCCATATCCATTTCTTGTGTGCTGTGGCAAGAACATGATTGCCTCCATTTTCAATAGGATGTTGATCCCAAATAGTTGGGATTAAAGCTTTTTCTTGTTTTGTTCAGATGCCTTACTATTCCTGTTGTTACTGGTGGCAGTGCTGCTGCATTATTGCATTGCATGTCTTGGAACTAAATTTGCTGTCAAAATGTCTCATGAATCTTAATGAATTCAGCACTAATTCTGATACTTCCTTTCCATTTAGTAGAAGAATAAACCTTTTCTGTAGTATGGAAGACCATATATTTACAAACATGAAACCATAATATTCTTTTCTTTATGGTTGACATGTTGTGAACAGGCAATACTGAACCGTGTGGGATATACTCCAGAGATAAACCATGGTGTGCTGATGGAAATGGCGGAGCATAAGAAAGACCTAGAGAAGAAAACAAAACCTATTATGGATACCTTAAGAAGTTACCAAGATTTGCCACCTGTATGTAATATGCATCACTATCATTTCGAGAATTATCATGCATAATTGATGCTTATGAAAAATCCTCATGTTTATGTGATCAGGATAAAGCTCTTGCTGCATTAGCTATAGAGGACAAAAAGAGGCAGTATGCAGCTGCTGAGAAGTATCTGGAAGATGTGTTGCATTCTGCTCTAACCACACCTCAATTATGACAGGTATGAAATCAGATTCATTTAGTTCCATTTAATTTATACTTCAAGATTTCATTGATGTTTTTGTTGCTGAGAAGTTATGTTCCATTTTCTAGATGTTGGGATTTTGACAGTACCTAATATGAAAGACGTAGTTGTAATAAAATATGCTTTGCAACTATAAAATTTATCTAACGTTTATAAAAATATATGCTTGATTAAGTTTTTGTTTATGAGAACTATTGTTGGTTCTCAAACTCTGACAAGAATATGATAGATTGTGGATTGCATGTTCTCTTGATATTTATGGCAATCTAGATATAGACCAAAAAAAGAAAATGTGACCAGTTGCTATTATCAAGTGATAGTAATACTGAAGTATGTGACCAGTAGTCCTAGTCGAAAATCAAAATCCTTATTTATCATAATAGTAATCACTTAATACTATGCTTCAGCTATTTTGACCTTTCTGTTGAAACATTATGCAAATAACCCGATTCATTCACATAAAGGGGTGAGCAAAATGCAGTTTACTTCTACAATGTTGCACAGATGCATCTGATTCCTAGGTATACAAGCACAGGAATAAGAGATATGTGTAGTGGTGAAAATAGATCGGATACGGATCGGATAATGTTTAACTCACATTCGAATTCATATTTTTAGTTTGAATGTGGATTCGGATATAGATATTGGACGAATAACAAAATTTAAAATCATATTCTAACTAAATGGATACGGATAATTTTTAGATAGAGGATCGGATCTTAAACGAATGTTGATCGAATTTTAAATAAATTATGATATTTTATTTGGATATAATTAACAAAAAATATTAAGAGTTTCACAAAAATTATTTTTGTATGTCAAATACATATAAAATTAGAGAAATTAATTTTTAGTAACAATATATAACACATCATTAGATAGGAATTTTTTATCTGAATCTAATCCGAATTGAGTCGAATAGCGGATCGAATCGGAGTTAATCCGACCAGCTTTTACCCCTAGATATGTGCAATAATCGCAAGTACTTATGCAAGGATATCGATCATGTCTAGAACTTTAGAATGGAAAATTTTAACTTGAGAGGTTCACACAGTGTATCCCAACTCAGCCACTGACTAATCGATGAGTGGTGAATTTGAAGCTTTTTCTTCTCTACGAGGTGCTAAAGCATGTTGATGCCCTAATAAAATACTCTAATTTGAATTGCTGTCAGAATTGTTTGCTTGTATGCTAAATTTCTTTATTTGATTCCCCGTATGCAGGTTCTCAGGTGCAGGCTCTCTTCACCGGTGACGATCTTGATCTGCTTTCGGATAGTACACTGTTCTTGAGTATAATGACAAATGTGTATGAGATTCTTATGCGATGAAGTTGCGAGAAAGATATTCTTCCACAATTATCTTCTTCATTATCATGTACATAGCCTTTTTTAATAGGTGGATTCCCTTGTATTGCACCACTTTACCAACTTATTTAAGATACAGATTTACTTTTTGTAAAAGGAGATTAGCATATAAGAAATTCTCACCTTTTTTGGATTTCTTATCCTCATGGCAAATTCGAGGTTTGGATCAGATTCTGGTCAGTAATGCTTATATTTATCTTTTTGGTGTTTGAGGATGTAGAAGTTCCATATGAAGTATGATCCATAAGTCAAACATCCAAAAGTCCATAGATGGTGTTCTGCTTTATTCTGATTAGTTTGTGAGGTCGAAATCTTTGCAACTAATCAACTTTATTCCACCGGAGACCAAATTCTCATTTGCCTCGTTGCTTTTGTTTTCTTCTTCAAAGGCAGGAGTTGACTCCAGTTTTGAAGCCTAATACTCCTTTCAGTCAACTCTTCTTAGACAAAATCCCATCATGTCAACAATTACTCGCTGATCCAACGGTCCTGATTTGCACCGGTGTATCAATCTTACCACGACGACTTCTGATCCTTCGTTTGACATTTTTAGCCACATAATACAAGTTAGTTCACCTGTCGTCAACGTATCCTCTCCCATCCTGACCGTCCGATCTCTATTTCTCCGATCCAACGGGTAGAAATATAGACAAAGTCAACTATTATGAGTTAGCCCCAAATATTCCGTCGTTGTCTCGGGACACAAATTCTAGGGCTTGACTTCGAAGCCAAGGCACGTCTGCTTACTTTTAAAAAGTCTACCCCACGACCTATACGATGAGTTTGATCTAATCACAACCGTTGGACCGAAAGGCGTAGTGGTTGACTTTAAGCTATATAAAGACATCAACTCTTTTAGAGAGGGCAGAGAAGAGATGTTCACTTCGGCCCTTGCTTACGTGGAAGGATGCCGGCCGTCGATCTGATGGGGTGCAAGAAAATGGACGATCTGATGGCGATCCAGGAGGCTACGGCGGCGGGGCTGAGAAGCCTCGAGGACTTGGTGGTGTATCTTTCGGTCCAGAAGGCATCTCAGCCGTTAGATTGCAGGGAGATTGCGGATCGAACGGCCAGCAAGTTTCGGAGGCTGATCTCGATGCTGGACCAGACTGGCCGCGCCCGGTTCAGGCGCGGCCCGACCGCGGCAGGGCCAACCCTAACCCTACCTCCGCCGCCGCCGGAGGCGCCTACTCCGGCGGAGCAAGCGCTCGACTTTACAAAGCCGATCGCCGGAGCATCAACGGCGAACTCGTCGGTCACCGGCAGCGAAGGCAGCGTTACGAACTCCAGGCCGCCGCTCAGCTCCGGGAAGCCGCCGCTGCCCTACAAGAAGAGGTGCTCCGATCACTCTGGCGCCGTTTGGCGCTGCTCCAAGAAGAGGTAAATGAAAGATCCTCTCCTAACCGTCGCCCACCGGGCGCACGTTAGCGAGACGCACCCCCTAAGGCTAACGTACCCGCTTGGTTAAATCTCGCCGATGCAGGAAGGATCGAGCGAAGCCGAGGACGATACGAGTCCCGGCGGTAAGCGAGAAGATAGCCGATATACCAGCAGATGAGTACTCGTGGCGAAAATACGGGCAGAAGCCGATAAAAGGATCTCCTCACCCCCGGTAAGTACAGCCGATCCTCCTCAACCAAATTACCATCTCGCGCTTCTCTTATCCGGATAACCCTGACCGTCGGATCGGGATCTTTCGCAGGGGGTATTACAGGTGCAGCACGTACCGGGGGTGCCCGGCGCGGAAGCACGTGGAGAGGGCGACGGACGACACGGCGATGCTCATCGTGACGTACGAATGGGAACACTGCCACGTGCCGTAGCTACTTCGCCGTACCATCTCGTGATACTCGGGAAGAGCGATGGTGCAACTTTTCCCTTTTCTTTTTTTTTTTTTTTTCTTTTTTCACTGGATTTTATTTCTTATATATATACATATATAAATTGTTACAAGTATAATACTAGAAGTTTCTTTTATTGTAATTATTGAATAATACTAGAAGTGTAAAAGAGGGAGATTAATGGCAATTTTAGTTTGGGTTGCTGATTATTAAGCTGTTTGGAAGTCAAAGGGGTCGAGTGGCGATGGGTCCCATTGGTTGATTTTGTGGGTCCCTTGTGACAAATGCAAAAGTGGACACTAAGTGGGCCGAGGCTCAAATCTAAGTTGGGTCGAGCCCATTACCTCGAGCTATGAGCTATCCAGTCGATATCGATATATTAATACTATGGTATCTAAAAGGTGATGGCGAATAAATAGAGTTATGCTATCGTCACTGCCCTCTCGTTTCGCGATCCCTATTACGACCTTTCCACTATTCTTCCATTCCTACCCCTCTCGCTCCCCTCCTCTTACCCTTGGATTTCCCACCCAAAAACTCTCTCAAATGGCCACCGCCGCCGTCGTACCGGAGTCAACGGCGACCGACGGAGAACCCTCTCCGGCTCCTCCCGCCGCCGCTTCCGACGTGGTCGTGCAGTACGTGGTCCTCCGCCGCGACCTGATCGACACGTGGCCGCTAGGCAGCATCGTGACCCAGGGTTGCCACGCGTCCGTCGCGGCTGTGTGGGCCCACCGCGATCACCCTGATACCGTCGTCTACTGCTCCCCGTCCAACCTCGACTCGATGCACAAGGTATGTTCGACGAAATGCCTCAGAGAAGGTTAAGCTTAACACTCTTAGAGTGGTTGGTTGCATATCTGCCTAAACTAGCTATTTTTCGTACTGGAGAGTTAATTATTTATCAACCGGATATACGAAGATTTAACGGTTAAAAATCTATATAATAGGAATGCAATTTTTTTTTTTAAAGATATCACGGTTCAATAGGTAATTATCATTTTTTAAAAATATTACGTTGCAAATTATTTTCTAACAATTGTATTATCTTAATAATTAATTAAAAGACATATATATTCTTAGCTGAATACATATCAGAATAAGAGTAATATCTTTTTATAATTAACTTGATGAAAGAATTAAATTTTATCTCTTTGATTATTTTTATTATTTACATATCTCTCGGTAGTTTAAGATTGATTTAAACTAAAATTTAATAATAGATAGAGATAGAGAATCATAACTAAATTGAAGTCTATCTCCAAAAACTCAAATTTAAATGGTTTAGTATTAAATGATATCTTTTATAATTTAAGTATAATAATTTCTCTCACAATTATATCTAAGAAAGAGAAATCTTAATGAAAGAAAAGAAGTAGTTAGGCACATGTAATTAAATCTTTTTAACTAATATATTTCTTTTTTTACGTAACGCAATTTTGGAATCGAAATCAAGAAACCGCCGGGTATGAAAATGACTATTATATCCGTTAGATTAAGATTATAAATTTTAGAGGGGCATTGAAACATTTGCCAATTTCGTATCCACTTAAATGCAGGTTGCTAAAGACGTGTATGGAAATTAATTATTGGGTATATGTTTAATTTAGGTGACTTTGGAGGTGAAAGGAGAGGTGCAGCTGAGGAATCTGGCAGAAAAGCTGGAGGGGTCTGGGATTGAGCATAAGCTGTGGATTGAGCAGCCTGAGAACATACCCACCTGCCTTGCGACAAGGCCATGCCCCAAGTCGCAAGTTGCCTCCTTCTTCAAGAAGCTCAAGCTCTGCAAGTGAGCTAGGTATCAAGATTATCTACCTATTGTTTTGTGATTCATTTTGGACTTGAGAAGTGTCAGTATTCAAAAGAAAAACTTGAAATTGTGGATGATTACTTCTATTAATGATGAACATCCATGTTTCAGCATGGGAGTTGATATTGCTACATGATGGTCTCTATGAGCATCTTTGATGAACTCTTGTTCCTTGGTGTTTGCTTTGGGTAACTTAATTGCTAAGATGATTTATCCAAACAACCTTTGCAAAATGAATACTTGTTGATAATTATAAATATCAGAGGCTTGATAGAGCTGTGTTTTATGAGAAAAGTACAGACTACATAAGGAGGATGGTCAATGAATTGATGGAGCAGCAGGTTGCAACTCGGATAGCTAAGAGGTACTTTATGATGGCCAGGGGAGATAACTTGAGGAGGTGTTGTGGACCGGAGTACCTGAGCCAGGATTAGCAATTGTGATCGATATCAAATGGTTAAGTTACAATGTGCACCGGAGCTCTGGCAATTATCAGTTTGGGTGCTACATTGCCATAAGTTTAAGTAAACTGTAATAAGTGAGTAGATAAATTTGAAGTCTCTCCCTTGATAATGTGAAGATGGTGTCTACACCACTGTTTAGATCTGCAGACCCCAATGGCTGGCATTGAAGGACTTGGCTTTAGGCCACAGGGATCTACAAATTGGAGTTTATAGGTATTGCTTGTGTGAGTTAGGAGTGCATCCCACACCACATTTTTTTTTTTTGCAAAAGAACTTACAGATGCTAGGAAGTTTTGAATCTAAATTGTTGTTAAATCTGAAGAAAATATTTCCAGGAACAGATTCACGGTAAAAATAGTATATCAGACAATGAAGAGATAGATCAATAAACACATCAGGAGATGGACTAAAGATGCTCGTGGCATTTGTATCTCTCCACTTGCTATGTGCTATGCAACACACTATCAACTATCTTTATGGAAAAAAAACCTTCTAGTCATTTCATACAAGCCAGTACAATGAATAAGAGGTATCTATTAACGAATTTACAGACTTAAAAACAGAAGGTTCAATGCTCAGCGGCAGCAGCAGCAGCAGCAGCAGCAGCATAATATGATGATTGTTATCTCACAATTCTACTAAGTACTGACAAGAGAACTATGCACAAGAACTTTTTACATCCTTGGCTCGAAGCAGCACTATGTGCAGCCATCTCAGCCTGGAAGTCTAGTATCCAGAAGAAAAAGCTCAGCTCAATCCTTGTACCACAACTACTGGAACAGCTCTTACTTTCGTGGAGAATTTCTCTTCGGTGAGAAAAGCCTCCGAGGTGAGAACATGCTCAAATTTCTTGGGGAAGCAAGGCCATTGATTGATCGGTAATCTGACATCAAAAGCCCCTCATGTCCATCTTTGATCCCCACATTGCTTGAAATCATCCCGCTGGTGAATGTGCCACATTTGGCCAGCTTACCGAACCACGAGTTCTTCTTTGATGTTAAGCTAGGTGCTGTTCCATTCATCCTTGCACTGAGATAGTCACGAACAGCCTCCACGCTCTGCTCCACGACATCCATTGGAGGACAAACAAGAGGGTTTCCCTCGGCATGGAACTTCCGGAGCTTAGTTAGGCATCCCATGGAATCAGGAAGAATACTTATCTTGTTGTAACTGATGTCAAGCTCAACTAGGGAGACAAGAAGGCCAATGGCATAAGGGAGGGATTGGAGGAACTGGAAATTCTGGCTGATATTGAGGACTTCGAGACGGATGAGGTTCTCAAGATCATCCGGGAGGGAGCGGAGGCAGTTCAGGCGCGCATCGAGGACCTGAAGAGAGGTCATGTGCGAGGTGGAGTAGGGGAGGCAGGCAAGCTTGTTGGAATTAACAGAGAGCTTCCTTAGATTCGTGAGTTCAAAGCCCATGGTGTCTGGAAGCTTGGTCAATTTGTTGAAATTGGCATTTAGCTCCTCTAGAGCCCTGATCAGATTCAGGAAGCAAACATAAATCAGAAACAAAAAAACTGGTTGTGCGGTATGTACGTATTTTATATTAAATCTGATTCTTGTGGATTATATATGGATTCATCTACATGATACTAGTTGGCTAAAATAAAAGATTATGTTTAAGGTGGTCAAAAATTGTGTACACATCATTGAATATTAAACTTAATTTTGATTAGAATGGATTAGATAAGTAGCCAAACATAAGCCCTTCAAGTTATCTTGTCAAGCTGATCTTATTACGTAATCATAATATGCTGTACTTCCTGTACTTTTATCACCTTCGTAGAAGGCACTATTCCCTCCCTACCTTTGACTTTCTCTATTCAGATATTTCCCCCCAAAAAAAAATAAACATAAGGGTACCATGACTTTAGATGTGTGTTTTTTTTAAGACTTTTTCTGATGAAGGACATCAGAATTTGAATGATACCCAAAGTAGCACAAGCTATTGGCTTGTCAAGAATCTTTTGGACTTTTGATTCTCATCTCATCTCTCTCTCTCTCTCTCTCTTGGTATTAGGATAATGACACCAACTAGTGAGTTACAATTAAACTATAGTTTGTTCTTCTCTCTTGATTACTCTATTACGTGCTGACCAACTCTTTGCTACTAATTTACCTAACAAACTGTGCATCTTGTGCAGATATTTTTGACCATTCAGATCTATTGAGGAGATTAATCAATAGACTCAACCACCCTCTCTCTTTGCGGATAGATTAATGGGTTGGTGGTGTTATGCTTACTTGCAGTCTTCAATGTTCTTTGGAAGGGACTCAAGAAGGTTGCCGGAGACATTGAGGACCTTGAGCTTGGAGAGGCATCCAATGGAGTTTGGCAGAGATTTGAGCTGGTTCGAGTGCGCATCCAGCACCACCAAGTTCAGTAGCCTGGCTATCACTGATTCTGGAATGCTCTGCTCACATATATTACACGAACCATTCAAATGAAGAGCAAACAACATCAGCAAAATATTAACAGGCAATAGAAGAACATGTATCAGAATACTCATATGACAACCTCTTTCTACTTATGATGTTTCTTTTATCATTGAACTGGACTTCTTAGCCCTCCCCACCACTCCTGTTTGGCTACTGGATAAAAGGGGTTTTATTCTTGCAACAAGTGGGATCATTGTTTTTCTTTTTATCCATTATCGGCGTTTAGTTGCAGGATTGGATAAGCTGGTTTACTGAATATTTGTATAAAATAGAAAAGAGTATCTTCTTCTTCTTTTTTTCTTTTCTTTTCTGGGTTTCAAAGATAAGTTTGAACCTTGAGTTTTACCATCCCAGATTGCCCCCTTTTTAACCCTTGTCAGAGGATTTATTCCTAGATATATGTATATATATATATATATATATATATATATTCCTTGTTCTTGAATGGATGGTGGAGGCCTCTACCAATAATCTCATATACTTTCAATCAGTAATTAACACAATCAACCAGCATAGTTAAGACTTTACGCAGATATAGCAAAGATCTAATGCGACCACAAAAAATAACGACAAAAAAAATTGCAAAATTTACCTCAAGATTGTTGTTGGAGATGTCCAACTTAGTGATGGTTGCCAGATTAGTGGGAGGATTAGGGAGAGTATCCAAGGATTGGGCACTCAAGTCCAGCTTCTGGGCCATCTCCTTCTCCTTCTCCAACTCCTCCCTTGTTGCAAGACTACTACTACGTTTCCCTTCCATTCTCATGATCTTCTCCTTCTCTTCTCCTCTTCAAACCCAACAAAATCAAAAAAAAAAAAATTAAAAAAAAGAAGTCAGAGAATAAGAAAGAAAGAAAGAGAGGCACTAAGAACCACCCAACAAAAGATTACAAGACTCACCTCACCTCTTCCGAGTGACAAATTAAACCTTTTACTCTCTTTTGTGGGCAAAGGACTCAAAATGGATTACAAAAGGAGAGGAGGAGAAGGAGTCCTTTAATAGAGAGAGAGAGAGAAGGAAAAGAGGAAGAGGAAGAAGGTTGGGGGGGAGGGGGGGGGGGGGGGGGTGTTTCAAGTACGTACGGATGTACCGTGGCGGCTTACACACGTGTAGGAGGTGACGTCAGAGGTGGAATTGGCACGTACTTCTCGAGGCAAAGTCAGCGATAACACCGCCAGCCACATATTACTTGCCGTTTGGATTTTAGGGCCGACGATAATAACGGAAATTGGAGTTACTCTTGACATCAAAAACCATTTTAATTTATTTAATTTCTCTACAAATATTTATTACCTTTCACTAAACTGGCTTATAAATATACTCTTTAGATTCAATATTTCTTTACTGACCTAATCGCCGCCCCTATATCGTGAAAACCATGTTAAACTGGACTGAGGCCGACTCATACCAAATAATCCCTAGTGGAGGTTTGAAGGGTCTTTCCCAAGTTTAATTAGTGCTTGTTGTGAAACAGTCAATAAAAGGGAAATGATTGGAATTTGACAATTAGCTTCATTGATACAATGTGATCCTTTTTAACCATATCAAAATTCCTTTTAAAAGAGTTATTGTTATCATGGTAGACATCCAAATCTCCTCCATTGGTGCTTGGATTTGACATTTTGTTTCCTTTTTGTCTAACAAGAAGCATTTTTTATAATCTAGAAGAGTTTCTCTCCATGTGATTCAAGGACTTGGATAATGACTATATATCCAACTCAAAAAAGGCCCACCTCTTTGGAAGAAAAGGAGAAAAGATACCACCCTCAATATAATAAGCAGAAGAGAGAGTGAGGGATTGCTACCTCTCTCTCCCTTCCAAACAAAATGTCACTCCTAGTTGTCATAGAATAAATTTCTTTTTAAAAACTTTCTTTTCTTTTATAATTGGGTGAGAATAAAAAAAAGTAAAAATTTTAACATCCGTGATACCTCTTAGAGTCTTGAATTAACTTATTAATCATTTCTCATGAAATGGAAGCTACTGGGAGTGTAAAGCCGGCTGCAGTTTAGGTTTGACTTAGCTCAAGCCAAGCTTAGCCAGATCGAGTTCAAGCTGAAATCAAATCGAGTCGGTCGAGTTAAACATGACCCGAGTTGAGCTCAACCCTAAAAAGCTATTTTATTTTCAAGTCGACCTAAATCAAGCCTATTATTTAAACCTAGATGAATTGGTCCGAGCTTTAAAAGAAGCTATAAATATTATACTTGAGTCGAATTGAGTGAGCCCGCCCGAAAATAGAACTTAGGCACAGCTCAACTCAAGCTAAGCCGGCCCGGACCGGTTATTTATTTTGACTACCTTACCGAACTCATTGTACCGTTTATAATTATACTTGTATTAGTTAATGACTAGTATAAACAAATGCAAAGTAATTAGAGATTCTCGCAACTAATCCTGCACCACCTTCTCTGCTGCTGCCACCTCATATCGGATGTATTTTAAAATTATTTTGGTATAAAAATATCTAACAAGTTGACCTTTTTTTTTTTGAAGGAAAATTTAAATCTCATATTTGCTTCTTGTACGCCATTGACTTTTCGTACAAGCAAAGGACGGTTGACATATGCAACTTGCGAAACATCCAGCCTATTTTTCTGACTCCAAATTTATAAATCTCTCTCTCTCTCTCTCTCTATATATATATATATATTGATATTTATTTAGACTTTTATTTCACATATATTTAAAAAAACTATCTTCTAATTATTTCGATATAAAGTTTCTTCTTTGGATAGATTATGATTCAGATAAGAGATGGAGATGGAATAGAGTTGAGTACATGAGAATAAAAATTAATACTTCTTTTTATTATCATCTTGCCATGTGCATGCTGGATTAGTTAAGCTCACAAGTTTTGCATCCTGTCAGAAATTAATTATTAATTACAAGCGAATTAATTAAGTTGCCTCTCCATGTGGATCTAATTGTTTTTTTAATTAATTTTTTGAGATAAGAAGGAAGATTCCAGACAAGTTGAATTCTATTTAACTATAAGAAAGAAAACACTTTGATTATTATTTATTATTTAACTCTTGCACCTGAATTTAATCCTCAAAAACACCATATAAAATGAGGAGTTATTTAAGTTTAAATCAAAATAGTTTTAAGAATTAAATTTAATTACAAAAACAAAATGAAAGGTGTTTTCTATCATTTTTACATAATATTATATATATATATATATATATATATATATATATATATATATATATAGAACTTTGGGTTATATATTTGGTCTTTTTTTTTGCTAGGGTTTGGTGATGCAAGCTTGAGGCACTAATTTTGACAAAATAAATTTGGTCCCAATGGTCCAATGCTATATGTAAGCTGATAGATGACCATTTCAATTGTTATTTTTAAGGTATAGTAATATATTTAGGATAAAACTTAACCTAATTACAACTCTTAATTTTTTCCTTCAAGACTAACGATAGTTTATTAGCGTTAATATTTTCTGCGATGAATATGTAGCAAAATAATCAAACTATCCCTCTATCTGTATACATTTTTGTGAGGGTAATTAAATTTTTTTTAATATTTACATCGGTGTTAATAATTGACCAACAATTACGACTTGATTTAGATTACAAGAGTTAAATGCTTAAGTTAAAATCGGGTCAAACGATCGAAAATTAAATAATTGTCCCTACGTTTAATATATTTTTTATAAGTTAAATATGTCATTCACAAAATGTAGTCAAAAACAAGCCAACATGCACCAAACGTTTTAAAATAGACATAATCATCTTTTAAGTAAAATTATAGTTTACACCCTATACTTTTACTATTTATAAATCAAGTCATATAATTTAGTAAATATATACAGAAAACACCTAAGATTAAATTTGAACTAACACCGTAAGAATATTTCGTTAGATAAAGATATTTTTATTTTTAAAATAATTAAAATGCTCTTAGTGGCTTCGTATAACTTGGTTGATGATATTTTCAAAATTCTTTTAGTATAGTAAACCTAACCCATGATATTTTTTATATATATTCACTAAATTATAAAATTCGATTTAAAAATAATGAAAATATAAAGTATAAAACATAAATTCGCTAAAAGACAGGGTGTTACTTTTCTTTTGCCATTATTATCTCACAAATATCGTAAGTGAAAATTAATATAGAATATTTTGTTAACAATAACAAATATGATGGCAAATGTTACCTTATCTTTTAAGTAAGTATATTATGGTTTATCATGCATGCATACTTAATAAGGTATATTCTATTAATTTCTTATATAAATAATAATAATAATAATAATACTCATCCTTGCCGACTTCTTCGAGGCAACATATATGCATTTATAGCGTGAGATAAACATAGTCAAAAAGAGGCCATATCTTATCAAGTCTGACTCTACTATCTTATCCTCGAATAAACTTATCCCGGAATTTGATCACCAACAGTTCATAGTTTTGACTAATGAATAAAAATAAGCATCACTAAGGAATAAAGCTTTAATTTAGCTCTAAGAATTAATATAACCTTTCTTTTTTCTTATAGAGATATAAGCTTTTAATTATATCGACAAGTTTCACGTATGCATGGAAACAAACAAACTATCTAATATTTCTCGTGATCACGGCCGTCTTTTTGCATGCATATTTTCAAATTTTTAATTAGATTTGGATAAAATTAAGTATTTGATTATAAACTAGTTTAGTGCATGGTGTACATATAAAATATAGTAGGTTTAGAAGAAGAAGAAATAAATATATGTCAATTTGAATTAATATGACATCAGAGCTTGATTTGCTCCCTCGAGGAGATGGATTTGATTGAGACTAATTGAACAAATAGTAGATTGCATTGCTTTATGGAGTAAAACTTTGACTAAATTTGTTGCATTCCAGTTAATAGATTACGTGAGTATGTGAAGAGAAGTCAAAACTAATATATCACATTAAATGTGACAGTTTGAAATGAGATTAAATAAGACTGGATAAATGAGTCAAATCTAAAGTTTAAGTAATAATTAAACATTATTATTTGACATATAACTAGTAACTTATGTCACACGTACACTGAGGAGGAATTGAGATATTATTATTGTGGATATGTTTCGTTATCCTAGCATTGATAATTATTTTGATAGTTCTACTTGCTTAGCTTCATTTCAATATCCATCTCTACTTCATCATCTCCAACTTATATGCTCTCATTCATTTCACCAATCTTTTTCACACATATATATATATAGCTTTGTCCAAATAACATAACATCCAAAGTTTTATTATACTTCTAAAAAAAAACTCAATAATTGAGCCGATTAAACTTAGTTAAAGTGTGCTGATTTGGTCAAGCTCAACTCGATAAGACCTAGAATTAATAGTATAATATTATATAATATATCATATATAATACATATGACTAGTATGAGCTTATGATATTTTTGAGTTATTAAAAGTAAAATACAAAAGTTGAATAATAAAAATTAAATCGATTAGTATTTAACTCTATTAAAAGAAATTAAGGAGAGAGTATTTTTGAGGTAGTAAAAAAATATAATGTAGGGGTTAGAACGGTAAATATCCATTCGGAAGGCCGTGAATTATAATAAACGGTAAACTTGGGGTGTTTTTTGTAATAAGTACTTAAGCCGTTGGATCCTTAAGCCCTCTCTCTTAGAAACCCTAACGGCGAGAGCAAAATACCCGAACTCTTCTACCTCCTAGCTCCCGATTCCGAAGCTCACCGAAGTGGGTAAGAACTCTGAAAAACATAATGATTTTGATCTCTTCTCCGTTTTGATATGTGTGTTCACTTCGACAGACTCGAATCCAGTGGTTTAGCGAGTTAAAAAGCCGAGCTTTGCCACTAATTTCCGCGATTTTTCTTGGTAGGTTTTTGTGTTAGAAGGAGCGGGGATGGCGACGGAGGAGGCGAAGGCGGTGGTCCCTGAGTCGGTTCTCAAGAAGCAGAAGAGGGAGGAGCAGTGGGCGTTGGCTAAGAAGGAGGAAGCTGATGCGAAGAAGAAGAAGGATCGCGAGAATCGGAAGGTCATCTTCTCCAGGGCGCAGCAGTATGCTAACGAGTACGAATCCCAGGTATTGATAATGACTGTTGGTTTTTGTTTTCTTTGACATCAAAATTGGATCTTTGTGTAAAATTAGCAATTGGGTGATGCATTATGGTAGGAGAAGGAGCTGATTCGATTGAAGCGGGAAGCGAGGTTGAAGGGTGGATTCTATGTTAGCCCTGAGGCTAAGTTGTTGTTCATCATCCGTATCCGAGGGTATAGCATATTATTGTTATTTAAAGTTTACGGTTAGTTTGTGTGATTATGATCTGGTTGTTGATTGGCTTGTGTTATTGCTGTTTAATCCTGTTTAGTATCAATGCCATGCACCCCAAAACCCGAAAGATCTTGCAGCTCTTGCGTTTGAGACAGGTAATTTGGTCTTTACCTGAACTGATTGTTCAAAAAGTTGATGTACACTTCCTTTAGTTAATCTATTGCGTCCCTGTTTCTCTATAGATTTTTAATGGGGTGTTTCTGAAAGTTAACAAAGCCACTATTAACATGTTGCGGAGGGTGGAGCCTTATGTGACATATGGGTATTGAATGTTGCCTCGTGTTATTATAGTTTGGATTTTTTAAGTGCATTGTTGTTGTTCTGATCAATGGGATTATATTGGTATGGATATCTTAGGTATCCGAACTTGAAGAGTATTAGGGAGTTGATCTATAAAAGGGGTTATGGGAAACTAAACAAGCAGAGGGTTCCCTTGTCCGACAATTCGATCATCGAACAGGTTTGCTTCTGGATTAATGTTGTACATTGTACTATCTAGTTTAAAGAAAGTTCATTCTTGTAATGCTTCTTGTTTGGTTTGTAGGGTTTGGGTAAGCATGGTGTTATTTGCATTGAAGATCTTGTTCACGAGATCATGACTGTTGGCCCACACTTCAAGGAGGCGAACAACTTCCTATGGCCATTTAAACTCAAAGCACCATTGGGTGGATTGAAGAAGAAGAGAAACCACTATGTTGAAGGTGGTGATGCTGGAAACCGTGAGGACTACATCAATGAGCTCATCAGAAGAATGAATTAGGTTTTTATGTTGTTTTCTGTTATATTTTAATGAAAATTTTCAGGTCAACCTGATCTCACATTAGGAAGTGTGCAATTTTGCTATTTCAAAGCAAATATGCATTGCAAAAGTTTTCTTTTCTGTCGTATTTTGTGACAAATGTCCCTTTTATGTTGCACTGACAATTTTATTTTAAATATCAAAGGAAGTTGGTCTTAATATTTTTGGTAAAATTTTCTCTTCAAATGTTTCCGCCAATTGATACCATCTCTTTTAGTGAAAATTTCAACTTCGAGCACAATATGCTAAGTTCCAATTGCTTGTCTTTTATTTATGATTTGTTCTCGTCTGTTTCTTTATTGGAGGTAACTAGGGTATCTTTTATTCTTTGGCATCTAATTATTGCAGTTTCATAGACAGAAAACTTAACCTACTTGACTTGCAAATGTAACTGCAGTGGTTTTTATTGTTATAATGTCTTAAATGTCGTCTTGCTATGTATATTTTTGTTTGCAGTAATATATGTAGAAATATGTTATGCAGATATCTTGCTTTTATCATTACCATTTACCTTATATTTCCTTCATATGTCTCGTGTGCATCAGATTATAGTGATAGACATAAAGTCTTGTTAATTTTTCTTATAATCATAAATATACTCATCCCTTTCACATGTTTTACTTATTCATAAGCCTTTTGTTTTCACTATCTGACCCCCTGATTGCAACCTATTAGATGCTGTCCTTGTGTTGAACAGGAGAACACTATTTTGCCGTAAACTAAGTAGTGTTGTAGACTTGTAGTGGCTCATGCTAAGTAGTTATCTGGAAAACTGTCTCACTGTTATTTCTATTTTTGTTTGCAGTAATCTTAGAAACAAGTTGAGCAGGAGTTTTGTTTGCAGTAATCTTACCACTTGCCTTTTCTTTTCTTCAGTCTCATTTGCATCAGATAATAGCATGATAAATTACTAAGTGTTGTTAATTTTTCTTATCATGAGAAAAGGTACTCAACCCTTTCATCTGTTTTACTTGTTCAGAAGTCTTTTGTTTCGACTACCTGAAATCCCCTGTTTGTAAAATATTAGATGCTGTCCTTTAGTTGGACAGGAGAATATTATTTTGTTTCATATCATGTGCTCATTTACCTCTGTTTCTTACCAATTTAATGTTGTGAAGTACTTGTTGTTTCTTAAATTACATTAAATTCTTAGCTGGATGCTTACATTGACATCTACCTACAGAAACCAATATCAACACTTTGCTCTCAGGTTTGTCAAGTTGTCTCATGTAAACTTTTTAGGCTATGGCTAACTTCAGCATATAGAAATATTTAAGGATAACAAATTGCTTCGAAATCTTCAAAGTGCAGTCCTGTGCACTAAAATCCAATGGAAAAAGATGTTTTTCCTCATGTTCTTTGGTGATCTTTGAAGAGAATTTAAAAATATATATATATATATATATTATATATTCACAAGCAGCAAGCATTACAATATTGTGGATTGGTGTTATATTCCTTTCATCCAGATGAGAAGTCCTTATCTTTGTCAACAATTTTTCAAAGCAATTTTGCATTTTGGCCATCTACTTGTACTGTGTCCTTTTGCTTAGAAATTGAGTACGGAAGAGAAAATTTTCTAGTATATATAATTAATCCAGTCAATGATTTATATTTAGGAATAGCTGAGTCGAAAAATGATTAACATCAAGAATATTTTTTTCTCACACTTGGTAGGTTTTTTTTTTTAACCGATTTTAAATTTGTATATAAGTTTTTAAGTTATTAAAGTCTACTAAACATGATAAGAAAAAATTGGGAGGATAATTTAGTCAAAAATTCGCTTTCTAAAGCCAACATCAAAATCCAGCAAACAGTAGGAAAAAGAAGAAGAGAGAAGAGTCTACCAAATATTTTGTACCATACAAGGAAGGAAAGTGAGGCTTATGGAAGGAAAATATAGTCCTGCTTCATAATTTTAGTGCATAATTACATGATAATGATAAAGTTAATATCTGTTCAGAAAAAAAAAGGAGATGTCATGCAGAGGAAATTAGGAACTCTTGGTGATCAAACATTTTCCACTACAACAGGATGCAAATATCATGAACTTAACTGAAATCTGAAGGTGTTTGTGAAAAAGCCAAGCTGAGAATTTTCGGCAAAAGAAGTGAGACCTTGAGCTAGAAATATGTGACTAAACGCCGAGAGCAGTTGGCGCAGGAGTAGTTCCTCTTGATCTTGAGGCGGAGAGGAAGGCAGCAGAGGCTCCTCGCCTTCTCGACATCGGTGGCCATCACCGCCCCGCCGCAGCACGGGCAATTCCCGGGTGCCGGCTTCGTCTCCAGCACCTTCACCTTCTCTTCACATAAGAAATTTAGACACATCTCCTGGAGCTTCTGCTCTTCTTTGAGAGTTTGTTTATGGAGGTGGTTAAGTTTAAAAGGTATAGCTGGTTTTAGTAGAAGTTTTGTTTTCTCACTGTAGACGTTTACTTTTAGCAAATTGGTACTATATTTCAAAATTTTGTGATAAGGAGAAAATATTCTTTGAATTAAATAGTAAACCCAGGTTTGATTACTGTATGAACAGTAATATCATTAAAAAAACAGTCCTAGGAATGATTAGACCTCTAATATAAAATAGAACATCATAATGTTTGCTTATAATCTTGAATAGTAGTGTAATAAGTATATTTGATGTTGTGCAAAGTTACTGTAAAAATACTCAAATAATTTTGATTTGATACATAAATTTAACTCAAAAGTGTTATAATTTCTTGTAGATATGTATTGAATATCTGTAAGATTGTAATGCATATTTAAGTAAGAAGATAGGAGAGAGATGAAAAAATTAAGCTGAGACTTTTAGTTTGTGGTAATTTTTAAAATAGCTTTAGTCAAATCAAAATAAAATTGTGAATTAACAATTTAATATTTGTGTTCTAATCTAAAGTAATATTCTCTAATTTAAAAGAGAAAAAGTATAATTCTGAAACAGGCAAGAGCTTAGACAATTTTAAAGACAATAGGATGCTATATGAGTCTACTTAGTTCATCACAGAGAGAACTATCTCAGTAAAAAAGAATCAGGTGTCTTAATCACTGGGATACCAATAACTCTTATGGAATCAAAGTTAGTCTTTGTGATCAAACTATTGATGCATAGATGATACATCCTCTCTTTTAACTAATTTATTGGCTAGATTTTATTTTATTCTAATTTTTATAGTATCTTTATGGTTTCTGACTATCTTCTTACCTTATGTAGCATTAGCTGATGTTGGTGTTCATGCTAAGATTAGCACTACCACAACTCTAATCTGTTGTTACTTTTGTATTATAGGCTCTTTTGCAGGCTAATGCTTTTTAACTAACATTTGCTTATTCTTTAGTGTTCTATGGAGCAGCACATTGATTAGATTGAGGATTAGTTAGGTAAAGGCTTCTTTGTAAGCCTTCTTCACTCTTAATCTTTTCTTTTGTAAAGTTCTTTTGAATGGATGATTGCCCTAGTGGACTATTACTTAGACAATGGATCAAGTTCTTTATAATGACAAGAATGCCCCTACATATATTTATCATTTTAGATTGTTAAGTATATTTTAATTTTAAATAACTTATTTTTAGCTTTGTTATTATTAATAGCATTTAATAGCAGTTTACACTCTACATTTTACTATTTATAAATTGAGTCATATAATTTAGTAAAAACATGTATGCAAAAAATATTATGAGTTAGATTTGAATTAACACCGTAAGAATATTTCGGTAAGTAGAAATATTTTATTTCTAAAATAATAAAATACCCTTAGTATGATTTGGTTGAGTGTGTTTTCGTAATTCTTATTAGTATAGCTAACTTAACATATGTTTGGTTAAGTTTAATTAACAGATCGAACATCAGGATATTTTCTGCGTATATTCACTCAATTATAGAATTCGATTTGTAAATAATTAAAATATAGAATGTAAAGCATAATTTTATTTAAAAAAAATGTTATATGCAAGTTTATTTATATTTTATTTCTCTTAAATTTTATTATATACTACTATAGCTCCTACAATTTTAGCCTAGGCTTAGTGACTCAAAATAAAAATTTAAAGAGATAAAATATTCTTTATTCAAACTAGTAACAATGTTTAAAATAAAAAGGGTATTAAATTTTGATAGAGAATTTTAATAACTATAATCCAGTTAAAAGTGCATTGATTGAGGTTATAAGTGATTTTATATCAAAATTTATTACGGTAAATTGTATTTAACCCTAACCCTTATAATGGTTTCTCGGTAAACTCAAATGGTCCACCTGGCCTCCCCCCAACGGCTATCTCCAACGGTCCATTCCATTCCATTCCACCACTAATCTGGGACCCAGTCGTCAACGGCTCCACTCTCAAGGGTACTTTCGTAAATTCAGACCCATCCCATCCCCCCCGCGAGTCGCGATTCATGAAAACCACCAACTGAATTATAATTACATAAACCATCCGAGTTTACCAAAATACCCTCTCTTCACGAATTAAAATACGCAATGGACCTCCTTGAAATATTAGTTATCAAAATAAATCACACTTTAAACTTAATATTTAAGAGATATATTTTATACTGTTCAGTATTTTATATTAAGAGAAAAATATTTAACGATTCAATATTTTAACTTCCAGGAAGAACATTAATCAATTCAATATGTTATTAAATCTATTTGTTAATCATCTTATTTTAATTAAATATTCTATATATGAATTCACTTAGTTGTTTAATATTTTTACTATTCATAATAAACTGTTTAATATTTTATTTTACCCTTTGCTAATTACTTTAGTAGGTGTTCGAAGGAGGGCTATTTTGGTCAAAATGTTTAAAATGGTAGAGAGAACCAGGGGTGTTATGGTCATTCACAGTGGTAGTCATTAGATCCGCTACAAATACTTCTCCCCTTATCACGAGCCACGTCAAGTCTTGTCTCTCTCTCTTGTCTCCGCCTCCAATCCCCCCAAATTATTTCTATCCCTCTCGCTCTTTCCGACCGAAGGAAGAGGAAACTCGAGAAATCAGGTGAGGAATCGTTGCACGATTCGTACTCCGGGTATGTGATCAGGTCAGCGCATTGTGGTTTGTTGGATTTTGATGAACATTTTAGGGTTTATCCTGTCGAGTCCTGGGGTTCTGGTGTTCATCGGAATGGGTCTTTAGATTTTTCTTTTCCCAGAAAAAGTTCGGATCTTTAAGTCTCTGATCTATTAAGAGTAGGAAACTAGGGATGTTATGTATGTATCCGGCTAAGATTTGGTCTAGTGAATGTGGATTCGCTTGCTTAATGTCCTGATAAGCTAGCTGTTCAGAGAAGCTAGGTTCGATTTAATTATTGAAATCCAAATGTAGAGATTCTTGTTTATTAATGAAGGAAAGGTGTTCATAATAAATATGTTTGCTTTATAACTTTTACTATTTTGATCCTTTTTATGGTATGGCGAGATCTCATTCATCAAGTAAAATTTAGTGATGATAAAAATACCTGGTAACTTTGAGAGGAGTGATCGTCCAGCTTTAAGTCAGTCTCCTTATTTTGATATTTATGCACGATAAGAGAGACACGAGAAAATTCTATACCTCTGCTAGGTATCATCTGTAATGTACACATGAAATCTATCTCAACTTATCCAAGTTGTCAATATGTACTATTTCATATAGTTGGTATTTGCAAATTTATTGACTCTTTGAGTTACAAAGAATGGAATATGACTCGTAATGTGTGAGTAATTGAACTTTGATCTTTCTATCTTCTTGAGAAACCAAAAGATTCTAAATTAGATTCTACAGCTAGCCTCTCCTTGGTAATATCAGAACAGTCAATAGAAATGAACGATTAATAGGAGACGTGTATGTTGCCAACCATTGACTTTCCACATCTAGATATGTATTTGTTCTTGAAGAATCTGTTCCTTTTTTGTAATAATTCCTATTCTGTGTAAATATGGAACATATCACTACCTCTAATAGAGCACTTTTACTTACTCTAGAAATCCGATATTGAAGCATCTAGTGCTGATGTTTTGTCTAAACAAGCAAAACACAATAGTTGAGTATCAGAATTCCTTTTGTCAGATAAGAATAGGTCTTTTCTTTAATGATTTGGTTTCAGACCCACAAATTGTAAGATAAGCTAAATGCATATGCAGGGTTCTGTTGCTCGGCATAGAGAGATCCATTTGTACCGCTGCTGCTGAAGCCTCGTTAATAATAACTTTAGGCTGCTCTATCGACGTTGTTGCTGAGCTATCTCATCAGGATTAGCTAGAGGCTGTTTCATATGGTAATTATAAAGTGAAATCTTTCATGCCTTTGGCATCATTTGGTTGATATTCATCCTTTGATCATAGAGATGTTTGTTGGCTTTCTAATGACACTTCCATCTGTAGGCAACCAATGAAAACCTTCCGCCCAATGTCATCAAGCAGCTTGCCAAGGAACTGAAGAATCTTGATGAGACACCTCCAGAAGGCATTAAAGTTGTTGTAAATGATGATGACTTCTCTATTATCTATGCCGATATTGAGGGTCCTGGTATGATGATTATAGAGGCATACAAACTGTTACCTTAAGATTTATAGATTACAAGTTTGTTAATTTTCTGTTGCAGCCGGAACCCCGTATGAGAATGGTGTATTCCGCATGAAGTTGTTATTGTCTCACGATTTCCCTCAGTCTCCTCCAAAAGGTTTTCCCTCAATACTTGAGTTAGCAAATCTAGATGTTGCGGCTCTTTTTAACTTTTTATGCTATCCAGCATGTGAAATGACTACTTTGTTGACTGTTCCTTTAATTTTTTTTTCTTAGGGTTCTTTTTGACAAAGATTTTCCATCCAAATATTGCAACAAATGGTGAAATTTGTGTTAACACATTGAAAAAGGACTGGAATCCAAGTCTTGGATTACGACATGTTTTGATTGTAAGTGGAGAATTCCTCAACTCTATATCCTTTCCTAGTTATGGTAATTAGATCAGCATGTCAATTAAATACATCAGAAACTGGTGGATTTTGAATTTTAATCCTTTCCACCAAAACACCTGGCATTGAGCTCTCCTTGGGGGACCGAAAATGCTCTTACGCCTCAGAACACGAGCCCAATTACTATGGTCACTAAGAAGGCCAGTGGCCTATTGGATGTGAAGAGGCTAATGATAGTAAACTGTAGCTTGGCATGTACTAGTTTCATTTTACGTCATTGTTTGCTTGAACAGTCAAAAGAGCCTATTAGAGGTGCATATAGTCATTCTCTGCCTGTTCATGTATGGCACCTAATCCAGGGCTTGTTGGCATTACTGACAGGTAGTCAGATGCCTATTGATTGAACCATTTCCTGAATCAGCACTTAACGAACAAGCCGGTAAGATGTTGCTCGAAAATTATGAGGAATATGCCCGGCATGCCAGGTCAGCTCCTTGCCTAATACTCTCTGTCTAGTTGGATGTATTCACAGTCATCTTCACATCTGCATATATGGTTTGAGCAATTATAGTACCATAATTCTGTCTAGTTGGATGTATTCACATTCATCTTCACATCTGCATATATGGTTTGAGCAATTATAGTACCATAATTAAGTTACCAAACTCATAATAAAGCATTGTTCCAAGTATATTGCTTTTGCATCATCATTCGTTTAAATTAAGAGAGTCATGCCGCTGCTTTCTTGGGTTTTTTTTTTTCTTTCCTCGTCATCTCCATCACATTACCTGGTTTGCTGATGCGCACTATTTCAGGCTATATACTGGAATACATGCTCTCAAGCCTAAAATCAAATCCAAGAGTGGAGCAATCTCTGAATCTACCATAGCTTTGAATGTTGATCAGAGCAACATGGCCCCTAGTAGCAAGGTTCCATTGGCTCCTACTTCATTAACTGCGCCTGCAGCTTCTAGAGGATCAGTTTTGAATTGTCAGGATCAGAATGCTCTTGTTGTGCCAGCTGTGGAGACTGCTGTTGGGGCATCGACATTACAGAGGAAGGAAGGAGTAGCTGCCGCCAAGATCCAGGTTGACAAGAAGAAGATGGATGCAAGGAAGAAGAGCTTGAAGAGACTATAAAGAAGGGGGAGAACAGAACAAGTGTTTAGGTAGCTTGTAGGCACCAAATTTACCGAGTGGATGTTGAACTTACCTGTAAAATTATTAGAGGGGGTCTGTCCAAAATGGAGATTATCTGTCCAAAATGGAGATTATAAGGAGGGGTGAGTTGTGTTCAGTTGGATCTATTTCTTCTTTAACTCTCTTCCTTCGCTCATTGCATAACATTTGAAGAAAAGAAATCCTTTATTTGTAGGTCATTTGTCGCAGGAAAAGTTATATAATTTGATGCTTTAACATGCTTATTTGACTTGATATTTTCAGAACAATGATACAACTGAATCTGAAATATTGATAGAGATAATTTAGAAACTCGTTTGGATGTAAACTAGAAAATTCTTTTGAGGATCACATGAGATCCACACACAAAGAGCCTGATTCAGTTTAACATATCTAATTGGATATCTTTAAAGCTTCTCAAATTGGATGCAAGAAACTTAAAAAGAGATCTTTAATTCTTCCTAATGAATTAATTATCAAAATTTCCTCGTTGAATTTGTTCTATTTCAGGTTTTAAAACTACTTCCTAGATCTAATCAAGCAACCCTACCTTACCCCAACCAAATCAAAATTCTTCAGTTCAAACAAAACCAATACCCCGCTGAAATAGGGGTGTTGGTAATAAACCTTCAAACAAAATGGAGAAGAGAAGAAAGAGTGGTTTAGATATTTTAGAAATTACTCTTTATATTCAGACAGAATATTCCTTATATAATCTGGTTCAGAAAAAGAAAAAAGAAAAAGAGTTGCCTACAAAATGTAGTGTGTTATTCGAAAATTTCATTTCATTGTGAGAGTAATCTCTTCTATTCATCAGAGACTTAACCCCCCCCCCTCCACCTCCCCTGAAAACAACAGCCACAAAACAGTGCCTTGAAAGCAAAGAACAGAGCTTGATGCTTCTCCTTCTCTCCTTTCTCCATTGACTGGTAGTCATACCAAGTGGCTCTGGCCCATTCACTAGCTTCAGCAAAGCGAGTTGGAGTTAGGCATCCATCCATAGGCTTAAAAACTCATGGCTAATCATGGCCATGGTGACACATGAGAGGACTTGCATCTGGTCTCCTATGCATCCACTTGGAAGGAGTAGTCAGAAAGGAAAAGAAGAAGAGAGAAACTTTAAGAGTGAATGAATCATGAATGGCCTGTGGTTGATGATGCCCATGGAAGCGTGTGGCTCTCCATCTCCCTTCATATTATAAACTTGTGGCTCAAATATGACAACCAGCTACAACCTACAAATAGATTGTTGGGCTTCATCACCAAATTCTCACATTCCAATCTTACACTATTAATTGGAGATATTTTGTACCACTGCTTGCTTTTAATTAGATCACTACTCAATTATCATCAACATTATACATATATACATACGATATATTTATCTTTCTTTCTCTCTTTCCCCAAAAAATAAAAATAAAATAATATGCATTACTATGACGAGAAAATCCTTCTCCCTTTTTGAGTCCATTTAATTAGGACTAAATAAGCAAATGATTTGGGTTATATTGTCGGTTGTCGTCCAATCCAAGTAAGTCACTCCGATCACTAGCCGGTGACGTGGCAGCACGAATCACCTCACACCGCCCCCCTCCTCCTCCGTACACGTGGTCCTGATGCGCCCGAAAGTGTGGCTCAGATTCGCGGACCGCTTTAAGTGGACGTCACGCCTCCGGTAAACGGTAGTCCGTTAAACGGCCGCCAAGCTTTGGGTGGGGGGCATTCTCGTCATTTGGGATACGCTACAAGGAGCTTTCGTTCCCTCTCCTCTCCTTTTCCTGCTACCTCGTCTGTCAGCTCGCCACGTGTGAATATTGCAGCAGCAAGATATTTGTCGAAGATTACATACGGACATAGACAGGGAATGCTAGCTAAGTGGCCGTCTATTAACAAGAGAATTGTTAAATATTTATCTACTTTTTATTTATTTATCCTATATTTAATTATGCTTTTTTAAGCTTAAATTTTAGTAATAAAAAGTACATATAATTTATATAGAAAACTCGTATAAGGGAGGGGAGGGCTTCTTTTTTATTATTTTAAAAATTAAAAGTTTTATTTGAATAGAATGAAAGTTTGTGGTGACTTCTTAGTGAGCGTAGAGGAATAGTTATTAGAGTTCATCTGGCCATTATTAGACCTCACAGCCTGACCACTAATTTCTTCTTCTTGCAGCAGAGAGGAAGCTACAAGGAAAAGCAATTGGAATATTGGATTCAATATTGAACTCATAGACTAACATGTGGCCTCATGTTAGAGTCTTAGTCTAAATAATTATAAAATCTTAGTCATTAATCACAATATCATCCAACTTGGGGAGGCCACGTAGCAAAGAAATGCTAATAAGATAATGGTTTTCATAACTAATTACAACCACTAAATAAAGTAGTGCAAGCTAACAAAGGAGGCAAGACAACAAAACAGTTCGAGTGGGACGAGGTTTTGTGGACAAGGAATGCTCTACGACCACATCCCCTCTTTGCCACCATTAATTTATTCACTAATGCCCTCTTATTAGCCGTAAATTATTAACCTCTTGTCCTGTTTTGCAAGTAAGCCCAAACCTTTAATATAATTTCTCGCAACTTTATATTATATATACCCACCGTGGAACTGGAACCTTGTCTCCCTTTCATCGCTTTGCTGCTCCCAGTTTCCATTGAAAGTCGCTCCCGGTTTGGTCGATACCGACGCCGTATTCAGCTCTGATCTCCGTTGTTCCTCTCCCTCTCTCTCTCTCTCTCTCTCTCTCTCTCTCTCTATATATATATATATATATATATATAAGGCGAGGAGGGAGGGACTTAGGGTTAGGGTTCCGGTGATGGGGTTGCGGAGGTGCGAGCTCTGCGAGGCGGAGGCGGCGGTGTACTGCGAGCCCGACGCCGCGTTTCTCTGCTGGGCCTGCGACGCCACCGTACACGGGGCCAACTTCCTCGTCGCGCGGCACGTGCGCCGCGTCGCATGCGGCGCGTGCCGATCCGTCGAATTTGGACGCCGGATCTCCGGGGCCGGGGCCTGCGCCGCTGATCCGGTCCGATCCGTCTGCCGCGCGTGCGATCCGGACGCGGAGGCTTCATCCTCGTCGAGCTCGTGCGTCTCCGCCGCCGAGTCCGCTGCCAAGGCCCCGGCGGAGGGGAGGAGGTCTGGTCGTCGGCGCAGCTCCGGATGGCGGCGGAGGGTGGCGGTGGACTCGAAGGCGGAGGCGATCCTCGAGATGTGGAGCCGGAGGATGGGGCTGCACGCCTCGCGCGCGTGCGCGGAGGCGGCGATGCACGTGCTCGGCGCGTGCGACGGGGAGCTCTCTTGCGTCCCCCTCCGGGTCGCCCTCGCCGGCGCGCTCTGGCTCGCCGTCAAGCTCCGCAACGGCGGCGGCGAACGCGCGCGGGATGCAGCTCTCCTCCGTCGTTTGGAAGCGTGCTCCGGCGTGCCGGGGAGGATCGTCATCGCCGCCGCGGGCCGGATCGCACGTGCGAGAACCGGTTCCGACGAGGCGGGGGAGGAGGAGGGCTGGGCCGAGTCTTCGTAGGCGAACCGGTTCGTCTCTCGCACGTGCGGTGGCTTTCGGCTGCGTCTTTGAGGAGAGAGAATATATCTTTTATTTTTATTTTTATTTATTTTCCCAGGTTTCATAACGCTAATATATGATGAATGATAATGATTCTCCATAAGAATGGGACATTAAGATATCAATTATACGCTCATGATTTTTATGTTTGGTTTGGTGTGTAATTAGTTAATTAGTAATTAGTGATGCATGAATTAGTTGTGGGACAGGTCAATTATTGCTCCCAAGAATCTAAATCTTGTGGTTATCTTTGCATTTAGCATGAACTAATAAGGTTGGTGTGCAGAGAATATATTTAGTCGGATAGAATATTGAAAATATCACATGAAGTGACTAAAAGTCTTGAGAGTTTTGGATTCTCATGTGAAGAACAAGGCACATTGTATTTGACCAATGAAGCTTGTACTGGTGGACATGGTCTTACATATATAAAGAATTTTATGTCTTACGGCCAAAATTTGAGATATTATTCTATATACTATTTTGTGGCTAAGATTTAGCATTTAACCAATGCTATTATCTAATAAATTGGCTTCAGCAATGAGATAAGCTTAAGTTGGTCGGAGCGACTTATATTGTATAAGGCTTTTCAAATTCAAATTTCAGCGGCATTAGTATTCAGCGGAACACTATTAAATTCTCATACTCTTTCAGTAAAAATGATACACATAGTTAAAATTTTATCTAATTAATTAAATTCAGTTTTGTACGGTTTAAAAAAAATATTTATAGAATATACGACACGTATCCAAATAATATCAAATCTCGACAATCTCTAGATCTACAACTTTTATATTCACGACTTCTTCAGATTCGGAATATATCAATGACAAAACAAAAGCTTAATCTAAAAGATATTCGGAGAAGATAAGAAATTCTAGTTTAGTTGGTTTGTTAGAGTTTCACATTGTTTTAGGACTTATTGGCTAACCTCTATAAATATGTAGATGGCACCCAACATTATATTGCTATTGGATTTTTGATTTTTTGCTTCTTATCTTCTCTTCACCATCCTTCCACCTCTATAGTTAGTAAGGTTCCTCCTCGCTTCTAATCTCCCTGTTGAGCCACCCATCTCGACCACTTCGTTCCTTCTGTCTACTTTCCTTAATCACTTCCACAATCCACCCTCATCTCTATACCCATTCATAACCCTAACATCCATTTTATCCATCATCACCCACGTTATTTTGTATTTTTATCTCTGCTACAATTCGAATCTGCAAAGGGCGTAAATATGAAAGTTGTAGATTAGGAAGATACAAATCCAACCCAATTGGTTTCGTAATTTTCTAATTACCGAAAAATATCTGACGATTGCACGGAATGCTTCCTACAATAAGGAATTGTTCCGTAGTCGATCTTTTAGTTCTAGATCCCATTAATTTGGTATCCTAACTTTAACAAATTAGTATTAGAGCCTATAAAAAATAATAAAAAAATAAATTAGGCTTTAAAATTGTATTTCTTGAATATCATATTAATTAGACTTATTGCCGCTGGCACTATGTTTGATCTGTTAGCTCCAATTATTTTAGGGTTGTTACTCATAATTTATAAAATAAAATTAAAAAAGAAGCCACTGAGATAATTGTCAAATAGTTAAAACGGCTTATGGTGCATCATAGCATGAGTGATCCCGGGTTCAAACCTCAGTGACACTGTTGAGTTCTTATTTATCTCTCCAAAAAAATGAAAAAGAAAAGAAGAATGCGTTATGGATTGCTAAATAGGTTTAGGATTGACACAATAGAATGAGGCCTAAGGCCCATATAGTATTAACTCAAACCCGGCATCTCAGGGAGGGCAATTCCTCATCGATTACTTCTCAAAAGGGCTAAATTGAGGTACTTCGTCGTCGACTTCTACACGAAATTCCCGACCCAAATACAAACCCGAGACCGACCTAATCCTCTCTCTTTCTCTCTCTCTCTCTCTCATGGATTCTTTGTTAGCCAACTACGCCTCCGACGACGACGAAGATGGAGGACCCAAGGCCGATAAGGATGACTCCATCCCTCCACCAAAACCCTCCTTCTCTCTTCCCCCTCCTAAGTCTTCCTCCTCTTCCTTCTTCTCCTCCCTCCCCAAACCTAAATCCCTCTCTTCTCCCGGTCCACCAAAGCCTCCTCCCTTCGAATCAGATCAAGCGATTTCGATCCAAGCAGGAAAACCCACCGAGGATGTCCCTTCTTCGAACCCACCCAAGCCCCAAGGTCCTGTCTTTTCCTCTCTTCCCCGGCCCAAAACCTCCTCCTCCTCCTCCTCTTCGTCTTCCTTCTTCTCTTCTCTGCCGCCTCCCAAATCGGAAGAGCCTGCGGTTTCTAAGAAGGTCGTGCGCTTTACGCCCCCTCTGCACCCGTCTCTGCTGAAAAGAAAGGATTTTGACGACGACGATGAAGAGGAGGAGGAGAAAGAGAGGAAACCCATCAAGGTTTCGTCCTCTTTTGCCCCCAAAAACCTGTCTTCGATGCTTCCCGCGCCGAAGAACTCGCTTTGCTTAGCGCCTTCAGTGACCTCTGCCGCCTCGCGGAGATCAACTGTGGATGCCGAATTGCCGGCGGTCAATGCAGAAGTGGTCAGACCTGAGCCAGAAGGAACCGGTTTCGAGAGCTACCAGAGTTACGACGGTAGCTGGGTCGGCGCATCGGTGGAAGCTGGAGTCGAGGGGATGGTAGATTCGAGCTTAGCAAGCAACAGTGATCCCTCTGGTTGGATCCCAAGTTATGGTACGGATGCTTCTGCATGGGCTCCAGATTATGGTAGTTATGAGGGCAATTGGTCTGATGGATCGGTTGCAATAGGAGCACCGGAAATTCCGGATGTGACAAGTATACTGGGAAAGAGAGGGAAAAACATCCCTGCTGCGCAGATTCTGGAGGTGAAGCAGGATGAATTGATGAAGAATAGACCAAGGGAGGGTCAGACTAAAATGACAGGAATAGCATTTGGACCATCTTATCAGGTTTATATTTCGTACTGTTATATCTTTTTCAGTGATCATCTTTGTCTATTATGTTGCTTATCATGCGAATTTAGATCGACCTTATTATTCGTATAACCTAATTAAATTTCAGTAAAAGAAACCTTTAGCTGAATGTTGTGGATACAGGAGAAAGAGAATTGAGCACATTTCCTGCTCTTGTAACCCTTGCTTGGTAGATGAGCTCCCTCCACTACTAAGAATTGGAATATCAATTGTACTTGTTTAAAGATGTGAGAACATGCTTCAAATGCAAATTTAAAGTGAGGATTATTATTCTTAACTTTGTCCTGGTTATTCTGTCTAAGCAACCTGCAAGTATGCCGAAGAGATAAGGTTTCTTGTTCGACATCCATGCTTGGCACATATTGATACTTACATAATAGCAGCATCTTTTAACCATTACCCAAAAGTCACAAGTGTTGCCACTGTTTAAATCAATAGGTGAGAAATATCTTTTAATGGAACCCTAGATCTAGGGCCAAATATGTCTTGGTTTTTCACATGCTTAGCCACCTTTGACTTTGTTAGGCAAGTTCTAACCCAGAACTTTTCTTGCCGTTGAATCTAACACATATTTAGATTGGTATCATCAAGTTGTCAATGGTACAAGTACCCAAGCCGACAAGATAAATAAGAAGTTGGGGGTATGTTGTGAGAAATGAACAAGAAGTTAACATGACTGCGTTTGGTTTGACAAACAATGTGACTAAATAGGCTGAATAAAGGTAAAAGATGTATGCACACATACATGACTCAACTAGTTGATTGCTTAGTTGTTACTGTTGTTGTTGTTGTTGTTGTTGTAGGTACTGCATAATTTTCATATATATGCCTACATCATATTAGAAACTCTGAGATGAGTTATGACTTTGTGAAGTTGAAAAAATCTTTCATATGTGTTTTGTAGAAGTTCTGTTGTCATTTATGATTTTGCAGTTACATTCTCCTATATTTTGATGTGCTGTCTATACATGATATCATCAATATTTGCCCTGCCCTTATTGTTTAACTAAAATTTTCTTGTGTAGCCTATTTCTTCAGCCAAGGGAAAGCCCTCAAAGCTGCATAAAAGAAAACATCAGATTGGCTCTTTGTTCTTTGACATGAGGCAGAAGGAGATGGAACTAGCAGAGCGACGCTCTAAGGGCCTCCTGACTAAGTCGGAGACGCAAGCCAAGTACGGTTGGTGAGCTTTGTTGTAACATTAGGGGCATCTTATCCCCTTGGAAGCAAAGTTTGGGGAGGGAAAGTTTTACTTTACTCTGTTTACGATCGACATCTCATGGAAGCCTTGATTTGCTTATATGCATTATGTGAAAGGTATACCTCCATTGTTTCACGCAATGGGAATCTAATGTCTTTGTTAACTTTTGGAGAGCATTTTTCTCATGTTTTGTGCACGATCTGCTTGTAACTTACTATTCTAGTGTTTGCAGCACATTTAATATAATAAAGCCTTTAGATAAGCCTTTCTGTTTGCCTGATGTTGCTCCCATCAGAGAGGTTGGCACCTAATTCTGGAGGGGGTGCATTAATTGCTCTCTTCTTTTGCTCTTAAAAAGTGAGGATATTACTATACATGATCAATCTTTGGCAACAGAAAAGAAGCTAAAAAGATGTCAATCTTTGACACCATTATGAACTATAGACAATCAAACAACTGAACAAGATAAAAAATGTTACATATGTGCCCCCTAAATTTGGTATCTGTATATATAAAAGATAAAAATGATTCCATTTTGTGTGTACCTCCAAAAGTTTAACGTGAGGAAGTCTGCACATAAATAGAGACGAGTACAAAATATCACAGGCAACTAATTTCTACAATACTTTGCAAGAGGCAGTTCATTTTACCAAGTAGATTCTTTGTCTTACACCAAAAACTAGAACAATGTCATCAGATAAAAAGAAGCTATTTCTATAGTGAACTCTGCAACAGCTTGAGCTATGTGCAACCACTCCTTACAAGTACAAAATCTGAGATAACTCATCTTATTGTACACAAACTGTGAAGTCTATTATTGGAGTGAAAGTCACCAATCTTTTAAGAGCTCGCCTGCAACATCTTTATAACTAACTTTTTTCTTCACTGGGTTAGGATTGGGATCCGGCAGTAGCTTCTTGCCTTCAGAGGCGGAAGTCCCATGTTCAATTTTTCTCTGGCTAAGGCTTGGGATCATATCTAGTAGCATTGCATGCAATGGATCAACCATTTGTTCCAACTTCTCACCTGGCCTACTGGTTCCTACATCAGCATGTGTCCTATCAGACCTTTCTTCAATTCTACTTTCTGGATCATTTCGGTTTTGATTAGAGCCAGTTGAATCTATATCTTCAGATCCTTCTTGAAACTTGATAAATTTGACATCTGCAAGCGGTTCTTGATTTTTGTTATCCCCGTCTTCCTCCATCTTAGAAGCAGAATCTTCCCTTGATACCAAAGGATCTCTTCGGCTAGAGTCGCCCAAGGAATCACTTTCTTCTGGTTCATCTTGATCTATTTTTGCAGGTCGATTCCTTCTTCGAGGTCTTGGACCTGCTTTGATATTTCTCGAGCTAGTAGGTGTTGTTCTTCCTCTTTTCCTCTTTCCACCTATATCAAGTAATCGTGGAAATTTATGGTCTTTCGAGGCACTTGTATCAACAGGAGGCTCGGCTTCATCCCTGTCAAAGGAAAGAGAAGCAAAAAAATGCAAAACCAATCAAGGATGAAGAACTTGAAGCAAAAAGCACATCCACATAATTGGAATAGAGACAAGTGTATTGTTTAACTAAACACATGCCTAGTTGTATAACTATATATTTATCTACAAAATGGATATGTACTTGCAAGAATAGTATTATCTGTGTTACGATCTGAGCATGTGAATTGAATCAGTCGAGTCTAATTAATCTAATTTGCTTATTGTCTTTAATTTTGAATTAAAATCGATAATCCGTATGTGGCCAATTCATTAGGACTCTACTCCTATAAATAAAAGTAGTCGTAGATTAATTATCATCGTGGAATGGTCATTGAGTTAAATTAATTTAGATCATTCTTATTTTCCTAAGAGTAGATCGTATCCCTAGATCTATTCAAAGCTTTCAAACCTTAGTCATCATTCTCCATCACGAGTCACCCTACTTTATCGCTATTCATCACCATCCTTGGCCGTTCACCACCCTTGATGACTGTGGCAATGTTGGATAATTACTAATCTATTTAGATTTGACCTTTCTTCACTGTTTTATTTTTAACTTTTCACTCCGATGTCTGATTGACGTGAAACCAAAGCCCTTAGGTCCATAACTCGTGAAGCTACCACCTATAAAAATCTTATAATTTTTTTACCTCTAGATCGGTCCAGATTTGATTCGTAACAATCTGTATAGAACTATTATTACTTGTTAATTACATAATCTACACAGTTTTTAAGGTCAGTCTTAACTGACCTATCTTTATTTGCCCATACATAATAGATTTGGGTCCCCTTCAACTAATGGCAGCTGTACAAGTTTTGTGCACTTCGGGCCTACTCCCACATGTCATGTATTTTTTCTCCAAGATTATTATAACAGTAAATCTGGTATCATGTAGTATATCCACATATTTTATCCAAGCCAAACATATGATTCATTCAAAACATGACTTAAAAATATTGACAAGTACTCTTCACTCTAAAAACGCACAAAATATTCAATCGTTACCTGCTTTCCACCCTTATTTCTTCTAATGTATCTGGTTTCAGATCATAAGCATCTTCAGGCAACTTCTTGCACTTCTCTAATGAATCCTCCAGCCACTTGTTCTTCACAACATGTAAACTTTTATAATGTAGAAGGTGCCTCTGTGTAGATGGAAAACTGCAGAATAAACAGCATAACACTTATAATGAATCTGTGAGTTGTCAATCAATTTAAATAAATATACTCCAAGCATCTTTGAAACTCCGATACATTTTATACTGCATTTTATAGAAGGAACTACAGTTCAACAACGCTTAGCAGGTAAAAGTTTAAACCCTCAACTATAAAGGCATCGTGTAGCCATGACATCCATCTCCAAATATATGGTTTCCAAACTCCATTTAATCTCCTTACACATCCAAGCCAATGTAAAGCATTGACACATTTATAGAAAAAGGAAGAAGTAGCTCTTATGTGTGAGACTGCATATAATCTTTTCAATATTCTAAATTCTTACCTATTATATATTTCATCAAAATTATGTGCTTCCGTGGTTGAACATACAACCAAATGAGTAGCAGGCTGAAGACTGCTGCAAACTTCACCACCATGCATGGTTAAATCAAGTTTCATCCTCTTCAGTGCAAGATCCAATATCACACTGTGATCCTCATTTCTTCAAAACAAAATTTCAATAACTGTGTAAAGAGCTTTGAACGTGGAAGTATGACTCCTGTTCACACTTCAAAAGTATTGAACCTCTAAAAGAGTAGAAATGAAACAAAAGTGGAAGTGAGACTCACACTAGAGGCATTCCTTTATAGAAATAGATGGAACAACCCTGAAAGAAGCACAATCGTTCCTCTGGACAATACTTCTTCCTGTAGTACTGTATCATATTGCCATTTTTCACTTCAGTCATATTGTTAAATATCTGAACAAATCAAACAAAATTAAAATTGATCAGTATACATTGGGTATGTCCTACAAAATGCAAGAAGACCCTTAGCTTCCAAGTTGTAATTCACTGTGCTGTTCTGTTACTCTACTTTTCAGGTGACATTTTCTAGCAGTATATAGGTTAACCTTTTCCAGCTGAAATACCATTTAACTCATAAAATAAAAGCTCTTTGACAAGATCACTGGTAAAGTTCATGAATATTCAGCATGTCATTTATAGGTCTACGCCAATTGATATTAGATGAACTTATAAATGGAGATGCCTTTGCTGAGTGCCACAAGCGTGACTGAGGCTTTCAAGTTTCAAGACTGAAGCTTCTATTCTGCCATATTCTAGTGAAGCCACCATTCACCTGCAGCACCTACTGATTACTGTATCCACATAAGGTGCTGATCACTCAATATTTACCATCAAACAATTCCTTAAGGGCTGTTTAGTGGTCAAATATATTATTTGTATATTTAATATTGAACAAATATTCTTTTATGATACCATAGGAGATTGAACACTTCCAGTCACGAGCTTGCACACCTGTTTGAGGTCTGTGATATCAATGTCCCAGAAATAGTAATCAGAGAATGCATCAATCTCTTCCTGGAGTTTATGCTTTGTCGCATCAGCAAGAAAAAGGAAGTACCTACAATTACAAAAGAATATCCAAAAGTTCAAAATACACTAAAACATTCTAAAATACAAGTCGGATTCAATACTAACTTCGGTTGCAAGTGCAATAGACATTTCTGTTTGCAACAATCCAAGATCCAAGAATAGTGAATTATATCACCATGACGCATGGCTGCCTGGTACTTGATTCCTATCAATCCAAATTAAGCATGTATCAGACATATATTTGACATATCATATCTGAACAGCAGAGTACCTTTCTTCTCAGCTGCTATACAGTGAGTGACCGAGTCATTAAGATTCATCGAGAAAGTTCCTCCATTCTCCGCCACCAATTTATGAAAGAAATCCAAAGAATATGATGGAGGAATGTTGACAAAATCTAAGTGAGTCAAGGAAGTGGTTCTTTTCCAAATCTAATCAATTATAACACTCCATGCTGTAAGAAATCTAATGGTTGGATTTATAACATTTTATTTTCAAACGATGCACAAATTTTTTTTACTTCAGACGACAAACCTGAGAATTACTAGCAGGCACTGAAATATTACCTTCCTTATAATACACAAAAATGCAATTTGCAGAGGAATCACAACAGTCAAAGCAAGAGCTCAGAGGATACAAAACATCATATTCGAAAAAATTAAGGTCTCTTCCTTAACATCAGAGATGTCAGTCTGCACAAAATGCGAAGGGACCACAGAAACATTCTTCTTCTCTCCCTTCTTTGTCGGTTTTATATGCTTCGAAATGTGGTCCTGCAAAATTGCATGATCTGTTCCCTTGTGTGTGTTACCGTTGCTTGATTGTACTATGTCCACAAATGCTGACATTGTTAAAAAAGAAAAAGCAGATCAATATAAATGACAGGTGGATATCAACAAAATAGACAGAAAAACCTGATAAGAATATCATTCTGGGTATGTCAAAAGAAAATATAGAAAAGAGGATGAGAACATATGAGAGCGTCACTTAGTGCAACAGTCATAGGTTGAAGTAATGCAAACCACCTCTTCAATAATGAGGGTAAAGATGATCACGTTTACCCTTCCTATCCCACATAGGATGGAGCCTTCTTTTAAAACAAAAACAAGAAGGAAAAGATTGAATTTCAAACTCAGACATTATTGCATTTTGCGCTGATGAAGTATCTTATTATATCTTTACGTTCTCCACCAGTCACATCATTCTCTAGACGGCTGACAGCACACCTTAAAAATGTGTAGATTCTCTTGGAAGCATTTTCAATTATTGAGCTGAACTCTTGCAAAGCCCTTTTCTGGGCCAAAAGCTTAATTTATGGCCAGATTTAACCACCTAATCAGCTTGTTTATGCACTCCTGTCATTTCAGTTTCCTGTATATATGATCCAGTATCCGTAGCTTCCATACCATGTAATAAGCATGAATAAGTGGATATCATTTCACTAGCCTACAGTATGTACCAACAACAAGATATTACATAAAGCAGTCAAGTGGAAAATATGCACCTTCACATCTAAAGAGCCAAAAGAACTAATCTACAACCAGTAGAATAGTAATAATAAAGTTTCAGAAGAAACCTCCTATTTCTACCTCCTGTCTAATTGTTTATTTCGTAAAGTGTGTCGAATGATACATTTGGAGAGGACTTGGACTTCAGAATATACTTATCTTAGAGAACAAAAATGGGTTCTGCTTAAGAAAAAGATTGAATTAATAGGCCATTTAGAATTTTAAAACTTACCCCGCACATTGAGGCACTCATACCACGGTTTGTCATATCTCACACGGTTAATACGGGGGAATCTCAAACTGTATGGGGCAGCAAACACCTTAACGAACAAAAGCCACCATAAGAAGTGTATAAAAACATGAGAGAATAGCAGAAAAAAAATTGATCAAGCTGCTTGCAACAAAAACAATTTCTGCAAAAACAACTATTCTACTATGAAAAAGTTGTAAGAGGATGTTTTGACAGAATGAAAACGTAAACCATTAGTAGAAGCAGGCAAGGTCCATCCAAATAAAAATAGAAAGATTTACCTCTGACTTGATTGTTCGGATATCACTAGTTATGGATATTATAACGGATCTGTAGTTGGAAAATAAACTGATTAAACGTTACAAGAACTTAAATCTCCAATCAATGAGAGGAGGTTTTAAGAATGCCAACTTATCAGGGCTCTCGATCCAAACATCTGGTCTCTCCTTTGAATTATTTGTTACTTCGTAGAAGCGTGGTGCTTTTCTTGGGTTATCATTTTTCCTGGATAAGAGGAAGATTAACAAAAGAAAAAGGTAGAAACCCAGACACTGTATAATCTTGAGTGCCCAACAACTTCTGGTTTGTGAAGTTCAGATCTTATGTTTTGATGGCCATAACAGATTCCCACAAAATAGCAATAAGCAAGTCGAAACAACATTTTCAAAAGAATAGAAGAAAAGGCAAAACTCTCAAAATCACCATTTAGCCAAAATAGAACCTGGAATTAACTTGTCCTCATCAGAAGATCAAATTAATACCTATTCAGTCAAGCTACTTAAGGAAAACCTGGAACATTTATCTCAAGAAGATAGAGTAGATAAAAAGGTAAAGTAGATATATTACATCAGAAATCAACACTATTCGAAGAAGGAAAATATATTGATCAGAACTCAAAACTGGAAAAGAACTGAAAGTATGAATAATAAATTTTAGCACATCGATATGAGACCAGAAAATGAGTAATACCATGATGTCACATAGGTACCTGAAATAGGGTTTCAATTTTGTAATCAGCGCATCAAGCTCCTCATCAGAGAGGCCAGTGCCAACTCGACAAAATGAAACAAATCTAAGCAAAAAAAATTGCATCAAAACATTGTTAAACAAAATTTGACAAGGTTTTACAAAAAGATCTGATAGACAATAAACTAACTTCTGTGTCAAAATTTAACGGTGTATAATGTAAAAAAGATTGTAAGGCATCGTACTAATACAAAACGACAACAAATTCTTCTTGATGTTCACTTTATGGTTTTAGTAAACTATATATCAACCAATAGATTACACCTCAGACAATTATAAGAGACCTGAACAAGCTAATCACATCACTTGGACTAACCACGAAACATACTAGTAAACCTACAACTTTCATGAGCTAATTTATAAGTCCAAGGATCCAAAAATGTGAACAGAATGATGGCATGAACTATGCAAAGCTAGTTATAAATGCAAAGAAGGATTTCTTATTCACCTTTTTGGGTAATTAGTAGAATCTGAATGCTCTGCAAGACCCACTAAGAATTGAGCTACCTGCAAATAAGTTGAAGAAATAGAAAGAAGATCTGCATGATTACGTTCATAAGACCAAGCAAAGGCTAAATAGAAAATATGAATGCATATACAAGCGTATGCATCTGCAAGTATACGCATCTCTGGGCAAATAGGAACTAGGAAGTTGGTAACCATAATCCACATGGTCAACTACCTACTAATTTTCCAAAGAATCACCTAGGAGCAGTTAGAAGGCCCCTATTTTCTTGCATCATAAAGTCATTCTAGCCGTACTAGGTTTGATTAACCAAACCATTAAGTAAAGAAATATAGTTAAACGAGAGCATAAAACTCCACCTCTCCTCCATGACGACCAGATCCAAAGTATCCTCCTGATGACAAAGAGTGAGTCAACTTTTACTGAATTAAATAGTCTCTTTTCCTCAAGAAAAAAAATGCAGAATAAACTGAGGGAGGGGCGTAAGCTTACCTATAATAAGGACATCAAGATCAGAACCAGCATGTATATAGTCAGGTTTCAACTTCAGCCACTTTCCGCCACGATCACTAGGTTCCCATTTCGAACCAAGATCCTTCAACACAATTCCCTCATCCCTACAGAGTATATAGAAATCAGAAAACCTGAGTGCATGCAACAAAATTGAAATTAATGTCCCCTCCCCCCCCCCAAAAAAAAAAGTAAAAGATGACGGACTAGAAAAGGGAAATATAAGATTGACATTTCGGTCATCAGTGCTTTACACTCAGCATGCTTATGTGTTATTGTTATTTTAGATGAAGTCATCAAACCAGCTTCAGTTCCAGCAGAGAAAGTTAGCACAAATTTGAATTGCTCCAAATAATTTGTGATAGAAAGTTTCAAATCCATAAATTTTCATATTATTTGGACCCAAACCTGTTTACAGACAATTTGTAAGGGGAAAAGATTTTTTTTTAGTGACAAACAATTAAAAGATCCAACGGGAAAGGGGCATATGATGAATGTATCCCCATGATTCAAGTATTTGGTTCTGACTTCAACATTAAGTCACCTAACTGTCGATCGCGAACCCAGCTGAAGTTAAATGTGGGACTCTCAGGTTACACCACATCCAAGTATCCAACCCATTTATGAGAATCTTCATCCCTTACTCATTTACTTTGGCACACTCAGATAAACTCTTTAGAAGGTTCCAATTCCTAATCAGCGTACCAAGTTTAGCATATGCTAAAATGAAAATATTATACTACAGAAATCTAAACTAAAAAGCAATTTTACAACTGCTCAGACTTGATCATAATTAACAGGGGAAAAAAATATAATGAGTTTTATCACCTATTCTCAATAGTTTCCTTGAAAAATCTCTCAACATCTTCCAGATTATATGCAACAATGGACCAGCTTGGTTCTCCTGAAAATTTAAGAGTGCTTATCAAGTGCAACCATCATAAGGCTTACAACACAAGCGTGTATCACCAATGAAGATTTATGTGGCACAACAAGTTACATGTAATAAGTACATAAGATCCGCAAAAAGAAAAAAAAAAGGAATTGTTGCCTTTATGAGATGTCCAAACATTAAAGAAGAATCCATTTGCATCTACATAAAGTTGTTATTGGGAACAAGTTATGGGCTGTTAGGCTTCCAACTATATATGAATACGTCAACGAACTCCCTTACGGTTCTCTCAAGGTGGAAGGTAACCTAAAAATATTTTTTGGGCAGCTTCACTAGCAAGTACCTACTACATTCAGCAGAAGGATGAAATTTCATGGCATTACCTGTAAATTTGCTATAAGTAGATGATGGAGGTTACCAGCACTGGCCCTAACAGAAGTTGTAATACACTAGTTTTAAAAAAAAAAAATTAATTCAAAGACACAGTTGTCTCAAGTATCCTAAATGAAAAAAGCTGCAAGAACATTACACATGCTCATTGCGTTTTAACAAACCAGGTTATCAGGTCCACACAATTTGGATGACAGACTATGCTAAAATGTATATCTTTCTCTTTCTTCGGCAAAGAAACCTTATAGTCCAATATGAAAAATTAACATAAAAGGGCAATGCTTCTACAGCATAGACTACATTGCCAGATAAAATATATTAAGAGGTCATGATTAGAAGGTCCAAGTTCAGCTTGTAAAACATTTTCAAAGACATAAAAAAGCAGGTGAGTACATACAGAGAATCATGAACTTCAACATGCAAGCCGGAAACAATACTTATACATATACATCATATACCACTATGTATATACAGTATGCTGCTTAACATTCTGATACTTAATATTACAGAAACAGGGAAATAGTGAGTTTTATCACTCACCTGGTGGACGATGGTCATTAAGACCCCCATTAGGAATCAAAATCTCTAGCTGACCTTTCAAAGGTTTGATAACCTTTTGCAGGAGTTCATGTCGTTCCGCCAAGCTCTGATGAATAACACTAGTATCTCCAGCATAAAGAATATCAAAAGCAACATCTATATTTTTATGTCAAGTTAAACTAAGTAATATAAAAAATCTAAATATGTCTTATCAAAAGCAACATTCTTGTATATCTTATCCCAAACCAAACAAACTGATAACAAAGAGCAAGTCTATCATAGAGTTCTTTTCAAAATCATTTTATTATGCATATAGTGATTAGCAACAATAGAAGCTGCAAATGAAGATTATAAAATATCATTAGAACATCATAGAAAACAGATCAAATGGCATTATGTCATTAACAGCTCAAAGCTTGAGAGTTCAAATATCTCATCAGAACATACGCAAATAGCTCAGACCACAAAATTTCGCGACTCTTTCTAGATGAACAAAGGCTCTTGCTAGCAACATTCAACCGAAAAGAAAAGAACAAGAAATTAAAAACCAGATGATATGTCCACCATATGTATTCAAAATTGTACAAGTCTTGTTGCAAAGGTTCTATTGGTGATACTAATTTTTCATATCAATTCAAATAACAATCACTGCCAGAATCTTACAACATCCTTTTCCATATAAGACATGAGTCAGACAAAAGTCGACAAGTAAATGATGAAGACAGGTAAAAGAAACTCGATATCAGGAGATTAACAATATGAAAATAGCCTGGAGACCTTGATTAAACTTCATAACCAACAAAGATTTAGAGACTCATCATTTGAAGTTCTCGAAGACCTTGTGGAACTAAATATTTATTCCATACCAATATCCCCCTACTGAGGGATTAAAAAACTAGGTGACTCCAGATAATTCAGACTTCAGGGTAAGGATACAGCACAACTGCAAGTACAAAAGACAAAACTGAAGTAAGATGAAACTTGTTAATAATATTGACCGCAAAACAAATCTTAAGCATATATTTCTCAGGTAAGAACCTGGCGATCAGTCTCCAGTCCTTCCCTCGCTGCCTTCGCTGCCAAAAGAATTTAATTGGTGACTATTTCAGGAAAACTAACTATAAGTTACATGATTATAGTTTATATTAATTATCAAAAGACCTATTTCCTGGTTTGAACCAAATTCTGCAAAATGATTGGTAGATCTATCCCAAACAAGCATTTCTCCATCCAATATGCACCTGAACAGCATCAAAATCTACTTGAAAGAAGGAACATGGACATATATAACGCACCACAACTCAAGTAAAAACAGTTTCAGGTTGAACTCCTAAAGAGATGACATCAATCCAATATAGTAAGGTTATGAACAAACAAGACGACTTATTCAGTATGATAACTCCTAAACCTGATCAGAGTACAATACAATCTCAACTAAGTGTGGCATTTTTGAAATGAATTTCAGTTATAAATAATTAACTAAATTGATAATAAGGCTTGAAAAGAAACAAAAAGAAAAAATGGACCTTAGAATGATGCAATTAATACATAAATATTAAACAATCTGAAATATAAAACACACTGTCCAAGTCTTTGGTTGTAAGGCCATCATAAAAGTCTTGCAAAAACTGAGTTAAGTGAACCAGTTAGTATACTTCACTTCCATATAAGATTACAAGCAAGTACCTGTCAACCAAGACATTTTGCAGAATTATCTTCGACATACCAGGTGCATATTCAGGATGATCAAGAAAGTTCCTGATGGATGAGAAGAGATGAGATATTTTGACTCAAAAGCAGATACATTTAGGCTTTCAGAGTAAAAATTCTGAAAAAGAAAATCCTAAAACATTAAGGACTCATAGTGGAGCATGCAGTATAAACCATTTTATGCTACAGGACATGTTTTAAGAAATCCAATAAACCAGTAGTTGGGAGAACATTGAACTAGATGTTCGCTGGGAATCTAATCAGACTTGCCGTGAGAAAAAATGAATCTCTTCTCCATTCTTATGAATTTGAATGCGATCACCATCAAATTTGCATTCAACAACCACCTGCTTTCCATGAAGCTAGACAATACAAAAAATTGAGGAAAGTTAGTATGAAGAGATTTATATTGTCCCTAAAGAATTTAGTAAAATAAGCATGGGATTGGTACTGTCCTAAAGATTCAATTATTTCACAATTTGAAAAGCATGTGGAAATGCATGTTCCAGGACTAATGTAAGCATATAAAATGGCAATCGAAACCACTAAGCCATTTTTGCTATATCCATTTCTTTCAGTATGCAATGGATGCCTAAGAAAGTTGCCAAATAGTATCTGTGGTGCTTATCAAGGTCATCATGTTGAATTTCTCAGGTTGATAGCTGATTCCAGATAGTTTTTTCTAACACCAGACCATCTAGTTATCCAGGAAAGTGCAGAGCAGTGAAGGAAGCTCTCATCAATGGAGGGCCTAAGCAAGACAAGATGCATGTTGCCCTATGCTCATCTATGAAGAGGTTTCTTTTTTAAAAACAATTTCATTGCTATCATGCCTTTCTGGTGGTAAACAAAAAAGACCTCCCTTTATAAAAGATTCCTCCCAGCTAATCCTCTCCTGATGATCTTAAGGAGATTAGCATACTAAACAATTACCAACTTTCGGTAACGATATGATAGTTAATACTTAAGTACTTAAAAGAAAAACAAACCCATTGAGAGGCAAGAACAAAGTTTACCTTCTTCCATGCTGTTGAAGCATCACTGACCCTCATAGCTAGCTGAGGTCTGACAGCTTTTCCCACTTCTATATCCTGTTAATAGAATGGCCAAATGGTAAAGTATTCTAAAATATGATTCTAAAAGGAGAGCCAAATCACATAATAAATTATCTTTTCTCTGTATGAGATTGACATAGGATAACAGAATTTTGTCTCCTGAATTTAGAAACAGCATTTATCAAATATCTGAATGTTTTATCCAAAACTGACATACATTAATCATTGACAGCCTCAAATTACCTGACGATTATGTCTTTGACTTCGATCTTTCAACTTCTCACAAACTAATTTAAGGTCACAAGTAACATTAAACAGATCTTCAGCATCAGGATGAAATTCATGGAATATGCTCTTCTCGCTAAGACCCAACTTTAGATCTATGAAAACCAATTAAGATTATATTATACTTGAAAAATTAATGCAACAGATTTTCAAACAAAGGAAAGGAGAGAAAGCAAGTGAACAGAATGTTAGGAAAGAACCTTTGAGAATGATCATCAGAATCCATTTCATTTCCAAGGCATTTGTTTTCTTAATAAGACCAGCAAGTATAGAAGCCTTTGTTGCCCTATGAAGATCAGGAAAAGAAAGAATACATTTACATTTATATATAAGAAATGAAGTAAGAACAAGGGCAACAGCCATCTTGTGATGCTTCAAGTCCATTTAAGTCAGCAGCTGTAGTTTAAAGTGAAATAGTGACTTTGTAAAGGAAATAGGCCTATAGTTTACATAAGGAAATAGTGACTTTGCAAGTTGAAACAATATCAAGTACCAGAGTTGGAGATTCCAATTAACGATGCCCATAAACTTCTACCTATTTTCCGCTGCGGCCAGCTGATCGAGTGCATCATTCAGCTCCTTGATTGTTAGTCCACCTGAAGCCATTCCTTGTCTGCGTTGAAGCACCTGACCGGCATTAAAAGGATATTCTTCAAATTCCACCCCTTACTGTTTTAAAGCTCAATTATAGTAACCGAGTGCATGTAATGGAATTTTCTTTAATAACGACAAAGACCAGACATTTTGGCAAAATTTAGACAAATCAAGCTAAAATCCAGCAAGCACTGAAAATGGTAAAATGGATTTTCTGCAAGAAAAAAAAAACGGACAATTTGCCACAAAACTTTAATCAACTCAGACTAATAGATGAGCAAGCAATGAAATAATAATGGGCGGCGCGTTTCAAAAACGAAAAAAATAAATATCAAACAATTTGCCAAATTTTAGCCAAAGAAGGTTGAAAACCGACCAAATCAAAATGGCGTAATATGTGTCTCCCTCTAGAATGAACAAGGTCAAACCTTTCACCGTATTCCCAGCCAAAAAAAACCCAAACGAGAAATTGAATACTCCACTAAACTCTCCCAAAATTTATGAAAAGCGAGTAATGAGAGAGACCGTCTAATGGATTTGCTTCAATGCCGACCAAGATCAAACATTTTCCCATATTTCCAAACAAAATTGCAAAAGAAATAGCAATTTGGTACTCCACCAAACTCCCAAAGAAGAACCAAACTGACCTCGGCAGCCACAAGGGCAAAATTTCCAGCATTCGCTCCGACACGAGAGCCCCCCCTGCGCCAATTGACGAGGCGGAGGGCGTCCGGAGAGTCCTTGGCGAGGCCGAGGGCGTCGACGAGGCAGGTGGCGAGGACGGATTCCTTGAGGCCGTAGGAAGCGCGCTCGCGGTCGAGGGACGGAAGCACGAGGCGGATTGCGCTGAAGAATTCCTGGCCAGTGTAGACCCGGTCGAGGAATGTTCGCAGGCGCTTCCGCTTCTTGGCGGCGGACCGGTCCCGGAGCATCGCCTGGAACATGCTCACCAGGAGCCCGAATCGGACCGTCGCGTCCGTCATCTCGACGTTGAGATAACTCGCTTTCTCTCTATCTATCGCTCAAAAAAGACCCTCGTTTTCTTTCAGTCTTTGCTGGTTCTTAAGCGGTGGGAGGTGAGAACTGTCGTCCCGTCGGAAGGAAGACTCCTTCGAAAGTTTGCATATAAGACCCTGTGTTTTTATACTTATTTTTTGAACCTTGTCTTTTCTCTATTTGTAAATCACTACTTCTCTTTTCTTTATTTGCAAATCACTCCTTATCTTTTCCATAGAGGTTTTATCTAACTATTTAAATGTTGACAAATTAGTCCCCCTTTCAACTCTAATTCCAAAGGCAAACCCCGTTCTCTACAAAGACAACGACTTTATTTAGGATTTCGACATGGAGAAGGAAAGGACTGCTTTAACCCAAGCTTTGTCTGGCTTTCCCTCTAAATCTCCTGCAAATCTTCATTAAATCTATATAAAACCTATCCAAAATATATATAGACAGAGAGCTCACCCCAACCCCACCACCATCTTTTGCAATTTTTTCTAGGGTTTCTTTCCTCCATGGAATCTCTCTCCACCTCCACCTCCACTTTCTCTTCTAAACTCGTCGAATCTTCCCTCTCCCACCAGTCCTCGATCTCTTCTCTCCGCAAGATCCCAACTTGTCCAATTGGTTGCCCTAGATACCACGAAAAGGTCGGGTCTTTGAAGGTATCTAGGCTTCTGAGTTGCAATGCAAGGTTGAGAGCACTCTCTCGAGATGTTTCAGGCAGTAGCGAGGGAGATGAGGGCGCGTTTGTGAATGGGTTTGAGTTGATTCCGGACTTGGATTCGTCTTTATTGGAGGTATGTATTCGATTTTTTTTTCTTTTTTAATGATGTACGAATCGTGAGGTGATTTTGGTCTTCGATTGGAGAGACACCAATTTTGAACGAACTGATGATAACTTATTGTTTCATCTAATGTAAGAACCATGAAAGATCTTATCTTTATCAGAAATGTCCTTTTAATCAAATTAAACGAGTGCTATCGATCCATATATTCTCAAACTTGGCTCATTCGGTTTTTGTTTCTTTTCTAAATACTTCTAGTAATCAATACATCTTTGTCATCTTTTGTAGCTAAGGAATAACATGTTAAGGCTTTCGTTCATTTTTCCGCTAAAACAACAAAATCTAATCTATTTTTGTTTTTTTTCTTTATATTTGTTTTAGAGTGACATGATCGTAAATGGTATCAATAAAATTGGCATTACTGAATTTCCAAAAGAGGAGGTGAGATTAAGTGTTGATGGTGGCAGAACTAATGAATCTAGAGCAGGCCTTTTCCGAACACCTATTTCTGGTGGTGTCCAAAGTGCAACCTCCACTCACGATTTGCCTCCACCTGCTTTGGCTGTTCGGAATCTAATGGAGCAGGTATCCTGTATCTAAAACAGATGAAATGGGTTTCATCATTGTCACCGTATTTCTTTTTTCTTCTTTGTCTTCCAGATGTCTCCATGTTTTCATGCTAATCACTGCCTTTTAATTCTACTGTTTGTTTTGTATATTTCTGGTTACGAACTTTTCTCCATTAATCAAGGCTAGGTTTGGTCATCTGTCCACTATAATGTCAAGGATGCATCACCATCGTGAAGGATACCCCTTTGGTTCATTAGTTGATTTTGCAGCTGATCCTATTGGCCGTAAGTAAGATTTGTTATTTTCAATACACACTGAATATGTACTCTAAGTCAGTCAGGCATGGTTTTTATTTATTTCTCCAACTATTGTAGACCCAATTTTTTCATTCTCTCCGCTAGCAATCCACACACGAAATCTATTGGGTGATCCGAGATCTACGCTTGTTGTTCAGGTGGTCAATACTTTTCCCCTACAATTGGTTGTTATTATTACTCCTATCTGTGCTTGTTCTGTTGGGAATCTGAGATATTATTTTGTGCTGAGTTCTTCTTATGCTGACAGATACCTGGATGGAGTGGTCTATCAAATGCACGTGTTACAATATTTGGTGATATCGTCCCAATCCCAGCTGATTTCCAGGTGCTTCTCTAGTTATACTAGCTTTACCTAGTGGCATAGTTTGTTTGTTTTTTTCCATCTGATGATTTACTACTTTTTAGTGCTCTAGTTAGAAGCAAAGTTTGGTTCTTAGTTTAACCTATAGTTATGCCTCCAGTTTTAATCCTACATATCATTTGTGAGTTTTTTTGATAAATTTTTGTTCATTTACTGGAAGTATAATAAATTGCTCCTGGTTCAGGAATGGGGCCGTCAGCAGTATAAAGCCAAACACCAGCAGTGGGCATCCCAAAAATGGGGCAATTTTCACTATTACAGGATGCAGAGTATTAGGTTTGTCTACCTTCTCGAGAGTTTAATCTGCATTGCGACATCACATCAAGTTTTGTTATCTACGGTCCCCATCATATGATTATTTAATAGATAATTAGACAGTTAATGAGAACTTCTGCCATTACTAATTCTGTTGGAGCAATATTTGATGAAGGTTAGTATTGTAGACATATATTTATTATATGTACTTGTATATTTGCATGGGCCATGAATTTTTGTGAACATTACCTTGTTCCCCTTCTTGTTCAGGGCACTAAATCTAGTATAGGAGATTTCTACTCTCCCTCTGGTGTGGATGGGTGTGGGTGGGTGGGTGTAATAAGAAATATGAAAATAAAGGCTCTCTTTTGCACTTAAAACTTGGGGAAAACATTGATTGATTCATAGGTGCAGACCACTTAGATTTATTTAATTCGATAAATAGATAGACATAAGGGTAATCATTCTAAGAAAGCGTACTGTATGAGGATGACACATTCCTTAGGACTCCAATCTTTTGAGCAGAAATGCCTAATGGAGCTCATTTTTAGCTCCTCACTTGAATTTTTATTAAAATTATCATGGAAAACGAAAAATGTTGTATAAATGTGATGAACACTCTCTTGTATAATCACCAGTGACATATATTTCATGGGTGGGTTCGGCACTGTTGCATGGGTTGATGTGAAAGAGTATGAGGCCACTCAACCTGATAGGATTACTGTTGATGGTGGAGAACAAAATTTGAAGGTGAGCTTTGTTATACTAAATCTTTTGCCATTTTGCTCTTCTATTGGATGCGCTAGTAGAACTGCAAATTCAAATGTTGTTGTTTCACTAAGTGGTAACAGAATTCATTTCTTTGTGATTTTAACTTTTGAAAAGGAACTGAATGCTATGTTCTCAAAGTCGCTGAAAGAAATTTTATCCACTGAAGAAGAGATAGATGATGCAGCTTTCATATCAATAGATAGCAAGGGCACTGATATCCGTGTCAGGCAAGGGACACAGGTATCTTCTTGGCTAAACTGCTGATCCTCAATTTCTTAACTTTTATTTAATTAAGGCCTTATTTTACTATCCTTTAATTATATTTGAAGTTCCACATATAATCAACTTATTTGCTTATATCTTGCATAAATTTCTGAAAGAACATCATGACCTCTGCAACAAGTATGGTAAGATTGGGCAAATAACAGCTAACACCATGTTGATAATACCTAAATTTTGATGAAAAAAAGGAAAGAACTACAAAAACAATAAAAATAAACTATCCACTAATAAATATCACAAAAAATGTGTTTGGATTTTGTCTAAGTTAATGGTTGGGTTCTTTTTACATTCTCGAATCTTCTTCTCTTGATAATCTGAGGATCTATCTATCCCTAATGAACATCAATAATTACGTTTTCCTTTTCTTATGTTTTCTACTGATAGACCATTTATGCATATCTGTTCTATAAATATGCACAATGTTTTCTTGTTCGAATGTGCTAATGCTGTCTGTTTACATGCTACACAAATCTAATGAAACTCTCTGGAGTTTTTATTCTGAAGAATTTGTGCATATACTATATTCTTTAGTTCTTGTTGTGGCTCATCTTTTGTTTTCTAATGCAGTTTCATATCCAAAGGCTGTCTTTTGAAGTAGAACATGGAGTTCGGACTCTGGAGGAAGCCAAGGTGGCACTGCAGAAGATAATTAATAAAGGTTGCAGGTCAAAATCACATAGCAGGACTTGATTTTTGCAGCTCTCTTCTTAGTTAGCTGCTAAGAGAATACATATCAGTTCTACTTATCAGAACTGGCAGATCTCAATTCCCTTCCTTTTTTTTTTCTTCTTAAGAATAGATGTGAGCCCTCAAATAAGCGGCAAGCATTGAAGATATCTTTGTTGGTCTTTTGAGTTTATGTGGGACTTTGAACTGAAGACATATTGGTTACTGTAACTCTTAGCTGGTAGTAGATTATATTTTACCAGTGCAATAGCTGATTTTAGTGTACAGCGACTGGTGTCGCTTGGAAATGTCAGAACTCTGCTCTGTAACATCTTTATAGTTAGTTTAACCACAGGCTTCAGAGCATGCCAAAAGTGGATCTGTTGCACTTCCTGTATGTTTCTTTGGCAAAATTCACCGCTTACTCATCCATATCAACTTTCTTCTTTGTGATATGCCTTGTAAAAGTTTATGGTCTTTAATAAGATCCTCTAATTCTTTGAGCAGCCTAGAGTTAACTTCTTCGCCGTTTCTTTCTCGGATATTTGATCTTGTATATATGAAAAAAAACAGCAAGACATTTGTTTCAGAAGACTAGCTATCACCTTTTAATATATGGATTGCATCAGTGTAGGCAGATCACTAACCTCAATCTGCAGTAAAAGTTTTTCTTCTGATGAGAAGAAAATTTAGCATCAGATTTAGAACATCTGCTACAATGTTGATTCTTGTGTATGAAATCAATAATTACTGCCAAAAACTAATGGCATCTAGTATGAAGCCAGTAAATCATGAGAACTAATGAAAGTTGTGTGTGCCAAAGACATCAGAAACAACCAGTGAAGAACACTGAATGCTCTGATTGCTGAGAAGCCAAATTGCAGATGCAAATAACTTGAAAAGATAGACTTCAGCACTGTCTATTGTCTCTTAGCTATTTAATTGGCCTGCATGTACTATTTGTCTTTTTTATCACAACCTGACAAACATTTTTAGTGGCTAATTCGCTTGATCAAAGCTCATGATCTTTGCTTTTGATAGCAACTCTCTCTCTCTCTCTTGATAGTAGAGACCATTACGTTACCACTTGAATTCTTGTCTGAAACAGGTAGGTACATCAAAGCTCTGACTTTTCTTTTTCAATTTGATTTAATACTATTTTAATAAATTTTATTTTATTATCTATTTCAGTGTCTTTAAAACCATTGTCATTCCTGCTTGAACGTGTATGTATGTATGGCATAATTTAATTAACTGTCTAATAATTTAGTACTACTGATCAAGATTGCACACAATTCACCAACTCCATCCAATTTTGTGCATTTTTACCTTTATTATTGCTAGTTATACCTCTATATTTTATTTAGTGAATTTGAAAATTAAATAAATAATAAATAAAGTAGTGCAAATGATAGGATGAGATTATTTACGATTTACCTTCGATTCGTCGCGTAGGTGGGGAAGCCTTTGAAATCATGCCACTTGTCGACTTCTAATCTTGATAAAAGAAATATAAATTTAGACACATCTCTGTCTCCAAATCCCATGTAATCTAAGTATCTGATCTTTCTTTCCCAATCCTTATCTCCTTTTGCCCTAAAATCGAGCACTGGTATAACAACGGCGAAATTGAAAAATATCAAAACCTCTGTCAATTTCTCCTTCCTATTGGTTGACCATCTCCTTAATTCCCCCAATCTGCCATTCACCTTAAAATTACCTGTTTGCCCTCGCCTCCCCAAGCCCAGCTCTTTGCCTTTCGTCTTGGTTCGTTTATTCTTCGCTTCCTCCGTTGAAGCCCACACCCACCCCCCCAAGAGCTTGGAGAGAACACCGTCCCATGGCTACGAACCCGGAGAGCCCACCTCCTTCTTCTCCCTCCTCTTCATCGCGCCACTACTCGAGCATAACCCACGTGGACTGCGACCATATCATCTCGATCCTCCACCTCCTGCCTCCGGATTCCATACTCTCTTTTTCCATGACCTGCAAGAGGTTTAGATCGCTGGGATCGTCGAATAACCTGTGGGAAGCCATTTGCAGAAGGGATTGGGGCAGTGGTACGGTTGATGCATTGGTGGGCACCTTGGCGCCCCACGAGAAGACGGGATTGTATTGGAAGAGGCTTTACCGGCGAGTTTCCCAGTTGGGTTCTCTTTCTTGCCGTAGGATTTCTAGTAAAGATGGCTTCTTTCCTACTCCAAGGGCCTCTCACTCCCTCAATTTCGTCGATGATTGGATTGTTCTCTTCGGCGGGGGATGCGAAGGAGGTTAGATTACCTCTCTATTCAGTGATCAGCTTCATAATTTGCTCACTTTAGGGCTGTTTCACTTGTTCCTTTTGGTTTTGATTGATTCATGGGTTCTAATAGTTACATTTTTTTTTTGTTCGACATTAATTGCAATTCCCCTGATAAAGGATTCTCTTTTGATTAAGTTGAAGTTAGTATACCTTTACTTTACTAAAGGGATTCCCCTGCTGCCAATTCCGTTCCTTTACTACTGTCGAAGGTCTTTGATGCCATTTCTGCTAAAGATGAAATATTGAGGTACAAAGCTACTTATGGAGATTAGATGAATTCGGTTGACCATTAGATTAGCCAAAATTAGATCTGGTCTTTTTGTTTTTGTTCTTCTCTTTTGATGATTAGTAATACCCATCAAGGATGCAGTTGACAGGAGAAGGATAGTTCAAACATTGATGAGGTTAGTTTTACATCATAATACTGTTGGAAAACTTAACTTCCTTTCTTTTCGTGCATTTATTGCCCATGGGTATGCTATTTATTTTCTGTTAGCCTAGTAGAATGTTTGAAGCACTGGGTGCGCCTCAAATGTATCTCACCTACACGAGATTGTTTGGAAAGCAAAAAATGTTATAAAAGAGTAATAGATACTAGCACCAGGTTAGGAATTTATTTTCCAAAATTTCTTTCCCTTGCTATTGATAATTTGAGGAAACATCATTAAGGTTGTTCTCCTGATGTGCTGTCATGCACCCAATGTGTATCTGAGACTCAGATGGAATTTGAACAGCTGGTATTATTGTGAGACATTTTTTTTCATTTAATTTGACGTTGCTGTACAAGCACTTGTTTATCAATATTTGTTCTCCAGAAGGAACCATGCTGTTATTATCTTAGCAGAGACTCTGAAAAAGTACGCAGCATGGAGCTGCTACAAAATGTAAAAACTTCTGCAAGAACAGAACTTCTTGTGCCGCAAGGCATGTTCCTAGGTCTGATTATAATGAAGACAGATATGGATATCCTCCTACCTTTTATCTGTTATATGGAATCAATTAATGAATATCAACCTAAGTTTAAGAGGCTCTGTGGGACAATGAAGTAGAAGTTCATGACTAGTTATTAGTTTGATGCCAACCTTTCAGGAGTTTGTGCCATAATGTGCCATATTCTCTTTCTCTGCTAAGGCAACTCTATGGAAGGGAGTGATATTCGTGATGCAGGTAAGCTTGTTTGCGGTCTTATTTGTCTAATAAATTTCTCAATCCCAGTTGATAGAAATCTCAAGTAAATTTATTGATCAATCATAGGCATAGATCCTTGTGGAATGCTTATTTTCTACATGATGATGTACCAGATATAGCAACCAATGTCGAGTTATCTGCCTTTAATTTTCAAATACTGAATCTTGACATTAGTACACCTCAATAAGATATGTCCTCTTTAGTCCACAACTGGCAGTGAAGAGATTTCTTGTCTTCAGCTTCATGCACTAGGTGGAGTCTTTCCCATCTTTTAATAAGTTGGAAACATTTCAAGGATAATTATCTCCACCTTGTCAAAATTCAAACCTTCTTATAGTCTGACACTCCCCCTTGTCCTATTTAGGCCGCCATCTGGATGATACTTGGGTGGCATATATTGGAAATGGATTCAGCAGGGTACTAAGTTGGCAGCAGGTGAATTCAGGCATGCCAAGTGGGCGTTTTGGTCAGAGCTGCATCCTAGTAGGTGACTCTCTAGTCCTCTTCGGTGGTATTAACGATAGTGGAGTCCGTCTAAATGACACATGGATTGGCCAAGTAATTCGCGAAGGTCCATTTGAGATCAAGGTCTTGTGGAGATTACTAGAGGTAGGTCAATCTGCACCTCCTCCTCGTGGAGCCCATGCTGCCTGCTGTGTTGGAGACAGGATCATGGTGATCCATGGTGGGATTGGACTGTACGGCCTTCGACTTAGTGATACATGGCTTCTGGATCTGTCAGATGGCCTTAAATCTGGTAGATGGCACAAGATAGAGAATTCACGCGCATCACCTCCGCCTCGCTCAGGCCACACATTGACATGGATTGGACAGGCACGCGTGGTTCTATTTGGTGGAAGGGGTTCAGGTTATGAGGTGCTCAATGATGTTTGGTTCTTCGATGTTGGTGGCATCTACCCTGAATGGAAAGAGCTCAAGTGTGAGCTATCTAGTGTACTGGGTGAAATGCCCTTTCCTCGGGTTGGTCACTCTGCAACTCCCATACTCGGAGGCAAAGTTCTTATATATGGTGGTGAGGATTCACATAGGCACCGGAAGGATGACTTCTGGGTATTGGATGTGCCTTCTCTACTGAGTTTTCAATCAGGCTCCAGAAAATCACTACAGAAAATGTGGAAGAAGCTAGTAATTGAAGGTCAATGCCCAAATTATAGGTCCTTCCATGGGGCATGCACAGACCGCTCTGGGCGCTACATCTATGTTTTTGGAGGAATGGTGGATGGTCTTATTTATCCAGCAGAAGCCTATGATTTGAGGTTTGATGGGGAACTTTATCAAATGGAGCTCATGCTGCAATCATAGGAGTGTGATGAAAATATGGAATCTCCTGTATACAATGAAAAATCAATCTGTTAACGTTGTTGTATAGCTACCAGCTCATCATGATGTATAGCTCTTTATCAGCATCTGCGATCTGATAATGAACACAATTTTTAAAATAAATGGAAGATGCAGCTGAGTAGAACTTGTTCCATTACATGCACATATCTAGCAGAGATGTACACTATAATTTTATGTCTGATTTTATAATGGTTTAGCCTTTGGTTGCATAAATCATATCAGGTAAACTTTTGATGATGCCAATTTGTATTATTCCTCTGTGAAACAGTAAAATTATGACCTCAGCTTTTGTTAAGATTCTGAACAAGTTCTATCCAGGTGGTGAGGTTGCAGAAAGACATACCTTCCATGCTTTGAGTCTCTTCTTATGGACATCATCTCATCTTTTGTCTTCATCAACATCATAATAATCGCAGTCATTGATTGTTCTTCTTGGCCCCTTCGGTTGCACATAGTGAGATGAAAAATCCTAGGTTGGTGACCGATTCTGATATAATTTTACGGCGTGGACCACACTCCATGAATTAAGCAATAATTCATCTGAGCCACCTGTGAGTAAGTTTCTTATGAAAAGTTAGCATTACTGCATTGCAACAATGAAGAGCCAAACTGTAGATATGGATTTCTTAAGATTTGGTGAGCAGTAATTATATCTGTTCTTGTCCAAGTGTACTGATGCATTTAAAGTGATGCATATAGAGCATGGGAAATCATCTGTGGTTGGTGGTATGCTTGGCTGCATTCATGTAGAAGCATGTGCACCTTCATGCATTATGCTGGGGACCATACAGTTTATATCTCATTGTGGTCCTATGATAAGCCATTGTCATATCAATTTCCTTCTGCTCCATTCAGGAATTATTGTCTGGTTCTTGCAGTTTGAATCAGTATGGGCCCCTGACTTCTTGGGACCCAAAACAAGATGATCTCCTCCTTGAGTCCAATTTGCCATGGCATGCCACCTTCAAGGAGGGATACTGGATATTGGATTCTATTTTCCTCCTCATCTGATGGTAAAACTGGCAAGTATCAATTATTACATCTCAATCTAGTGAGCCTTTTCTGATGATGCCATCACTGAGTCAATAGCCCATTTTGGCATTCTTTCCATTCATATTTCATACGCATGAAAAGGGTGGATTTCTTTTCTATTTCTTAGTCAAGCTACTTGTGCAGTGAATAGAAAATGTGTGACAATGAAAAAGTAGCAGAAAGACAGGCACTCCAGCAACCAACTCCATCCTTGTCAGAACAACCACTACCCAGAGTCCCAGATCCAAGTGGTAGGATCTTTGTAGAGTATTATTTCTCATTTGTCACATGTGGTACTACAAAGGATAGAAAATAGGAGGAAGAGTCAATAAAAAAAGATCGAAATATTTGAGAATTTCTGATCAAACAAAAGCTAACAAGAGGTGCTAAATAGTAGTAAAAAATAAACTAACAGTCATCAAGGTTTAAAGGAATCAAAATATATTAGCACATCAAAATCTATCAATAACATTAGTTGATATACTATGTTAAAAAAAAAAAAAAAAAAGATTTCAGCACACTAGAATTTCTACAAATATAATGAGTTAAGAAAAAAAAAACAGCATCTGCTCTGCTCCAAGTAGTTTAATTCTCCTAGATTAGATTAGAAGTGGAATACTTATGGTTACTTCCTTTGGTAGAAGAACTGACAAATTATGTGATATTTTTCACCTTATATCAGAAGTGAATAACATTTTTCTCTCCGAAAAAATAAATTACATGAAAACAGTAATTCGTCCAAATTAGTTTCTCCCAACTGAAGAACAAGATACCTCTGGAACATCTAATTGGCATTTGGCGACAGTTTGGTGGAGTATGGAGAACAAAGAATTCACTCAAAAGCAGAGAAGCCATTACTTAAGGTGGAGAACAAATTAAAATACCTCCTTATATAGTTATAAGGCAGCAAAACAAATAACAAGACTGTAGTTTGTGTTCACATACATTTCATCAAGCTAATCAGGTGATGGATCACCACAATGAGGAGTCAAATATACTCAGAATGAGAAAACAGACGGTTGCGAGAGTCACAAACATATATCAAACCCAATATTACAAAAAGTAATTCCGAATATAATCTAAACATAGACTCAATCCACTATTTCCCTTACATACATGATGTCCTCTACTGATCACGCCATCCTTGTTACAGAAGTATTCAAGCGTAATGAACAAAAAAGAAAAAGGGAAAGCGCATAAGACTGCACAATCAAACCCACAGTAAGTACCACATCGATCTTATACTCGCTCAAAGCTCACCATCATTTTCACACTTCTCTAATGCACCACCAACCAAGAAATAATTCCGACGTTGCAATTTAACCAACATTTCAGGATCAACTTCCATATACACTACACTGGTATGACATCATTATTCGAAGTGTCTTCACATCTCAAGACAATCCCTTCGAGGCTCGCCGGGAGTATGCATTTGGCCCATTGGCAGCCTGTGGAGAAAGACTCTGATGGAGGGACTATCATCAACACATTGTCATTCCTCCGGACAACTCCCATAACACTAACAGTGCTGCCCTCTTTAATATACCTGCAGGAGGAAATGCATTTGCTCAAATACAGAAAGAGGGGGTTTCATTCTCCACCAAGTAATTAAATTATTAATTTCTTTAATAGAAGATAAAATATTTTAAAAGTATACTTCAAAGCAAGATGTCTAATAGAGTAGGCCAAAAAACAAGGTGCCTAATAACAAAAGATTTCAAATAATAACTCCTATACTTGGATATTAAGCAGAGTACTTCAAGTGATTTCATGAAATGCTAATTCATGATGGATAGAAAACAAATAAGCTCCCGTTACCCTTCTTTCAGGCGCATCACGCGATCATCACTAGAAAGATTCCTCTCCTGCAACCACCTAAGGAAGTCGGGGGACATATCCTTGTTGTCAGGGTTGACGTCCACAACAATTGATTCATCAACATATGGGGTTACCCTAGCACCATAGCCAGTTTTCACCAATGCTCTTAACCCAGATTGAAAGTCAGAGATGTAAAAGTCAACCACATGACGCTGCCAAAGTATTAGATATTATAACATAGAAGTCAGATCATGATCATAATAACAATAACTGAGATCCTAGAAGAATTTTGCAATGAAGACAAAATCCAAGAGTTCAAATACATATGTGATATGGGCTCTTTGAATCACAAATTACTTTATCCACGATATAACTTAATTGATGATAGTCAGCTCACCTCCATTGACCTTAGTCCCCATGTAAAGCGACGGTGCTGGGAATTAGCAGCTTTGGAGTCCCAGCCTCTGTATTCATATAAGCTAGTAGATGTGTAGACACATCTAGGAACCTTTTGAAATGAGGACTCAAGGGGAAAATTACCGCATGTAACAACCTGTGAGAAAAGTATACCATCATCTCTTGCATTATAAATGGCAACAAATAACATAGATTCGCATGGACTGTCAAGTGATCAATCTAAGACATATGAAGGGCCATCTACTTTTAAGATCAAAACAATATGATAAATGTAAGGATGGAGTTCTCAAAAGTGAAAACAATATGCCATGTAGTTTATAGATCAAAGCAATAAAAGAAGAGAAAGTGGGAGTATTGTTCATTTGTTCTGCATGCTAAGATTGATAATGATAGGTGTTCTCAGGGTCCTCGTAAGCATTTGTGCGGGGAGTTGGAAAACACAGGGAATGAGAGTAATTTATGTGAATTTAATTATCAATGAAGTAAAACACTCTTGCAGACTTTTTCACAATCAGATCCTATCTAGCAATATGGTTTCTAATGATATATGAAAATGAAAAAAAAACGGTATAATGCACGGCAAACATAAGTATAGTCAAGCAGATAGGAATAAACTACAAAATTAGGAGCAGATTGAATCTAGAATATGCTGCTTATTCTATTAACTATAACCATCTTCAATAGATCACATACCCCAGAAACCTTTACATATTGTCCGTCTTTAGCAGTTCTGAGCTCTGCATCAGGATAGTGACTGATAAACCCTATAATTGCTCTCCTTCCCCAGCAGGTATTCCAAATGAAAAGTGCAGCAACTGCTCCAAATATAACCACAACGACAATAAGAAGAATGGCGTTGTGAACTGCACCGAGGATGAATCCACCTGCAATGAACCCCATCACGAAAAGTAGAATCACAGACCAGAGTATTGGCTTTGGGAGGCTTCCTTTGAATGAATAATCATCCTCCTGGCTGAGATTCGTGACAGCTTGATTATGAGCAAAGGAAGTACTGTGAAGCTTCATAGATCCAGTAGAATCCAGAGGGCCAGAAATTTTTCGAGGGGCGCCAGATGAATTCAGCGGCCCAGAGGAAATTGGCCCAGATGTAATGAGCCCTGTAGTAGGAAGTATTGGTGGAAGAGGCCCAGAATTTTGGCGAGCCATTGGGGTCACTCCTCCAGATTGGGGGCCAGACGATTTCTTACCTGATTCCCCATGTCTGTTAAGCGGTCCAGAATTGGATTTCTGTCTATTTGACCCTCCAGAAACTGGAACTCCAGATGAAAGAGAACCAGAGTAGCTGGACCGGCCAACAGTATTAGCCAGGATAGGTCCAGAGTTGGAAGCGGCACCTCCAAATGATGTGTTTCTTGAAGGAGCATTAGCAAGAGGTCCAGATTTCCGTGACTTCTCCACATGAAGATCAAACATCTTTCCAAGTTCCCCTGATTTCTTGATATCTCCGCCAGTGTATGGCATGGCAGTGGAGCTCATTGTTGGAGGCTTCTCCTTCGGCTGCTCAGGCCGGCCTGAGACATACAGGCCATTGCTGAGCTGATGTGATGGGAATCTGGAACCCATCAAGTTTGATCAACTGAGTCCGGTAGACCTTGGCAACCCAAGTTGCAAACTTTCCACTACAATCCATAGGGATTACATATTAGCTCTGATATACAAAGGGGGTGGGGCATCATTAATGAGCAAAATCTTTCAACCAAACCTACTATATCCACTACTTCTTGAAAGAACTTGGCAAACAGATACTAGAAACCTTGTCAGAGCATGATTACATGTCTATGCAGGCACTTAAATGTGCAGATAACAGTCTAATGAAATAGAATAAAGCAGCAAAGAACTTATTGCCATAATGTGTCTTTTTTGCAGAGAATCCAGCAGATATCTGATAACATCAATATACATCATTAATGTTCAAGTACTAGAGAAGTACGAGTTTGTATTGTCCATAAAGATTCAAATTCTGTCACTAGTTACAAGGACGTCCTCCCACCTTACCCAAGCTTTGGCAATAAACTAACAACAACAAATGTAACATGCTTAAATAACTCAGAAAAGCTATTTGCAAAAGAAGAATGGTTCTTTCTCTAGAAGATGGAATAGAATCAGAAGATTAACAATTTGAAAGCATAAACCTTCAAGCTGAGAACCATCCATCTTTGCGCTAGTTCCATTATACTTCCAAATTTCATTTTCATATTTCTCTTACATCCATGGGTCCATACATCTCGATCGGAAGTAATTCACAATGGTACTTTCTACATTAAGACTAAAATATGGTATCTAATGATGTCCTAGAAACATCCTAGAAACATCACATCTCTAAGATGGTTTACTCTTGAGCTGGACAACAAAATTAAATTGATAAAATTAGATAACTGGTCACCTTTGGTTTCTAACTTGCATAGTACATATGGACTCATACTCATTGAAGCAATTGAATTACCTCCATTCAAAGAAAATAATACGAAAAAAAATTGCAAATCAACCAATGGGAAGAAGTACTTCAGATGGCCAATTGAAAGTTAATAGTGTAAATTGAGAACGACAGATAGTCATATTAATATTTCAATTCTATTGAAATCAGGCAGAGTCAATGGCCCAGAAACCCTGAAAATCGTGCAGAATTGCGGGGAACTGATTGTGTCTAGACACTCATGCCAAACCTTGAGAAAAGTCTCACTTAATAATCTTTAGATTGGTCATAGTCAGGTAAAAATTTCTATCAGAAACCAAATTAAAAAATAAGCGGAAATGACCACACTAAAACCCCACCCTTTTGATATAGTTAGGAGAATCTTGACATTTTCAACATCGAGAAATCAACTGGAAAAGCAGGTCCCACTTAGCAAAACATGACTGCTTGTCAGTTTGCAGAACATCCATTCAAAACACCACAACCAGATCAAGAGCAGAGAAGATTCAAGGGAATGAGAGAAAAAGGTGCCAGAATTAGATCTCAGGTAGAAGTCTAATTCTCTGCAAATACTGCAGAATGTTACTGATAAGAACATCTCCCATAACCAAGAAATCAAAAGGCAGAATCCATATATCATCTTCTGGGACATGTCGACGCACAGCAAAATTCACAAAATAGACCAAAATTGGCACCAAAATATTTGCGAAAAAGTGCTCCAATTCAAAGCCCAGATCTGCAGTTTTTAGAACAAGAACTAATGAACCTCGTTTTTCTTAATTTTTAAGTGTAAGCTCTCGTAAGAGTTACATGAGCCCGCACCGTTGCAGATCTACTCAAATTCCCTTAGCAATTAAAATCCATTTGGACTGGATAGTATACCAAAAGTGTAAACTTGGAAGACGCCCACAAATTTGAAAAAGAATCCACTAAAAAGATTAAATTTCTCCAAAGAAACACGAAATTACACAAAAAGAGATTGAAACCCACATAAACCCTGCCTTTCCCAGACTGGAGAAAAGACCAAACCGGCATTCCCATTCCTCCATCAGAAGAAACCCCAAAGACCAGATCAATGCTCTGGAAACCGGCCCAAGTCAGAAATCGCTCCTCTTTCCGCTACCCAGATCTCAAACAAGCAACAAGAGAAAACCCCACATTCCCATTGCTCAGATTAGAGGCCCCAACGACCCTAGATCCCCAAAACCCCACGAAGAAGAGCTCAAAACCAGCGAACAAAAAAAAAAATCCCTTCTTTCTTACCTGAAATTTCCAATAGCAGCGGAAAAGATCGAGGGGTTTGGAAGTTTACGCCGATCGAAAGGGACAAAGTGATGGACTCGAGCTGCTATCTATCGCCATCGTCGTCCGAGAGAGAGAGAGAGAGAGAGAGAGAGAAAAAAGAGGACTTTTCTTTTTCCTCCTCTTCTACTGTTTGTGGTATCTCTTCGCCTCCAAAGAAGCAGAAAGAGAGAAATATATTTGACAAGAAAATTAAAAATAATTTTATTTTTTTTTAATTAAAAAAAAAAAGGAAGAAGAAGAAGAAGAAGAAGAAGAGAAAAAGGTGGACGCACACCTTCCAGCTCCCTCCACCCCCCCACTTAGCTCATGCACTGTACTTATTAGTAAATGACTAAAATACCCCTACTTTTCAAATTTCAAATTTTCTTTTTTCTTTTTTCAAATTTCTATTCACTCTTAAATGTTAAACTCTTTTATAAATTATATTTACTCTGTTATACAAAAGCTAACATTTAATGTGAAGAACTTTACAATAAAGAAGCTTGAAAATATTTTTTATTATCAGCTATGATATTATTCTTAGACTTCCAAATAAGAGTAATATTTTATAGTCAACAGTAATTCTTGCCATGTAAATATTATTTCCTAATTTTTAAAGATTTGGCAGTCTTAAGAAAAACTTTTAAGGAATCCTTCACACAGTAGTAGTATGATTTTGTCTAACCAAATTACACTCTCCAACTCATTAGATTCTATGTCAGTCACCACTGGAATTTAGACCCAAAATAGTCGGATATAAAATCAAGCTCTTTTTTAATCCCTTATTTTCTTTATTATATCCCAAAGATTCCAACTGTCACAATCTCGGTGCTAGATGTGAACCATTGATTGCGGCCCAAGAAGAAAAATAAAAAAAATTAATATTAATTTTTCTATTAAAATTAATCAAATATTATAGCTATCTAAGACAAACATGTATATGTCTACTGTTTTGTTAGATTTTTAAAATATAATAAAATAAAATAATTTGGAAAAAAAATGTTATTTAATATTTTATGGATGTGACAAAAATGTCCCCCTGTACTTTAGCAAATCATGGGGTTTTGGGTGTGAATACTGCACACTGCTTTTGGATGTGAAGTCTCCATCACCATCACCACCATGGCTAACAACATCAACATGTAGATAGAGAGAGAGAGAGAGGGGAGGGTAATGAGATTCACCAAACAGCAGTATGGTTGTTCCAAGATGCCATTGGGTTGGGAAGGGTGAGTGCTAAGATCACATGGTTGTCTAATTGAGAGAGAGAGAGAGAGAGAGAGAGAGAGTGGGCCACCCTTAATCCCCTCATGCCTTTGGTTTGCATGCCAACACCTATTTTGGCATCACTCATCAACTAGGGCCCCCCAACACTCTTTCACAAACAAAAGATTATCTTTAATAATAATAATAATAATAATTCTTTGGATTAATTATATTTATACGCTATGAATTGTCACCATTATAAATATATTAAATGCTTCTTTGCTAAGTTTTTGTTATATTTAACATCTATAAAATTGTTATATGCGAGTCGTGTAGAGAAAAAGAGAGAATTTTTAATTTAGTAAAATGTTTTTATCTTCTTTGGAGGATGTTATGATTCTTTTTAGCTTTTTTTTTTTAAAGATATATTTTTAATAGTTTGTAGAATATAAATATGATTATATTTAATCTATTTTAATACTAAAAACCTCAGTTTTAGAGGATGTTTTTGGATCACAATTGCATGTTGGTTGATTGAAGTGTGCATGGATGAGTAGTGTCCCTTTCACTGATTTCTCCTCTCCAAATATAGCACTTTTGTCCAAAAAAGAAGAGCAAAACAGGGACTAAGTTGAAGGCCTATCCTGCAAAAGTCTCAAATCTTATTCACATCAAACATGGACACCAAAGCTGTGTGGAAAAGTAGAGGCTCAAGAGCTTCTCTTATCAAATGTTAGTATTAAGTAATGGTAACCACTTTTTTATGATTAGAATTTGGTTGATCATAAATTAGCAAGTAAAACTTATTTAAAAAAAATAATCAACTCATTATTAATCCTCTAAATAGGTCGATGTGCCGAAATAAAATAAATGAGAGAGTATGCGAGAAAAACGAGCAATAGTTTAGATGATCTAAGTGTAATTAATTAAAAAGAATTTTACTAACTTTTTGAACAAATAAATATCAAATGGGTCAAATATGAAATGAATAATATCAGATCATGCACATGAACACAGTTAGATTGGCATTTTACTTTGTTACTTGTTTCATTATCACACCTAGACCAACAAACAACTTGGTCCAAAGATCTAGTCTTGTCTTATACCATCAGACAAATTGGTGCAATTTGGTCAATGAGGCTAAGCAACTCATTAGATGTAACAAAAAGGAAAAAAAAAAAAAATTGGTTTGATGAACTGGACTAGTGGCATTGTCATTACATGGTCCACATCCATAGAGTATAATTTTCCACAAAGGCAAGTTTGGGCTGTCACATAATTTAAATTTAAAAATGCAAGATAGGGAGTAGTATTCTAGCTCATAAATACTTTATACCATAAATAAAGTAACTATTGTAACCACATATATTTGGATTGGATCACTAATTTATTTTTGGTGGCATATTGACTAATGATGATAGTTGAGTTAAATTAAATTCAGAGTGTGTCTTGATAATTTTCTTTTAATAAAGTTGGTGCTTAATTTTATTTAAAAATATAATCAAAATGTATGGTGTTATTTGTACTTTTCTCTATTATTAGAAGTGATTGAAGAATATAATATATAGAGAGGGTTTTATGAGGGGAATAGTCCTGTGAATAGGAATATTAGGTGAGAACCCAATGGCAGTTGCCAACTTTATTGCATTATAATGCTTGCACTGAGGTCATTAATAAACAAATCAAGTACGCTTACGTGCATTAATGCAGGATTAAATGTTTTAAATAAGAAGGGACACGTTAACACAATGATAGCAAGGACAAGTGTTTAGGTTAGTGATGTGAAGTAAGTTTGAGTAGCATTATTATTTTTCATGGAGTAGGGCCATGCTATGGAGTCGTTTTCTCGTATTAAAAGAATTAATTAATACCTGCTTAATTAGAATGAGCTGAGCTCACCAATGATGCCATTTGCAAGAATATCTAATAATGCCTGAGTTAGTAAGCATACACATAAATGCTACAACAACAAAAATTCATCTAAGTAGTTAATCAACACAGACAAACTTGGTGCATAGTTCAAATAAAGCACAATCAAATTTGAAAGGAGTTTAAAAATGGCGTAATTATCGTCGTAATTATCGGTTGTTGCCGACAGAACTCGAGAAATGTAAGCAGGTTAAAAGTCTACAAAGAAATATTTTGGAATCAAAACATAACAATGACTGTTAGAAGATTTGGCAGGAAATATTCACAGGTGAAACATTGTGCAAATGTGAAATGAAATCTTGGCAATGACACAGCTGAGGTTAAATAAGCACTGTTGTTGTATAAATCACTTTCTCTATTGAAGATTATATATGAAGAAGTATTCAGATCTTGCTACACAAAACAAGCCAAGTATGCGATAAATCAGTAAGCACAAAGCATTTACTCCTATTCATGATAAATAAATGGCAAGAGGAGATCACACGAATAGTGAATTCAATTGATTTCTGCAGTCGGTAGAAGAAATAGAGGAGTTGTTGACGATCCTTTATGTCTTGAACCATCCACATAAAAATTCTCCAATCCTGATAAGAAAGCAATGCAATTTGAGTGAGATCCAACTGGAAAAAATAATATAGAACAACATACTGTTTACTTGATTCATTTTCTTAATGAAGGAGTACCTTCTAATCCTCTTTAGCAGTTATATAAACAAAAAAGAAAATGAAATCAAGGATACTCTTTGAAGATATACAACAAAAGGTTACTGGAGTTTTATCTAAAGATTGACAAGTATGATGGCACAGCATGCTAATAAAGAAAGGAGAGAAAGTAAAAGTACAATAATGGTTACTTTGTATCCACTTGGTTTAACATACTTGCAGATTACACTACCACTCTACCAGTCAAGCATTAGCCCTAGCAGGCATTGGCGAATCGCCATTACCATTCTTCTATATGGAGCGTCGTAACCTTGTCATTGTTCAATTTTTCCAAATTCAAATTGATTATACATTCATCTAGAATCTCTCTTGTGCCACCACCTGAATTGTGACATAACTATCTGTTTGGACTAATGTGCTCAAGCTCCTTGCTGGTAGAAACACACACCATTCTCCCTTGATTATATATATAGATATCAAAAGCATAAGGATTACCAACCACTTTCATTTAGTATTAAGTTATTATTTTCCTTGCCTCCCATGATTTTTGAACTTTGTAGCAAAAACCAACTGTAGCATAATGAACTAACAGATCTAACCACCAGAAAGAACAAAAGGAAAGGTGGACAATTCAGCTGGAAAAAGAAAACTAGCTATCACATGCCAAACTCATCCAAGTATTTTTCGCTAATTCTCATTTGGACATAAACTCTGTTTTCACTGTGAAATTGTTGTGCGAATTGGTATATTATGTCTATTTTCATAATTGCATCAACATGACAATCTCTCAGCACGCGTACTGATAAACACTTCAGAAGATTCCCAAGTTCACGCAGTACACGAAACTCTCGAAAAGAATAACTTGCACGCTATTCAATTTGGAAGATCCATTACAAAAACCTGTTCCACAGTTATTTTTTATTTCATAAACCTATTCAAGCTTTGGAGTACACTTCAGTTGTAAACAAACTGGCAAGCAATTGAAACAATATAACAGCCCCAGTTATTTTCCAATTCATAAAATTGTTGAAATATACTTGATTGATTTAACTAGCCATGTTGAGAAAGGAAATTCCCACGGAGAGCTTTAACCTTCTAAGATATAAAACTATCATTCTATCAATGCATAGAGAAACAATATATAAATATATATATATATTTTTTCCCAAGTAGCAAATTGTTAACAACGGCAAACCACATCAGGGTTTCGACGGTACCTGATAAGGGGGATCGACGATTAGGATCAGTGATGGCCGGCGGCGGCATGCTGCTGGTGCTCGTGGTGGCGGCGCTCCTCGGGTAGGGCGACGAGGTAGGAGAAGACCATGACTGAGCTCGTCTCGATGTACTCGACAATGTAGCTGGGAGGTCCCTCACCTTCGTCACCTTGAGTACGTTGTAGCAGGAACTTAGCGCCATGAGTGCCGCTTCCGAGATCCGACGAAACCCTAAAGCTCTCTGTTTGATTGGAAATAGAGGCATCCGATACGATTGAGGGAGATGACCGGAAATTATTAATTGCGGCCTCCCTTATAAGTAATAAGTTGTTCTTCACGATGAGAAAGAAAAAACACGTTTTTATTCTAAATTAGTCTTTTATTTACACAATAATTCCCTATCAGAGTAAGTCATTATATATTTGAGGCAAGAGACATGAAGTCAACTGTCATAGCTCAAAAGTAGTTGACCAAAGAAGCAAGCATATGCAGATTACTAATCTATCTTAGTACTGACATGGTTCTGTGAAATACTACACTGGAATACATTATGAGAAGGGGATAGATGGCATTACATTAGAAAAAACTTATATAAGAAAATTAAATTACATCAGCACTTGCTTCTTTTTCTTCATCTTCTTCTCTTCTCTTCTCCTCTCCTCTTTTTCTTTTATTTTCTTTTTAATAGCTGCTAAAGCATCGAGATTCCTCCCCAGCTATGTACAGCTTTCACGAACCCAAAGGCCTGGCACTTCCAAACGGAATGGTGGCAGAGCCTGTTCATCAGAGACAAACAGTTCAATACTCCTGGCTAAGTAGGTAAAGCATAACTGCTTAATTGTTATGGAATTATGATGATAGCAATCCGGGTATGGATTGGTGTGCACTCTAACAGTGCAATTTTTATATACGTTCTTTGCTTTTTCTCAGTAATCATGCAACAAGTTACAAACCTAAATTGTCCATCAGTACTGGTGCTGAATCCACACTTAGGAGAGAAAAATACGAAAGAACTATATGAAGGGCGAATAAGCAGTTACGATTTATCTCAATAGCCACAGCTGAAGCTTACTTCTATCATGGCATCAACTCTCTCACCTGCTCGCAAATACTAACATATTGATATGCATGCTCAGTTGCTATCTAGATCTTATCTAGGCAAAGCATATGTCTAAACCTCCAAATACCTCATAATAAAGATGCAGATAAAGACTATTCCTTCAGAGATGCAGCATAAGGACTTACGGATTGTCAAGTCAAATAACCAGTTAACTTTCTTCATCATCAGTTTGGGCTGTAACCTTTTTCGGCCTCCTCTTCACAGGATGTGGAGACCCGCCTATTAGTCAAATGAGCAAGTAATGAGCCAGCAAAGCAGAAAATAAAGGAACAAAATCATCTATTTTGTCATTCATCCATAAGCTGAAAGTCATTAAAAATCAAGACGAGCAATGGTCTGAAACTTAAACAGACTCAGTTCACTACTAGACGTGAACAACCAATCATGATGCTGCTATAGAAAGGAGGGAAACACACACACACACACACACATGAAAATTATAGTTCTTTTTGACTTGGAGTTATATCTGTTGCATAACTAGAAATCATAATTTAAATGTTAAGCCAAAGATCTCATGACCGCTGCTTCTTGACATTACAATCAGCACCATCACTATCCTACTAAGCAAAATTTTTTGCTGCATAATCGAGAAACAAAAGAAAGAAATCTGTATTTCTGTATGGCAGAACCAAAGCTTACCAATACAGATCATGTGATTCTTCAATTTAAATATACATGCTCTAGGACTACAGGATTTGTTTTCCCATACACTGTTTTCCATTACCATTTATCTGCTATTAAGAGAATAGAACTGAGTGGCTGCATCTGCCATGTTGTAAATATACATGCTCTAGATGTTGATGCTTTATGGGGTTAATGTGTGGCTTCTGATGCTAACGACTTTGAGGTGGTGACAACTAGGAATAATTGTCTTATCATGTTCCTCAGAAGTATCAGTTACAACATGGCAAAAATTGAAGAACATTGGAAATGGCTTTCACTCAATAGTAAAGTTCCTTGAGCTGAAACCATTCGATCACCTGCACTTGAGTCTGATACTCTATGACCCACTCAATATAGCAAAACCAATTACCAACTACACTGGAAGTCTCATGAGACAGTTAAATTGATGATCATTTTGTGTTTGATGTCATTCATGGCAGAATAACTTGAGTCCATCTGTCCTCGTGAGCATGTGGTAATAGATTCTCCTGCTAATGCTGAGTTTACTTTTGAGATCCCGACACCTGACTGCAATTCTATGACATTCTTTTTGAAACCTGAAGAAGGGACTACTGCATTCAAGAAGTTTCAGATATGCTTTTGAAACAGCTTGAGATGTCTTGGGAGCTTGTTGATCTAGTGTTTGTAGTGATGCTCAAGAGGCATTACGAGGTGTCATTGTTCTTCTTGCAATAATTGTTTAGGCTCTCCTTAGACTGAATCACTTATTTATGGCATTTTGAGTAGCTCTGGTGGAATCTTGAGCTGCTTTTTATGGTGGTGAAAAGGTTGTAGGAAACCACGTTGTATCCGGCTCTTTTTAACTGATAATAAATTTCTGAGCATGTATATTTAAAACATGGCATCAACGTCTAGAAACTCATAGTTCCAAAGGCCCCATTAACGCACTGAGAAAATTTCATAAACTGCTGCCAATCTAAAATGATTATGCATGACAAGAAACGTAAATATACCAAAATTATTAGCTTCTTTACTTAGTTGTGATTTGCGCTCAGGTTAGTAAGAAGTAATATTTCAGGACATGGAACTAAACATATCTTGTTCATCATGGTAACAATCAAAGCATTCAAAGTAAAAAGATAAGAGAAAAAAACTCGCATCAGAAGAAAAAGGAACATCATGATGTTCTTACAAGCCAAGCTAATTAAATATCCACAAAATCGATATAGATACAATGATTATGTAAGTAAAGCAAATGGCTAACTAATCAGCAAAAAAATATATATATATCTGCATCAAAATTCAATCTTTTTTTCTCACGGAGTAAACACAACTTTGGGACAAAATACATCAACCAACCCAAAAGATCTAAGATCAGAAATATCACCTTCCAGAAAATAAGACGCTGAGGGCCACCCGCGCACGGTAGTGAAAGCCAGCTCCTCCTCCTCCGTCATGGGATTCGCCATCCTACTCACGAGCTCCGCGAATCCCAAGGGCCGCCTCCTTGGCGGGACCCAGTAGGACGCGCCGGGGACAAAGGGCAGCCAGTCAGGCGCGGATCGCCGCACAATTATCCCATGGATAGCTTCCTCGAGTAGCCGCATCCCAAGGACCTCCACCTCCGCAGCCACCGATGAAGACGAGGGATCCCGCTCGACCTCGATCTCGATAAGCTCTAGGTTCTCCGGGAAGCTCGAGCGGGTGCGGCGGGAGAGCAGGGAGAATGGAGAAGGGGTTAGGGCTAGAGTTTTTGATTCGCGGGTTAGGGTTTGAGAGAGGAGACGAGCCATGGTAGGGAGGGAGGGAGGGAGGGAGAAGGATGGCGAAAAGTCGAGAGAGCGCGAGAGAGACGAGGGCCGGGGAATTTATTAAATTGGGTTTTCCCGGTAACGGTAAGATCCGATAACCCGATATGTTTGTTAGGTTTGGTAATAACAACTATGGGCCGTGGGCTGGGTGGGCCCATGGTTTTGCTAATAAAATTACAATATTGAGTCTCATTATTTATTCTTTATAAATAATCTTTTAGGGTTTAGTTTTCCTCAAAAGAGACTAACATTGTCAAAAGTTAAAGCAATATTAATCACCATAATTTTATAATATTCATAGAATATTATCTTGACGAAATATTCCCTAACCTGATATTGTTTAGCCGAGTTAAAAAGCAAGCCTCTAATTGAAAATAATGATATAAAATGTTTAATTTAAAGGTTTATTACTTATTAGGGTATTTTTGTATTGCAAACCATATGCAATTTTTTCATATAAAATGCAGAGAATATTATCCCAATAATTACAGATCTCCTGAAATAATAATAATCAGGAAAAATGCAAGAAATTTTTATTTTATTTTTCCATTTTTCAACTCTTCATGCACTAATACTTTGGGCCAGAATGGACCCTACTTAGCCTCACCCATCCTGCAAGGCCTAAAGAGTTGTCGGGTCGGATATAGATCCGCCCGGAACCGATACGCTAATATACGAATACGGAGTTGACCCGAAATAACTTAGATCCGATCACCGCTTTTGCCCTTCTCTGATTAATATTCTACATTTCTCTTGTATATATATCCTCCTCTAAAATTCACCTCTTTTACGTGCTCTCTCCGCGGCGGCGATCGAATTTGAGGGAGAGGAGAGAATCGAGGAAGGAGACGATGTCGTACGACGAGGTGGAGATTGAGGACATGGAGTGGAGTGAGGAACTCCAGGCCTTCACGTACCCTTGCCCCTGCGGGGACCTCTTCCAGATCACGAAGGAGGACCTCCGCGCCGGGGAGGAGATTGCCCGGTGCCCCTCTTGCTCCCTCTTCATTACCGTCGTCTACAACCCTGAGGACTTCGCCGATAAGAAGCCGCCTCTCCAGAAGAAGCCCTCGCCCCGGCCCATCGCGGTCGCCTGAAGCGATCTGGTTAGGGCTTTGATTTCCCTCTCTCTGTCGTGCTGCTGTTGATTGTTTTGGTTACGAGTGGGGATTTCTCTTCTTAAAAGATGGATTGTGTGTGTGTGTTTTGGGCCTTTGATCTGATAAAGTTTGCTCTCTCTCTTTCAATGTATGATTATAATCTGGGTCTTTTATTTATTAATTACGACTGTTGTTATGCGTAGTTTGTGATGGTTAGAATTATTTTCGACTTGTTTTGTTCTATTAGTGCTTCTTAACTGAAATGCCTATTTTTAGTTTTTCTATGTAATGCGTAGGGTTAGGATTAATAAGTTGTTGAAACTTCTAAGCAGGACAAACTTCTCCTAAGAGTTAGGCATGGTCAGTTTCTTTTGAAACTTCTTCATCCATGACATAGTAGTTATGAGATATTGAGATATAATTATGACAGTAGAATCATAGTTTCAGTAGCTTATTTCATGTGCAAGTAGGGCATAATATGTTGACCATTGTACAGGAGTAGGAGAGTCCTTATTCTCATTAACCTGCACTATAATTCCTGTTGTGAGGTAAATTATTTGCATTTCTGTCTGACTGTTTGATGTTATCTGTTGGATCTGAAACCACTCTCACATATCCACATCGTGAAGAAGATGAGTATTGATTATTATTTATTATTAGTCTCAATCCTTGTCCCTTTCATCTTTATGCAAGGTTTTCCACTGATCAACCACATCTTGAATTTTTAAATGGGATGATGATATAATCTGGTGTGTAGAACACATTTAGTCTGTGACTCTGAGGGAGAAAAAAAGGATGTTCATTTCCATCATAAAGATATACTCACTCTGATCTGAATTTGGAATGGAGACATCTATAGTTGAAACAAACAAATTTTTATATCTGCTTCTTCTTTATAAAATACTTGGTGTACCTTTGTAAATGAGACTTGATAAAAGAGAGAATGTAGGAAAGAGTTGAAACCATTTTGATCATAAGGAGACGACTGATACCATGAGATATTGGTTGCCAAAATAATTTATATCCTTGAACCTTTTGCATCGCAGTAATACTGAGGAGGACAAAATAGAGAAAAAGTGTATGCTTTCATGCACTTCAAGCTTATCGCTTCTGAACATGTGACGGAATATATCTCTGAAACTGACCAATCTATTGTTGCAGGATGGAGCTAACTGTCAACTGCATGTGGCTTGTGCTGAATATGGTGCAGACATGCTGGTTTTCAACTTAAGACGGTTGCGAAATCTTAACTGCAGAAGTTTCAAATGGAATTCATCTAATAACAAATTATTCCACTTATGTTTTCTTATACAGAGGAATGTACACTAGGAAAGAGTCATTTTGTAGATGATATTCATATTCTCAATTGTCTTTGAGAAATCTTAGTAGTGTCTTGAGAAATTTTTGCTTTATTCTCTTTTGTTGCATTGTGAGTTTTTCTTTTGATCATGTAATAGTTACAGCTTATTGTCAGTAGTTTGCCCCATGTTTATGGTAGAGTTCACAATTTTGCAACTCTCAAGAATTGTTACCTTTCATTTGGTTGTTATGTTAACTTGCGCTTTGTATTAGCAGACATGGTCTTGTTGCGTCTTATTATTGCTCTCCAAATATCAGCTTGATTGGTTAGGAGACTTTTTGGAGAAGACAAAAGAATAGAAGGAAATGAGCAAACTCGTGGCAATGTTACAAAGTTGATTCCTGCACTTCATTGTATTATAGTATTATTCCCAATAATTGATGGTTAATTCAGTTTGTCAGCTAGAATTCATTTCAAGATAACTGAAGGCTAATCTAGTCTTCCTATTTTGTGGATTTCTCCAATGCATAATCTACCAAATTTGTAGCATTGCTATTCTTGCATTTTTCTTCTTCATGTCTATCCAGTGCAGTCATCCTTGTTTGGAATGCCTAGAGAGCATGCCAGTGCAGAAGACTGAAAACTTGCCCTGTCTTGTTCAGTTGTTCCTTGTTTATATTTTGACAGCAATCTATGTGAATATTATCAGGGAAGAGGTCTATTATACAATGGAAAACCTCTTCTCTACATCCAAATGTGGTGCAAGGTCTCCTTTGATCTCTATGCTTTCTAATTTTTGATATCTTAAGAAGAGGGCTGACACTAGTATAAGCTATTACATTATTTAGTTTAATACCAATATAAGGAGTAATAATTATATATTAAGACATAAAGTTGATATTTAAATAGTGAAGAATTATAAATTTGTGTTGAGGATTGATGACTTAAAATACTTTATATCTCTAATAACTATATACTGTGGGTAATATAAAGTTACAAGTCCACGTTGTGACAAAATAACTTTGCACTCTTTATATAAAATAATTACGTACTAGATAAAGAGGCACCGCAGGCTATAAGCTCACCCTACAACATAATACGGGGTTATAAGTTTGCACTTAATATAAAATAATCACTAAAGAAAATAAATAGGCATTGCGGATTAATACAGGATTATAAGTTCACATTGCGGTGTAATGCGAAGTTATCAACTGATACTATAATGTATTGTGAGGTTATAAGCCCACATTGTAAAAAAAGTGTGCAGGGTTAATATATTTTATTTTTATTTTTACAGAATTTACTAGTTCGGAAAAAAAAAATCTCAACTATAGGCGAGATGACTAATATTAAAAGAAGAGATAGATGAGAGAGAAAATCAAAGTTGTAGCTAAGATTATCGATATTTAATAGAAGAGATAGTGGATAGAGAGAATCTCGACGATGTGTAATCAAATATTATCTAATCTAGAGGTAAAGTAGTAATTATAAATTATTATAGATTATTATTAAATTAAATTTTAAAAGTTGTATGTAATAAGATGAGAGAGAATGGTGAATTACTATACCAGATTTAGAATAAGATAAGATGTTATTTAGTTACTACACCGGAATAAGAAGGCTTATTTTAGAATAAATTTATTGATGAGCAAATAAATATAAATAATCTATCAATCAAAGTGATGAGAAATAAAATTATACTAGGGTTTTTTCTCAATGCTTTAAATAATAGAATTCTACTAATTGAGCAGTGATTCCATATTAAGAATAATTTTTATTTATTGAGAAATTAAATGGTATATAAGATATTTTACATATGTAGATAACCAATTAAAAAAATTAAAATTTAAGTATTTTCATATTGCTATCTTTAAAAGAAAGAGTATCAACTTCTATCAATTTATTGTTATTTTTATTTTTTTATTAAAAAATAAATAGTTAAGTCTTATAATTTAGAAAGTGATTAGTACTTTTAATTTATAAGATCCGCACTTCTGATAAGTTTTATTTAATATTATTTAGTTTTAATTAAAAGAGAGAAATTAATAATTATTATTGAATCATTTTACCAACGTAAAAATAATTTGTTTCTCTAAAGGCTTTAAATTCCAGGGTATTTATTTTCCGGTATTTTCCTTTTTATCGTCTTAGTAGAGAGTTATTGTTACATAACATCGGGCTACTCCGGTCTCTCCCAATTGACCAAAGCTTCCCCCACTACGCTAATGGCGGAAGAAACCCAAACCCACCCCTCGAAACCCTCTCAGCCAGATCCGACGGGTCCCGGCTATGCAATTGGGACATCTCAGGTGAGTTTCCACCTATTAACTCCCTCCGATTCTCTTGCCATATTATCGAATTCGCTCTATTCGCCCGCTGTGATTTGATCTCGTTTAATCGTTTTCTGGGTTTTTTTTGGGGAATTCGAAAGATCAAATCTTTTTTCGTTTTTTTGTTGTTAATTCTACTAGGTTTTGATAAGTTTCAAGAAAATTTGATGGTTTTCCTCATTAGTGCATTTCGGTGGTTTGATTTGGTTCTTGTAAGATGATATTTTAGGTGATTGGGACTTAAAGGTCAGGGGCTTTTGGGTTGTACTATTGAGTTTGATTCTTGGACTTGTTTTTGTGTGCTTTAGACGTTTATGATGAAACGAGGTGGCTTCCATATGTTCTAATATGCTTCCTGGAGTGCAAAGTGGGTATATTTGCAGGGCCGAATAGAAACGCATTTTGGAACCGAAAAAAAGAAGAAGTTTGAGCCTCACCTGATTTGTTTCTCATACTTTCCTTTAAATCTTTTCTTTTTTATTTTTATTTTTTTTATTTCCTTCATTTTGTTTTGAATGTTTATATCTTGGTATGTTTTTGTTTCTGTGCTTAAGTTGTTTTTTTATTTTCTTTCTAATTTCTCATCAGAAGTATTTGCTCTATGACATTAGAACTACAACTCTTCCTTTTTGTTGTTAGAAAAGTTAAATGAACTAGAAAGATGTTGCAAGTTTCAAGAAAATGGTGAAAGTGTCAAATGTTCTTAAGAAATCTCTCAGGGCCTCTATGGTTTGATCTCTGATATATAGTAGGTAATGCAGGTGATGAATATGTCAGGTTTCCAGCAGTCTCAGAATGCTGCTTGCTCCATGTTCCCCATTATCTACCCTCCAATCTTTCCGGGAATGGTTCTTCAAAACCCAGAAGAGCATGAGCAGGGTCCAGGAATTTATGCCATTCCATGTAATCCGTACATGGGACCGATGTCCGGCTATCCTCCAAATACTCTTATTCCTCTGACTTATAAGATTCCCACGTAAGTTTTCATTTTCAATTTTATGAATTTTGATTGTTTCACTTTGTTTCTGTTTCTTAGGTAGGTTGGATTTAGTCCGTGGAAAATCTTTGATACAGTGTTCCACGTATAGACAACATTTTGTGAGGAAAAGGCATGACCATCTTCGTGATTGAAGATTAATTTCTAAGATATTGGTATCATATCTCAAGGAAAGGTCAAAGTTGGATGGTGTTGAAAATATTTTAGCTTGTCATAAGATAAGTGCTGGTCTTGGCTGTTTATTTAGGGTCTTCAGTAGAGAAACACGATAAGATTTTTACTGAGGGTCCTGGAAAAATGGTGGTTTAAAGGAATGGCTTGTTATCCATGAGAGTGAATTGCTGCTCTCGTCTACACCATGAAATTTTGAGTAAGAGTGGCAAGAGGAAAACATTCTTTTTGTTGTTTTAACTTTCTAAGTACTAGAAGTTTCTTTGGTTCCTTGATATCGTTCTTTTTAACTAGTATCTTTGGGAAGGTGACAGCTACCAATATGTTGAACAAAAGGATTCTTGATTAAACTTGATTGTTCTTACTGCTTTGTTTTTGTTTGAATAGAATTCTAGATATATATACATGTGTTCAAGAAGTTCTAGATTTAAGTACAAGCAATATGCTAAAAGGCAGTTGCGATATCCAGGCCCTCAGGGGCCTCCGGGCACATTTGTTTCTTCCTATATCATAAAAGAGGTTCTCTTTCTATGTCTAGAAGCTTATGAAAGAATATACAAGCAAAATAGATCTGTCACATGCAGGAGCTACATTGGAGGTGATATTGGATCTTGCAGTTTCCAATAGGAATGAAAAGGAAATATGAATGTCACCAACTTTTATATGACAGGTGGATGTAAATGTTTTATGTACTAGTGACTAAGACGTTATCGGTTGATTATGCAAAGTGTGTTCTATCTAAAGATTCAAATAGAACTTTGACAATTCTTTTAGCCTTTTTTTGGAATATAATCTTTTTAGGCTTCATGAAAACTTGGCCTATCAGTCCATATTGTCTTCTTAGGTGCATTGATCTCTTTTTGTGTCATCTTCTTGACCATTGCCATGAACCTTTTCTGTAAAATATAGACCTTTTGGAATATGGGTAGCTATCAGCAATAAAACTGATATTGCAATGCTTGCAAAATCGATAGTCAATGTTGAGGTTAGGGAACTTTGATGCGATTTTCCATAGAATGATTAAGTTCTTAGTTATTTATACCAAAAATGTGGTCAGCCCTTATAAAATTGACATTTGTGAAGAAAATCTTTATGATTTATGTGTATGTCTTGTAGATTCTAGATGCCTGGGGAGTCATTTTGGTTTAATCTGTTTATTCTTCATTTTCTTGAAATTTATTTTGTCTGATTGATTGAATAAATGATTGGTAACAAATTGAAATGTTCCAGATATTTCTACATAAAATTATTTCCCCTAGGAATACAACACCTAGTGAATATTGTCCTGCACATTTGAAATTTCCCAGTTTTATTTAATAGAAGCATGCCGATAGATGTGATACAAGGTGATCATTTTCTGCATCTCTTTCTTAGTTCCTACCTTTTTTTTCTTTTAAAATTCAGTAGGGAAAGTTCTGGAGGAGTGGCTGGTGAAGGGCAGGGGCAGGGGCAGGTGCAGGAGGCAAGGCAGCAACATGGTCCTCCAAGACAAGTAATTGTGAGGAGATTCCAGTTTGCATTTCAGCTGGACCTGGGACTGATCATAAAGTTGGCAGCTATAGTTTTTCTGCTCAGCCAGGAAGGATCAAACCAAAAACTAATCCTTCTCGTGATGTTTGCCATGCTGGTTTATTTGTGAGCAAAACCTTTTTTATTGATTCATTTCAGTTAGATTAGATTTGGTTTGCTAAAACTATGGACACACACATGGATGCACAATGCTAGTACTACTAATTTGAGTAAATCCGTAGCTTATTTGTTTCTCTGAAACAGCCAGTTTTCTACTGTATTAACATTGCTTATTCTTGCGTCTGCCACTTTCTGTTTTTCACGCCCTTTTGTCCTACCTCATTTCACAGATATCAGACTGGTGCCCTTGCTCCACTTTTAAGATTGATTCGGCGAGCAGGAGCCCCTCCTCCACAGCAACCTCCTGTTCGGATAGAGAACCACCCTCCGGTTGCCCCTAATAATGGGAATGATCCACGACCAGGTATCACTATCTTTAGAATGTTTCCATGTAGCAACTAGTATATATTGGGCATTGTCTACTACTATATTACAATAATAGCGATACTTTTCGTGGGATCAATCATATGGATGAGCCATTTTTAAACTGTGCTGCTGCCATCTGTTATAGGCTCACACATGCCATCATATGCTAGATATAACTTATCTATGTTAATATTTATCTTATTGTACTCAAATTTTCTCATTACCACACAGGCCTTGCACCATGTTTCACAAATTAAACACCATGATAAATTATATTATCAGTTCTTACTGACAATGACACCGAATCATTTGCAGAGGAAAATCCTGTAGCCGAGAACCAAGATCAAAACCAGGCTAGAGAAAATCAGGAACAACCAGAAGCCCCTGACGAGAACCATGCAGGACCAGTGGGAGGGAATGGAATTAATTGGTGGGGCATTGTAAAAGAGATCCAGGTGTTTATTGTTGGGTTCGTGACATCTCTTCTTCCGGGATTCCAACACCAAGATTAGGTTTCCTCTTCATAAGCTATGGTTGGCAATCCCAAGCATTGTAACCGTTTACCATAACATACAAATGATAAACCGATAAAGGAATTGAGTCTAATAACAGTGTTGATTTTTTCCCGACAAATGTGGAGTTATATTGATTTCTTTTGGCTACTCGTTCTCTTTAATTCGGCTCACACTACCATTAGCTAAAAATCTTTTGTTTTGATGCATCCTTGTGTATTAAGTCTTTGTAAGTGTTACTCTGCATTCCTTCTCTGTGGAGACTGTTTAGCCAGTATAAACTGCAATGGTGTAAACCTAGTAATTATTTTTTTCTCTGAGAAACAGGGATAAGATTTGAACCTAGTAATGTTGGGGAAGCATATAAAGAAAGTAGGGGGTTTGAAGGTCAAAAGGATTCTAGGAATATAGCTATTTACATACTATTTTATCATTTATTGTGTTAAATATCTTGAATATCAAGGTTTAGGTTTAAAAATAATGAATCCACCTATATATATATAACATTTATTCAGATAATAATATCCAAATTAACAATTTAACCAATGCTTTGAGAACCCGTCTACGAGAAATACTAAATTTCCCTGTAAACAAATGTCTAAACTATTGCACAAATTTGGAGATTTGTCTTTCAGATTTTGAACTAAGGTTATTTTAAAACAAAAGGCAGAGCTTTCCACTATGCTCTTGCCCTAAGAAATGCTCCTCAGAAGGGGAAAAAAAAGAAGATTCTTTTGGTGTCAAAAGAGATCCCATCATGGCTACACTCAGTATCCTACCATCCTCACTGTCCTCACTGCATCTTATCAGCTCAGCATTTGCGTGGAGACATGAAAGAAATAGCATTCATCCAAAGAATATCTAATTGGAAGTAATTATCATATCATAAGCAGACATTCTTGACAAAAGACACTTTGATTTGTTGGAATAGTGATATATTGCTGCATGCCTCTGCTTCTCTGGATGATTGGAACAAGCTACAGGCAGGCAGGCAGGAATCAGGACCAAGTAAATATGTCATATACAACGAGATTTGGTTATCATAGCAGAGTTCTCATCCTGCATGAAAATTGAAAAAGAAAAATTAAGTTAATATTTGATAGGATGATTCTTTAGCTACTTTCTATGCATTTTATCATGATTGAATTTTGACAGTAAAAAGGACCGACTGCATTAAAATGATATGATGGTAAAATATTTCACTTGTAAGGTTCCAATTCCACAAGACGGTACATTTGAAGGGTGGAGAAATAATACCCCAAGCAGTGTCAAGTTCTCTGCCACAAAACGTGATACCTGTGAAGCTAGCAAATGAGGAAGGACGATGGGCTAGCCGTGAAACTTGAACTTGGATGTGTCTGAAACTTATAACAAGAAGACTGTCATAAGCTGTATCAGTGATGGTACTTTTGCCCTTTAATTATAGTCCATGCCCTGTAAAAATATGTAAAGAACTTTGATGATCCACTTATGGTAGGACTAAAGAGTGACACACAAGATGAAGTTCCTGCTAAGAAACTCTATCACAGAATGGTCATAGATAAAACGCTTTATCTCATCATATTAGCTACTGGTACAATTGAAGATATTGAAAGAAATTGTAGCATATTCATGCTTCAGCTGCCATCCCAAGAGCTGGCTTTTTAGTAGCTACATACAAGATTAAGCTGACAGAAATTAATTTCATTAGTTACATACATTTAGTATGGTTCCTACATGGAGTTGCAGGTCCTATTCCATACAACATTCTGCACAACAAGATGCAACAATTTTCTATACTTTTTTTTTTCACGACAAATATGATGTTCACATAGGTATAAACCAAACTTGCAAATCTAGATAAATATGCATCATACCTATAAAGTTGCTCCAGTAGGACTACTAAAGCAACCTGGTGGTTCAAAACCATAGATGACAGTCTAATTGTCACATCAGCACGCTCACGCACTTGCGATCCATGACCATATGGACCACCGATACAAAATGTAATCCTTGATGATCCCTAAAAATTTCAGTGTCACATGAGAGACTGATAGCAGACAAGATCACTTCAGGTCTAACAATGTATAAGCAATTAGGAAATACAAATGTAAGGAAAAAAAGGACAATACTGAATATGTCATATATCATGTGAATAAAATTTGATTTTTAAGTTTTTAACGGTTTCATTGTAAGCATCTAGAGATATTTAATGCATAGTAGCATTAAATCAAAGATGAGTACATACAGTGCTCCCAGCATCTCCTACCAAATCAGCCATTTGCTCAGATACAATATCTTTTCCGTTCTCATCCAACATAACAACCTAAGAAAACATATTCAGAATAAAAGAGATGAGTGAATTTGAGCAAACTGGAAGAGCTACCTGCAATTAATCTACATGCAGAGAGATGAAGATATGATGTGTAATGTTAAATCGCAATGAAGAGGCTGTGAGATAATACCAAGTCTTCAGGCTTGATCTGTTGCATCATAACCGTGTCCTCTGCTTCAATCTGGGCCTTCACATCACTGCTTCAAACACCAAAACATCAAAAATAGTGACATGGTCATTTTTTTGTTAAGTAAGTTGGCTTCTATTCAGCTTATCATTGACAAGTTAAACCAACCAAGTGTTTCACTGTTTGGCCTGGAGACATTTTCTGAAAATACTGTTTTGGGTGTCAAATATATGTAGATGATTTGCACCAAAAAGGCAAGAACACACTTTATTTTTAATTTTTGCATGATAGGCCTATTCTACTATTTTCTTCCTACATTGCCCTTGACCCATATGAAAAAGAGAGTCGTACAGGTTATTTATTAGCTGCAACAAATGTATCTTACACTCGATTGGACATATTGGTTTTCTATAATAATATAAACTTTTCTTTTCTCTAAAATGAACAATTGATTACATATGTAAGTACTCTATATTAATTAAAAATTCTCTTTTTCTTCGTCCAAAGTCCAAACAAAGAGGAAAATATAATGTTTACGTAATACATTCAAAGTGATTACTTTTATAGTTTGCAGTTATTACTTTTGTAGTTCGTGGTTATTACTTTTTGGAGTTCATAGTTATTACTTTTTACAGTTTTGGTATAAGATTCACAAAGAAAGCGACGAACAAGAATAAAGTCCTACCTTGTAATTTTTGGATTAGATCTGATAAGAATGTCCTCAATGCTGCAATAGTACTTGATCTTCTCCTTGTACTCTTCAACTAGGAGTTGAATCCCTTGCGACCTCTTCTTCCCAACTGTTAGAATGCGCATAGGTATCGATCTCTACAACATGATCGAGTGCTTTTAGATTAATTTAAATATTTTTCCAAACAAACCTAATTTACATAGGTCAGTTGATATATTACTAACCAAGATTGAATTTTTACTAAAGATAAAGCTCCCATTGACTAAAATTTAGCTAATTTCTAGTTGGGTGATAAAATTAGAGTCAGATTTGAAGAACCCAGAATGGATAGTGTGTGAAAAATCAAATAAATTCGTTAGAAATAAGAGAAAAGTTTAGCTTACGATGGATTGGCCCGAGTATTTGGATCTTCTATCTGCAAAAAGGAAATGAAAAAGGCGATGGGTTTAGAGATTTCGACTGGAGCGAGAAATAAGCGAAGTGGAGGAGGCGAGTGAATCTTCACCCAGAGACGGAGGAGCTGCGGCTTTCTTGTTGAGAGAGAGATGGGCGTCGCAGTGGCACCATGAGAGCGCCATGGAGAGAGAGAGAGAGAGAGAGAGAGAGAGAGAGAGAGAGAGAGAGATTTTTCATTTAACGCATGTTTACGCCATTTTACACTTTACACCCTGCCTTTTCACTATATTTAATTCGACCTTTACTTATTTTTCCATTAACACATGCAAAAACACTGGATAGGTTTAGCTGCAAAACTCGGTTAATCTACTCTCATTTCTTAATCTTAACTACGGTATCCTAAATTCTAATTTGATTATAAACAGAGTTAGTAGTGTTATTATTGCTTTTAAAATAGAATAAGAAGAGGATTTAGAAGATATTTTATATTAAGTGAGCAAATTAGTTTTAGCCTGCGAGGAAAGAGACTTTAATGTCAAATTAGTAGTTTACTTTGCTGTTATACTGGTTTAACTAGGAGGAAATAAGATGACACTAACATGATTTTAGTATAAAATAATATTAGCTTACAAAATTATATTAGCAGAGAACTATAACCTTATTTAAACCCAAGCGGGTGTTATATTAAAATTTCAGATAATAAATAATAAAAGATAGACTAATAAAATAGTGCTTAGTGATTTTTTATTAGAGGAATTTTAGGTAATTATAGGTAGTATCTTAAGTGATGAGTTTTGCAAGAAAATAGTATGATTAGAGTTATCCAATTAATTCTTTGGATTAAAGTGAAAAACAGGATGTAAACATAATAAACATATAATATAGGGTGGTAAATGAAACACCGTTCCAATTCATAGTTGATCCTCACACTCCCAACTTGCGATAAAGCCGGCGACGCACCACCTCATCCTGCCGTCTTTGGGATACGGTCAGACTCGGCCAGTGGGAGCATTGCGTCGCCGAGTTCATTGTGGAGCATGTTTGCTTTAATTTTCGCGCGGATTCCATTCAGAGGAAGAAACTAATCATGCACAAAAGACGTCGTGGATCAAAGCTTCAGCAAACTACCTCTGCTTGTGTCTTTAAACAGTATATCCAAATCCATATAAAAGAGGAGGTATTCCATTATGCAGCATGAATTCTAGAACTTTCACACCATCGATGCACTCACCAGATGAAGCATTCCTTCAGACAAGAATAAGTTACAGATACGTGGAAAGCATACAACATGGCACACGCTCTTCGACCTCAAAACGACGAGCAGTATAAGCAGTATAAGCTATCATCCTCGTCTTAGGAACACGAAAAGAGAACCTCTTGAACCTTTGCCTAATCTGATTCTCTCATCAACGTATGTGATCTCCAGCTTAACCTCACTCTCGCCGCCATACTGGAACCCCAGTGATCCAATCTTCAATTCAGGAGGTTCAAATATGACCTGAATCCATTTGTCGTCGAGTACTTTCAGTTTACCTGCATAAGCCATCAACAACTCCAGTTCAGCTAATAGCACAAATATTCGCACCGTTAGCAGCTATTCAATTGTGAAATCCAAATCAAGCTTGATGATGTACTAGCTTGATTAGCCCCTGATATGGAAACTAAAAAAGTTTGATGATAATGTACTAACAATCTGAAACCTTTAAATAGTTTTCTATATACACATCATGCATCTTTATGTACCAGTGAATAAGATTTGTAACCACTCAGAGGTGACAGAGAAGAACAAACAAGTAGTGGAATAGCAGAAAAGTCTCTCTGCCTATGAATTTACAAAAGGTTACCTTTCAAGGATACTTCGCCGTTGAGGAATCCAAAGACAGAGAAGGCGACTTTGTTTCTTACAGAGTCTGGGGCTTCGACAACCTGAATCATTTCATTTGCTTTAAAGATAAGGCGGCCAAGGGCACTGCGATAGCCTCCTCCAGGTGATGTGGGCACCGAACAATATATGACATCCCAGTCTGTAGATATACGATGCAAAAATGACGGAAAAAGTGAAAGAAAGCTAAATAAAATGGCTCTCAAGTTCTGACAAAAATTTAAAAAACAAGAACAAGTTTCAGCAAAGCTACAATATAGTATGTGAAACAGCTTTGAGGCAAGTAAGTTCTATCTTCACTAATTTTATCGCAAAAGGAGCGCCATTGCTACTCCATTGTTACGCAACCAAAAGTGAACATGATGTGATTCTTTAACTATAAGATGATTCTTACTCAATAAAAAACAATAGTACTTCTACAAGAGCAATAAGAGATGAACACTTAGGAGCATCATTTGAAAGCATTAACCTGGAATTTACCTCCAAATATAAGAGGGCACTTAACCGGTTCATTCACACAGTAGTTTGCCAATTGAAGTGCTACATCAGCTACCTCTTTGTGTCCATCCTTGGAAAGCAAAACACCTCCATCAGTTCCCTTCACCTATGGGTGGATCAACAGCAATGAGCTTAAAAAAAGGAGAAAAAAACAAAATCTATCAACTAACTAACGAAATAAGCATTTCCGAGGTTTAGGGGGCCTATATGGAAATGATCAACAGATTGTCTAGGTTGAATTATCCCTATTTATAATTCAACATTATATATATATCTTTTCAATAAAGAACCAAAAATTACACCGGATGGAGCGTTCTTTTCTATAATTTAAAAAAAAAAGTGAAAAGAGAGGGTGTAAATTGGTATAAACACATAACGCAGGTGCAAAAATGAAAGAAAAAAATCCAGTAAAGAGGAAAAGGCGACACCTTTGAGAGAATCGAAGACACGAGGTCGTCGGGAGCCCTGAGCGCCGGCTCCGCCGCGAGCGAGGCACGGACGGCCGAGAGCCTGCAGCGGTGGGATCGGAGTGAAATGGACGGCGGATGCGAGGCCTTGCGGAGGGAGGTGAGGGCTTGGGGCTTGGGGTTGGGAGAGAAGAGGGAGAGGGAGGAAGAAGATGCCATTTTTTGGGTGGCTTTTTAGATTTTCTTTATTTTTGTCACTTTATTTTTTCCTGGTTAAATTTACGTTTAATTCTGGGCCGGCAAAAATTGGATTTTAGATTTCCTACCAATAGGATTCTGCTTACTAGATTTTCGTGGGGCCCACTCTGATGCCAAAAACAATATGGCACTCCATGGATGAGCTGAAAGATATTTGAGTGAGAATATTAAAGCAAGCATATAAATAGTATATAAATTTTATATTGCAAAGGTTAATAGGTGACAATAGTTCATTGTCTTTGCTGACTAATGTGATTACTCCATGCTTCTTATGTTTGATCTTCCTCAAAGTTCGTGCAAAACTTCTTTTCTTTTACAACGTATAGTTTTACACAAATAGGAACACAAAATAATTACTGAAGATTTCCTTCCAAGGAAAACAAAAACAGAAACAAAAAAGACTGGAAGATTGTAGGTTGGATATCGACGGCGGGGACTCGAAGAAGTAGTATGGATAACTCAACTAGCAGTGTAATTGGAGAATAAGTACATCAAATTATCAAGAGCTTCAGGATAAAATTTCCTGGCAAATAAATAGCATGGTCTCTTCATCCCATTCCATAGACAAGGTGCCTGCATCACCACTCTCTGCGGCAAATGCACAAAGAAAGACAGAATCATTTTCAAATATCGACAAAAATGCCTCATTTTTTTTTTTACTAATTAAAACTTGTTCTGGTCTGAAAGTCCTTATTAATTGTTCCATAAGCACTTCTCCAAGATCATATGTATCAAGACCCTAGGATGAGTTTTTCTTTTATATGATGTATATCAAAGTCAAAATAATTGAGAAATTTCATCCTAAAACACATGAAGAATGAAAGGCGTTGATCGAAGAGTTCTGCAAAATAGCAGGCAACACTTAAAAAAATGTATACCTTTATTTATCCATTGTAGTTTCACTGATAGTCAATTTCAACTAGAATAGAAGCGGTTGTTCCAGGCAAAGAGTAAATATAACTGCCACTAATATAAGAGGGCAAGAATGGCATATAAGAGGGAAAGTGAAGCTTACTTTTTTATTGCTTGTAACATGGAAACTCTCATCGATAGACTGCAATAACATCCACATCAAAAATCAGTAGTACAACTTCACGTGATGGAGAATGCTAAAACTCAGAAATTTATAGTGGAAGATAGGAAAAGTAAAACATACCGTTATATTCTTCAAGAGTTCATATGTGACATCCTTAGCGCGATAAGCTTTCGGATGCCACTTTCCTTCAGACCAATCAACATGTGTCACTGACCAATTGGCAATTCCAGTTGGATCAACCATCTGAAGGATGCACATGTAAGCTAATGAAATTGCGAGGCATGTGAAACAAACAAAGCAGAGTAATGTCCAAGCTACAAAAGATCTTAAGTGCTGACATGGAAAAGTGTTGGCAAATAGTGCTCATCGGCATAGCAGTTACGTCTTTCCATTCCTGCCTGTGTAACAAAATGTCAAGCAGCATCACTCATTTGTCATACAGTTAACCATTTTCATTCAAAATATTCAGGTTCTGCATGCAAAGATGGAGAGTAACTAAGCCTTACATGTGAAACATCTACCAGAGTGTGGTGAACTGGCAAACAAGGGACCCTCACTCTCACAGATAATGAAGGTAATCAAGGTATATATCTATTGGGTACATTCAAAACATGAAAATTGTAGAGGCTAACTTGATATAAGTGATGTTAACTGACTGGCCTTGCATGCTAACTGCACATGAAAAGGAACAGTGACACTAATGGAAGATTAAATACAGTCGAAGTAACTTGTAGGCAACAAGCTGTATATTACTTTACCATACTAATGTTTAGCTAGACTTAAAAAATTCTGCAGTTACAGCAGACAAGCAATAATATAGCAGGAGGAAGTTTTGAGCTGTACCTTTTGTTTCTATGTTCCATCGACCTTTTTTAGTTTTCTTTTTGAGTGAGCTTGTTTGAGAGCTAAAACTTATTCTCAGGAAAACTATGAAGATGGATACCAAAAGAAGTAAAGTTGTTTTCTCCCTCCAGTTCATTATGGAAATTTCCACTTTATGGAGATCCATTTCAGGAGTTGAACACATAGTATAGACTATATGGTTCAAGGATGTAGAATTATATCCCATTTTATCTCTTCTAATGCAGCTTTTGACCACTAAGACCTAGTTGTTTACTTCTTTTGGAAGATAAAATTTGACTTCTCTAGGTTTAAGAAAATGTAAAATTTGTTTGTAGAAAAGATATTGATATATTTACCTTGCAATAAAGCTTGAACTTGGTGTAATAAAGACTGTCTGCCAGAATCAGCAAAGCATGTTGCCTCTTGACTGAGAACCACTGCAAAATTACATAACTTGAATAGTGTGCATATGAAACTATTGTGCCAGGTATAGAAAAGGAACACAGAAAGAGCCTGACAAAGAAGACTCCGGAGAAGCTTCTAATTAGCAAAATGGCATGTTTTTCTCTCACTAAGGAAAAGCCTTGTCATTTTAATATGGCCTAAGCAATATGCAACTTTGAGGAAGTTCCTAAATTAGCAATATGCAACTTTTTTCTCATTAAGAAACAACAAAAGCCTTATATCGTTTTAAGATGGCCTAAACATGGAGAAACATATATACAAGAAGAAAGTTGTACAAATAGTGCAAAGGATAAAGCATATTCTTCTCTCATGAATGTCATAGATTATTAAAGAATGTACCATGTAACCACAGTATGGATATCCTACTAGGTGATCCTTTACAGCTTTAACATGATGCAGGACAGTCTTTCTTAGCTAGATAATTGTAACCATTCCATAAACTTCTAGGGAAAAAGCTGACTATTTACCTGCGCACCCTTTCTGAAATCCACCTCTGCAATCTCAGGCAGCATTTGACGAGAGTACCTTCCATTTCCATGTGGTCCAGGATCCTGAAAACTGACAAAAAAAGACCACAAGATCAACAAGAAGAAAATGATTAGTATCTAATCAATGAGTTGAAGACTGTAAAATAGGCAAAGAGAATACATTTTGATATTATTAAAGGCCACACAGATGATTGGTGGAATTTAATGTATTTATGAGAACTTGCAAGTGCAGTAAACAAACTCCAAAATTTGTTGAATGACATCAAAAACATATTCCATGACTTAAGTAATAGAGATCCTCAAAACAAAGAGCCTTGAATAATAGAGAAAAAAGAAGCAAATCTAACTTCTACTGATCTTACCAGTCAATAAAGCTGATATTCGTACCCATCAGGTAATCATACACATAGTTGAAATTATGCAGCGGAATACAACTGTCATACAAACAGATAAAGTTAGTACAATGTGTAAATCAAGAAAAAAAAAACTGCAACAATATCAGATTCACTATGCACCTGTCAGAGAGCAACACAAAATGCTGATTGTCACTGTCTTGGAGTGCATTTGCCAACAGCCTCTTCTCTGCATCAACCATAGAAATTTTTCCCCAGGTCACCTGCATAATAACAGTTCTATTCCAATAATAACTTCTCACAAGTATTGACCATGCTTAAAATATAATAAACATGATCAACTGCTAGAATTTGATGATCTTATGCAAAAATTCTCTCATGCAAATGCTTGTGAGTGTGCCATCTATTACAAATAAAACATTCTGTTACTTTATAGAATTTCAAAACTAGATAGAATCTTGAGAACATGCAATGAATCAATAACTACTATGTCATTTTCTCACCAAACTTGCAAATGGCAATATGCAGATCTACCAACTCAGATAGCATGATTAACCACAGGGATTTAGAAAGTATTGAAGAAGAATTACAAAACTAAAATCTGCAATAAACCCTGCAACAAAGGATCATCTTATTGGATTAATAGTTTAAAGAGAGGAACCGATCATACTGTAATTTTACTTCACTATTGCAATAATCGCCAACCAGACCAAGAACTGTCATGTTGAATGAATAAAATATACTTCTGCAGCATGAAGACTTAACTAAAGCATTGACAATAAAGTATCCATGAACAAGCAACAGAATATCCGCGCTCATATTCTTCATATGTTATCTTTAAAAATAGAGTAACTTATCTACAAGCATAGTACCTTCTCACTGCGAATGTCATGGCCAACAAATAAAGGACTAACATGGACAGGCTTTTCCCTTGATGCATGTACATATATGGAGAAAAAGTCTTCGTGGCCCTGCAAAATAAATAACAAAGCATGCCAATAGGTAAAAAGATTAGATGAGCATGTTCATGCTTTCTTTCAGAGAATTTTCATGAACTACTGAGCTCAGGAGTGCAGCACAAGGAGCAATTATCTTTTATAGTGCAAAGAGAAAGAGTCTTCCATGCAAGCTCTACTCTTATATGTGAACTATCTATTATTTTAGGCACACGAGCAACTATACCAAAACTCAGTCTTTTGATATCCCTCAACTTATCATGGCATGAATAGGTTATCAATAGTAGCACTATGATATGTCCCTCAATGCCAACTAAAAATATCATAAAGTCACTAAATTTTTTTCTGATTTCATCTAAGGGGTATAACAGCTGTAACAGTGTATTCTATACTTCTATGTATGACCCACTAGTTTCATTTCATATCTGAGTGAAAGATAGCATTTCCACTTGCTAAAGTCTAGGCAACTAATAAGTGCCTTATAAGTACATATTATCTAAAGAGAGCTCAAGCACAGAAAAGAAAATTAAAGGGCAGATTTAACCCCTTACCAAAAAAAATTTCTCCCACAATCTCTCAAAGGGTAATGAACCCAGAGTCAAGAACAGGAAAGCAATTTTTGCATTCTTTGATGGAACTGATGGCATTGTGAGAATTTCTCTAATGACAACATGAGAGGCAATCTCGTCATCAGTGAGTTCTCGTAAAGGTACCACAGGAAGCCAGTACTTAAAAGGACTGCAAACACTTGAAGCAAAAAAGTAGCAATCTGGATTACGCCGAGAAGGATAGACATAAGCACCCAGTAGTGTGACACAGACCAAAGATATTGCGATAATTATCCACGTAGGTCTTCTTGAAGTGGGCCTTTGGCGTGGTGGCGACATGATTGTCATATCATTATTTGCCTAGCTGTGACGCCTTAAGATTCATCTCCTTATCCTCATCACAAAAGACTCAGCTACATTGTTCCCTTAATCAGCTTGGCCAAAGACTTCTAACATTAAAACATGGATAGAACTCACTGAGAAAAGGCTGCAGGTGTTATACACTGTATTAATCAATCTGTAACAACAGAATAAAAAAAATCCATTGATCAGATATCAAGTACTGAAAACTGTCTTTTCTTTATCTAGGAGGAAAGTAACAAAGAGGTTAGGTAATAATGTAGCAAGTTACAAGGTTATGAAAGTATCAGAGTAACTTACAGCCAACCCTTTTAAATAAATGGACACTTAAATATTTTAATGAATAAATGAATAAACAAACAGGTATGAACAAATAAATACTACCATCCGAGCCAAAATATGCATGTCCAAGAAAATTCACCACCTACAAGCAAAATGGCTCCTTTCCAATGTAGGTGATCAACTTTAAAACGCTTAATCAAATAAGAATAGACAGACAAGAAAGAACTATCAGCAGATGATTAAATTAATCCCTGCGCGAGTCATCAATTCTTCTGAATAAACTCTGTACTAATAAAAGGTCCATTCTAACCCGAAACCACCACTCAAAATTACGAACCCGTAAGCCGCTGTTTCTTTAATAAACTCTATCGCTCAAAATTCCAGCAAAAGTTCAGTTAATGTCAGATAACAAAGATAAACAAAAATTGACAAAAATGTCGCACCTTAAAAAAAAAACCATCTTTTTACCATGGATCACATCCAACAAAAAGTTAACCACAACAAAAGATTGCCAAAAACTAAGTATGCATAATTTCCATAAAATAACCATTCGATCGCATCAAAGTGCGGTGGAGAAAGAAAAGCATCACCTTTAAGAGCTGAGCGATCCAAGATGATTGGAGCTGTGCAAGATCACCTAGGGCAGGAGTCGAGGGGAGAGATATCTAAGCAAACGAACACATAAAACCTCTCTCTCACTTACTCTCTCTCTCTCTCTCTCTGGTGAAGAAGGAAGAGTATTCGAGAAGAGAGAGGAATAGTATGATTGCTTTACTAATGTATTTGTTAATAAGTTTCTTTGCGCGCTATCTCTAGTCTCTACTTCGCTTTGCTTTTGCTTCGCTTCGCTTTGACTCTTCTTTATCTTTATTCCACGCTTCTCACTCTCTTCCAATGAGAGACAGAGAGAGAGAGAGAGAGAGAGTGCGTGTTTTGAATGTTTAGGTGGCTTGTTGGTATTTGGTGAGGCTTTGAGGGGATTACTGGTAATTATGGAACCCGTTTATCCACCGGGTCGGATCCTCGTTAGTGGACCCGAATGGCCTGACCATATCCGACCCGTTAGCTCTCCTTTCGTGAAGCTGTTGGGTTCTCTTTTTGTCCACCTTGTTATCTGGCAGCTAAAGATAAGTCGATAGTTTCAAATCCGGAAAATATTACCTGCAGACGATCCTATCAGGAGTTTTTTTTTTAATTATTATTTTATTATTTAAAGTCTGGCCAATTTTATTTTTATTTTTATTTTTATTTTTATTTTTATCACTTCTGTAATTAATTTGAAATTTAGTTAAACCACTTCTAAGAGTTTTCACATATAATTTTATATACAACTCATTGAAAGGAATTCGACGGTAATTCACGTATTTTAGTATTTTTTTTTTAAGTTTTAAAAATAAGATAAGAGGTGTATAAAAAAAGTTTGAGAGGGTAGTTTGGTGAAAAACTCGGGCACGTAGGGGTATCGCAGTCATTTCGTCTCCCGGGAAGCGGAAATTTCTTAAAGCCCGGCAATTGAGGGTTTTAGAAGCGACATCTCGGGCTTCGAGCTCCGGAGCGAAGACCTCTTCTCCCTTCTTCTTTTCTCTTCTCTTCTCTTCTCTCGAAGAAAAAAAAGAGAGGAAAAGAGTTCCAAGAGACAACTGTTCGTCGATCCAATTGCTGTTTCTGAGAGGTCGTGTTCCATCTCGATGCTCTAAAGCAGGTGAGGGTTCCTCTATTTCACTTCCCACTTGGTTTCATTCCCTTCCCCGATCTTATGTTAGGGTTTGGGAATCGGTCCCGGTTCTTCGACGCTTTCGGGGCTGTTAAAGTTTGTTGAGTTGTTCTTTCTGTTGAATTTCGAGTTGGAATGCTTTTGTGGGTGGAGTGATCGTTCTTTCTGCGGTGCTGTCTTGGTTTCCGGAGTTTGGTGGATGAATTTGGATAAGGAAGAGTTTTAATTGACTGCGAGTTGGGAATTTTGAATTTATGGTTTGAAAGTTGTAAACTTTTTCTCTGTTTGATCGTATTGTTTGGTAGTTTTATTGATCCTCGTTGTCTTTCCTTTATCCTGTTGTGTTTCTTTGGTCTAGTTGCTAATTGTATTACTAAAAAGTGAGAATTTCAGACCTGAGAGTTACTTGTGGCGTTCGTGCCCTATTTCAAGTGGGGTATTGTTGCTCCTCTGTGAAACTGGAGAATTACACTTTTGTGGGTTTATTTCATTTATCTGTTCTCAATAGAAACTTATGCTGTGATGGCCCTTTCTGGACTGAAATTATAATCTTTAGTGATGAAATTCAATAAAGTTGCATTATCAAGTTCTTTTTCAGCAAATCTTTAAAACTCACATTTTATATGATAACAGTTCAATGAAGTAAAAACCACCTGAAACAGATGGCAACAGAGAGTCCATTAAGGTTAACAGAAAGAAGCGGCTCTGGCAACTGGCCAGTGGATAAAGGCATTGCAGCATTTGCTTCATCCACTGGCAATTTAGTGGCTGAAGATTTGGGGTTGCTTTTAAAAGGGCAAAGGTATCATGGAAGCAGAAACATAACTGGTCCTAGTCGCAGTGGAAGTGCACCTCCTAGCATGGAAGGTTCTCGTGCAGCATTTAATATCTTCAGAGGTCAAGGAACCTCTGGCTTGGATGCTAACTTAGAAAATGTAGGCAATGCATTTGAAAGCTGCGAGTCTGAAGAGCAACTTCGTGCCCACCCAGCTTATTTAGCATATTACTGTGCAAATGTGAATCTAAATCCTAGACTTCCTCCACCCCTGATCTCACGGGAGAATCGACATCTCATCGGCCATATTGGTGGTTCTGGTGAGAATTGGAGAGTGCCCTCCTTTGATGACAGCAGCAGGTTATCCTTGTTCCTCGCACGACCTGCCCTTGCAACTCACAAGGAAGAATCTGAAGATGATAAGTCACCTAGAATGGAAACAGTTGATTGGACTGAAAAGAATGCTGAGTCTGTATCTGGAGAATCTACATCCTCTTTGCCAGCTTCTCATAGAAGTCTTATGAATCTGATGCAGGTAATTGACTTTCTCCACTTTGCTATTGTTTCTTTATGTTACTTCTGTAATTTTGCTTGTCCATGCCTCCTTTATGATACTTTCTGAAATATCTGTCTTCTTTCTATTTGATTTCACAAGTTGCATATTCACTATAACTAGGACATTGGAAAAGCTTCTGCAATATATTGTATTGGGCAAATAGTTGCATATTCTTCTTTGTTTTGATTTCTACCAAAACCTTATCTTTTTGTCAGCTTGCTAGCGCTGGTCATTAGGAATGGTTAATCCAGACATAGAATACTATATATATATACACACACACACACACATTACATATATTTGTTGGCTTTGTAATGACATATGGTTCTTAGTGGAGAATATTTTGCAATAAGGGTGCAACTATTTCTTATCAGAAAGAAAAGCCAGTCATCTTAGTTTCTGAGTTATGTTGTCTTCAGGAAGATTTGCCCAGGACTCCATCTCTATACAATAATCAGTCTCATCTTGGAGGCGACAGTGCAATAGGTCAATCAGCTGGTTCAGATGCTTGTGTTAGCATTCTACATGATTCTCCAACTAACATGACTAGTCCAAGGACAAAAACATCTTCAACTGGTGTTCAAGATCAAACTCCTATATCAGGTGTACAGTTAATGTTGGATGATAATCTTCCTACTATGCCATTCCCATGTTCAACATCCTCTGACAGAACTGTCAGTCTGCACAGAGGCCTAAGAGCAGAATCAAGTATTAATGGTAACAACATGAACAATGAGGTTTTTCTAGATACTGAGGTTAGCTTATCTCCGTGTATTGAAAATGAAATGAAGAGTTTACGGCTAGCTGATACTGACAAGAGAAGTCAACATTTACGACAGCAGGCTCAAGAGGTTGTCTTGCAAACTCCTGGTGCATCATCTCTTGCACAGCTTGGTCCATCTCAAGGGATGCACCTTCCTCACAATGCAAACCACCTTTCTCATGGCCTTCCGAAGTTATCTACTGTTGATGTACAACCTGTATTACAGCCAACTGGCATTACACCACCTCTGTTTGCCAGTGCAACAACTTATGGGAACACCTACTACCCTAATTTTCAGATTTCTAACTTATTGCCTCAGCAGTTCAGCATGGGTGGGTATGCTGTGAACACCTCATTGATGCCAACACTTATACCTGGCTATCCTCCCCAAAATGCTATGCCAATCCATTTTGACAGTTCTCTCAACACAAACTTTAATCTTAGAGCACCTGGAGTTTCTGCTGCAGGAACTATGTCTTATGGAGCTGATTTTCAGCATTTATACAAGAATTATGGACAGCTTGGGATAGCAATTCGTCCACCTTTTCCTGATCATTCTTTTATGCCTTACTTCCAGCATCCTACTCTAGATGCATATGTAGGTGCAGATCAGTATGATGTGTCTCCTAGACTGAATGCTATTGGAGTTCCACCAGGTAATTATGATCCACAGAAAGGACCTTTTCCCACAGCCTATTTACCTAGTCAGATGCCTCCGGTTCTGAGAAGTGGTAGTATCAACTCTCCCATTGGCAGAAAAGTTGCAGATGTTAATCCAAATTATTATGGGAGGAATCCAAACATTGGAGATCTGATACAATATCCAACTTCTCCACTGGGAAGTCCATCATATCAAGGTTTCCCAGTCACTGGAGCAGGCTTTTCAGGAAAAAGAAACGAGAACATGAGAGTCCAGCTCAGCCCTGGAAGAACAGTAGGTTCTTTTTCTGGTTGGCAAGGACCAAGAGGGCGTGAGAAGGCTGAAGAACCAAAGCCATGCTCTTTTCTTGAAGAGTTAAAATCCAACAAAGGTCGCAGATATGAGCTGTCAGATATTACTGGACGTGTCGTGGAATTCAGGCAAGTTTTATGTACTCTTCTGATTAACCTTAACCATTGAAACAGAATTCGAATATTGGAAAGTTACTTCCTCATTTGTTTCTTTTGGCTTCAGTGCTGACCAACATGGGAGTCGATTTATACAGCAAAAATTAGAAACATGTAGTGCTGAAGACAAGGCATCTGTTTTTAAAGAAGTTCTTCCACAAGCTTCCTCATTGATGACCGATGTTTTTGGAAACTATGTCATTCAAAAGGTAAAAGTATTTCTCAGTGCATGACATTTTTATAAAAAAAATTCTGTAGAAATTGTGGAAATGTTAGTCATTTTGTTAATTTGTGTTGAAGATTTCCTTTCCCTGCAGTTCTTTGAGCATGGAAATCCTGATCAGAGAAAGGAACTTGCTGATAAGCTTTCTGGCCATATCTTGTCTCTCAGCCTTCAGATGTACGGATGTCGTGTGATTCAGAAGGTTTGCATCATCTTTTCCTGTCATGTCTGCATTTGGTTTTCTGGAATCAAAAGATACAACATTAGTTTTGATGTACATAGCTGTTACTGTTTCACAGAAATTTTTTGTGATACTCTTCCTTGACAGTCCAACAGCTTTTGATAAGCCATAGTTCCTGTTTATGATTCAATATGCATTCTACTTTGCCACTGCCTTGTATTAGAAGTTCCTGTTAATACGCTTTTCATGTGGTGTAGTTCTTAAATGGTGAATACATTTTTTATTCGTCATAATTCTTATTACTGCACAGGAACTTTAATTGCTTCTACAGGCTATTACCCCTCGTTTCTCCTTGCTGTGGAATTAAGATAGGTTGAGTTGAGACAAGGGAGTAAGAAGGGCAATTGCATGTGTACTTTTAATATGTAGTTCACGGGGAAGTTCACAGGCTAATGGTGTTTGAACTTTCTTGTTGTGGGTTCTTCACTTACCATGAGTGTGAATGATTTCTGTTATATTCTTCTTCATTTTATGTACAAATAGAATATCCTTGGGTTGTTCATCATGTTATCTGACATTTCTTCTTTTCTGCTCCTGGTAGGCACTTGAAGTTATTGAGCTTGATCAGAAAACTCAGCTTGTCCAAGAACTAGATGGACATGTTATGCGATGCGTGCGTGACCAAAATGGGAATCATGTTATACAGAAGTGTATCGAGTGTATTCCGACAGAGAAAATTGATTTCATAATTTCTGCCTTACATGGCCAGGTTGCGACATTATCTACACATCCGTATGGTTGCCGAGTGATTCAGGTAGGAATGTCAGCACAAAATGAGAATTTTCTTTGATCATAACACTTTGTGTATATCCTGAAGTTCCTTTTCTTATCCTCTTGCTATTACTTAATATAGAGAGTGCTGGAGCATTGTACAGATGAAATGCAAAGTCAGTGTATTGTAGATGAGATCTTGCAATCAGTGTGCCTTCTTGCAGAAGATCAGTATGGCAATTATGTTATACAGGTAAATTTTTTAACCTTTCCCTGTCAAAATATGTTTTTCATCAGAATAGTTGTCTTATAAATCTGTTGAGGATTTTTTTTTAATGAATGTGATGCTAAGTAGTAATTACACAAACAACGCATGTATATCAGGTGTATGTGTATGTGTATATATTCTAAGTGAGTATTTTGTTTCATCCATTGAGCTGACAGATTATCTAGCCTTACGATTTGGTTCTTGGATCTGCCTTGGCATTATTGAAAAGCTTCCTCTCTTTTTCTCATGATGGGAGAGAATAGTTTGACCTTCAAAACTTGAGTCATTTTTGACATGATTTTGTTTTTTGCAGCATGTATTGGAGAGGGGAATGGCACAAAAAAGGACTCAACTTATTAGCAAATTAGCTGGTCACGTTGTACAGATGAGCCAGCATAAATATGCATCCAATGTTATTGAGAAGTGTTTAGAATATGGTAATATTGCAGAACGGAAGCTCTTAATTGAGGAAATATTAGGACAGACTGAAGGAAATGATAATTTGCTGGTATGATGGAAATGCTGCATCTGAATTTTCTTTCTGTGTTCAGTTTTTGGCTTAGCAACTATTCCCCTTGTTCTTGTTTTTATCTTTCTCTTTTGTTGGCTAATTTATTGGGCGACCAAACTATTTGACACAAGTGGTTCCCTATCATAAGACGAATCATTTGAGTTCTACAAAGATTGCAATAACCAAGTAGTTGAGATATGCTTTTAGTATTACTGAATTTTCAAAAATGCTGGTTCAGTTACATGGAAGGTAGAGTTTCCACAATTTATATGCTGACCTGAGAGATTATAAGGGTGTATCATGCTTAGTAGTGAACTTACCAAGATGTCAAGATTTGACTGTAGGCAGCAGTAAGCCTAATCATGGGACACATGCCAAGGTCAACTATTCAAGTGCACAACATGAGTATTTATTTCTTTTTTGGCTTGGGAGAGAAGTAGGGCCACAGTTTATTGTTTAAGAAGTATATTTTATTTGTAACATTATCGATGTCTATTCTTTTCATGAAATCACTGTGCATTGTTTGTTTCATGTATATTTCACCATGTTCTGTTTTAATAGTTTGTTTTTTCTCTTTGAATTTATCTGCCAGGTAATGATGAAGGATCAGTTTGCAAACTATGTGGTTCAGAAAATTCTTGATACCTGTGTTAACGAACAGCGTGATTTATTGCTTAGCCGAATCAAAGTTCATCTACTAGCCTTGAAGAAATATACTTATGGGAAACATATTGCTGCTCGGGTTGAACAACTATGTGGTGAAGGTGTGAATCTCTTGCTTGTGACACAATGAATTTGTAGTATTTTTACAAAATAAATTTTATTCTGTTTAATTGGCATTTAATAATTATTGCCATCTTCTTTACCCTTTCCTAATACATTCTAGATCAGGTTTTGCAAAGTTGCATTACCAACCTCAAGGCCTTTTCGTTTAACGAAGTTTAGCAATCCCACTACATGCATACCTGGAAGAGCTAGTCTTAGATCTAGGTGTCTCAAAATAAACGAGCGGCTTGAGCTTGACTCGGCCCGGCTTAAGTTGAGCATACCCTGAGCTTATTTTTAAGGTTCGATTTGAATTTCGAGCCGAGTCTGAGTTGGAGCCGGCTCGCTCAGGCTCGGCTCGAAATGCTCGTTTACACCTGTGGTACTACGTATAGCATTTGGAGAGAGGAGGCAAAAGGGCACAAATGGTTTCAAAGCATATCTTCTTGTTTCTCTGTAACCGATGAATAAAGAAATAAACTCCTTCCTTCTCTCCTCTTTGTTGTAATTAATGCCTTTTTTGTTTCTTTTGGCTCTTTTCTATCTCCCTCTCATCTTCTCATAAATGAATTACTTACCAAACAATCTCTCGTCTGTTACTCTCTCCCTCTTTTTCTCTATGAGACCTTATCGATCTCCTCTCCATCACTTCAATCAAAGTCCCCCTCGACAAGAACGCCCCCTTAATGGTCATCCCTTGCCCTTCTCTTCCTCGCCCTCCTCCTCCATTGACCGGCTCCTCCGACCTCTTCCAGCGGCCTCCTCCTACGCCTCATCTTCCTCCTTTTACCTCCTCATCCGGCCTCCTTGTCCTCCATCGGTAAGCTGTTGCCGTCTCCTCCTCTTCATTAGTCTCCTCCTCATCAAGCCCGGGCTTTGCTCGGGCTCAGCTCAGGCTCATTTTTTGTCATATAAATTTTGAAAGGGAGAAACCTTACACACACACACACACACACACACACAGAGACACACCCTTGAAGTTTTTAACTCGTAAGCTATTCAGGATTTACTAATTATATCATATGAAGCTGGAACACCAAGTTCCGTGGTTTATCATATGGAAAAGTTTTATTAACGCTATATCTAACCTAGCAAACTGATTTTGAGCTCATGTCCGAACCGACAAAAATAGTATCACATCACATAAACCTGGTTACTCCAAGAGTCATAACATGTCATTTGTTAAAAGGGCAAAATCCTACTTAAATGAAACCACGTCAAAGTTTATACTTGATGTCTTCTATCTGGATATTTTCTTGATAATATCTGTTGACCTCTGAAGTAATTATTCTTTACTTAGACATTTGTTAGAACAATCTACTTAAGCTCATCTTATGGTCTTATGCCCTCGTACTTTTTAGTTTTTGCATCATTTTCCTGTAAGTTGGACTTAGTCACGGATTCATCTTATAGTATTACCGATAAGTAAATTATGAACATATTAACCCTTTTAACTACCTTGATTGGTGAATAGCTGTATACTTTTATTCTTCCGCTGGCATGGTTTATGTGGGATAAGTTTTCTTGGTTTTGATCATCATGTTCAGTTCTTTTCATTTTTATATAATTTTTATAAGAACCGTGAGTTTTTCAGAAAGCTTTCCCACGTTTTCATATGGATAGACCATTTTAGAGGATGGAATATGTAAAATCCAGGAAGTTGAACATTCCATATCCTTAGATAATCATTTTAGTTTTCTAATGTTCAATATATGCCTCTTAACAGAAAGTCAAGTCTCTGATTCGTGAAATGCCGAGCAAAAACGTGGACCATTTAGCTTTCTCCAAAATCAAAGTGGTTGGGCTTTCTAAGGGGTTGGCACCTGGTAGTGTTTCATGGTTAATTGTAAATCTCTTCAGGATGTACATGACAGGGCTCATGCAGGTACCTTATCACTGTAAAGTTAGATTAGTTTCCTATATTGTATTATCTAGCCTAAAATGGTGTTATGCTTATTTATAGAAATCCTTGAGCAGAAAGTATGTGCCCCAGTGATTTGGCTTTCTGATCCTTTAAACTCATTTATAAATCTGATTTGGCTGATAATGGAAGCTCTTTGCTTCCGCTTGTTACCTCATGAAGCAGTTGATTGAATGTTTATATACTTATACTCTACTCATGTTTAATTTTATCCGAGCAAATAAAACTTCTGAATGGCTTGGCAACCCTATCGGGATCTAGGCAGGTAGATGTATTAGCAGAACCTTCAGTGTGATGCTATGATATTTTTGGTGATACTATATATCACTTCTACCATTTTTCTTTTCTTTTCCTTTCTTTTGTGTTGATGACACAAATGAATCTCGAGGAGAATCATAACATATATAACAAATATGAGATGGTGATGCTTATGAACAGGTGGGCTAAGATACAAGTACTATATGCTCTCAGATGTCATTTTTGGTGCCTCAAGAAGCCAAAGGATATCTGTGTATTTGGTTTTAATGGTGAATTTGGTGATCTTACTCTTATCTGTGTCATTTTTGCCGTCTCCTCTAAGGTTAGAATTTTCCTCTGGTTGACATTATCTCGACAGACTACATTCTTGACATAAACCTTTGTTAGGAAGACTTTATTGGCCATCATCCTTTGCACAATGCCCCATAGGAGTTAGTTAAGCCCATCTTCTTGGAATGTGACTTTATTCTACCCATTTGTGAGTCATTTCTCTTTTCAAAGTTGGCCGTCCAGTTTGGGCTGACGTCTCGGGTAATTATCTTTTACTTCTACCCATCTCCCATCTTGCAAAAATTTGGAGTGAGCACTGTGTGCATTCTTTTCACTTTAATGTAATTGAGTTATTACTCTCTTTGAGACTCTTTTCTCAAAGTTAAAAAGGAAAAAGATTTGGCTCTCTTGTTTGAGGTTTTAACCAGATTAGCATTCTCTCAATTTTATTATCATAATGGATCGCATCCTAAATTTAATATCAAGAGGAGTTTATTTAAATATAATTAAAGGTAAAATATTAAACTTATCAATGTTTCAATTTAAGGAAATAACGTCGTATGATAAAAAAAAAACATAGAAAAAATTAAGGCGGGCAGTTTATAAACATAAACAAGTAAAATATTAAACTTATCAATATTTCATGGAAGCTAATTAAAAATAAAGTTAGTTGCCCAAATAAATATAAATAAATTACTGATAATTATAGCAGTTTATTTTATTAACTTTCGATCATAGATGTTGAATGATTAATATTTTCATTTAAAAGTAAAACGCTAATTTTATCAGCGTTCTAATTTTATAACATAAAGTTCGGAAGAGTGTTGGTCAAAAATTATTCTTATCCTAGTTCCAGGCTATTAAAGTCTCTAAACCGTCCATTAATTGATGCTACTTTCAGTGGTGCACCATCCTTCTTTGTTTTATATTTCTTTTCTGCTGCCCAATCCTTTTTCAATATTTTATACTTCCCTTTTCTTTTATCTCCACTTTTGATGCCCAGTTTCGGCAACCTTTTCTTTTATTATTATTACCAGAAGCTACAACCAAAGAAAGGTCGAAATGTTTACTTTTTATTTAAAAATAAAATAAAATAAATTTAGATAAAATATTATTTAATTACTGAATAAGATAAAAAAATTTAAACTCGAAGCAAATAAAATCCAAAAGACAGGATGAATAGGTTGTGATATTGCTCTTAACATGTTTTTTCTTAAAAAAAAATATTTATTTAAAAAATTCTCTATATTAATATTTAATTAAAAAATGATTTTCTTATCTATTAAAAATAAGAAGCAATAGATTCTAACAGTATATATAAGAGAAATTTGCATCTAATCAGATTAAAATCCACCTTCACATTGTGATCTACAAAAATTTGATAAAATATTGGGTGGGATTTGCAAATTTAAAAATTTACTCTAGGTTGCAAATACTTGAAAATAAATTAGGGCGTTAAATGCAAAGAGGTTATTAGTTATTTATTACGTACTAACGAAGTCGGCGCTCCGACTATTCTGCTGCAGTATTCTTAGTCAAAGTGGACGACTTCTTCAATGGAATTAGGGTTGGTTTTAGATTCTTGAAGGCGGAGGAGGAAGAGGAGGAGAGATGGAGGAAGATGGGGCCAGCGAGGGTCCTAGAGCGGTGGAGGTAGGTCGGCCGGCGGTGGTTCTTGTGTGCGGTAGCCTGGTGTACTACCACTGCGCATATCGGGAGTCGAGCTTCCTCTCCCTCACCGCCGACGTCCTCATCGTCCTCCTCTGCTCACTCGCCATCTTAGGCATGCTCTTCCGCCAGATGAGCATCTCGTACGCATCTTTCTTTTCTCGATCGCGTCAGTCTTTGCTTCTTTCTTTTGGTGATCCAGTTGCTTCCGATCTGACCTTTATTTCTGTAGATTTCCTCTTTTGTCTTATTCGAGTCGGTTCTTTCTTAAGCTTTGTGTGAGAAAGTTGGCTTGTTATGATCTTATTCTTGAGAAAAATGAGAGGTCTGTGACGGAAATTTTAAAATGGAGCGTTTTTAGGGTTTTATTTGGTTTATCTATGTGGCGTTGCGAAGTACACAATTTCTAATGGCTGATATTTGAGGGAGGGAGAGGGGCAATAAGAGCTTCAACTTGCATTTTTTTTTTTTTTTTTTTTTGAACCTCGGCTTTGGACAGACTCATCTTAGTGGTTTGTGTTGATCGGATGAGTTAGTAAATGAGTCCTAAGCCTAGTGAAAAAGAGAAATCTTTTTTATAGGATATAATTTAATCAACATGTTGAATTATACAAGTTCTCATCTATTTAGATTTAGGTGCTTGAATTTTGGGAATTCTTGCATTTTATATCAAAATAATGTAATTTTATCAGTATAATTGTTCAAATATCATTAATTTGCATCTAGTTGTCTAATACCTTTATGTGCCTACTATGTCAATAATTTATGATACCTTCTTCAAACATACCTTGAATTACATTATTGTATTAAGCTGTTTTACCCTCAATATTTCTAGCTATTTCATCTGTATAGTCCTTATCTTCAATTTTATTCATATTTCCTATGGCATACTTTGTGGTTTGCAGCATTTTGGTTATGTTTTTTGGGTTGATATTCTTCTTTTTTTTCTGAGATAATTATTTATGCCTAGTTTTTTCTATAAATATAGAGTGCCTGTGGATCCTCTTGAATGGCAAATATCTCAAGACACTGCAAATAGTATTGCTGCTTGCTTGGCTAACACAATTGGAGCTGCAGAGTCTGTCTTACGAGTTGCTGCAACAGGGCATGACAAGAGGCTGTTCTTTAAAGTAATTCTCCTACAATACTGTTACTCTAACCTTTGGCTTTAGTTCACGTATGAAAGTTTATTTGAATGCCCCTTCTCACTTTATGTCTGGTGAACTGGATGCTTATCTAGAAGTTAGTTTTAAGCATGTTCATCTTTAAGTCTCCTTCACTATACAGCATCCATTTATCCAAAAGCCTTTTTTCACTGGATTCCCTTTTGACATTCATATCAATTGTTGTTATATGATCTCATTTCCTTTTACTGGAAAGAGTACGGTATGTGCACTTGAAGGATTATCTTATGGCTATTGAGTAATTACATTTTTGAATAAAATGGATTTTTATGTAACTTTAGAGGCAAAAACAAAATTTTTGGTAAAGGAACTTCATTTCATTGAGTTTTTAAATTGTATCTCTTCAAGATTCTTGCTTCTCTTTGTTGGTAGATCCAGTGGTGCAACCAATAGATGAGAAGCTATGTTGGTCCTTTCCCCTTTCCTTGTATGTTAAAATTTAAAAGCAATATGCATCTCATATAGACTTCATTTTGCTGTTAATCTTGCAGGTGGTTGTTATTTTGTACCTCCTGTCAGCTCTGGGACGAGTAGCTTCAGGTGCTACAATTGCTTATGCCGGTAAAGACTTATCATCTTTATTTAGATATGTATATCTGTATATGGTGAAATTATGCTATAAATGGTGTTTGAACACTCAAAATCCTATCTATCTATTCTCAGTTGGTTTTCCAAATTTTCCCACTCCAGAAGTTCTTCATTTACAATTCCTGGCACCAGTGAGCTTGCAATGGCATTTTAATGCACCGTCAGTATATGTATTATCAGTAACCTCAACATGCAAAATTATCTAACATGGCATGTTAAAGATGATCTCTGATTTCTAAATGGCATTTACTCTGGCTATGGTTGACCAAGGAAACAAATTTGTGATTCTCACTTATTTCTCGGTATCTTGAACAGGATTATGCTTGTTTTCTGTGTATGTACTTGCGCAGAGCTCTCCGCTAATTGACAGGTGCAATTCGCGATTTTTCGTAAGAAGAGATTATATTGCCGGAGTCCAGGATTCCATGTAAATTGTACATTTACTTGGACGACCACTGTTTTCTTGTGTTTTGGTTTCTGAAAGACTACTTATTGGTTTGGATGTGTGATCTCAACGTATTGCTGAGCGGCATGCAATGTTGCTGGGTTACCATGATGTGTTTTTTGACATTTTCCTGAGAAGAAAGTCCAGAGGCTCAAAAATGTAAATACTGATAAGGTAGTATGTGAACCATAGATTCATAAATTTATATATTGTGAAAGTGGAACTTTCCCTTATATTTCACTGTTTAATCTTTTGTGGAGATGTACTACTGTACATGGATACTTTGTATGCTATTCCTACTTTCAAGAACATATTCACTATCATCTCCTTTGCTTTTGATTGTAAACTGTCACACTTAGCTTGTGAATATCCAGGTGAACAACTCTGCTCCTTCGCCTCCTTGTGATTTTACTCTGAACTGTGCAAAGCCGAAATGTGAAGTAAATCCTGATTACTGTCAATAAAATATGAAGTGGACTTCTAAATGCAGAAGGGGCATCAATTTTTAGAGCCAGATATTATTGATTAATGTGATGTCTTTTTTTAAGTGTTAAATAGTAATTGATAAATATAAAAATGTTGGATAAAAGAGGAGATGAGAGAGATGTATCACTATACTAATATAGATCTAAGTGATTGTTTACTTGAAATATTAGTATAAAAAATGTTATATTAGAATAAGGCTATTTTTATTTCACAAGTGAACTTGTATCATATATTCTGCTTTTATTGGTATTAATATTTTACTATATAAATATTTATTATTAACTCTTATATCCTACTTTTAATACCTCAAAAATATTTTGATGTAGATAGAGCTAACGAAAAGTATGTTAATTTTTTATTAACTAATAGAACAATCTCTATTTACGGGACGAATAACAAATAGAATATTTGGAGAGTAAGGTTAAGGTGTGAATGATGATAAAGGGAAAAGTTTGGGTGTTATATGACAAATTTCGTGGAGGTACACGTACAGAGAGATTCCAAGACGCAACGAATCAGACCGCCTGTAGGGGTAGTTTAGTAAATCCCGTGCACGATGAGAGCCACTACCGTGTTGACCGAAAGGATCTATTATCGAGAAAACGACCTTTCTAGTGACCGCCACTTTTACGTGGCGCTCTTCGAATCCCTCCACGTCACCGGACGCTCCTGCCACGCGTCACCTGCTCATATATTTCTTCTTTTTTGATAATTTCTCCAGCGCAATATTTAGGTGAAGATATAGAGACATTAATTTACAAGAAAAAGAAAAAGAAAAAGAAAAATTGCTCTTCTTGATCAGACAAGGATGAGTAGAGAATTACATTTTAATTTTTCTTTATTTTTTTTTTAAAAAGAAAAAGAAAAAGGATCATCCTCTTCTCATGTGATGATAATTAATCTAGCCGAACTTCCAAGCTTTTCCTCTCTCAGTATTGAATCTCCTGAGTCTTCCAGCAAACATGACCAAGATCATGATCACCTTCCCTTCGTCACTCCATCTCCCCACAAACCCATATGAAGCATCCTTGCAGGAGCTGTCTGGTTGCAGTAACCTCTTGCAGCTGTATCCATACGAGAATCCCACGTTCCCATATCCACTGCAATGGAGACATATATATATATTATATGTATAATTCCATGCATACTGAGACAATAAAAACCCTTTTAATATATACAAAGAGATGGCCTTGGAATTTACCTGATCACTTCGAAGACTATGCTGAAAACGTTGAAGTTTAACGGGTCTGCCGATATTGCCTTCCTCTCGCTAATGCAGATCAGCATGATGAAGATCACCAAATAGGCAAGCTCGGAGAAGATCAAATTCTTCCATATAATTCTCGTTTTGCTCTTCTCTTTCTCGGCTGACGCAGGTTGCTCGTCGCCGTTAACCGGCAGAAATGAGAAGTAGGAAGGAAGGTACCTGCGATATAAGCTCATCGACTAAGATACTGATAGTTTAATTACCAATCGTCGCGAGGACTAGAGAAGAGATTACTGACATCATGACGACGAATAGCACCGAGATTGCCGGGGAAATGGTGGAGATATCGACAACCGATTCACCGGCGTGCCTTGAATTGACTGTCTGAAACAGAGATGCTGCTAGTTTCTGGTAGGAGCTCATCCCCTGCAACGCCTGTGAGTTCCACTCCAGAGAGCAAAACAGCACCATTTGCACCGCAATAAACCCGAAGACCGTGAGAACCATGTAAATGGATTCGACGTAGGTGTACAGATGCTTGTATCCGACGGCCCGAGGATGGCGAAGAATGAAACCGAATTCTTCTCTTGCAGACGTCTTGTGCAAGACCCATATGCTCAATCGCAATAATGGGGGGAATAGCGTGTTGCCTGCTAGGATCTGAGGAACAACCAGCAAGAGCAGCGCGGAGTTCTTGTTAAAGATGGCCATGTTCTCGTTCGCCGGCGTGAAGCCGCAGTTGACGAATGAGGAGACTGCGGTGAAGATGGAGAACAGGGGAATTTGGATCCCCTTACTCTTTACGACATCTCTGGCATCTTGTACAAGGCAAAGATAGAGTGATGTAATTGCGCAGCTGATGATAATCCCTGCTGTGAGATAGCCGGCCATGACATAGCCCAGCATTGTCAGAGCACTGTACTTGAGATCCTTTCTGCCGGCGATCTGGATTTCAGACCAAGTTACGGCTGATATACTTGTTTTGGTATCCTTTTTATCATTAATGTTGGTGGAAGTAGGAGGGGATTCTATGTCCATGATGACCAACTCCACACTTTTCTTGGTCGAATCTTCCTTCTCTGATCTCTTGAGTCTGGCCTTCTTGAACTGAAGGCAGAGGATTGAGGTGAAGATCTCCCCGCCGACCGCCATCAGAAGAATCAGGACACAGAGCTGGCGGCTGGAGAGATGTTCCATCTCGACGGTCGCCATGCTTGAAACGGTTAACGAGGAGACGGCGGTGAAGAACAAGTCCAAGTCCTCAGGACGGCTAGTTGCATCATCTCTCGGATTCAGAACTTTCAGAGCTAGAAAGCCCAGGACGGAGACCAAGATGAAGTAAACAAGCTGAACTATGAAAGCATTGCTATAGAAGAGGATGAACTCGAGGCAGCGTCCCAGATAATCTGTTGCAGATCTGGCAAATGAGGATAGTTTGGTGGATATAGATGCGAGGAGACGTCGAAAGTTCTTCCCGACAATCCAGAAGACATCAGATCTGGCAAATTTGGCGAAAGAAGGTAGTTTTCTTGATATAGATGCCTGTGTATGCTGGAAATTGCCCATGGAAATGCTTAAAGTATTCATCATGTTCATGAAACTGTTTGCCTGCTCCAGCTCACAAGGAATTGGAACAACCTGGACATTGTCTGCATGAAATTGAATACATCTGTGGAAAACTAGCCATTTGCTTGAGAGCACTGTCCTACTTCAGGTTTGCTTCTGAATTCCTCCAAATTTATAGCATCAAAAGGTGGGTGGTATAGTAAGATAAGATTTAGGAAGATGTGGTTCATTTGGGTAGAAGTTCTTGGTTGATTTATTCTGACAGCGATGCTGCGACACTTCACATCGTATGAAGTAGAAAGAATATCAGACTCCCTGCTATTAATTCTCTCTACTAATTCAACATGTTCTCTTGGAACAGTCTGACAGGCAAATAATGCATTAAGAATACATGCTAGGAAGAATGAGTGGCCATCTACGCGTAGATACAGTGTTTTCATCCATCACTTTCTTCAAAAATCTTCTCCTTTTTCTCTGTTTATCTTTTCATTCCTATATATATATATATATATATATTCAGATTTGCTCTAGTTGGTATGGTCAATATAGTGCAGCAAGAACTATGTTCCGATGCTAGTGCTGTGAGTTAGTTGATTCCAGCATCAACACACTAAAATTTGGCACAAGATCTCCTCTAATCTTTATGTTCAAAAGTTCTGGAATTTTATTGTGCTCTCTTCAACATCATCACATCAACACTTGCATTCGCCATCTCGCTTTTCTAGCAATACCAAATTTGTGGTGTAAAATAAAAACAATAAACTGCTTGCTTATGAGATAAATTCAGAGGAATTAATGTTGTTCCATGCATCTCCCCAATTCTAATATGTCCTATGTACTCATATTTCACCTTAGTTTTCTTTTCATTTTTTTTCCCCACTTGTCTATGTAATTCCTCAGGCAATAGATAGATAGTAACACATAGGTGACAAAAAGACAAAACACCTTGGACATAGTCCCCACCTTGATGTAATTCTCTATCTAAGAGTGGTAACAAGAGGGTTCCCCTCTACATTTCAAGATCTAGGCTCTTGTCAATGTGAACTAAACTTTAATGGGTCCACTCCCATTTTTGTACAAATTTTGCTCATCAAGGCCAATATTGGATTGTTGTTAATTAACTAAGATTCCAAGCAGCACCACCACCCATGCTATATTTCTTAAGCCTTCCAAAGAACATGACAAAGATGAGAATAATCTTTCCTTTGCTGCTCCATCTACCCGCAAAGCCATACCATGCATCTCTGCAAAACTTATCCTGGTTCAGTTGCCTGCTGCAGCTGTAGCCTGTGGAGAACCCCACATTTCCATATGCACTGCAATTTTTTCGCAACATGCGTTAGGGCCCATAAGCATAATTGATCAATGAATTATTTGATCAACATTATCTTTTTACTTTGTTCTTCTTTAAAAGAAAAGAAAAAAAAATATAATTATCTTATTACACGATGTGTTTCAACATTATCTACTTCAAGCACGATATTTTCGTTTCGTTCGTTAGAAAACACCCTGAGTTAAAAATAAACCTAGCACATTCAGAAAACACATAATATCTTATTCTTATTCTTCTTTTTATATTATATTTTCTTCGAAAGAAAACCTTAAATCCTGAATGATTGTAGGGTTTGATTTGGGTCCTACTTATCTATCTGTTGCTTAACAACAGCCAGGGAAAGGAAAGTGATATTTTGACAAGGTAACCTTCAAGTTAAGTTTGTGAACTATCTATGCCCTCTCACTTGTTATTATTTTATTTGACCAGCTTAATTATGTGGCAGATTCCCATTAGCTATCAAAACCTATTATGTCTTCTTAAGTATCAGAAATCAATAACCTTACAGCATGAGATACTGTTCTGATTTCATGGCAGTGAGAAATATGTGCCTCTTTCGAGGCCACAGAAATAATGTGGCTAAGAAGTCATTGATTAATTAGTATGTGGACTTCATAATCTACTGTTCCTTCTTCTTAGTTGCATTAAATTTCCTCCTCTTAGTTATGGTTGAGACAAAAAGACTTGCCTGATTACTTCAATGATTATGTTGAAGACGCTGAAATTTAGGGAATCTTCTCTGAGTTTATCCTTCTCAGTGATGCAGATGAGGATGACAAAGATGGCCAAGTAGGAGAGCTGAGAGAGGAGAGCACTCCTCATCAAACTTATGCCTCTCTTTCCTACAGAGTGGTCTCTTGGACTACTACTCTTCTCTTCTTCAAAGGGCATAAATGTTGTATAAGGAGGTAGATACCTGAAACAAGAAGACAAATAAATAATATTTATATGGTAATTTAATCTTCGACGTTCTCTATCAGCTTAAGCTTTTTTTAGAAAAAAAAAATACACGTGATTTTTATACGTGTGACATCCAACATCATTTATTGTAGATCTAACATAGCCACCATTTTCCAACCAATCATAGGATTCTCGAAATTGTGGTTGTAGATGCCCACGCCCATCAAACTCTTGGACGAGACGCAAGTTCCCGGATGCTGCACATAGAAGAACAAATTCGACGCGTAGAACCCGTGGAACGATGAATAATTCCCGGTCTAAGGATGCAAAAGAAATCAAAAGATGTTTCCTTTGCCAAAAAAAGACTGTTTGGTTCCAAAGAGAGGAGCCATGGAGAAGTGATTCACTTCTACCCTTTGCGGCACGCCGGCGGCGGGAGGCGGCGGGATCGTGTGCAGGCCCGACCGCATGAATCCCCGACATCGGTGGTGCAACTAATACCTAAAAGCAGACAGGTAGAGACTGGAAGGACAGTTCCTAGTGGTCGACAAGGCATGTGGAAGGAGAATATTGAGTGGAGGGAGATCCGGTGAAAGAGAGGAGTGGTTTGATTGATTGGGTTTTTGAATGCATTATTTGTTTGTGGTCCGCTGTATCTTCAATGCAATTGTTGAAACGAAACCTCAAGTTGCAGTGTCAAAATACTAATCAAATATTCCATCAACTTAATAATGGCTTCAATCATATACATGATTGATTGCTGCTCAGCACCAAAGAACCGTAATCCAATTCCCCTACGGCTAGTTTATGTATGTGAATGGAATTCTATGATTGGAAAAATAAATCATTATGTAAGCCACTCCATTTTGGTGGCCCAAATTTATCTTCGTACTATGTGATACTCTTTTATTCCAAAATAAGGCCCGACTTAGGTCAGAAGTCACGACCCGACCCGATCCGACCCAGGATTTAACCTAACTCTCCTCCTGGATTAGGAATTGATGATCTAACAAATTAAGTAATAAATCTATTAATTCAAGAGAGAGAGAAAGACTCACATCATGAGGACAAAGAGAACCAGGATGGCAGAATTGAGCAGTGATAGGTCTAGAGTAGATTCACCAGTGTGCCTTGCGTTAACTGCTACAAATAGCGAGTTGATAACCTTCTGGTACGAACTCAACCCCTGCAACGCCTTGGAATTCCACTCCATCGCACAAGTGAGCAACATGGAGCCCATCAACAGCACTCCAATGGTGAAAGCCAGCAGGATGGAATGCATGCATGAGAGCAAGTGATAGTATCCGATCTCTCTGGAATTCTTCATAATGTATTCGAATTCCACTCTCCCAGTAACTCTCCTCATCACCCATATCACCAATCTTAAGCACGAGGGGTACAGAGTGTTGCCAAGTAGAGCTTGAGGGATGATGAGCAGCAGGAGGCCGGAGTTCTTCTTGAACACCATCATATTCTCGTTCGTAGGAATAAATCCGCAGCTCGAGAAGGATGACACCGTCGTGAAGACGGCGAACATCGGCGCTTGGATCCCTTTCTCCATTAGCACACTTCTGGCACTTGATACAAGATAAATGTATGCAAAGATTGATATCGAGCCAGCCACCTGAATCACTGCCATATAGCCCAGAATGACATAGGCTAAGTATGTCACTGCATTATATTTCAATTTCTTCGTGCTTGCAACGTCGAAATCGATTGTATCAAGATGCGAAACCGCAACCGATTGCAGCTCGATATGCTCCTGAGATTCGAGTTCGACTTCTTGCTGGTCACTCGTAGGTAGCCTTGGCTTCCTGAATTGGAGGCCAAGCAAAGAAGTGAAGACTTCTCCACCTATCAGCATAAGAATGATGAGTACCCGATGCTGAGAAGGAGAGAAGACCTCCATCTCCACAGTAGACATGCTAGAGACCGTCGCCGCCGACACAGCGGTGAAGAAGACGTCGAGAATTTTAGGATTCTCTGAAGACACTGGTTTCAGTGGCAACGATTTGAGGACTAGAAATCCGAGAGACGAGATTGAGAGGAAGTAGATGGTATGGACGCATAGTGGATTCGAATGCGCAACAACGTATCGATACATAGATGCTAAGTTGCATTCAAGAGATTTGCGTAGCCGCGCAAATTGATCGGTGAATATTTCATAACGAGTGAATGCTACTGAAAGAGAATAGAGGCATGCCATTGAGATCAAAGAAAGAAAAATGAAATTTGGTTTAAGTGATCAAAAAATTTGATCACCTTGGAAAGGAGAGGCGTGAGCTCTTGTGTTTATATAGAGGGAGAGAGAAAGAGTGAGTGAGTGAGAGAACCATGAACTATATTCTAATCCAACTTGATGAGATGATGTAATTATATGCCTTCAAATTCTTCCTTTTTCTTGCATAAAGTTGGTATAATTCCATTTCAATGAACCAAAAAAGAAATTTGTAGATTACTTTTTAGTCCAAAGTTAACAATGCAAACGTACGAATCAATATAATTTGTCAGTACTTCTTCATCACAAATAAAAGTACATAGTTTAATATATTTTTATAGAGATAATTAAGCCTATTCACATTCTAATTAATTAACAGCTGATTAATAATTGCAATGTAATAAGAGTCGAGTAAACCACCGCATCAATTGAAATTGGGCCCAATCTCACCTGAGTAAATTGTTCTTTGCCTCCCCAAGAAAACCAAATTTAAAGATACGAAGAATCTTTCAAATAATTGTGAATAGTATCCTCCACATATAATGAGAGCAAGATCTTCTGTGGATGTTTTTTACTCCAATCTTTCTCACTTAAGATTGAGAATTTTTTCACTTTATGGTAATTAACCCGGAGAGTATTCTCCTTCCAAATCGATTGCTTACACTAAATTTAGTTGCATACTTGCACGTAAGAGTGAAAACGAATCTCATACAGATCGGATAGTATTTAATTTAAAATTTATATTTTTTGTTTGCCTACCGATTGAGATACATAACTAATCTTAGATGCAAATCAAAGTTTAAACAAATTATAACATTTGTTTTGAAAAACTAACTTATTTTGCACATATAAATCTCTACAAACAATATAAAACATATCATTACTAACAACATCAGTAAGCAAACTAAAACTATAAATAATTCAAAAAAATATGTTAATATCCGATATTTGTATAAAAATTATATCCAACCTATATTTCTATCCGCATTTAAGTTTTTTACTCCTATCCAAATTTATTCCATATTATTTTAAAAAAAAACTTATTTATATTCAAATCGGATAAAAAGTTTCTCTCAAATTTAATCCAAATCTAACGAGACAGCGAGTCCGATCAGAATTAATCCGACCAGTTTTCACCCCCTACTTTGCATCACATCGAGGATAAAAAAATTTCCATCACTTTCTCAACCATGCCGAGAATTTCCTCGCAATAACGAAAAATTCATGATTCGAATAGCAAAATCACGACAAAGAAAGTACTAACGAAAATGCCCACTTAATTAGTTGAAGGTACTAGATACGGCTAGAATATTTATATATAGAGAGAGATAAAATATTCTTCGCCTCCCATCCTAAATTGTTCTAAAACAGTAGGAAGGTTCAAGGAGAAGGAACTCCATACATGGGGAATTAAAAGGATTTTAATTCATACTTTTGGGCCTCTTCTATGAGACAGAAAAAATTACTAAGTAAATTTTGAGTTAAATTATTATAAAAATACTAAATTACCTGATTTATATGAAGTTAGTTATATAATTGGGCTAATGAGAACAAGAGTTGGTACTTAGCTATTTGACTCTCTTATCATATTCTATAATATAAGGCAAGTTCATCATCATAAGTATATTTATATATATATATATATATATTCCAATGTTCCTGTTGTGTGGAATTTTGATACTTACTAGATTCTAATATATACACAATAATTAAGGATGCCTTTGACGAATCATTTGATCAATTTGAAAGGCAGGCCCATGAATTATTGTTATCAAGTTTGCTTGGAGGTATATTATATTCTGACATTGACTACCATCTAAATACTTATAATGTCGTATTTAATCCCAAGAAAAATATAAAAATATTCTTACCTAACATATCAAAGGGCATTTTAGTAAATTTCTTTAATATTTTATAGGGGTCAGAATGCAAATAGCTCAAAGGAGAGGTAATCACGAAAACACTAAACTACAAGGTGTTATCTGAAAAAATCCCTAAATTATTGGAGCGAAGTCAACGTGCAATTTAATGGCGAGAAGAGCTTCCAGTGATGTGATAATCTACCGATGCAAAGTACCAATAATACTATTAACTTATAATCATTTGAGAGGAAGAAAATGGATGATGATGATGATAATAATAAGATAACTTTCACTATGCATTGCATTATTATGATCCAAGGCTACAATAATTGAGATAAAGCTTCTAGAATTAGTTAAAATAGGATTAGAATTTGAGTAAAATTCTACTACCGTACTTAATTTTTTCTCTCATCTTCTTAATAATATATAGGTAGATATATATATATTTATATTTATTTTCTAACATGGTAAAAAGATTCCTATAGATGATGTAGGCCATGAATATCTTTGCATTAGCATATTCTTGCAACGTGGTTTGGCTCTTATATCACATTCTGTCGCCATCTACATCTAATTTATTGCCCAACAACTATGTTGAATAATTTGCAAACTTGCACGAATACTTTAATTGAAAATGGCCATGTGGCAATTATGGGCCAGTTATTTTTACCTATCTATCTATATAAAATTAATTATATTTTATCTTTCTTCATTTTCCTACCGTTGGTTCTATTTATATCGCTTTACCTCTTTATTATATTTAAATTAAAATTATTATTTTTTAAAAATAATTTTGGATGATAAAATTATATGTCCATTTAATATCTTTGTCATCTGAAGATTAATCGGTATTATTTTATATATATTAAAAATTTTATTTAATTAAAATAATATAATTATAAAGAGATAAAGTGATAGAAGTAAATTTATATTAGAAGAACTATAACTTCTGATATATATATATATATAAAAGAATGTAGTGGTTATTAATTAGATCATATAGAAAACTAATTAATCTTTCTAAGAAATATTAAACCACTATGTTGGTTGATGGAATAGAACTAACCACCTCATTGGTCAGCCAATAATTTCTCATTATTTTTAATAAAATATAGTGCTTTTAAGTTATGATTTTATCACTTGCTTGCTTATGATATATTTATATTCTGCACATTGGTAGCATTTCCGAGTAGACTTTCTCAAATACCTCTGTAGGTATATAGAATTGACACATGCTTAATTTACATGCTAGCTAGCAGCTAATTTAGGTAATTAGGTTAGTTTCCATGCTTTGCCACCTCCCATGTTAAACTTCTTGAGCCTCCCAAAGAGCATGACTGCAATGAGAGTGAGCTTCCCCTTTCTACTCCATTTCCCTACTAATCCAATCCATAAATCTTTACAATGTTTATCCCCCATCACCGTCAGCTGCCGCTCGCAGCTGTAGCCGGTCGAGAATCCGACACCCCCGTATGCACTGGAAGAAATTCATTCATGGAATTATTAGTATAATAGAATATTAAAAAAAAAAGCGTGGAACCAAGGGATATTATGATCATATTTTATCAGCTTAAGCTTTTAGAGAAGATTAGACGCACCTAATAACTTCGACGATTATATTTAGCACATTGAAGTTTAGGGGATCTTCTGAGAGCTGATCTCTCTCTGTGATGCAGATGATGATGACGAAGATGACTAAATAGGAGAGCTGTGAAAGAAATAGGTCTTGCAAGATTCCCCTCCTCTGTTTTCCGTCTCTCTGAGTCGCATGATCCTCATCAAACGGCAGAAAAGAGGTGTATGATGGTAGATACCTGAAACCAAATATAAAAAAATATATATATATCGTTAAGATTTGTGTCAGTGTATATACATATATGCATGCATGGGCTGGGTTTCAATAGAAAGCTAAGTTTAAAATAAATCCCACTAACATCACCATCGCAATCATTTGGAGATTAATGGTGTCCAGTTTTTATATTAAGCCCAGGACTCTAACCGGCCATATGTATCATTTAGTATGTATAATTTACACCCCTTATATTTTGCTTGTATTCTATAAAATATGCATTATATAGATAGTGTCCCCTCGTGTATATACACAACTTTATCAGAGAATATTTAAGGTATTCAGGGGTGGGTACGTAGAATTAATTATAAGTAAGTCAAAGAAGAAGAAGAAGAATACTAGACTACTTACATCATCACCACATACAACACCAAGGTTGCCTTAGAAAGAGTGGAGATGTCGACGATGGATTCTCCGGCGTGGCGCGTGTTCACCGACATGAAGAGCGCACCGACGAGCTTCCGGTAAGGGCTCATATCATCCAACCCCACAGAATTCCACTCCATGCACAGGAACAGTACGAACTGAGCTACTACAAATCCAACCACAGTGAGAGCCAAGAGCAGCGAATGCAACCCAGGGAGCAAATGCTCATAACCAATATTCTCTCCGTGATCCGAAAGTATGCCGTCGTACTCGACCTTCTTCGTGACCCGCCCCAGGACCCAGATCACCGACCGCAAGAACGTCGGAAACATGGTGTTCCCGGCGAGGACCTGCGATACGACGATCAGAAGAAGGCCGGAGCAGTTCTTGAACACGATCATGCTCTCATTGGTCGGCAGGAAGCCGCAGTTTGAGAAGGAGGAGACGGTGGCGAAGAAGGCGAAAGTGTTTGCTTGAATTCCTTTGCTCTCGAGGACTTGCCTCGCACTTGGAATTAAGGTTAGGTATAGTGAGATGAGAGTGTAGCCAACCATATGGACTAGTAAGAGATAGCCTAACACGACATAGCTCAACTGCCTCACACAACTGTACTTCCAGTCTGATTTCCCTACCTCTAGTTGGTCTGTGACATGATGATCACTAGTTACAATTAGGTCCTTAGAAGTGAGTTCTAGGGCTACACTACTACTACTACTACTACTACTACTACTACTACTACTACTACTGTGTGATGATACTAATTCCTTCTTGGATCTTATCCTCATCAAGTGTAGGCCAAGCATGGAGATGAATACCTCCCCTCCTAGTAGCATCAAAATGGTTAGTACTACAAGTTGAGAGTTGGAGAACACCTCCATCTCTATAGTGTTCATGCTTGCAACCATGTTGGCTGACGACGACATGAAAAGGAGGTCCAAATCTGGGGGGCGTTCGGACGCACTTCTGGTCGGTAGTAGTTTTAGAACAAGGAAACCGACGGCGGAAATGGAGGTGAAGTAAAAGAGTTGAATCCAGAAGGGGTTTGAGTGAAAGAGTAAGAAGTGATAGATGGAGTTTATGGTTAATGAACTATAAGGGAGGTGGAATTTTTTTATCACTTCCATTTTTTGCATGATCAAAGTTGCATAGAAGATGAAAGGCTTCAAGGTGCTTGCTACAAGAGAATGGGAGGGGGTATTTATAGGGGATTCAAAGTGTTAACATATGCATGGAGCTATATATTCTATTCTGGTAGCAAATTAATTGAGAGAAAGAGGCCAGAAGAAGAAGTGGGAGATAAGGAGGATTGGCTATCACATATAGTATCATGTCATTGTCAGGTGACTAAAATAATAGGGTTATGAATTCATGTCAAATGGATGGGCAACCTCTATAACAACAATACCAAGAAGCTCCATTCAAAGTAAAGATGCATAATATTAGACATAATAATGGTACTTGTTCATGACTGGTAACTGTATAAAGATCGAATCTTGGAGAAAATAATGATTAACATAGAAATAGGGTACCTCTTAGCTAATTAGAGAGAGAGAGAGAGAGAGAGAGAGAGAGAGAGAGAGAGAGAGAGAGATCTTACATGTTATTGTCATCCTTTAAAGTAAAAGTCAGCATTTTTTTTTATATGGGAAGAATGATCTTGAACAAAGATATATGGGAAGAATGATCTTGCAATTAATTTTATTTCTAAATATAAAACAAAAGTGGGAGCGTAGGGACAATTCATTCAAATGCTGGTTAATTGCTATCCACTAGAAGAACTACAGCTTTTTAGGTTCCAATTTGGAAGCAAAGCAAATGGCACTAGAAATTAAACATTAGCAAAGTCCAAATCAATGCCTGCACTCAAGTCCTTAACTAATGGAAGCTTAAAAAGGAAGCAAATTGCAATAAACTAATTCCTTGAATGCCAATTAGATGATCAGTATATAATTGGGCCTAACACCAGAGCAGTGCCTTTCACAGGTTGAATCGAATTTTCTTTTCACAGGTTGAAATTTTGATTCACTATAAATACTCCCAAGTGGTTGACTCTTGATAGCAAGAGATATACTATATACTCCATGAACTTAAAATACTCATTCGGGCTTCCCACCTTCCCATACATCATAGTGCAAGAAAGAAGTGAATTGACCACCACTTCTTTTTCCTCACCTATGATCATGGATGCCTCATTTTTAGTACAGAATTCTAAAAGAGATCCCACTTTCTCGTTTGTAGTACATAATGTCGATATATACTGAAACCTTCTTTTCTTTTTATTGTTTTGGGATTCAATGCAAACATCTTTCTACTTAAACGTGGTTCTAGAGTAGATTAGGAGGACTCTTAGTTTTAGTTTTCTATTTTTTTTTTTTTTTTTTTTGGTGGGAATCCGAGATTTACTGCATGGCTATCTAAATGTTATGTAAAACTTTATTTTGTAGTCTTACTTATTTGCAATACTAATGCTAGCCTTTTTCAATATATAACTAATAACTAGGCCGACAATTCTAAAAAAATAAAACATAATAACATATATCTACATACACACATTAATGCTCATATAACAACCTCATCTAGTAACTAACTATGTATATGAGATACTGGATTTGACCCAAAAAACCTCCAAATTTTAAGTAGTAGCTAATTGGATCCTACAAATGAAGTTTGACTAAGTTAGGTAATGTTGCACCATGCAATAAACATTGAGTTGCTTGAAACAAATATTGGTTTTTCATAGGATAATATTTTTAAAATCAGGGGAAAGCAAATTAACAAGATGCATGAATTCATTTCACTGACTTGAAAGGTGGTGAACTTGTAGTGCTAAGTCAACTAACACAAGGTTTAATTTGTTTCATTTATCACAACTTTATATCCTATTAGGAGTGCTCATCACTTTCAAATTAAAGTTACTATTAGTCCTCAAAATTGCTAAAATTAGTCCCTTATCATAAAGGAAATTAAAATAATGATATAGATAGAAGTGGCAACAGACCATGGTGCATGCTAGCATATGCTCCTCCTTTAGAGGAGATACTGTTGGAATTGTGAATAAAGAGCAAAATCCAACATCATGGCCATGGTACTGTTATTTTATTTATTTATTTATTTTTCTCAAATAGTGCAGCACTTGGAACATGTTAATTTCTAGCCTTTTCCTAAGCTTTGATGCTTTCTCCCTAACCCTACAAGGGGAACTCTTAATTATACCTAGACTTGGGACCATTGAGCTAAGGTTTCCCTCCTATTTGCACCGTTAATTTTGTCGTCTTCTCTAAGAGCTTAAGTTGATAGAGAATTAGTCATCGACTGCTCTATAAGCTTCGGACAATAAAGAACGCCTCTATAAGAACAGTAGTTTTGATCTTTTATTCTAAGACCCACTTCCCACTAATTAAGATGGTTCCAAGTTAAGATTTTTCCAACAGTAAATTAGGACTGTGTAATAGCAAAATGGTCATTAAATTAGTACAAGTTAATTTTAAGAGCATAAGCCAATAGTAAAACTTCTTCTACCTATTCTTAAATTTAAAAAAAAATACCATACTTATGCATGGAAGTTTTATATAATTGGTAAATTGATCAAAATACGATGAGTTTGTAAAAGTGTTTAGAAATCTATACATCCTATCTACTCCTCATCTTGTGGATCCGTCTAAAGAGTCAAAGAGACAGTATTATCAACCTCAAAGATGGAGGAGTTAGAGCAAGATATTTATAAGCATCTTGTAACTACTACAACAACAAGAGTTACTCTAGCTCTAGAGATTTTTCTGCATAAGATGTCTTGTACCTGCGATTGCTTGACTTATTTTTTATTATTCTGCATTGGTATATTTCTATATCCTGTGGTAGGCTAGTTTCCTCTTTTTTTTAAGAAAAAATAATAAGATTTATAGGCTATATCTATCAGAAGAGATTTGGATGTATTGCAATATACTTATTCTGATAGTTATGTACTTCATCGATCACTTGGAAGAAAAGAATACAAGACTTACCATTAATATTTGCTAAAGCATAAGCATAAGTTTGCTTAGCTAGTGTTTGCTTATCTTTATCTTTCCAGTTTATTCCCATATTCCACTCTAGTGATTTGTGCCTTTTCTTTTTCTTTTGGGTAGATTTTGTCCTCTGGAATTACTCTCGAACTTCTTCTTCTTCTTTTTTAATGTAAACGAATGGCTGACCTTCCTCCTTTGATTAAGAGGAGTACCTTACTAGAATCATGTTAAATTGATTGGAATGCTGAAGCTAATTAAAAATATCAGGATGATAAGGCACCATATTCTTCTCATTGGTACTCAAAAAAGGAATGGAAGATAAAAAGAGATGCCTTCAAAGCTTCAGATGCATTCTAGTCAAATTGCTCCTGAGTTAATTGGAGGAGTTCAATTCAATAGATAATAAAATTTGTTGCCTTTCCGTAAAACATTCCTCACAATTCATTAGTGGTGCTTGTGGAAAGGATTCATTTCACACCCTATTTATCCATGTTTTTCTGTGATTTAAACAGAAAAAATAAAAGTAAAAATCTCTTTTAAAAAAAAAGTTTAAATGAAGTCATTTTTGGTAGGCAATGAAGTCACTTCTTTAATTTTTATTTTCTACAGTAAAACATTAGAAAGTGTTGGGTTTATTTAGCCAAGTTGGTTTGGGCTAGCCCCATGAGGTGACTCACTTGGCCAATAATTAATTGAGTGAGACTTTTGTTAAGGTGTATTTTTTTTGCTCATGCCACTTAGTGAAAAAGAAGACAAGAGAAAATGAGGTTTTTTTCTACATACAACAAGGGTTTGCAACTAGATATTTTTTGGTTGGGATCAAAGGCACAAGGATTTTCTTCTTCACATCTACAAACTTCAAGAAGGTTTGGGTTTCTCTATTGGAGATGTTATCTAAACTTGTTAACTTGAAGCTAGGGTTATTGGTTTCTTGTGGATGGCATACTTGTGACTTTAAGAGACTTGTTGTGGTGATACCAATTCTCTTAATAGTGGATTCAAATTCATGCTCCGTGAATTTTTCCCTTTGAGAAGGGTTTTACACATAAACATGGTGTTCTAGCTTTCTTTGGTGCTTGGTGTTGTTAATTGCATATGTTTCTTAATTGGCATCGCTTTCATTGTCATAGATCTCTTGGGTGGGAAAGAGAGCTCCTTTCCAACAGAAAGTAGAATAGTTTCTGAAAGCGATTACTTTTTTTTAATTCACTTTTAAGCTATCAAAAACTCTCCCCTAAGAGAAATCCGCATTAAATTGACATATCTCTATGGTCTCAAGCTTTAAGGAAATTATAAGTAGGAGAGATAAGTGAGAAGATAAATATTGGGCAACCGACTATTTACTAGAACCTACCAGAATGTATAAATGGGAAGCCAACTTCCTGGGAATAAACTTTTGGGTGCTTCATAAGTGGGTGAAGCACTTTGTACTTGATCTACCTCCCAAGCCTAGTGATTCGATTTGAGATTAGAAGCGTGCATGGATTAATTGATGGAGGCCTCCAATATCAACACGGCCACACACATATAATATACATATATATATATATATATATATATTAGGAACTGTTAATGGTGTACTTAATATGTTTAGATTAGTATATCATTTGTCTTTACTAGCCTGTCCAATTGCTCGATGACGTGTCAACACGGGAGTAAACCGAGGCATTCTTTTTAAATGTCCATCTATGTGAGCTATTGCTCAACTCCACATCGAGAAAAAGATCTCTAAATATAGAATGGCCCAGCCAAGCAGGCATTGACACGTGAGCAGAGAATATTTAGGGAAGGTCTACATCGAGCAATAAGGGAGGGAGGGAGGGAGGAAATGTGTGTGCGCGCGCATGATCACAGTATCTGTTTAGCAATTGGCCACTCACTTTCCACCGAGAATATCTTGCATTTTTTCGAAATGTTAATTAAGATTTTGGAAGATGAAGATTGTGTTGGTGTGATGTATATTAGATGATTGAAGAGGATGAGAAGGCATAAGGATTTTAATGAGAGAATAGAAGATAAGGATCTGAAGATGGTGATGTCTAATGAATGAAACTATCTTTACAAGAGATAAATAGATTAATACGAATTGTAATAAAAAAAAAATAGAACTGAGGACTAAGGAGGCTTCTTCTTTTGCTTTCTTCATCAGCAGCAATTGATAGCCAGAAAGGGAAGCGCTTCAAGTATAAGTTGGCATTATAACACGAGCAGAATCGCCTGGTTCACAGATCAACACTCGCTTGTCTGGTGGGATCTGGGACACCAAGTGGGGCTGAACCTTCTCATACTCCTCCCTGACAAATGCTGCAGCTTCCTCAGCAAGACTATCGTCGACGATTGCGAGACAGCACCCCCTGAATCCAGCACCGCTGAATCGAGCACCAAAAACACCGGGAGCCTTTAGAAGGATTTCGTAGAGCTGTATCATCTCCTTACTCCCTATACATTGCATGCCAGAGAGAGAGAGAGAGGGGAAAGCAAAATATTTAGGAAAAAATTAGCCTTCGATTAACATAGACATTAGAAAAACTAGAGCAAATTTCTAACTTCAAATATGATGAGAATGAATTGCAGATATTATCGAAAAAAAGGCTCGATTTAAGTGAAACCAAGTTATATGAGATGAATTCTCTGATATTTCTCATGCCATTATCATTTATTTTAAATGTAAACCAACTAGTCTTTGTCTCTATTTTTATATATTGCAACTTCATTCTCATAATAAATTTGAAATATCCTTCCTCAAATCTGCAAGACTGATTAATAGAAAAAAAAAATGCCATTAAAGCAATGTATTTTAAATAGTTCAACATAGAAGTACCGCATTCATATTTGTCAATAGAACTGCGACCAGAAGCTGATATTAGCTGTCCAAGATATACAAGATTTCCATTACCCCATGCATCACGTCCTGAAAATGACAGCAGCATGATTAGCACTGCTAGAATGAAAGAGGTACATGCTTAAAAAGATAAAGATAAATATGAAAAGCTAAATTAGAGATAAAACAACACCAAATCACGAGCATCATACAGACAGGGACAAGCAACCTTTTGCAACACGCTTAGTTTCAGAGAAGTAATGCTCAGCTCTTTTAGCCAGGTTCCCTTCCAATTTACCCTGCAAGAAGTTTAAAGTAAAAATGAAGGGGGAGATTCAAGGATTACGTAAGAAATTAAGAAGAATATAAAATCCTCTAAAATTCCTATTCATTAAAGATGAAGGAAGTCATTTGGTTATTTGGCTAAAAATGAAGGGGGAGATTCAAGAATTACAAAAGAAATTAAGAAGAATATAATATCCTCTCAAATTCCAATTCATTAAAGATGAAGGAAGTCATTCGGTTATTTGACTTACATTTCCTTATGTAATCACCATGAAATATGTTATAACCTTTTCTCTGTTACCTGTTCCATTTCAAGTCAATGGGAACTTCTTTAGAATTTCTTAAGGCCTCATTTACTTTCGGATTCCATAATATATTTTTTGTTTTAAAAAATACCATCTTTATTATAGGAATCATTATTCTTATATTTACTTGTATACTAAAATAATGATGTAATTATTTACCTTTGATATGATATAAAGTGAACGAAAAAATGATGTTTTATCTTTTATAAAATTACCATAAATGCTCTTTAATTTAATATAAAGTACATTGATGGAATAGATATCAAGGGTAAATTAGTAATTGAGCTTATATGTGATATAAGATGTAATTTTAAAAAATAGTGTTTATGTTCTAGAATAGAGTTATTACAATATTTAGTTATTATTTTGGAATAAGAAGTATATTCCAAAATATTAAAAAAAAAGTTATTCATTTTAATTTAGTATTTGATAGGCATGTTGACCTAGCTCTTTCATCAGAACATGAAGTGTAGAACAGCAGTATTACAGCAATTAAAATGATGATTGGCCATATATTGCAGTCTAATGCAGTTTTTGTTCTCTTTGGAATAATGAATTCATGTTCAAGTTAGCACAAATAAATAGCTCACATCCTTTTGCAAATTAAAGCTTGGCTCCAGTACTTAAGCTATGTGGTGTTTACATTACCAGATGTTTGTGTGAATTGTGAAAGATTACAAGCATTGGGCTGCAGAATTAGTGAGCTCAACAAATTGTACTAATTGTACACTATTTTGATAAGGTGTATCTGTGTGCACCTAATTGTGAAGGCATGAATATTCTGAAAAAAAAAAAAAAAAGATGTATTGGTAGAAGATGCATTACTTCTGTGACTTCCATAACTAGCAGGAAGAATCTGGCCAACTTACACTACATAAAAATAAAAATAAAAATCAAAGAAGATCATCATGAAATACCTTATGAGCCTCAAATGAACTTGGATCAACTGTTACAACAAATAAAACAAGGTGGTCAAGCTCGCAACAAAACCACAGTTTAATTATCATATATACCAACATCTCATACATACCATTACAAAGTAGAGGCTCCAGATCTCCATGACCTGAAGCACTGCAGATTCAAAAAGGAATAACCAAAGAGAAGGACAGGATAATTAGGAAAATCATAAGATAAAAAGTGTTCCCTATATTTGAAAGAGAGAGAATAGTGTTCCTTAAGAATGATAAAACGTGATGTTGACTACTACAGATTAGAATGACCAATTAAAAGGACATGATTCTTGTCCTCTAAATTAAGTTCTTTAATTCTTCAACTAAAACATTTCCTGGAGTAGCATATACCAGTAAATTGCTCATACATCAGAATACCAATTAGAACAATGACAATGCCGATAAAGACAAAAGTTAGCCAACAAACAGAATTAGTAGCAGAAGAACCAACTTGCAATATGATATATCATGTTATTAGTTATAGACAAATATAACTCTAATACTAATTAATAAACATACATGCACCATCATATACATTGTGAAATGTGAATAATGTAAATCTTTTTTCATTTAAGTATATAGACTTACGATAAAAGGGCACGAGCAGCCTCTTTACACTCAGAAACTCGGGTGTTATACCCACGCTTCTTTGGTAGGTTATGCTGAAGTCCTGAAAAAGCGAGTAGAATTTTGAATGTTACTTGTCCTGTAGTTTGTTGCCCTTTCTTCAACTCCGAGAAATAGATGTAGGAGGGAGTTACAGTCTGTTCAGCCAAGACAATTGTCACGAGAAAGTATTCTGGCATATAATATTGTAGAATCTTTAATAAAAATAAAAAATTTAACAGGTTCAATTCATTGAACATGCAAAACCAGTATATGTAGAGAAATTTGACTTTTGTGAAGAGCTTGAAAGGATAGAGACCAAACTGATGAACTGACTAAGTGTTTACTGTTTAGCTTCCCACAAATAATGAATAACATCTGCAATGTGAATGAGGTTAAAAGAAAAAAATTTCATTCATCATCATAGTCATCAGTGTTGACCGGCATGGTTAGCATGTACTTTGGTGGTTACTACAAGCACCAATATATAGTATTTCAAATTTCAACTGGTTATGCTACCAAATGGAGCCACATTTTAGAAGACAACATAACTAAAATGGGAAAACACTAAAGCTTATGAACAAGTAAAGAAATGAATGATTATAATGTACACGTTTGCAGAACAACAGTGGAACTATTACCTTGCAGTCCATGAAGGTAAGATAACCATACTGCGAGAGCAAAATGGCTGATGGATCCAGAATACCATTTTCGAGACCCAAATACTTGTTCTCAATTAGCCTGAAATAACAGAAAGATTGGTAAGACCATAGAATGCCATCGACTTGACAATGACAGTGTTTGAGGGTGTTATTAACCAGTGATTTACTGATTCAACAGTAAATCCTGTCTCTATATCAAACTTTTACTCTTTTCCACTTAGATTTACAAATTTATTAAAAGTTGTAATAGAGGATTCAACTACATAATACTTCCACCACTACTGCCAAAGAGATACTATATAGAGATGCCGATAACAAGATGCTGTCAACTGAGTCATTCCACATGATTGTACCGAAACATGAGAATCTATTAGTTGCTCACTAAAGATTATTTAAGTTTCTAGTTGACATTACAAAAATTCAAAATATTTAGAATAAGTTCTTCTTAAACCCCCTTGAACTATCAATTTTTTTTTTGTATATATCTTCTGAACTAAGAAAATTCTTAGTTTAAGAAATCCAGATAGTTACTTTTTGTCTTAGTTCAAATGATCTATGTAAATTTAAAAAAAAAAAGCTCATGGAGGGATATATAAAAAATGGTGATAGTTTGGGTAATCTAAGTTGAATTATCCCAAATATTTATTAGGAAAACAAATCTTCAGTCAACTACCAAGGGAAAAAGAGAAATTGATATGTATATATAGAAACTATTAAATTACTTCAGCTGACCAGATAAATATATCGAAGGCAAGAAAATCTAGTAGATACTTTGGTACTACACTTCCTCTTGATACTAGCAGAACCACATACACATGCATGAACTTACCTATCCAAATTGATATTATCCAAGGGAGTTTTTGAAATATTGTTTGCATTTTCCAAAGCCAACAGATAAGCAATGCCAACCTGTTAATGAAACAGCTATTAGAACTCAGAAAGTACACAAGTGATAAATATAGTCAAGTATGACTACGTAGAAATAGCAAATGAATCTTATAATGTAAACAATAAAACATAATGGGAACTTCAATCGCATGCGAAGAAGAACACAGAGATTCATTGGTCTTAAACATTTATAACATGTTAAGCTTACAGCTGCTGATGAGCTAAGCCCGGAACTGTCAAGCCCCTCCACCCCGCAAATGAAGCCAACAATACCCTACAGGATTTGTAATCCAAGAGAAAATGGTTAGACTTCTCATATTATGAAACTGCCTCCTGGAAATAAACCAAAGTTACAAGGTGAAACACTAAGCCAACTTACTGCATTACTTTATTAGGGCTAGAAACAAACTAAATATAGTTTACCTTCTTACTTCTTAGAAATTGAAAAGAAAAAACCAATACTTCACTCAAAAGGCAGAGCTATGTTGTCGTACACAAAGTAGTTGTAATTTTTACATCATTCAATTACATATCTCTTCATGCAGTTCTTCAAAAAAGCACCATGTTAATGACTTAATTCAAATATACACCATAAAATGCAGATGTAAATACAGCATCGAGATGTCTCTGAGAGTTAAAAACTGGAAAGCATAGATAGCATATATATATATATATATATATATATATATATATATATATATATATATATATATATATATATATATATATATATATACTGATATTTGTGCATATAGCCTAGCAGAAATTAATCTGGGCAAAGGAACCAATTAATATATTACACCTAAAGATTTGTTATGCTCTGTTCCCGTGATAAATCTGCACTCTTGTTATCAGCGGTCTGCTTAGGTTCATGCTATTGCCATGGCCAAAAGCATATTTACAAGTTCAATCCTTCACGTAATCAATTATATCCAAGATAAGGTCTGCAAACATCATATTTCTATCATTTAAGTATGGTGAACTGCAACTAAGGAACTCAGAAAGGTATTAATGATGCACAACAAGGGGGTACAAAGGAGAAGTTCAATCTTTCACTTAATCAATTAAATCAAGAAGTACAATTTCAAACAACATGTTTGGGAAGAACAAATTCAGGGAAAATACTAGCAATCATTAACTATCATATTGGGTCTGGAAGTGAATTGCAACTTATAAACTAAGACAGATAAAAGGGACACGCAACATGTCATAAAAGAACAAGTTCTCTAACCTTTTTGAGATCATATCCTTCACTTTGCAATGCATAAAGAGCGCCTCTGGCATAACTTTCCCAGCTAATCTTTTCAGGATTCTGTATTGGGCATTGCAAGTCACGAGTGCTACATAATAAGACAATGGAAATGTTACTTAATGTTTCAATATAAAATAAACAAAACTTCACACATAAGTTTAATGGCATTCTAGAACACCAGAGTAAAGAATAAGAATAAGTAGTCCTTTTCAAGCATTAACTTCATTGCAACTATGATGACAAGGGAGATCCGACAAGCATTAAGATGGCACCAATGGATAGAGGGGGTTAAAGTAAAGATGTCCATGTTTATTAAAGATTCTCTTGATGGATACTTTAGTTTTGCTCATCTGATAGCAGTATCTGCTTGCCTTTAGAGTGCAAAATGACTGCTTCTTTCATACTTATAATATAGTGTTGTAATGCCTACTAAGAGAAGATTGTAAAGGTGTCTTACCTAAATCTTACAACTCCTTGAAATTGTCTAGACTGCAGTAAAACCTGCAAGAAAGATATTAGCATTAACCTTGGCATTAAAACAATAATGTGAGACAATAAGAAGTTAAGAATCAGCTTTTCATGGTATAAATCTATTCAAATCCTTGAGAATGTTAGGTTTCCAATCAACAACCAAACAAACAGATTTCGTAGAGAGTGATAGGTTAAATGGCATGGTCTGAAACAAATGAACATGACAGTGAATTAAAGCATTGGCATAACCATGAATAGGAAGCCCAGTTTACAATAATTCATTATTTCACAGTAAGAAGTTATATAAACTATTATAAATTTATTTCAACGTCATATTCCAATTTTGACTTTCAATCTTCTACTGACGGACTAATGCAGCCTGTCGTGCCAAGCAAGTGAAATCAATTCTCATAAGCATGAGAATAAAGATCCTCCTACCTCAGCATCATCAGAAGGAACAAACCCCAGCAGCACTCCATAATTAATAGTCATAGCCGTAACAACTCCACCCTGTACAACAGTAGCAGAAGTGAGGAGGATAACTACATTAGACATTCCGAATTATTTTAAGCAACAAGATCAACAATGGAGAAATAAACTACTGTATCCTTTATTTTTTTTTAAAAAAAAATTATCCTCAACACTAGCCTTGCAAGAACTAATAAACAATTCTCCTTAAATCTTTGACTCGAGGAGAGCCGCAAGCTAACCTGGTGATCAATGTGCGCTCCCAGAGGACAGATTCTGTACGGGCACGCGACCACCCTCACATCCCTCGCCTCCCGCCCGCTCATCTCGGCCACCTTTTTCCTCACCGCACCAAGCTAAGACCAGTTCGAAACGAAGCAAACCGAACACCGCCGATTAAAGAACCGCCATTGCCGGTGAATCCAAATCGGAAACCCAAGAAATCCCGAAACAATTAGTGGGAAGATCGAAGCCGTTACCTCCACCTCCGAAGGCCACGAGGAACCCCTCGCGTCGCGCGAAACCACCATTGATGAGCTCTCTTCCGCTCTGTGATCTATCGATCTGAATTCGAGGAGAGAGAGAGAGAGAGAGAGAGAGAGAGAGTAAGCGAAGGTAAATTGTAGCTCATTATATAGTTACCTTCGAGAGAGAAACATAACCGTGTGATGGAGTCCAACAACAAAGGGATGCACCGATCGGACGGTTAGGAGGAGCTTCCGGAAAATTGGAGAGGGATCGGCTGCAAGTGGACAAATACGGAACAGAGACGGTGGGAAAATCGCTGTTTGGTATTATATGAACAATAGGGGAACATCTGGTGGAGTGAATCAGGAGCGGTTGGTGCGAGATCATGTGGTTGTTGTTGCCATCGGGTGACGGTCGACGTGTCAACTTCTGATAGGTCATAGCTTATTGGTGAAGGTTACTTAGAACTCACGCGCATGTTCTTATTTTTTGCGGTTGGGGGAGGGAGCATCTCAATTCTCACATGAATGATTTGGTATGAAATCAAACTCAAACTTTGTTTCTTTTTAACTAAATGAGTAAATAATAAGAAAACTATCCTTCAATAAGCCAAAGTAAAAGAGAAATTTGAGACATTCTCAATAATAATAATAATAATAATCCGTCGGTGTTAATGGGCTGGCCCGTGATGATAATAAAGTATGACAGAGGCCCAATATAAAAACCGAAGAAAGAGAGAGTTACTAGCATGAAGAAAGGTAGGTAGAAAGAATCTATAGGAGGAAAAATGTCAAAGTATTTTGTGGTTAAAAAGCAAATTATATTGCAAAAGATTGTTGTAATGTACCTACTCATATATATATATATATATGATCATGTGAGATTTCCAAGTCAAGTGGGTAAACTTTTTTTTAAATTTCTAGTACATACTTCACATGAAGAGAGTTCTAAGTGGTTCCATTTGATTCTTTTGTTGCTTGGAGAATTAACTCAACTTAATTGCAAACTTTTGGTACTTTGAGGCCCAGATAATTGCTTCTTTGACTCCAACCACATGCAGTCAAGATGAACCCTGAGAGACACTCAATACTTTGGATTAAAATACAAATGCTATTCCCTGAGGCATGTGCATTTCCTCGGATCCAAATCAAAACAAAGATAATATCCTGAAAACTAGCATTTGGGGAAGATAAAAACAGGGGTGGGGGGGAAGTGTAGGCTTTTGACTGACATCAACTAAAATAACTGTCAGGTTTAGCAGCCATAAAGTCCAAAGCTATGACAGTGTTTCAGAAGTTAGAAGTGATCTGAAGAGCATCCAATGATCAGCACATACTGCATCAATATAAATAACTCTTACCATTTTCACAGAAATAAAAGCACAAGAAGTACTTCACATGATCTTATATACTACTTGCATGTACTAATATTATTAGTTCCTGGTAGAGATTAAGATAGTCTATCACAAATCTCACCTGCAACTCATTGTTAAGTCCATATGTCTTCTTGTTCAATGCATCACTTGGAGGTCTAAATTTATGTCTGCAGTAATAGTACTTCAGCACACTGAATTTGGCTCCTCTGATTAAGATGCAAACATATTCAGATCTACAAGGACAGTGTGCTGAAACAAACATGTGATCAGAACTTTTTTCTTTTAAAAAAAACAGTTCTGATCTAAGATTTAATTTCAAGTTATCAGAAGAAACCCAATATATTGAGTTCACTGATACAACAAACCAAATGATCAACTTTAACAATTATATTGCTTCTACTTATAGTATTGCACCATGATGGATGTATTTAAAGTTGCAAGATGACGAAACTACCGATACTCAGATCTGAACATTATATGGAAATAAAGTTTTTAAGTCAAAGTTGCTCAACCACCAAATGATTAGGATAGCATGGTGGGCATTAGAGTCATTCTAGTTAAGATAATAAATGTACAAATGACTCATAATTAAGAGACTTTCACATGCAGATCTGCTGCTCTATTACCTGCCATGTTCTCCTAAGCAGCTAAATCCAAATAAACTATATCTTAAAGAGTAATTGGATCATATACCAGAACTTGTAACATACTTGTTACAAAATATTATTCATGGATCACATGGTAGGAGAGTGAATAAAGAGTTAGCATTCAAAGATGAGAGATAGGTTCAAATTTCAATAAATTGACCAAAGGACTTGTAGTACTACCTCCAATATGTGAATAAGTCCAGAAGTTAGCTTTCTCCTAAAAGCCACAGAATCCAAGAGAGGCTAAGTTATTAAATAATGATCCTACCCAATTCAAATTATGTATGAAAATATGGGCCTTTTTCATAGAATTACTTTACTCTTATGGGGAAGAAGATTTGTCCTTCTTGGTACATTTGCAAATGGTCTCTCTTTCATCTTCAGAAAAAAAAAAAAAAGATTCAAAAAATTATTAAGAAACAACTGATCAGTTAGATTCCTGAAACAGTTAAGGAGAAACCCAAGTAAAAAAGTACAAAAAATAATATAATAACAACTATGAACAGTATGATTAAATTAAAAAAAGTCATACCAACTTGTTTAAATTGCCATCTAAAGCCATTACAACCACAAGCACCACCACAAGATCATAGTTCCCTTTCTCCCTAACCAAGCAAGAGATCCATGGACTCCAAGAAGCCCAACAAGATCACTGAGATAGTCAGGCTTCAGCAGATGCTGAAGAAGTGGAAGAAGCTCTCTGTTACACCCAAGACTAGCAGCAGCACTAACAGTAGCAGCAGCAGCAGCAAAGGCATGAAGTTCCTTAAAAGAACTCTGTCATTCACCGACACCTCTGCTGCAGCGCTCTCCGGCGATGTCCCAAAAGGATACCTCGCCGTCTGCGTCGGGGAGGAGATGCAGAGGTTTGTCATCCCCACAGAGTACTTGGGTCACAGAGCTTTTCAAGCTCTACTCAGAGAAGCAGAGGAGGAGTTTGGATTTCAACAAGAAGGAGTTTTGAGGATTCCTTGTGAGGTCTCTGTGTTCGAGAGCATACTGAAGGTGGTGGAGAAGGGGAAGGATGGGTTCTGCTACTGTTCCTCTGAGGCTGAGCTTGCTCAGTCTCACCACCCACCAAAGCCAATGTGCAGATGAGAACAAGTAGTTGATGGAGAGGGATGATCTTTGTTTGTATCTCCCCCCTGATCTTTGTCTGAGATCTTTCAGTTTGGTTTCTTCTTTTTCAAGAGAGACGGCAATGCAGGTTTTGTTTGTTTCCAATGTTATATGAATTTCTAGAGGAATTTCTCTCTCTCTCTCTCTCTCTCTCTCCCTTTTCCTTCTATTTCTTCAAATCTTTTGGGAAAGTTTTGATCAATGATACTAAGAACTTGTTTCTGATCAGTGCTTGAGAAGGAAAAATTATGGACAGTGTTATTTATTCATGGAGGCAAATCAACTTCGTAGTAATATCATTTCTTTGGTTGTATATTAATAATAATAAAATTTATATTTTTTATATTCTAACGTTAACATTCGTTCTCATTTTTGAACTGAGATATGAACTTAAAGAATGAATTTGACTTAAATAGATAGAAGTTCTACTTTCTTTTTTAATGACAGATAAAAAGGAGATATCTAAGTTTATCCGGAAGTTTTTATCTCCTCCTTGCCAACTTCTTAATCATATCGTCACTTTTGGTCAATAGAAAAGGATTCAAACTTTCTAACAATGAAGCATTCACTAGCCTAATAAGTTGGAGACCCAGTTATTATATATTCATAGTCAATATAGTTGCCATGTGATGCGAAAAAAAAAAAACTTCCTACGGACATCTAACTAATCCAACATGAGATCCAGTCCAATCACACCCCTCCGATCTATAAGATTGGACGATTCGGATTCGATTGGAGAGCATCTCCCGGATTCTTCTTATCAAGAAGAAGGGAAAAACTAAGAACAAAACTTAGACGAGTGGCTCTAAGAGATAGGTTCTTGAGACTTGGCCGTAAGTCTAGCGTCAGGGACTTGTCGTTCTATCCGTTTGACTTTTTTCTGCTCCGGACCGTTGACATCCATCCACAAAGAGCCTGGGCTTTCTCAGAATTTGAAACGGAGGATTGGAACTTCTGGAGTTGTAAGATCCCTTGGAGATGGCAAAGATTCTTGGAGTCAACACGAAGAGGAAAGAGCTAGAAGTGGCGCATGACCTCTCTCACCTCTCTCAACAAAAGAAGATCAAAGGAGTGGTACTTCTTATCTCTCCAACAATTCTTCCATAGATATAACCTTTTTTCCGCTTCCTTTGATGGTTTCTCTCACAAGGATGCTGGGTTGACTTTGCTGACGGGAAGAGAAGGAGAAGAAGAAGATCCATCACTCGTCTTTCTTTCTCAGCAGCAAGAAGTCGAGGCGGTGACGGCCAAAACACTGCCTCATGAAGTAAAGAGTATGCTCGTCCAGTGCACTCTAAATGGTTACTTCTCATGTATTAACTTATACACAATTACATCTGCAAGACCTTTGCAATCTCTAAGGCACAAATCCTTGAACTTATATGTTTGCTGCTAGGAAATTATGATCCCGTAGTCGCAGAGGAAGTGACGATGGATGAAGCCCCCTGGGTGCAATACCAGGGCCTTGACAGTACCCAAAGGATCGAAGAAAGCCAATCTCTAGATGAGGCGATGGTCATGGAGGTAGAAGAAGAAAAAGAAGAAGAAATGGAAGTTGAAGAGCAGAGAAACCAATGGCAAGAACCTGCTATCATTTGGTCAGGTGATGAAGAAGAATAAATTTCCGCTCATTTCCCTGTAATTTTGAGCAAAATATTGCAACATTTCTCTTACTCTTATATTCCACTGTTTGAATGATGTACAGGATTTTTCTAAGGATCAGTTTGCTGGGTGAGAAGCCACTCTTGTATAATTCCAGGTTTTGGAAGCATATTCCTCCATCACCAGCTTTGAAACTAATCTCTCCTTCCCTCACTTGTATAATTAATATGCCCTTCATGATCCTGTTCTCAGATATATTAATGCTGTGAATAGATTTGTTAGAATCAGACTGCTGAGTTTGAGAATATTGATACCCTTTTGTACACAGGTAGTATTCCATGTCAAATTAGAGATGAACAGAAAAATTGTAATTCTGATTGGAAATGCTTAAACTATCTTTTTCTGATGACAATATTTGTCTAAGATATCAAATTACTGTAGAAATGCTTAATATTTGTTACAAAATAAAAATACATCAGCTAGTGTCTTCATAGATTTCAGGGTTTAACTATTGTCATTCTATATTAATTAGTACAAATATAAATTATCTCAAGATTAGAAGAGAAATTTGAATTATCTACTGACATTGAGATTCACAATTAGTAACAAAATTCACCAAGAAGACTTGTAGAAAAAAAATATAGAAAACAAATAGGCGCCTTTTTCTCCAAAGTCGCCTCACACCATGAAATACCTCCAACTAACCACTGCAAATAGGCTCTAAACTTCCTATATGGAAAAGATTTATCTTCTCTGAGAAAGGGGAAGCGTCTTGATGAGTATACTTTCATCAGACAAATGTGCATGCTTAATCACTGATCTCCTTTTAGCGTGTGAACCATGGCTATAGAAGTTGTCAAGACATTGAAAGTTGAATTCGTCCAGAATCAATCTCCTACGACAAACTTCTTCTCTGTGTAATATCTGTCTTCACTTTTTTTCTTTTTCAAGTTTCTACTCTGTTTGAATTAAAGTTAGGTTGTAAGTAAAACAAAGAAAAAGTAATTTGAGCAGAAACTGAGGCAATGTAAGTGATTGTTTAAGATCAGAGTCATTCAAATGTAGAAGTGATTGTTGTACAGAATATGGTGACAGATATGCAAGAGTGATACAGTACCTTGTAAGCTTCATAATTATCGATGATTCTCCTCGCTACTGACATTGAAGTGATATCTCTTGGGCTCGTGATTGTTTGGAAAATTCCCATGCTCTTGGGAGTGGCATAAGGGTCGGTGTCACACTGCGATAAATAGGTCATTCTTTTTTGAGTAGAAGTTCAGAGAAAAGAAAAGGCAATTGCTGGAGAAAAATCTAAATCTAAACCCTTTCTTTGACCAAGAAAAAAAGACTTACTTTACATGTGCTCTCATCCACTGTTCCATGAACAACCAATGATATGTTGAATGTAGTGATCTGCACATTTTGTAAGGAATGAGAACAGAAAAATAGCAACACTGGGTTATCTTCTATCCCTTGCCATGAGAAGAATAAAATACTGGAATCTAAGCATTATGCAAAACACTGGAACTGGACATAATGAAAGAAACTATCCTCATCTTCTCTCATGCTTTCTTATAGAGAGGAAATATTTGGGTGTGTTTTATCCGGTATGAGTCGGCTAGTTTCACAAATATAAGAAGATGAAGCTGATTTAGGGTTTTTGGGATAGACTAGGTGATGAGATAGTTAAGGTGCAACATTTTGATTGTTCTTCGATGTAAAGTAAGAGATTTAATATGCAGCAGCTAAGATGACAGTTTGGCATACCATATCTTTTGAAACTTCCCAAGGTGCACCAATTATGACTTCATCAACATAGCGGCAAGCAAGCACACTAAGACTACGCTCATGGAGGTGCATGATAGGATGACAGCCTCTCCTCTCACTGCATAAGATATTTGGGTGAAAGATATAATTAACACATATTCTCACAAAAAGCAGGTAGAAGCAGAATTCTATCAATAATATTACTGTCAGAGATTATGACAAATTTTGGATAATATATTTTTATCTTCTTTAAATATATATGATAATATATGCTGTCTAAAGATAATCCTTTCTAAGTACCTCACAGTTTGGTCATTGTGAACTCCTACAAGTAGAAAGTCACCAAGTTGCCTAGCATTTCTGAGTATCTGTACATGAGAGTAAGATCAAGCTTCTGTCAAACAGATGGAGTAAGAAAAGCAAACAAAGAAAAGAAATATATTGAACAAAAAGGGCTAAGTGCTGGAAAGGAATAAGTAGAGTGGCAAAGCAAATGGAATATCATGTCCAAGTTAGATGGTTAAATGATAATTTCTGAATGGAACATGGCAGATCTCTGCAATTATAGAGTTAGTGTATGGGTTGTATACTTGCATCATAAATGCTTCTGCAACTGCTATCAGTTAGCTGTCCAGTGTGAAGGCGGAGAAATGCAAAGCTCTAATTTGTGCGGTTCTCAAGAGATTGCAGGAGGCATATAGTAAAGGACGGAATAGTAAAACCCCTTATGTCAGGATAAAAAGGACATACAGTTATTTATGATTAATTGAGCTCATCCGAAATCAATCAAATTTCAAAGATTTATCAGCACTATCTTCTTATCAGCTATAGGGTCTTTCTAGTTACTTGAACATGAATGATCAAATTTCGAAGTTCATGAATGTATACCTCGACATGGCCAGCATGGAAAAGGTCAAAAGCTCCATCTATGTACACAATACGAGCACCTGGTAGAGGTCCCTGCACACAATGTATTACATTGTAGATTGATTCAGATAATCATTACAATAAAGTTAATGACAAGATCATTAAAATATCAGGTGCTCAAATTGGTGTAGTGTCTACCTAGTCTGATATCAATAATTTAATTATCACTTTCCCTGTTTTGCAGAGAAAGGGTTAAATCATACTTTTGGTTGTTGGAAAGCTTATACATGTATAAAAACATACTACTAAAACATCTTTTATGCAAGCTTAATGCATGTCAAAACTTCTAACGCACTTCAGATGATAATATAATTATACTGAACAATCAGAAGTGCAGAAGAAAGTATTTTTCTGAGGAGAACTTCAAGGATCTTACCTTTCCGTTTGAGAATTGCACAATCCGGCGAGATGTGGGAAGAAAATGAGATAATTGAGTTTTAACAGAATTGCAGGTTTCAGCTTGAATCTTCTCATCAGAAAGCCCTTGTTTGATGTCAGGAGAATTGTTGTTGGTCTTATCAGCACTTAGATTCCTCAATGAAGATAGTATTCTACCTATGTATAAGGAATTGCAGTAAGGTTTAATGAGAAAACAAATCTTTTTGACACACTGAAAATTACGATATTAATTAGTAGAAATAGAAAATGTTGTGAAGTGGTAGTTTATTTCATTGAACATCAATTGAAGTTAATTGGAACTTACTATCTACTGCAAAGTAGTAGAAGAAGCTTTTTATAAGAAAGAAAAGTGTAGTGTATCATATAGAAAACAATAATGATAATAGAAATATTATTATTTTTTAAACATAAGAGGGTTATACCATCCTACCAACTATATCAGTGCTTGAAACACCTTCTGTGCGCTTGATTTGCTTATAACGTCCTGCCTTTTTTGCCAACGCATAAGCATCTGACCCATCTGGTAGTAGGCAAGGATCATCTCCATGAATAATATAGTCGATCCTATACTTATTAAAAAGAGTATACATAAATTCTTCAGTAATTTCATAAGGAGCATTTGTGATGACTTCATCCACCCACTTTAGCCCACTGACAAGGATCAACCTAGCAAAAGATTGTCATTTGATTTAGAGTACTAGAACGAGCAAACCCTAAAAGGTAAGAGAGAAAACGAGTTACTTCTTTACTATCTAAATTAGGAAGTCAGTCAATCTAAGGGGATCACATTGCTGGTGTACCTCTCCTCCATGGATAAAACAGGAGGTCCCTTATTCGCCACGATCTCCTCATCGCTAACAACTCCCACCACCAACTCATCTCCCAATGATTTGGCCTGTCGCAAAGCATTTGCATGGCCATAATGCATAAGATCAAAGCAACCATCCATGTATACTCTCACTGGCCTCTTCCTGCTTCTGTTCTTGTAAAAGAGCCCCATATGTGGCCAAAAGTAAGGGAAGAAGGGAGCGCCGATTCCTCCAAAATAGCCAGTCGACAAGAAAAGTATGGCAGCGGTGATCATGATTCCTCCAAGCCCAAACAATTGAGGATAGTATACGCCATCCCAGATCCAGTGATTGCTTTCAAATTCCATCGAACCCATTTTTTATATGCGGGGACCAAGCCCCAAAACTTGCTTCTGCACAAAACCGATTTAAGGTTTCAAATGACTGAATCAAACGCTCTGGATTTTCAAAAAAAATTCCAGTTGTCAAAAAGCTACATTATGCCTGTTCATGATTTAAAAAGATAAAAAATAAAAAGCATTCATGAGCTCAGATAGAAATTGCCCAACAGTTGCTCAGAACGGCGAGAAACAAGACGAGGTGAAAAGAGATCTGATCCTCCAATAAAAAGATCCAATCTATCTAGACAAACAAGCAGGTAGAACCAATAAAGTTTGCGTTGTGGTATCATATCCGTATCTGAATACCGCATTCGAAACTCTATTCAACCTCAAAACCAATCTAGAAAACTATCAAACGGTCAAAAGAACGCAAAATAAGACATGGGTATTGTAGACGAACCGGTACTATATCGAGATCTCCGATCAAAATCTCTCCTTGGTCTTCGTTTAAGCGGAGATCTTTGCTTTCCTCCTCCTCCTCCCCCCCTTTCTTTATTTCGGAGCTTCACAAACCGGAGGCGTGGGATGACCTCCACCACCTCGTTCTCCACTCTTGGCTTTCTGGCACAATTAATAACGTGATCCCTGGGGGCCACGTCCCACGTGAGTGGACCATCCGAGAAGTCCACGTCAGCTCGTGGACTACGTCGTATCCGTTGATTTGGTGTCCAACGGCGCTGATTGGGTGGCCGAGCTGTATGGAATCGGTTCAGCTGTCTCTTTCTGATTCGAGAGGAGAGCGGGCCTTTGTTGGTGTTCGGGATTCTAGAATCACTTTGCTCACACGTTGCTGGTAAATATGGGATAGCGTGCCCAATAACTATCCTACTTATCGGCTATTTCTCGGATAAATGACCTGTATCTTGTTCGTTTGTTGCTACTTTTATCCGCGGCTGTGAATAAGAATAAGGGGTGGGATAGCAGAGCATCTAAACGTGTATAACGTCTCCGTCGATCCACTATTCACCGATATCTTTTCCTGCAACCAACCAAACTTAGCTGTACAGTAGTACTACGCAGAAGAGGACGTGGTAAGAGATTTTTCTTTTTCTTTTTAAGGAGAAAAAGAAAGTTTATAAATTAACCTTGCCATTACAAAAATCTCCGCTAGATGGGAGAGCAAAATTTACACAAAAGTTTAGGAATATATCAAAGCTCCAACCATTGTTAGCAAGTCAATCAAGTAATTTTATAATTATTGAAGTTATTAGTTAAATTTTTTTGATATTACTTATAATGAGTCGATGGATCGATGATGCTTTTGGCTGCCTCTCAAAAATTAATTAGAATGATAGAATTAGTTTCGAACCGTAATTTTAATAATGACTGTTGACTTGTAAGGCCAACATCTATTATCCGCAAAAATAGGGCTACAATTAGCTTGTCAAATTATGTAACTATTCCCATCAACTTCTTTTCAATTAAAAAATAAGTCATTGTTGTTAACCGTTAACCAATCTTGTGGGAATGGTCATTATCGAACAGGGATTATGGTAGAGGCCGGTTTCATATGTCCGACAAATAACTAAGCATGATATTAATTGATTAAGGATATAATACAAAGACAAACTTTTTCAAGCTCTCTCTAATTGTTGAAGTGAGCACTATTTATGTATTTTCATATATGCCAAAATAATACCAACATTATAACCCTAGGCTATTTCATATTCCAGCAATCCGTCACCCTAATTGATCCAAAGCCATTGAACATCTATTCTCAAAATTGAGATTAATGACTAGAGAATTTTTCACAAAATCTTAGAGAGTGGTAGCCACTATGCACTAAAAGAAATAGATAGTCAATAATCCATAATTTAGTCCATCCCTCCTATCTATGAGTTTGAACGACTAGGGCACGAGTGAAGTGATACCCAGATTTAGAGGAAGCATAACTCGAGGGTTGTAACTTCTAGATCCAGTAATCATCAAAATCATGTAACGGAATACTAATACTTGGAATAAATTAAGACAGTTCATAGCTAAAACATGTGGCATGCTTATATTTCTTCGGTTGATAAAAGGATTAGAGACATTAGAAACAAAGTCCCTCGGACTTGTAGCAATATAAGTCAACCGTCGATCCAAGGGAATATACTCAATCTTAAGTCTTTCAAATTTCAATAAATTTGCTATTGCAGATTATCTTAATAAGACCTCCACTAAGATTTTCCATTGCTGTCGAAAAGTATTAATTACACTTACAGACTACTAAACTCATGTATATATTATTTTATAGATTTTTTTTATTTATCTCTATTCAAATGTTTATCCCTCGGTGAAAAGTTAGAAAACTATCACAATGTCACTGAAACACATCAAATAACCATCTTTAGAGTATTTAAAATTAATCATGTGAAAGTCAAGTGATATTTCTTTTCAATAAAAGCACAAATTAAAGAAGCATTGCGAAGGTTTTACTTAATTAAAATAACTAATATGTCATAGAAGATACATGAAAGGGTTTATGTGAAAATGGGTACTAGTTTATAAATTTAAGTGTAATTATCCTAAAACAATTAAGTTATCACCAACAACCGCAACTTGTGCGATTAATAACTCATGTAGGGGGTTATTTGAAAAATAAAACCGGGCCGGACATTTTAGCCCGATCCGACCCGATAAGATACATTTTGACTGCAATGTGGGTAGCTGAATACTGACCTAGTAGAATTGCTTCCTTCTCCGATGACGATACTGGCGGCGCCGCCGCCGCCGTCTTCTCCACCACCGTCGGACTACCACTCCCCTCCTCCTCCTTCCTTGTCTCCACTCATTCTCTCTTCCAGGGAAAGAAAGAAAAACCCTCTCGAGTGGGTTCCTCTCCCGAAGCACCCCGTCTTCGCCAACCGAAGTCCGAACCTTAACCTTAGCCCTAAAGCTCTTCCTTCTTCTCCTTCTGGTTTCCGGAGCCAAATCGGCGGTGGAGGAGATGGCAGTAGCAACTTGGCGGCGTGGGACCCCTCCGCGTCCCGCTTCTACCTGTGGGACCCGAACTCCCGCTGCGTCCACCGTCTGTCCCTTCGGTTTCGTGACCTCGGCGCCGACTCTTCCTCTTCTTCGCCGGATGACGTCGTCGTCGAGGCCGCCGTCCCCTCCGAGGTCGGTCGATTACTTCCCTTTTAGAAAAGAAATATATTTTCTTTTCCCATTCCTCCCTTTTTTTTCTGTGACATTACGATTTCTCGTTTCTCTTGCCAGTAATTAGGGCATCGCTAAATATAGTTAGCCATTTCAGCTTGACTATGAAACTCTCATAGAAGAACATTATGGATTTATAGTCTATTGAAGCACTTCTTTTGAGATATGTAAAATGCCTAGGATACAAGGGAAGCGCATTTTCAATTGCATATTTTAATTGTATGTTTTTTCTGACAAAAGGCAAACTCCCTGTTCGTTGAATTTACATTAAATATAATATTTTAATTGTATGTTAAGAGGGGCAATCTTATAGATATGATTCGAATGCAGTATGCACACAATGCAGGCATAGTCCATGAGTTGACTAACTAGGTTTTAGTTATTCATGTGATGTTCCCTCAAATTTTAAGAAGACATTAAAAGCTTTGGTTATGTGCTATCCTTATGCTGGGATTTAGCAAGATTGTTTTAGATATATATTGGTTCACATAGAGATTGTCTATCCGTCGAATTCATCTCAAGAAGATAATGAAGTATGGAAGATGCTTTTGAGTGAAGCGCAGTCACATTTGACACTTTATCTCCTTTCTAGTCCATTCTCTACAATTTGCTTGTCTAGGCAGGGATCCGATATTTTTTGAGTCCTTATATAAGGAAGGGAACCAATGAAGCCATGCATCATTATTTGCATACTGTTAAAAGATTAGCTCATGTGATTCTTTTGGAACTTTTAATAGTACCTAAACCAATTAATCTGTTAGATTCAAAATACAGTTTCATGTTTACTTAGCAGTTGGCATGCTTTCCAAGCAAGAACTGTTTTACCTAATGACTTGAATTGTAGTCTGTGTTAAAATCAACTTCTTATTTTTTTTTTTCTGCTGAAAACCTTTTAACTGGTAGTCTCATACCAATGTGTCTTATTATGCAGAAATTGATGCCAGATATTCAACTCCCCTCCCCTGTCCGTCATGTTTCACTCAATTTAGACGGGTCATCTTTACTTCTTGCTGGATCTGATAGTCTAAGTCTCATCTACATATATGAAAGGACTTCTGCAACTGGTGACACAATTATTTGCAGGTTTATTTGGAGTTAGTATATCATTATTCATTTCAGTCTTCTATTTTTTTTAAATTGGGTTGTCCTTTGCCAGATTTTTCTGGCATTGAATCTATATATCAATTTATTTAATGAAACAAAATTGATGCAAATAAAATTGGAAGCATACTATTTATTAAATTGTAATGTAGTCTTGCTTCTTTAATAGTGTCCACATGTATCACAGCCTGACAGGTTGCCTCTTATGTTAAAAGCATTTATTTCTCCACTTATGATGCTCTATAAGTGGATATTTCAGATATTGGTTGTGTCATATATCAACAGTTTAGTAGTGGGTAAGGTGAGATATGACCTCTACAAATGAAGTCATGAAATTTGCAGATATTCTTATTAGCAAAGTAAATAACATTCTACTTGGTACTGACTCCATTTGTGTAGTTTTTTGTCTTTTTACTCAAGGAACTGTTTCTTCTATTTTTCATAAGATCAATTGGTAAAAATATTTCAATTGGCACTGATATAAAAGTCTTCACCTGTATTAAAGATGCGAACTTTTTCTTTACTAAGAAAATTAATTTTTTGGCTTTGAGGATTATTAAACTAATAAACATCATTCAAGGCTAAAATGATTTTACATTGTTTTTATTTTCACCTCTTCCCTTTTTCTCTTATACTAACCATCTTCATACTGATTTGGGTTGTTAAAGGGCTCATAAATGTAAAATTCTATCAGGACTGTTCCAGTTGCTTCCAAAGTGTTAGCTGGTCAAAACAATGGTTTGCAAACTTTACAAACACTGTGGCACCCTTTTAGTAGTAGTCATTTGGGAGTTTTGACATCAGATTCAGTTTTCAGGTATGTCTTCAAATTTTGAACTACAAGGAGAAGGAAATACATATATTTTATACCATGTTTTATAACATCAAATGGTACAAATTACAAAATAGATCTTATCATTACGTTAGTCACACTTCTCATCCAGTGATATAATGTAGACTTGAACCTTATTTTTCTCACACTGTTGATTAGGTCATTTGCATTTTTCACCTTATAAAATTGCAAAATTATGTTGTGCAGACTATATGATTTATCGTCTGATCGAGAGCGACCTGAGCAGGAATATTATCTACAGCCAGTCCAACCTGGAAGATGCCAGAATGCTGCATCGATCTGCCCAGTGGCATTTTCGTATGGAAGCCATCATTTGTGGGATAGATTTTCTGTGGGTATTAGTATTTTCCTATGTTAAAGGTCATTTCATCTGGTATATTATGCTCATTTTTGTGTTGGTGAACTCATATTGCATATATATACACAGTGCCTCTGCACTGGTTGTTTCTTTGTTGGTTTGAATTAACTCTAGTAATTAAATAATACTTTATGTTCCCATAGAGTACGCTGTTGCCTGTTAATGTTAGATACTTACTCGTGGTATGGTGTTTAAAACCTGTGCTCAGTATGTAGATAACATAACAAAACAATTATGTCAAATCTGAGGCTACAGTGCAAGGTTCAATTTTGTGATTTTGATTTTTTTGATAACCATATATACATTTTGTTTTCTCCTATAAGGCCTATTAATCTGCCCTTCTTCATAGACATGGTTTTGCTTCTCCCTTTTGCTCTGTTCCAATGCCTTCTCTTCATTTATCTAAACACTTCTCTTTAAGCATAGGAAATCGGTACCCTGCTTAGGGGGAGCTCATGCACTGGGATGCCCTTCTAGGATTCTCTTTTAATACAAACTCTTGCTTAATTTTGTGAATTGTAATGACTAAACCTATTATATCTATTCTAATATTTTATAATCAATGTTCTTTTTGGTCTGCAGGTTTTTATCTTATTCAGTGATGGTTCAGTCTACATTCTCTGTCCAGTTGTTCCTTTTGGAAGGTACATTTCTATTTGATCTGGTTCTGTTTCCTTTGTTGTTACACTGTTTCTATCTGCTGTCCAAATATTTGGGTGCTACGTATTCTTACTGGAAGATGGCATTTCAACTTGTTACATAAAAAGTAGGTGAAAATAGAAACATTTTTAGGAGGAGAAAAATTAGTCTTGTAGTATTACTGTTATCTATTATAGGAGACCTCCACTCTTAGAATTGGATCGCAGATAGCAGTTTCTTATTCAGTAGCCTGCTTATATTCTAATTCATTCGAAGAATTATGGTTATTTTCTGGTGCAGCCTCTTTAATAGTAGATATATCCAGGATATATATGAAGATCTTAATGCATTTGGATTGAAGTCAACAAGTCCAAGAATTATTAGCAACTCACGTATGGCCATTGCTTGGTTAGAAGCAACATTTCCCGAGGTAGCAGATCAATCAACCGAAGGGCGGAGTGTAGCAATATCAAGAGCTCATCCTTATTCCCCAGTAGACGCATCGCTTTCTTTACAGGCATGCTTGCTGCATCTCTCTTTATCATATGTGCAAAATTTTGTTGCCTCTGCGAAGCACATTGTGATTGATTTTATTTGTAAAGTGTACTTATATTCTTCTGTAGTAATGTGCAAGTCTGCAATATAATTTGTCTTGTTTGACAGCATTAATAAGCCACTTCTGAAGTTCTTATAATTACTGATTGTCAAACTTAATTAAGGAAGTATTTGAAGAGAGTAGATTGCACAAGGTTATTGAGGCAAAACATTCAGTGAATTGCTCACTGTGATCACCTATGTATTAGATGGTATAATGCTTCTTTCTTAATGTTTATTTGAAGATATTCTACCTTATATATTAACTTTGAATTTTCAATTCAGATATTAGTTTTTTAAGCCAAATATCTGTATCTGTGTGGTTGTTGTTATAGATCAGCAACAAAAGGGTATACTCATGAAGGTCAGAACATAGTAGTGTATCTTGATTTGGGTTAATTTAAAGATACTTTATCAGATATCTTAACTTTTAGGTTTTCCCTCATTAGCTTTCATCTGACTAAAGTATATCTCAGGGCTGACCAATTTATTCATTTCTCTTTTAGTTTTACCTTAATGAGATTTAACATTAATCAACTTCTATAATGGACAAGGTGTGCAATAATACAGGGACCTCTCTGTAGAGTCTGCCGCAAGGACGAAAATAATGTGTCTGAAGGCCAGAGCAGTGATGGCTGTAAAGGCAGATCTGTGAGTTTTCTTTATAGCTCTATTGGCAAAGATTCAGTTCTTGTTACAGCCTGGAGCAGTGGGCAGATCCAGATTGATGCTCTAGCTGATGAAATACAACCCCAGTGGAGCATTGGTATTTCCCCCCACCTTGATGTTGATTCACTTGGCCATATAAAGGGCGTTGCAATGATTTGCGAGTCAAACTCCCAGGATCTTTCTACTTCGAAACTCCATCATCCTCTCAATATTGGATCAAATATGAGCACTGGTGCAGATACAGTTTTGTTTGAACATTCACCTCCTTTGCTAAGGCTAGCTATTGTGGACCTGGCGCTGCCTGATCATAATTGCATGTTATCGTTGTTTCATGATCCTCTTGTCTCGGAGAGATTTTACTGTGTTCATGGTGGGGGAATTGACGTAGTAACTTTGCACTTTCTCCCATTCTCAGATGCAAACACAGCTGCAAAACCGCCTTCTGTGCATCCTATTCTCACTGCAGCCAATGATGAATCCTGCTCTCCATTTCTGTGTGGTTTTCTTACAATAGCCGATTCATATGGTCATTTGCAGGTAGTCGGAGTGACGTTCTCATATGAGTGTATTCAACTGGAAATGAAGGGTTGGAAAGAACCACTACCCTTTCATTATGAGATTGATGATAAATCTGTTTATGATACAAAAGCCACAATTCCTGAATTTATAAGTAAAGAGCTTCTTGCTGGCCCCAAAGTCATAACACTTCCCGCTTCAACAAGCCTTCGATCTGTGACTGCTGACTCCATTGAAGGCCGGTCAACTCTTCATCACTATATCAAGCTTTTCCATGAGAACTATGTAGAGTATGCACATAAGGTAATAACAGATTGAGCATTTCCATTTTATTGTTTTTATTTCGTAATGTTACCTGGTTTGCTTGCACAGTGTATAGTGGATCAGCTTCAGTTATCTAACCGGAACCCTTTCTTCTCCGTTGTTGGTTTGACACTGCTTGCCTAGGTCTACATTGAGCTCAAAGAACATGCAGGATATCTAAAAACAGTGATCGACGACCAACAGAAACGCTTGCACGCAACAAAGCAGTTGCTTAAAGAATTCAATGCCAAAGATCAAGTCATAGAGGGCAGAATAGATCGTGCCTTCAAGGTATATGAGCTTTTAGAGAAGCGTTTACAAAGTTTCAAAACATTGCCTGCGGCAAACAAGAAACCATTGTCAAGAGCAGAGCGTGAATTCAAGGCCCAACTCGGTATGCAAGATCTTCCTTTTATGTAGTTTAAGCTTTGGACTTAAAAGTTTATTTGAGTCACAAATTTAACATTCGATTCTTGAAAACAATGCAGATAGGTTTGCAGATGTTGAGTTAGATGCCCTGCACATGTCTATTGAAGCCTTGAAAGCAAGGATGAGAAGACACAGTCAGCCATCGCCAGCACAGCCGCCATCAAGGGGAAGAAACTACGTTCCAGAGGCTCAGATGTCAACATTAAAGATGTCGCTGGAAAGGCTGTCGATTCTAAACGAAGAGAACACCCAGAAGCTAAATCTCATTGAACATGAATTGAATGTCCAGGGGAAATAGCAATCTCAAGCTCTTGTGAGGTGCAGAAAAATGTCAGCTTTTTTTTTTCTTCTCATGGCCATTTGTAGAACCATAACCCTTTATCTCATATGCACATTAATATGTATAACGGCTCGTTCTTTGTACGACCTAATTTTATCTTGAATCCCTGATTAAATCACAAAAAAGTCTTGATGTATACCCTAGATATGAATCTCTACATGCAAAACAAGACTTTCTTCATTTGTTTGATAGAATTACACAATTCAATTTGTTTTATCTTTCCTATCAAAATACATTTGTTTACTCGTCACAAACAATATCATCCTTATTTCACACAGCTGCTACTAATCAATGGCAAGAATATAAAGCATGAGTTCTTCACTTCTCTACTGGCCGGAAAAACACCACAGAGTGCTTAGCAATGTGCAAGCTGAACTGCCCACCCTTCTCTTCCACATCCACCTTCTCCGCCCCTGGCGGCGGCCGCATCTGAAAGCTCGTCACGAGCTTCCCGATGACGATCCCCAGAATCGGCATCGCCAATATGATCCCCGGGCAGCTCCGTCGGCCCATGCCGAACGGCAAAAACCTAAAGTCGACCTTACCGCCGACCGCCGCCTCTACCGCCCCCTCCTCTTCTAAGAACCTCTCCGGCCTGAACTCCTCTGGCTTATTCCACCACTCGGGGTTATTCGCGAGCCACCATGCATTCACCACCACCTTGGACTCCTCGGGGATCGTGTAGCCGCCGAGCTTGGCCTCCGCAAGGTTCATGTGGGGGACCAACAAGGGGATGGGAGTGTGCAGCCTCAGTGTCTCCTTTATAACGGCTTGCAAGTAAGGAAGCTTTTGCAAATTCGACTCGGTCACCGTCTCGCCGTGGAGGACATCAGCGAGCTCACGGCGGAGCTTGTCTTGGACCCGGGGGTGGTTCACGAGCTCTGCGATAGCCCACTCCATCGACCACAAGGTGGTTTCAATAGCTACATAAGATCAGAGCAAGCTAAATTAGACAAAATTCTTTATTATACCACCCCCCGAAAAAGAAAGTAGGACAAAACTAGAAGAACTTTGTCTACCTGCGACGTTGATGTTCTCCACGATGTATGTCACGTTGTCCGCCGTGATTTCTCCCTTCTTCTCAGCCTCTAGTATGTGGTCTATTGCGCAGTTGGGGTTGTGTTTGCTCCCATTTGCAGCCATAATACTCCTGATTAAAGAAATGGATTTATCTTCTTTTTAGCGAAAATGCGTGTCAAAATTTTAAATTTTTTTGAAAGAAAAAGAAGAAAGAATACGTGCGTATGTACGTAATCTTACCTTCTCTTATCCACGTAGTAGTTGTTGAAGAAAGCCAGCCTCTTGTTCTGCAAGTCTCTGCATTTATTCAGATAACCCCTCAAGAAGGGCCTGAGAATAGGAATAAACTCCCCATAGTTATACTCAAAGCTCTGCGCCAATCGACTCCTCTCCGAGTTAAACCTGGTAGCCTCCAAGAAGAGAGGATCGCTCGTCGACTCAAACTTGGCGTCAAACATCATCCTGTACATGATGTTGTACAGCATCAGCTGCAACCTCCTCCGCACCACCACTCCCACTCCCGCCTCATCCCCCCGCAGATCCTCGACGACGAGATCCATCTCCTCCTCCCACATCCCCTTGTGCTGCTGCACCACCTTGTTCGTGAAGAACGGCAGCGTCATGATCCGCCGCATCTTGCGCCAGTGGTCGCCGTACGCCGTGAATACCATGTCCTGCCCGTTCCCAGTGAAGATGTCGAAGACGACGTTCCTTGGCCGCGACCCGAACTCCACCCCCTGTGTGTGCAACACCTCGGTGGCGAGCTTCGGGTCGGAGACGACCACCAGGTTTCTTGCCCCCAGTTTGAGGAGGAACACGTCGCCATACTTGTGGGCCAAGTCGGCGAGGAACCTATGGCTCAGGTCATTGCCGACTTGGAGCCAATTCCCAAAGACTGGAATGGAGAGAGGGCCAGGAGGGCTGTTGGGTCTTCTCTTGGTGCTGGACAGGAGGAGGAGGGGGAGGAGGAAGAGGAGGAGAGAAAGGTACAAGGATTTTGATAGAAGGGTGATCAAGCTTATGGAGAGGAGAGTGGAGAACAGCGCTAGTTTCTTCAAGGAGATGGCCATATTCAATTAAATCTTCTTCGATTAATTGTTATGGAGGGAATGAGGAGATTTCTACATATATATACAAATTTATACAGCTTTATTATGAAAACCAAGTCAAACGTACTACTCGGTTTTGGTTGGTGTAGACTAAAAGGATTGGTGGAATAGGTCTTTTGCAATTAGTATTTACCTACCTAAGAGTCACATCACTAAGTTCGGCATAGTTGTTTTTGGGATGAGTCAGATGTTCATACTTGGTGGAAAGGCAAGGGTTTGGTTGGCAGCTTTCTGCCAATTAATTTATTAATTTCTTTCTTTTCTAACATTTAGCATATTTGTGCAGAATAGACACTTAGAGGATTTATGATTTCTATATGAAGACAGACAATAATTTGTTTCCCTTTTCTACAGAGTGGGAGGTGAATGTGATGTTTGAAGTTGTCATTCTCATGGTGGTGGGAGAGGGTTGGTGAAAGGTTGGCGTTTAAAATGTTTGACCTTGTACAAGTCCAAGCATAACCTACTTCAATTGTCACAAAAATCATGTGGTTGGCTGGCATCATGATCATGAGATAGTGCTGAATTAGATGCATTCTTTGTAGTATATATCAGTAATGGGTTAGGTCCTGAAAGAAGAACATTCATAGTTGAACCATTCTTTTGTGGCAATGATTTGTTCAGCACCACCAACTGAAGTTGAGTGCAAATTTACTGCTTGATTCCTTCAACACAAGAGGGATGGAGGTCAAAGTCACATAGATCACAAGAGAAGACCCAGTGCCTCCCTTGGCTCCTGCACGCATCACAGACATAAGCCTTAGCAATGTCTAACTTCAGCTCATGAACATGTCTAGGATCCTTCACTTGATTTGGAAGTCCCTCTCCTTCTTTTTGCAATGCTGCTTCTACCTCAGCAGCTCTTGATTCAGTGAATGGGAATGCCACAGAACCGTATTTTGCGATAACCGCTCGCCCGTCGGTCGTCACCGCCTTCCCGTCCGGCCCGATAATTACGAGCGTCGGAATTCCGTTTACGTTGAAGATTCTACTAAGATCATGTCTAGTCCTGTCAGTGTAGGGAATTGCTAACCATGGCATCTCATCAAGGCTTGATCTGAATTCATCCTCGTCGCGGTCTGCTGAAACAAAAATTATTTCCAAGATTCGGTTTTCGCAGATCCTTAGCTCGTTGTATGCATCTTTAAGCGTCGTCATAAAACTGCGGCACGGCGGGCACCAACGAGCTCCAAAGTAGAGGCCTATTGTTCTTCCAACAAGATCAGATATGAGAACCTATACATATGAATGAAACAAAGGAATTAATGAATTAGCACAAGATAAGAGTAGTAGCTATGAATTAGAACAGATTGCTTTCCTAGTAGTGATGCCAAATGTTGGTGACTTTTATCTCTTTTTTCATCAGAACTGTTTAGAATATGGTCTTCAGAATGATAGGTAAGTTGAACATAATTCCATCAAACCTCAGTCAACCAAATTTCAATAAATAATATGCCATCATATGGTGGTCATTCCTATCCCACTGCTTATTTCTCTATAAAGTTTCAGTCAGTTAAGTGATACTAAGATGAACTGATAAATTACATGTAAACAGTTTAGCTATGAATTCTTGGAAAAATCCATAATTAGCAAGAGCAATATAAGAACTTCAATAATTAATAAGGTCACCTTTGTGCCATCTCTGGAGATCAAATAGTCTCTTTCTTCTCTCCCAAGAAGCTCTTCTAGTTTTCCCCCTTGGCGCTTGGCCTCATCCATAGCCTCCAACTCTTTCCTTCTCTTAGCACCAAAGGGGTATGCATCAGCTCTATAGTCTTCAACCAACTTAACTGCATCTTCCTCAATATCCATCCCATGGGATGCCAAAGGAATGAGAGAAGGAAGGCGTTCGATATGGAATTTACTACATAGTCTTCTCTTAACATCGACGTCGAATGGCACCGCGAGCCACGGGATACTCTTGAAGTGATCCGTAAAGCTATTGTCGTCATGATCAAGTGAAACGAGAACAATCTCAAAATTCTTCTGCATGGTCTTCAGGGTGGTGTAGAGATGGACTAATTGCGGTGTGAAGTTGCGGCAGGGGCGACACCAGTTGGCTGAGAAGAAGAGGCAGGTGGTCTTCCCTTCAATGCATGACAAAGGCACCTGTTTGCATATCATCAAAAAGGAAATGCCTTTTAAGGCCGGCCTCTCTTAGAAATCTTCATGCATCTTGAAGTTTTCAGTTTCTCATGTACAGCCCTCTATTATCAGTTCAATTGTAATTGAATTCAATTGCCTTTACCGAGTTATGAGATTAGAAAAAGAAAACTTGCATTATCTAATCAGAACACCTATCTCTGACATATGTAAATCAATTCAAAAACAACAACTTATTATCTGAAATTGCACTGAAGAACAACATATAGCAGAAACTACTCTGAGAGATTTGAGTAAACCAAAGTTTCTAAAAGCGAAAACTTATTAGTATTTTGGGTAAAACATAAGGAAATTATACTATAATTCATACTAATTAGTGCTGGAATCATAAGTTCCCATCACCTGCCCTTCATGAGAGAGAAGGAATTCAACCCCTGCTGACTTCAACATTGATATCTGTGTCTCTCCTTCCTTCACTGCCATCTTTTCGTCTCCTCTCCTATTTCTCCTGGGCAACAAGAGAAGCAATGAATTGTGAAAGGATCAAGGTTAGAAGCTTAGCATCTAATTTGTCCACTAGATAAAGTATATTCTACTGATACTATTCCCAAGGATAGTAAGGTTAGCACAGAAAATGGATAAAGATGAGAAAGTATTACTTTGCCAGCCGTGAATTGTTCTCATATGGGTGAAAGGATTAAGGTTAGCATCTCAGAAGGACAATCTTCCTAGATAATTTTGCATGCAGTTGTCAACTAGAAAAAGTATATTCTATTAATATTCTTCCTGAGACGTATAAGATTGAGCATAAAAAGGAACGGATAAAGATTGGGTAAAAAAAACATAAGATTGTAACGTGTTACAGAGAAGTACCCTTGATTGGCATATCGATAAGATTCTCCAACCAACATGGAGATTGGTAACCAGTTAATCACTAAAAAGGAATAGTTTGAGATAAGATTTTGAAAATTTTCTGATCAATATCTTGGAAAAAGGCTTCATCTTTTTAGTTATAACTGGTTACAAGAAGCGTATCTTCTTATACAACATAAGAAAAAGGATAATCTCTTTAAAAAAGAAAGAAAGAAGAAGATTGAGATGAAATAGACTCTTACCTTGATATTGTCTTAGCGTTCAATTTGGTGCTAGGGATCTTTGGTGTTGAATAAGAGGTTTACTGCTTTAGTGCATGTCCATGAATGCCACATATATCGTGCAACTATTGCATGGTGACACAGGGCAGCCGCCTTTGGCCTTGGACTCTCCAATCTCCATGATGGTCGGTGATGTTCCTTGCCATCGTTATCTCCCCTTGATTTCACAATTAAAACAAAGTTAACACTTTAATTTAGTGATTAGTTTGTTGAAGAAGAAACAGCAATGGCAGGCTTTAATGGAGAAAAGGAAACGTTATAACTCCATGCAGCTAATTGATGATTAGGGGTCGAAGAAGTAAAAAAGGGCTTTAATTTAATGAGATTTTTGTACTTTTTACAACAATTAATAAATAAATACGTGTTTATATAGCCCGTAATAAGAGGGCAAAAGAAGTAGAGAGATCATGTTTCCCACTGGCAATCATTCAGCCATAACAAGCATCCTCACAAGATCGAATGGTGATTTTATTAGGGATAATTTCAGACCGAATTATTATTATTATTATTTTTCCATATACTTTTTATATTATTATTTTTATTCATGTACACCTCAGAACTGAAAAATATATCTGTATATATTCTTTTGAACTAAGAAAAAAAACTATTTGAATCTCTAAGTTAAAAAGTATGTTAAAAAGTATGTGAAAAAGGGTAATAATTCAGAAAGTCTAAATAAAATTATTCCTATTTATTATACTGTAGACAAGATAAGAAGTTTAACTCTTTCAATATTTATTGCATCAGAACTATGCTATAAACAAAATTACAATTTCACAAGCAAGAATATGCACATCATTCTGACAATCTGATCCCTTAATATGATGTACCCCACATTTGACAAGAGTAATTTTAACATATCTAACTCAAAAACACTGCTAAAAGTTTGGATGTCAATAGCTGACAGCCAATAGCCCAATAGGTGCATTGGAATTGTTCATATCACTTAAAACTCCGCAGTTATTTGACCATGAACGAGCTTTTACAGCTGCATCCTCCAACTGCACTTGGATTTGTCACCACCTGCAATGAAGTACAATTTTGTTATAGCTTATGTATGCTGAAGAAAGCTCAAATAGAGACATATTTTGTTTGCATCCAGTGCCAAAAAGATACTGACCTCTTATTAGGAAAACAAAAACAAAAATTTATTGATACAGAAAAATAATAATTGTGTCTCAGACAAAATGCAGCAAATAGAGTAATAGACATGCCTAATCAAAGCACAGTGAGGTGTAACAGTTAAAATGAATCCATTTGAGAACAAGAACTTTTACAAATTGTAAGAAGTTAATTATTAAAACAGAATAGCATTTACTTGAGAAGTATTTGGTGAATTAAATTTAAAACGAACATAGAAATCTAGTGCTTTCTGTCATACTTGTTGGTATGAAACAACTTAGCTACACAAAATGCCATAAGCAACATCAGAGGGTTTTTTCATCAAAAAGGGATATAGTCCAAAGCGAGGATTGTTGCTTTTCCATTGTTTTAGATAGTAATTATGAGTCTGAAGGCAGCAATTACATTTATGGGCTTCCAAGGGTTGCTAAATGATTAACTAAAGCTTTTCCAGTTGCTTGTTCAAGATCCAAGACAGTCTGCACCTTGATTTGCTTCAGCCTTTAAGTCTCAATATGAGGTGCATTAGGGATATATATATATATTTGCTTTCCTATATCAACCCTAGATTAGAAATATGCCATAAAAACTGCTAAGTGACATCCATTTCAAATCATCCTCGACGAGGGCCTCAAATATATTGGCATTTATCTGTCAGTCCCACATCAAGGATCATTTACTTGGATATGGTTTTCAAGGGGCCAGGAAAATTAAGGCAGCAAACAATTTAAGCTCTATATCACCTTCTAGTCACCCTTGTCATGCAAGATGAATTCCAGTCAAGAGGACAACCGCTATTTTCGGTTGTTAATAGCACAATGATATCAAACATGAATTTATTAAAGCATTTCTAAATTATCTATATCACTATTACGTTTATAGTAAAGGAAAACATGACATGCAAAAGAATAGGGTCAAATACAAATGGAACAATGATTAAGAAAGAAACTGACCAGGAAAGCAGAACGGATCAGCTCTTCAACATAATCTACAGTAGCACCTTTCACAAAGTCATAGGAGATATTGTCCACCACCAACTTAACACCATCCTTCTCAAAAACTCTAGAAGCATTTCAAAAACAACTATGAGCAAAGAACAAGATGTCAAATGGAAAGGAACAATCAATTTCAATGGCAAAAGAAATGAACCTATCATCTGCAGTTTTTTTGTCATCCAGCAGAAAGACATACTGAAATCCAGAACATCCACCCGTTTCTACACTTAAACGAAGCATTTTTCCATCTGTAGACGACTCATTGGCATGCAACTCTTTCAATCTCTACAAATGCAAAACACACCAAAAGTCAGAATGGCATAAAGAACATATAATCTAACTTCAATAGCTTATGACTACTATAATCTCTACTATTGAAAGGATTCTCAGACAGGAAAACCTAAATAAGGACTTGTTACCACATAATTCCAAAAATATGATCCAGCTAAGCTGGCCATCACCAAAACACCAAAGTCCTCGAGGGAATTTGCATGTCAATCTTTGGAATATTTAATAGATGTTCATCTACTACAACGAGCAAATGGACACATGCTATTGAGATCCTTGATACAGAACTCCTTTTGGGGGATCTAAACAGCAAAAAAGAAGAAAAAAAAACCCTTAAATTCAAAAAGTTCCATTAGCAAAACCACCATGAACAAGGATCTATTAACAATTGAACCAAACTATCAACCTTTGCTTGCTCAGAGAGATGTCCGAGTTAAAACATCAACATGGTTAGTTTTGCTCAAATCTTTACCTTATTAATTGCAGCTTACCTTATGAAGGATGGCTAATTTCTAATGAATATCATAAATAACTACAATGATCACAAGAAAATCTAAGCATTATTTTCAAAATACCATGTCTATCTTCACCTATTCCAACAAAAAAACCACACCTTTCTCCGGTCTTCCTATCAAAAAATATATAAAAAAGGGCAACTTTTCACCAGAAATCACTTCAAATTTTTCTCGAGGTAGTTTCGACCTCCCATTTCCTTCGCTATCAAAAGATTATTATTTCAATTTCCCAAAAATAGGGGGAAAGAAATAACGAATTGATAGTAAAGGAAAGGAGAGAAAGGGTTTACTTGCACGCAGTTCTCCGTCATGTGAACGGCGTCGTCAGCGGCGGCGGGCTCGGACGGAGATGCCGCGACGGCGGAGCTGAGAAGCCTCGCGTTGCGTTCGATCCGTCCGCGAATTAACGGCGCCAGGCGAGAGATGACGGATCGCGACGTGGCCATCTCTCTCTCTCCCCCTCCCCTTCCTTTCTCTCGCAGATGCTGTTACAGTATTAATCACGGCCGATTTTAATGGAAAAACTATTTAGCTGAAAATTAAATTTACGTTTTACTCCCGACATGGTCAAGGGTAAAAGGGTAAAAGTACAAGCTTGCACACTGCTAGGGTACATTTAGGGTGCCCCAATAACAAATTAAAGAGGAAATATTTATTAAAATCCACTATATTTTGTTTTTTCTTTACAGGAATAACCCACCCTATTTATTTTGTTGAGCAACAAAATAAATATTAAGTTACAACTTACAATTAATTTTATCTTATTGGTAAATACTATCCAAATACCTTTCTCTCTCTCACTAATTATGTATAAGTGCCATAAATTTATGAAGGTACCACACTTTATAATTTGTATATCAAACAAAAGAAACTTTAAGTATTTACCACTAGATCTCTATATTTTGATTCTAATGCATAAAAACATCTTTATTAGTTGTTCTTACCAAGTAGTTATAATATAAATTAGTTAAATTAAGTACATATATAAAAATAACATTAATGTCTTTAAATATGATTATTAAAATTACGCATAAAATATGTTTTTTAAAGTTAAATATAAAAATAAAGGCAAAAAGGTGACCTTAATGACAATAGTTTTTGTTTCATTTTTTGTTACAAATTGCACATGGACAGCTTTAAAATATAAAGTAGATGGTCCTTACACACAGCAAGAGAATAGATAGTATAAGTAGGAAATAACAAGTAGATATGATGGAGTTTGAACTCATGATCAAAGTTCATCTTTAATACTGTGCTAGATGATTGTCTAAATCAAAAGGCTAAGCTAGTAATAGTTTATTTTGCGTCGCAATGTAAAGATCTATTCACGACTGCATATCCTAATCGCGTGCTTGAAATTATACAGAATCTTATCATAAACCAGAATAAGAATGTAGACACAATGACATCAAAAACTTCGCACTTAAAAGCCATCCAATATGACTGGAAAGGAGTAGCAACATGGAAGAAAAGCAAAAAAAAGAACGAATAAATAAAAGTTTGATGTTACACATATTTGATCTCATGGGCAGAAGCATTTGCATATCTACTACGAGTTGGCAATGGTGATTCTATATTGGTCACTTGAACATCAGAATCTGGTGAAGGAATGCAGAGATTAAAATCCACAGGTGGTTCACTTTTGCTTCTGCCATTTCCATACCTAGTTCTTTTGCTATGCACCTTTCTCATGTTTTCGCCATCATTAGCAATCGAATGCTTTTTCTCTATGTTGTCATCTCCAATTTCCTTCGGAACTTCGAAGAGAGTGATGACATTCCCACAGCTCTGGAACAGTATTTCAGGCAGGGTCTGTAAGCTCTGAAGTGTCTCAACAACCTGGCTCATGGTTGGCCTCCCTCTAGGGCTATAACTAAGGCACTTGTAAGCTAAGGCAGCAACCTCTGTCACAACTTTGGTAGAGTATTGTCCTTCCATTCTCATGTCTATAATCTTTAGCAACTTCCTTTGATGGATTAGGAGTGGCCTGGCCCACTCGACCAGGTTGCGTTCACGACTAGGCCGGCTTGTGTCCATTGCCCGTCTTCCGGTGAGCATCTCAAGGAGCACGACTCCATATCCATAAACATCGCTCCTGGCAGTTAAATGGCCTGTAGGAAATCAAAGTAACAGGTTTAACCTGGTGAGGTACTTGTGGAAATTGCAGATTTCTGCAAAGAGCTCATTACCAAATCAACATAGAAGAAAGCATGGAACAATCTGAGAAATAAAGGATGTTATGCACTATTTCTAAGCAACTTTGGATAGATCTAACAATATTTGGTTCTAAAAGCCAATATATATCATGCATTGGTATAAGTAACACAAGTACACAGCAAACTGATCTTTTTAGCAAACTGACCAGTCATCACATATTCCGGTGCAGCATATCCATAGGTTCCCATGACCCGAGTAGAAACATGGGTTTGGCCCTCCATAGGTCCATTCTTAGCAAGGCCGAAGTCTGAAAGCTTAGCATTGTACTCCTGTATGGTGAGGATAAACAGTGAACTGGAGTGAAAAGAAAAGGAAAAGGATGCACCAAATTGGGCAGATATTTTGGGTCAACTAAAGTTGTGACGTATAATAGATAACACTGTAGGTAGGAATACAAACCGCATCTAGCAATATATTCGATGTTTTAAAGTCCCGGTAAATAATGGATCTTTCAACTGCGTGAAGAAACGCAAGCCCTTTTGCAGCACCAATGGCAATCTTCATACGAGTAGACCAAGGCATTGTAAGACAAACCCCTGTTAACATACTAATAATGAGTTACAAGCAGTGTTAAAACTTCTATTTAACTATATCTCTTCAGGAATTGTACATGACTTAAGATGAAATTATCCCATAACAGTATTTTGGAAAGGACCGATGGCAACTTCTTTAAAAAAGGGTAAACAAGAATGATTAAGTTTCTTGGCAACTTTCCATTCTCTTACAAATTCATAGTAATTACTGTCTCTTAGCTATCAGTGGCAGTAATTCATCATAACAGTGACAGTTTTCTTTCAATAAATTCAAACTATTTTTCTGGATTATGGTAGTAGACTAGTAATTTTGTATTTATATCACAAAACATGGTAGAGTGACATGAACTGGAGCATACTTCGGAAAAGGTGCTTTTCGAGGCTTCCACAGGCCATGTACTCATAAACTAGCAGTCTGTGTGCACCTTCACAACAATAACCAATGAGTTTGACAAGATTTGGATGACTTAACTGCCCAAGATAGTTGACTTCCGCCTGAAAGAAGAGAAACAAGAAGGGGGAAATAATTACTGAGGTGCTTCTTTAGAAACTGTCGAGCATATAGCAATCTTTTACAACTTCATAGATATAAAAAGCAGTAGAAGATGTATTGCACCAATCGTCATGTTTCTTGAATATGTAGATTCTACTACTCACTGTCATGAAATTCAGAAAATATTCTCTCTCAATGTGAAATTATTTTATACCAACAATAAAGGGCTTTTGGGGTGATTCAGAGATGGAGATCTTCCTGAATACCAAGAAAAACTAATGGGAAGAATAATACCCTAGTACATCATGCAAAGCCATCATGTTTCACAGATTTGAAAAACCAATAAGAATTTAAAATATTACAAGACTAGGATCTATAACATGTACTTGAAGTATGCCTCAAACACAAATTTCAAGTACTTGAAGAGTTCAATGAGGTTAGAATTTAAAATTGCATTATTTTCTGCTCAACAATTTAGAACATCAAATGACAAGTCACTGTAAATTCTGTGAATAGTACATCTAGTAATGCCACAACTTTTCACAATGCCATGACAAAAACAAGCTATTTAATAATTAATAGAATCACAATAGGCAGAGTAAAGAAGTAGAAAACAGTGAATCCTCAAAAAAGTGCTCCACCATATCACTTTAATAGTGCTCTTGTATGATGCTGCTTCTTGTATAAAGGCTGAGTTTAAGATGATGCTTTTACTTCTATTTTCTGATGAGTGCGTTAAGCTGCAACTCCCAGATATTTCAACTTTCAACAATGACAGAGCAAGGACAACTAGGCAAATTAAGTAATCATATTACTAAAATAAGTTAACATTCTCGATATATTTTCTGCATAAACCAAGGTTGATTTCAATATATAAGAGTTGCTAACTTCCTCATTGGTGAGACTTATGAGCTATTACATGAAAAGAGAAACTTAAACAATTCTTTAAGTTACACATGGAAAATCTTGCCTTACTAGAGGAATATGACCACATTGTGTAAAAGATACCGGGTAAATTCTATGTGCCATATATTATATGGTGACATAGAAGAAGTTCAACATTGCTAAATAAAAGAGCAGATGTAATATAGGTTCAATCTAAGAAAAGAGTCCAAAGAAAAAAAAAATTTACCAGCCATTCTTTGTCCCCCTGAATGCCATCTTGATTTAGCTCTTTCACGGCAACTTGGGTGGAGATGAAACCTGGTCTAATATTCTCATCAATAAAACCTTCATAGACAACTCCAAATCCACCCTTTCCAAGAATTTGATCTGGCCGAAAGTTCTTGGTGGCTGCTCTTAATTCAGTATATGTGAAAATGTTGACATTTCCATAGCCGGCTGTTTGCCGCAAATCTTCTACATCCTTCAGCGGGGCCAAGACGCTGACCACAGATCTAGAACCAGATTTAGCCTTCTTCAGTGAGGAAGGACATGGTGGAGCATCAGCTTTCCTTGTTTCAACTGTAAGAATTTCACAAAGAAATCAGGATGGCATACTAGTTACTTCAGATTTACTATCTCTTACAAGGCCATGAAGTATCCAAAGAAAGACTTGATAACTCACACAACGGAAAGAGGTCATGTTGCAAGTTGTTTGAGTGAACGTGTTTAATTATTCAATTTCAAAACTTTTAGCAAATGTGGTTATCTGAATAAAACCTTTAATTCAGATAACCTACGGCACGAAATGGATTATGTAGATTTAAATAAGGAATACTACAGCAATTGCACATAATACGTCTTAATAAAGTTGCATCTAAACTATTGGGAACAATCATCCAAAGCACATTATCTCAAGTTCAAGAAAAATCCATGGATCAACCGCTTGGAGGTCAAATTCCCATTAAATTGCATTACATTCCATTTTGAGGTCGAAAAAATTTTCTCAACAAAGCCCCATGTCATCCTAACACTCAAAGTAGGATCTTCAAGACAACCCAATTCAATCCACTCCTCAAAATCCTATTTTGAAGACAACCATCCCCTTTTACCTTTTCCATATGCTTATATAACTATAACAATCAACCACAACCTCTTAAAAGAAGAGAAGGGAGGGAAAAGGGGTACCTGATCTTCTCTGGAGTTGGAAATCCTCCAAGGACAAGCACCCACCCATAAAAGAAAGGAGACTCCTTTCGATCCCTCCGTCCCCAATCTCCAAACCAGATCTGAAGATTCTTGGATTCGAGATCTCGCTTCTCTTTCGGTGTTTCTTTTTCCCTCAGGCGCGGATTCCATTATTCCAGCCTTTCAGATGTGGGAAATTTTTTTTAAGCCTTACCAACGGGAAGAATAAATAAATAAGCAATTTATGTTAAAAATGGTTAATTATGTCAACAACCCCCTTAGCTATACCTAATTTTCAGCATATTCCTTAAGACTTTTTTAGATTATAATATTCCCCTATACGTTGGAATACCCTGAGCTTATCAATTTTAGCCTGAAAAATAAAATCAAATTATAGAAATATCTAAATAAACTCCTCAATTTTCTCGTCACCCCCTTCCTCATGTCTTGAAGGCACTTGTCTCCGCCGTTCATGCCTTCGAAAAAGGGTCGCAACGTGTCACTGTCTTTGATCGCCCTCACATTCGTCCTCACCCTCGTTGCCTCCTAGATTTGCCCTTATCGCATAAGCTTCTCCTCAAAGCTAACGGATGAATCCGTCGATAACGATGAGACAAGAGAAGGGGAGGAAGTGAATGTGGGCGGGGGGAGGCGATGTCGACTAGTGTTGGTCAATTAGTGATGTTGCCCCCTCACTACCCGTAGTCCTAGCCCACCTGTGCCAAGCTGTCGCAAATCGGGCCAATGATAGGGAGGCAATGTCGACGGTCGACAATACTAAAAGGGAGAAGTTGGTGATGTTCAAAGGGAGAAAGATGATAAAAATTTTGATAATAAGAAATTTTAAATTACTTTTTACACTCTATTATTCAAGCTTAAATTTTAGGTTTAATTAAAAAAACATTCCAACATTAATTCTTATTAACTACAGAGTCACAAGACGAAATAGTTAACTTAAAATAATCGAAACGCCTCCACAAGATACTTTCATACGACCAACTTCAAAAACAAAATTAAAAGGATAAAATAATCTCACACACGTCTAATGGGCCAAAACAAGGCTTAATTAAAATAAGATTAGACTCGTAGATGATTTCATATATTATACGATGCATTCTTAGCCCAGTTTATTCCCATTTGATTGTCAAAATATAAAATACTGAGACCATCATTCTCTGCCATCTTTTCTATTGTCTGTCGTAATTTCTTACAACCAGGAAGGATACCAATCGTTCTTTTGATAATTTACGAGCTTTTAAACTAATCATATTATGCCAATACCATTCATTAGGATCTCTTAATAGTATTGCTGGGATAAAAGAAAGGAATAAGAAATAAATTCCTCTTACTTCAGGAACAATATAACAATATACAGAATAAGGAGGGTTTTTTTTAAAAAAAATTCGCTTTTGAAATGCGAAATATGATTATTACACTTTATTCTTACTTTTTTTAATTAAATATAATAAAATTAAAGTGTAGCATCATTATATCCCACGGTATTTCCCAACGTCATTAATTCTCATTAGTTATCCATTAACTTTTTTATTACAAAATAAAACGTGAATGTTGCAATTTTAGATAGAGATCATTTTAGCCTTCTTTTAAAAAGAAAATAGCAAGGTTAAATGGTTATTTAATATTTTTTATTAATATTAGTATAGTTATTCTAATTTTTTATAAGAAAGCTTACCACCACGATATAAATTATTCTAATATAAAATTAGAAAAATAATAATTTGATAAATGACTAAAATATAATTTATAATAAAGGACGAGAAGAAAGAGAAGTAATAATAATTGATTAAAATGATATATTTTCAAATATAAAATAGTAATTAGTGAATATAAAAATATTAGATGGAAAAAGATAGGGGTTGAAAAAAATAACTCTCTCTAACTCTAGCTAATATATATTAAGCCACATAATCTATACTTTAATAAATTATTATTTTAAACTAAATATTAGTGAAACATTGTTCTAAGCTATTATATTTTCGAGCTAAATTACTGAGCGTTCAAACTATTAAATATTTTTTTATAATAATTATTTAAAAATGAGAGTTGATCCTACAATCTCCTTACGTGGCAAGAGGGAGTTAGCTATCAATTTTATAAACTATTGCTGGCTAAGAGAAGGAGCGGTGGTCAAGGAGATGGAAAATATGAAACCGAAGGTGGTCGGAAAACCACGGCTACTGCCGTCACAAGGGAAGACGACGTTAGTACACATTGTACGACACCCAAACAAAACGCCACTTGGAATTTGAGAACCCCGAGAGATGATTCAGACCTCTCCTGAGAGATCCACGTCTCATCTCACCCTCCGACGAAATGACCGGCATGCCCCTCCACCCAGCCCCAATTCTTTATTAAGAAAGACAAAAGAAAAGACACGGATAAATAAAATTTATGTGTAAGATAAATTATGTAATAAGATTAAATTGTGAACGTGTATGCTTATATTGATTTTTTTTTTATTAAAAAGGAAAGAAATAAATGAAGTAAATTAAATAAGTACCTGCAGTGCACTGCTGTACCTCCATCGTAAATAACAAAGCTTGCAGGGGGAAAAGGGAAACCGAGTTAGCTACGATAAACTCCAAATTAATCGCTATCAAATCGTGTCCGTCCTTGGCATCTCGCGAGAAAAAGCCACGAGAAGAACCAACCGCTTTAAACAAACCCGAGGCCTTGGACCAGTCGGTCCAAGCTCGCAAGGAAAGATAATATTAATTAATTAATATCCTGATTAAAAGCACCAACTAATTCCTTTAATTATTATAAAAAAGCCCCTCGAAGGAATTATAAGCCTCATTTAATTAATAATTACGGCAAAAGTGAGGGGGCGAAACGGGAAAGCGGACACCAACGACTTACTCTTTCTTTCTACTGGTCGTCGTCGTCTCTCTTCCAGTCTCCAAGAAAGAGATAGCGCCTACCTCCCGACTCCCACTTCGCCGCTCGTTTGCTTCGATCTCCGCCTCGGGATTCACGGTACAGCCCACGGAGGTCGTTCCGCGGGAGGATACCCGTCCGATCGAGGTCTGTATCGCCGGAATCGGTGCTTTTTTGCCCCCGATCGGCCAATTTGTATGTTTATTTGGGGCTTTGTGCCTGTTTCTATGCCTAATCACTGGTTTCCTTTGTGTTTTTAGTTTTATGATCGGTGTTTTAGCTCTCGTTCAATTTTAGCTGCCGATTGGGGGTTTTGGTTTAGAAGAAAAGGTTTGGAAGGGTTTAGGTGATTTGATAAGCTATTTGAGGAAGGATTGGTGTAGAGCTTCTTGATTTCTTGCTGTTATTTATGATTTCTGGTTCAATAGGGTGGAAATTTTTTATTTTTGGGTGTTTCAGGTGAAAATTTTCTAATTTCTTATTTGGAATGGACTGATTCCAGGTTATCGTGCTACGGGCCTGAGCTGGCAGAAGCTCGGATGATAGTGAGTGGTGAGGGAGATAAAATCAGTAGTTGTTTGGATTGTTAGGTTGGATTTGTGAAGATGGTAGAAGGTCCCAAATTTCCTGGGATTATGGGTAGTGTAGGCGGGCATGACAACGGCTACGACATGGCATATTACAGGAAGCTCGGGGAGGGCTCAAACATGTCTATCGATAGCCTTAACAGCCTTCAGACTACCAACCATGGGGGTTCCATCGCCATGTCGGTGGATAACAGCAGTGTTGGGTCGAGCGACTCACACACAGGTATCCTTAACCATCCAGGACTCAGGCCTGTTCCAGCTGCGAATTATTCTGTCGGTAATAGTGTCTTTAGACCTGGCCGGGTTTCCCATGCATTGAGTGATGATGCGTTAGCTCAGGCATTGATGGACACAAGGTACCCGACAGAGACCCTCAGAGATTATGAGGAGTGGACCATTGATTTGGGGAAACTCAACATGGGGATGCCCTTTGCTCAGGGAGCTTTCGGAAAGCTTTACAAGGGCACCTATAATGGAGAAGATGTTGCCATTAAGTTGTTGGAAAGGCCAGAAAATGACCCAGAGAGAGCACAATTAATGGAACAACAATTTGTGCAGGAAGTAATGATGCTTGCTACTTTGAAGCACCCAAATATTGTGAGGTTTATTGGTGCATGCAGAAAACCTATTGTGTGGTGCATTGTTACCGAGTATGCCAGGGGTGGCTCGGTAAGGCAGTTCTTGATGAGAAGACAGAACAGGTCTGTCCCACTGAAGCTAGCAGTCAAACAAGCATTGGACGTTGCCAGGGGAATGGCCTATGTTCATGGACTGGGGTTCATCCACAGGGATCTCAAGTCGGACAACCTTCTGATCTTTACTGACAAATCCATTAAGATTGCAGACTTTGGAGTGGCTCGCATTGAGGTGCAGACTGAGGGGATGACACCAGAGACAGGAACATACCGCTGGATGGCTCCGTAAGTTAAAATAAATTTGTAACTGTGATGCCAATGTCTTTGATGATTTTTTACTATATCCAACTTTCAATTTAAATCTCGTGCCATGATTACCTTTCAGTTTTGCAACTGCTAGTTTCCTGCTTTGTCGCATACTGCAATTTTGGCACTTTATGTTCAAAGCTCTCTGTTTCTGCATAAATTTGAATGCTGCAACTTGTGCTTTTCCTGGAAACATGACCATAGGCATATTGATGTTCAATTATATATGAATTTTTGGAATCTTATTATTCCAATATAGGTTCTGTATGTGATTTATGCCGTCATCATTATGCCTTGATGAAATATAACCTATTTCCCTTATTCTACTATTATCCTTTCTTTTGATACTCTGTTCTAGTTAATGCACCAGTTGCTTTACCTATTCCAAAAGGTGACTGTCCTTGCTGACATCTACTCACAGCCAGAAATTTGATTCATCTTCAAAGCGCGTTTTATGCATGACATCTTCTTTTTGTCTCCTTGTTATCTGATACTAAAGATCTTAGAAATATATTATTAATAAAAAGCAATTAAGCATGCAATATTGATGTTTATAATAATTTCTTTATTGCCTCATTGTGGTCATCTACAGGTGAAATTTCTTTTGTTCTATATTGGCTCAAGCCTCAAGCTGTCTGATTCATGCTAGACATGTGTACTCCTTCATGTAGAGTACAGTAGGGAGTTGGGACATACTGACAAAAGTTGATTCAGACTTTTATCTGTTATTTTGGTATTTTGGTTTGCTGCTGTTACTATTATTTTATGCTTCTGTTTACTCCAGAGATTAGTTCTATTTCTGTTCCTTTTCCCTCTTTCACTCCTTAAGGTTATGCATGTTCCTGTCTCCTGTGTGAACCATTGTCTGTGTGGTCATTTATGCTCATCTCAAAAGCAAAGTTACATTTTTGACTTGTGGATAAACGTATTAATCTGTTCTTTTGGGTTTGCAAATCCTCTGTTTATTTCAGAATGTTAACTAAATGGGCAACTGTGTCTCTGAAGGCATGTCAGTTTTCCAATTCAGTTTTTTAGCTATGCATATGCAGAAATATGTCTTCATACATTATTCTTATCAACTTTTGTTGTCCTCCCAAAAATCATTGACAAAGGACATGTAAACGAAGCCCAAACATTGAAGAGTCAAGTTGGCAGTGATTTGTGTTTTAACTTATAAGCAGTCATAACCACTACTTCATCTTTAGTTCCATCAGCCATCAACTATAATATGATTATTTCACTTGATTTTGTACAGGCCACATAGATAGGGGCTGTGAACACTCTGTATTATGTGAAGTGTAACAACTGCACATATTTCATCTTTGTTCATCAATTATTGCTGCTCTTTATCTCTCTTTGGTGAAAATGTGGACTATTATAGTAATATGTTTTCAGTATTAATTTTCCCATATATTTCTGTTTATATTTGAAGCTCATAGATGATTGATGTGTTTCACATGTGTAGTTGTGGTGGTGCAAGGAGGGCATAATATAACTTTATGGGACCTAAAGTCAGAACAACCTGTTTAGGTCTACATGAGAACCATTAGATTGTTTTTCACATTTCCCCATTGAACAGCAAAGTGGTCAAACAAATGTAGTCATTGACTTCTCCTCCTTTACATCAGAGTACAGTCGTTGGAACTTGTCAGTCCAATGTGGAAAGTAGTATAAGATATTCTTGTGGATGTCCCTCTCAAATGAACTTATTCATTTAATAGATGTAAAAGATTACTTCGGTTCATCCTTTGCTTAGCTTTGGCCATCTAATGATTGTTTTGGCTGCACAGGGAGTATATTTCGCACTCTAAACAGTTCCCAACAATGAAGATAAATATGAGTTTATAGGTAACTCATGATTCAAGGATGATCATTGTGTTTGTATCAAATGAGTAACAAAAAGAAAAATCATTTAGTGATTTTTAATCGAAAATTGACATCTATAAGAACTAACTAAAAGTATAAATATAAGTTTAAAAAGTTGGCATAATATAGTGGCAAGCTGTTGTGGTAATAAAAATCTGATTAAAACTCTTATAGGGAACAGAAGTGAATAATTAGAACAGGACTAATCAGATCTCTTAGTAGCCTAATGAAAAGAAGTAAATTGCTACTTTTTAATAAATAAGCAGACGTAAATGGACATATATGGAAAATAATAAATGTAGAGAGAGCTGGTTGTCAATCTAATATTCTTGCCCAATCAGACTCTTGCAATGACGTATTAAACCTTCTAAGCAAGACAACAAAAGCACAGATAACAAAACTGTAGAGATAGCATGCTGTCCGTTATCTGAATTTGTTCTCTCCTAACGCATGCGACAGAAATTGCAAGTAAGTTCAGATAACATGCATTGCCACATACTAAATGTAAGTTTCGGTATGCCTGTTATGAAAAGGCACATTTATATCTATATCCGTTTTTCTGATGACATGCATATAAAGGCATATAGCCACAGAATCATGCATGTGCAGGCATGAGGTTACTTTATCCTCTAATCGCCCACCTTATAAAATACAGTAATCTTCTGAGTATGACATCATATTTTTAGCCTCTAATTGCCAACTGAATTTTTGGTTGTCTCCTAACCTTGACCTAGTAGTTCTTCAGCTCTGTATATCCTTCCCTTTAGTGCATCCTACTTTGGTTTTATTTCAACATGTCTTTTTATGATTTACTTTCTTTTCTTCACTAATCTCATGTTTATTGTAGCCTATATTTCTATTCTGAAACTATCAAATTCTTTGGCTGCCAGCATTGAGATGAGATGCAGTGAGATTGTTGTTGTCATTTTTCCTCTCAGTGCAGCACCACAAAACTTTAGTTATTAGGAGCATGACAATATATACTCTCAATGTTTCAATCTTTAGCTTCGAACACTGTGTGTTATTGTTTGTTAAATAGAAGATATTAGCAGTTGGTGGAACCTTTCTTGTCTCCATTTTAAATCCGGCTTGGTGATAATATCCCTCGATCTAGTTTTGTGATAGCGAAGGTTTGGTATATGGCAAATAATGATAACTTTTCTGAAACTAGTGAAGGATGATATGAGTTTAAATAGATGACCTGAATACTTCATTGAATGAATTTACTTGCTTGTTTCCACTTTGCTTATTTTATAATAATTTTCCTGTGGTACCTAATTTCTTCTGTGCTTCGTAAATACATTCTTAATTTACTGCAACAGTTCCACTTTTCTTTATGTTATACGTATCAATTTTCTGCAAAAGTGGACTTTATGACCTTGTTGGTTGCAGAGAGATGATCCAGCACAGACCGTATAATCAGAAGGTTGATGTTTATAGCTTTGGAATTGTCCTGTGGGAGCTAATTACTGGTATGCTTCCCTTTGCAAACATGACAGCTGTTCAGGCTGCATTCGCCGTGGTAAACAAGGGTGTCCGTCCAATCATACCACATGATTGTCTACCTGCACTTGGAGTGATCATGACCCGTTGCTGGGATCCTAACCCTGACGTTCGCCCTCCCTTCACCGAGGTCGTCAGAATGCTCGAGAATGCTGAGATGGAGATTGTGAGCACTGTTCGCAAGGCACGCTTCAGGTGTTGCATTTCCCTACCAATGACCACTGACTGAGACCTCAACATGAAAAAGAAAAAGAATATTAAGAGAGAAAAAGGCAGATTCAATGTATTTATCATATTAATAGATTGACTGCTGAAGTAGAAAATTTGTTGCGCTTGTGGACATCTGTAGAGATGCCTTCACAGAATTATATCTTCTAGATTTACTCTCCTCTTTCTTGTTGGATGCTTTGTTGTACTAAAGTTGCATAGCTTATCCCATATCGTCAAACTTGTTATCTACCTAGATGGAATGTTTCTTTTGTTGATGAGAGCTACTACACATTCTGCTGCTTGTCATGTGATGCCACTCATAAGACGTGCATGATTTGTTGCCAAACTCCCTATGCCATAATTGCTCGTTTTGAAGCATTATAATTTATTCATATTTGCTTCGATAATTGATGCTGGATGCGATGGATGCTGCTGCTCCTGCTTCTCTCCCTTTTGGGGAAAGACGCAATGCTTGCTATTAGTTCCCAGATAAACAGGCAGTCATCTCGTTCCACTTCATTCACAGATATAAACTTCCATTAGTGCCCAGATTCTTTGTCAACGCAATGCGTTTCATTCGTGAATGATATACATCAGTATGCCTCTAAAAATCCTTCATCTATCCATTTTGAAGCTCTGGAAGTTTTACCCATTGTGAAATTGGAAGTCCTTATAACCTGGAAACTCCACACTTTTTTCTTATTTTCCTATTAACACCATTACTACATCACAGTTCATAAGTCACAAGTTTGCTACATGGTCAAAACATTATTGGTACAATTATAATACAACCACAAAGAATGATACCACTCCAACTGTATAAGAAAAAGAAAAAGGAAAGTACAAAATCTATCAACATGTAAATAAAACTGTAAATAGAACAAGAAATAATCCTGGCACACTCGCTGCCCTTCGTGTCGCAAAACTAGCTTCAATCATGATATTAAACCTACAAGTTGAGTTAGATGGATTGACATTAGTTACGGTTGCGAGGTGCGAAAAGTCGCAAGCCCTGTCATCCTGATCATTCTTCTGGTAATAGCTATTGAATGCATATGAGACATTCCCTCTTGCATCCAGATCGCCACAGGAAGTCTTATACCCAAGACTTGTGCAGTCTGCATTGCCACATGCATAACTCACGCTATCTCCAATCTTTGCGTCGTCGATGCTCACCGAAGGCTTGAGCACACACCACTTCTTCTCCAAATACTTGACATTCTTGGCTCCAACTAAACCTCCAGAACTCGTTGAGCTGAGATTGAGCTGGTACTTGGGTGTGCCATCATAGTAGAAGATACCCCAGTGCCTCTCAAAATTCCCTGGCTGAATGCTCTTGTCATCCTCATCGATCAAGCTGAACAGATAGGCGTCGACAGGTCCAGGCCTTAACGGCGTCCCCTGGCCCGACGAGATGTGGGTCAAGAAGCCTTGATTGAATTGCCTAGCATACTGAAGATTTGCATTAATGTCTCCATCAGTCGGCCAACCAATCTCACCAACGATGATAGAAAGATTACCATAGCCATTCTTCCGCAAGGCGGCCACCAGAGTATCATGGTTAGCATCAAAGGTGTTTGTATACGTGATCGAGCCATCCACAATAGCACTCGCCGATCCTTGGAAGAAGGCGTAGTCCAGTGGGAAGTTAGGATCTTTGTAGAGACTGATGAAGGGATATATGTTGACAGTGAATGGGCCACCGTTGTCATTGAGGAATGTGACAATAGAGAGCACGAGATCATGGATGTCTGACCGGAAATCGCCGTCAGAAGGTTTTCCGCTCGGTGATTCATAGACGCCGGCGTTAAGGGGGACGGTGACTTTAACCTGACTGCTGAGCCCAGCTTTTATTAGAGCAGCCTGGATGTTCTGGAGAGCTGGAAAAGTAGTTTGAAGGTAGCTCCCATTGTAAGTTTGTAAGAGTGGCTCATTCCCTACTGCTACATACCTATTGATTGATAGAAACAGACACAGATTTAATGTCATCAGGAGATCATACAATAGTTTATAAGTCATGTTTCTTTAGCTAAAGGATGAATAAAATTCAGCAGCAGATTTCAGAGAGAGTTTTTCAAATTACAATCAAAATGTTATGAATATAGCAAGGTAAAAATCTCATTCATATAAACACTGACTTGATTAATAGATTGTTAGTGATCTTTCCTTGTCCATACCAAAAAAAAAAGGGTTGTTACTCCTTAGAAATCCACAATAATACTAAGAAAGTAGAACCATAAACGAACATAATGCAAAGAATTTCACAGAGAGGGTGATCAGTTAGAGAGGCAGTAACCTGACATCAACTCCATCATTGACATACTTGGAGACATTCTTCGCCACCCAATTCTCCGCGGTCTTCTCGCTCGCTGCGAGGGCGGCGAGCAAATCATTCGGGATGCCGACCATCACCTGGATCCCAGACTTCTGCAAGGCATTCATGATCTCATCCTCAGCATCGAACAACTTCACCTTCTGGAACCCATTGTCCTTCAGCATCTGAACAACCGTACCAGGTGGCAAGGGGTGGCTTGCCTGAGTCCCCCAGTTTCCCCCAATCCCATTCACACACCCACACCCCACCAAACAAAGCCATGACACCACCTTGAGAAACCCAGTGAACCACCCCATCTCCACACCAATCCAACTATGGAGTACTTCTCTTAATTCTACTCCTCAATCAAACTAACTAGAGCCCCAGAACTGGGACTAATAAAGCAACCCAAAAGAGGAAAAGCACATATCATAAGTCTAAAGACAACAACAGAAGCAAAACCACAGGGGAAGCAATGAACATAAAAGTTGCAAGAAGTGAAACACAAAAGCAGAGAGAGAGAGAGAGAGAGAGAGAGAGAGAGAGAGAGAGACCAATTCAGACTTGGTGTCCTTTAGCTTGGAGACGGCCTTGTAAAGAAATGAGCATTAAGAGAAAGGTGGATTGAGAAGAGTGGAAGGGGGAAAAGGATCTTGTTCTGAAGTGGGAGGTGAGTTGAAGTATCTATCTTTAGATTAACGTTTATGCTTACAAACGTACACTAGTAGTATAAATTGTTCGTAGAATGTTTACAAAATAGTAATAGTTTAAGTTTTTAGTATCAGAATCAGAATGCGATCTTATCTAACAGTAGTGCTTGTGGGCAATGCTTTCTTCTTATCTTTATGATGAAGACTGACTTAATTATAGGAGAACGAGAGCGTGAGAATGACAACATTTTCCTCTCTCTTTTTTCCTTCTTTGGATGAAATTTATATTTATATTTGTTCTTGTTTTGTTTTGTCTAGCTGAAGTCTTTGGAGTAAAAGACTTTTTAAAGAGGCAGTTGGTCGATGTTATACGTCACTGCGGAGTTGTTACAGAGTCAGCCTGATACGTAGCTACTCTGACCACCAAAATATTATATATATATATATATATATATATATATATATATATATATATAGGGGTGTTTTTTTAACAAAACCAACCCTTCTAAATATTTATTTTACGTCTCTAATATATTTTAAAATCTTAAATATGAGAGTAAATATGCTTTAGAAACCCACTGACTTAATTTATATAGAAATTTCTTTCTAAAATTTAGGCAAATTTTTTAGAAAATTTAAAAATTTTATATACTTGATAAGTGATTTTTAAATGCATCTAATCTCTTATTTAAGTTTAAAGAATAGATAAGATATGTAAAAAGACTGTAAGAAACCTTTTACTGAAAAATAAACACCTTATAGTCTATCTTTTATCTCGCTATATTTTACTTTTTAATATCTAAAAATATTTACCGGATAATTCTCTTTTAAAAATAGAAAACTAAAATATTTAAAATACAGCTAATTTGATCTCTAAAGTTGGGTCCCTCTATTTTTACTTCAAACTTATTTTAATTCATCTATACGTTAATCATTTTATTAAAAAAAAACTAACGGTGTTTTGAAGAACACAACAATACAAGGTTTAAATTATAAATATTTATATAATAGGACGTGAATAATAATAAAGAGAAATTGTAGGGCGTCTATACTAAACTTTTGATAAAATAATTAGAGATATTTGGGAAGCACCAAAAATGATAATAATTAAAGCATAAGCTAACTCTTATCTCTATCTAAAATTCTACACTAGTAGTTAATTGAAGCCAGCCACGTTTTACTTTTTTTTTAATAGAAATAATTGAAGCTCGTCATTTTGGTGGTGTCTTTATCATCCATTATCGAGAATTAAAGCATGCATTGCATATGGATGAACAAATTTATGTGGATGGCAACAACCAACCAACCAATATGTAAATAATGACAGACATAAGGGCCAATTCTCATTAAAATAATAATATATATATATATATATATATATATATTTGAAAAATATTAATGTTATCAAGCTTGTTATAAAAAATTCAATTGAAAAATAACTGGGAGGATATATATATATATATATAATATCTATGTTTTGAGAAGTAAATATTAAGTGCCAAAAGCCAGTAGGTATTTAGAGGGGTGAATACACTGAGTACAAGCATGCTCAAAGCCCAAAAAATAAAAATAAAAATAAAAATAATCTAATATTAGAATTTAGCGGCAATTGTGATATTTAAGAAGTTTTTTAAGGGCAATTATGTAACTTGACGGGGTCTGGACTGGACTAGGCCACACCCTAGAACGGTCCGAGATCGGTTTATTTGGACCGGTCTAGGCCCGGCCTGTGACTGGTTTAGCCTGGCCCGATCCACGAGCATCCATTGTATCTATATAAAAAAGATATCTCTAGTTTTATTAGTTCTCCAATATATCGATTTCTCTAATCGTCTCGGTCTCCTACTAGGGTTTCTTCGATCGGAGAAGAGGAGATCCGAGAACCGGAAGCGATGTACAACGGAATCGGGCTGCAGACGCCCAGGGGATCGGGCACCAATGGATACATCCAGACCAATAAGTTCTTCGTCAAGCCACGTCCTGGCCCCAGCAAGTTCGGCGGCGGCGCCTCGGCCGGATCCGGCGCCGGCGAGATGGCGTCGCGGAAACCCAACAAGGACATACTCGAGCATGACCGGAAGCGCCAGATCGAGCTCCGGCTGCTCGTCCTCCAAGAAACCCTCGAGGACCAAGGGTACACCGAGACCGAGATCGCCGAGAAGGTCGATGAGGCGAGGAAAGCGCTCGAGGCCGAAGCAGCTGCCTCATCTGCCGGGGCGGATAGAAGCGGGGCAGACGAATCGCGTGGTTCCGCCAATAAGAGGTTTTGCTCGCTCACGTCTCTTCTGGCTGTCTTTCTACCGCTTTCTTGTTTGTAAAGTTGAGTTCTTGATAACTTCTTGGAAAATTTCGTGTTTCTCTTATGGATTGTCATAATTTGGAAGATGAAACTGTGTAGGATTAAAGAATTTGTTTTAAAGAAGTCTCTTGACTTGAAAATTGTCATAATATGTTTTTACTGAACTCAATCTTTTGTTAGCAAGAGTAGATCTTTAGCTATGTCCTTGTTGGATTAAGGTATATTAAAACGTTTTGATGAATATTTCGGTGGTGTGCAGAATCATTTGAATAAAAGCAATAAAGAATCTCTTCTCAGCTTTTATATGATATGCGTTTTATGAGTTTAAGAGTTAATGGGTGAAGTTCCACTAGAATTTAATTGCAGTGAAATGGCTCTGATAGTATAAGCTTTGGGTGATTTCTAGTTGGCCTGGTCAAGTTTCTAGGGACTAATTTATGACTATAATTGTCTTCTTGCACTTGAAGTGCTTTTTGTGTGATATAGTCATAATGCTGACAAGGGTTAAATTAGTCTTCTGTTGCGGGTGTTGCTAAGTATGTATTAGATAGGCTGAATCAATTGCAGAGCTCCAGTTTAAACTGGAGAAAGGATTTAGGCTATATGTTGCAGCATAATCTGCATGAGAACAGTGCATGATAAATGTTTCAACACGAACATGTGAGAGACAGATGTTTATATGTTGGTATGCTTGAAGAGTATTAATAGCGCGTGGTAGTTTGCTAGTTATTCAGTGACTCAGCTTGTAAAAGAAATGAAGCATTACTTCTGTTTCAATTTCCACATACGAGATAGTAGGCAGCCAAGTAAGTGGAACTTAAGTGGAGCCTAGTAGTTGGTAGAGCGGAAGGCATTTTTCTTATTAAATGCTTATCAGAATGCTTGTTGGAATCTTGTCCTGAGTTTTTGAATGCTCGTTATGGTAACTTATTGATTGGTTCATTAGAGGGGCAAACTAAAATATGCATCTGATGTTGTGCCGTGGTTATAAAATATATTTGTATAGTTATGGTTAGTTGGCGTCACTTATATTTTTAGATTTCAGGTTTTTTGGCACGCAAAGCCATCACATTGCTGCACGGAAGGAGAAACAACTGGAGACCTTGAGAGCAGCCCTTGGGATAAAAGATGTGAATGAAGTTTCTACAATTGAACATCAAGAGAAAAAGCAAGAGGAAGAAGAAAGTGATGTTGAATCTGGAGAACTGGTAGATGAGAAACATAAGAATCAAAATGAAGATCTGATGGATTCTGATGAGAAGCTAGAGAAGTATGATAATGAACATCGGGATGCCAAGAATAAGGGAGGCCTAGACCTGCATACTAAAGTTTCAAAGAATGTAGAAGAAAGGGGAAGGAAAGATGAGGGAGGCAAAAAATTCAGAAATGATGAGCCAAAACATCATGGCGATGATGTTAAAAAGGGCAAAGGTGGTAATGATTCTGACAGTGATAGCAGTAGAAAATATGTTGGTGGAAAAGATAGGGGAAAGGGAAAGAGTTCTCATGGGCGTGATTCTAAAGATGATTTGGAGATCAAGAGTAGCAAGCACCTAAAAAAGACATCTGAAAAGCAGGAAAGAAATGGTAAAAATCAGGAAACTAGTGATTCAGAGTCAGATAGTGATTCTGACAGGGAAGACAAGAGAAGAGAACACAAGTATCTCAAAAAGCACCAGAGACATGGCACTGATTCAGATTCAGATAGCTATGCTCAGAAGACTAAAAGATCAGTTGTGAGGCAAAAGGCAAAAAGTAGAAGGCATGATTCAGAGGATTCAGACTCTGGAACTGATAATGAAAGGAGAAATAGGAAACAGATTGGGAAACGTAGCAGAGTCAGCAGAAGCAAGAGAAATGATTCCAAATCCAATAGTGATGAGGAACATTCTGTTAAGTATAAGAAGTCTCGCAAGTCTACAAGAAGGCATGGTAGTGAGACCGACAATGATTCTGAATCTGATAGGGAGAAGGACCGCTCAGTCAGGTACAAGAAATCTACTAGAAGGGATGGTAGTGACAATTCTGAAAATGATGAAGACAATGGAAAGGAGAAACTTGGCAAGCACAAGAGAAAGGAGGAAGCAAAGTATTTGGAAACTGACAGACAAAAGAAAAATGCCATTGATCTTAAAAAAGATAAGGAAAGCAGCAAAAGACGTGATTCTGAGGACTCAGATTATGACATTGGTGATAGAAAGGACAAAAGAAGAAGTCATACCAAACCAAGCAAAAGGCATGCAAACTACGAATCTGACTCCAACAAGGAGAAGAGAAACACAGACAAAAAGTTGAGTGATCATTCCAAATCAAGGGGAGTTACTAAAGAGAATGAGGAACGTAACATAGAAAAGAAGAGGCGGAATGATACAGATCATGAGAGCTCTGATACTAATAGTGGTGAGGAAGATAACCGCAAACATGCTGTCATGCACCGAAGCTCTGGAAATAAGCAAGAATCAGCGAGTGATGACAGTGAAAGCCAGAGCTCTGCTTTTAGTAGTAGTGACACAGATTCTGATCTTAGCATCATGAACAATAAAGAGAAACACGAGAGAAGGAAGTTAGACAAAGGTGTTTTTCGTACAAGTTCTGAGAAGAATGACAAACAGCACATTTCTGCTTCAGTAGAACATAGCTCTCGTCGTAAGACTGAAAGAGAGGAGGATGATCGGATAACTAGAAGTGCTTATGATAATGAAACTAGAAAGAGAGAAATCTCAGACACCGGAAGGAAATTTGAGAGAAGTAGCTGGGTTGAAGGAAGACAAGAAAGTAAGGATGCTGATGTTTATGGAAGACAAGATGGAAGGGAAAAGAGAAAAGTCGAGGGTGATGACCTTGCTGCCAATGTGAAAAGTTCCAAGTTCAGAACCGATGATTCAATAGAGGACAAGAGGAAGGAGAAGGAAAGCAGAGGAAATAGGGAATATATTCGTGGAAGTCGGGAGGATCAAAGAGATGACCTTCCAAAGAATGGAGGCACACGGTCGTCGAAAAATTACTTCATCGAGGATGAGGATAGGAGCAGAAAGCGCAGCATAGATGAAGAAAGGTATGATTCTAAAAGGGCCCGATATGAAGACTCACGGCATCATTCTAGGAGGGACAGATATGATCATCATTATTCTGAAGAAGGCAGACACTCACGACGATGAGGCTGTGGACATCTCTTAAATGGTAAGCGTCATGTACCTCCACCTCTACAATAGCATGGGGAAGGGGTTGAATTAGAACTCTTTGATCACGTGAACTTATTTTGACATAATTCATTGGTCGTTGGGGCTTGTTAAACTTGAAATCATGAAAACCTTGCTGGCAGATAGGTTAAATACTGAAAGCAATCAAATGCTCTATAAGATTACCTTAGATATGCAGATTTCAAATTTTTTCCAGCAATGCTTATTTGGACCTGGCTCAACATGGAGCTGAATGGAGGATTAAGAATTTATATAGCGAACAAGAGATTGTTGTTTTCTAGTATTATATGCTTCAAATTAGGCACAGTTGCTAGTAACTCTATAAGGGCGAAAGTTTTGTATCTTTAGGTGGTATCCATCCTTTTGTTCTTCATGATTTGACAATCCAACTGTTTCCCTTTCTTCTGCAGGTATGCCATGTCTTCTTCCATGGAGTTTGCTTGGAATGATAAATCACGGTAGAAGCATCTTGGGTTCGTCAGTGCTGTTGTGGCTGCAAACTATGCTTGTTTTGGACTTAATTATGATGTATCATAACATGTTTGTATTTCCAGCATGTATTAAGATGTTCCTTTGAGACTAATCACTTGTGTGCCATGTTATTACGCGATCCCAAGAGGGTGACTGGAAGATCTTTTCTATCTTGGTATGCGATGCTATTTTCACTTTTCTGACAGACTATTAAAGAAAGTCAACTTCTATCAGTAGAAGGAGCATTCTTGTGGAGTCATTCAATTATCAGTTTCTCTGCTTTAGCTCAGGGATGTCGAGTATGTTCTAAAGCTATCTACTTGCAGAGCATCAACAGACGAGATTCGAGATTCAATAATGCATCCAAGAATTTCACTAGGATTTGGCTGCAAATTGCAGGAAAAAAGTCTTGTGTGTGCCCACAAGCAGCATAAAAGAAGATGAAAGTTTATACCTGACACACAAATGACTGATTGCGATTTAAGTGCAACATATGCCTAACATTGTGATTGTATACTCGCTACACAAACAGTGTAGAAGAGAGTATGTGTAACCTGCCTCGGTTGCCGAGATTTTTGATTAACAAATCTTGCTGTAATGTGAAATGCTCCTGTAATGTAATACACCTTTGGAATTCTGCATGTCATAATTGACTGCAGAGTATACTCACAAAATCTTCGTGGCTGTAGTATTTTCTCTGGTGAATAAGGAACGCGTACTATATTACATGGCTCTATACCTGGAAGGAAATAATTTAATATCATGAGTTGCAAACACTGCAAGGGTTAGGAAAGACTACAGAAATCAGAAAAGTAAGCAATATTGTTGTCACAATGAATATGACTAACCATTCGCTGTTCCATATTTGAAATGCTCAACGAGGTTAGAAAAACAATAATAATATGTAAATCACAGAGCAGAGTAAATGATGTTACCTAAGTTTCTTTTAGTTCAACTCGATTACAGTGTCAGTCAATCTACGCCCGCTTGTTTCGAAAGGGAAGAACAAGACAGCCATCCCGGAAATGAATAGTACAAGTTCAAATACAAGTACTGCGCTCATCTGATGACAACCATGTACCAAACCAACAGCCACAAGTGGGCATAGGATTCCACCAATTCTCCCAACTGAGCTTGCAACACCAATACCAGTTGTTCTTACTGATGTAGGGTATATCTGATAAAGAGAAAAAGAAAACAAAGAATTTAAGAGGTAGATTAGAACTAAGGGATGTGCATTACCACCTTTGCAACAAGATGTAGTCAAACTTATAAGCTCGCAGAAATTAAAGAACTTTTGCACACATGGAATCCTTTTTCTTTTTCCCTTCTCTCTATTCTATTAAAATCATGTCCTGCCCAGTGCCTACTAGTCAGCAAGTGTAAAAAGAGAGGTCAAAATCAGAAAAATTATGCCACATGACAGGGTTTGTTGACCTCGTGTAGACACAACCTTGGAAAGAACTTAAAATCTTGAAAGGTTAGGATCCACATGATTCTCACATCTATCACCTATTTTTGGGGTTCATTCAAGAAAAAATTAATTATAAAACTGAATCCTGTCTTAAAAGATCCTACTAAATGACAAACTTAAAAAAATTGAACAGGGTAGCTAACTTAAATTCTGCATCATTAATAGAGCCTAAAAGAGGCATGAGATATACAAGCCAGAGAAAATACATTGCAGGCAAAAGGATGTATGTTGATCACAATAGAGATATGAAAGTGTAGCTAAGCAAACAGTCAGTTTCCACAGAAAAGTGAATAGGATAATTGTACTAGAAAATTTTCATTGTAACTGTTCTGAAATGTAAAATGATCAGCACATAAAACATTATGTCTTAATGTATAAATACTCTTAATTCAGTTTTTCATGTTAACTTTTATCTACTACCATAACCACCTATTTAAAAGCTACTCTTTTACATTTAAACAAGCAAAAATAAACAACAGTATCAATATCTGAATGACTGAATTTCTTTGCTAACCTCTGGAGCATATATGTATACAACATTGAAGCTTGCTGAGATGCAAACTCGAGCTCCAAACAGGAAAGCTGTTGTTAATGCTGCTGTCTGATGAAATACCAATGGAATTAAGCAAATGCAACTAATGAAAAGCATGGAAGACATCGAAAGTTTCCGACCAATCCTATCCACAGTTACAGCTGATAGAAGAAGCCCTGGAACCTCTGGTTACACAAACAAGAATAGAAAATTTAGAAACACAGAAACTGCATATACTTATTAATTTTTCTTTTCTGGGGAGAATGTGTCTAGGTTTCATAACACACCTGCAAAGGTGGAGATAAACACATCTTTGTATAAGCTAACGTCATTGGAGTGGCTTGGTTGCATCTCTTTTGATGCACATGTGCTATGTCCATTACTTAACTCAGTAGTCAGTAAAACAATACCATAATATGAAAATGCATTTCCAAAGAAAACCACCCAAAGAAGAAGAGTTGATCTGAATAAGTTCGGTGTTAAAAGCCTTAAAATAGCCTTGATGCCTCCAGTTTTAGAATCTACATCATCATCGATGCTATTGTGCTTCATAGAAACCAAATGTGCGGATTCACAAGAATCAGAAACTTCATCAAACTCAATTTTGTAATCAGAAACAAGCTTGCCGGAGGGGAGCGTTACATGATTTACTCTGGCCATCCTTTCCAAAATATCCATTGCATCATTTATTCTTCCCTTCATGCATAGGTATCTTGGTGACTCAGGTGTGACAGAATAGAACAGGAGCAGAAGAAAAGAAGGTAAAGCAGACAAAACTAGCAACCATCTCCAGCCAAATTTAGGCATAACAGCCTGCAAAAAATGTTGGTGAAAGATTAGATACTTTTTTTTTTTTTTTTGATGACAAACCAGGCCTCGATGCTACATAATGTAGAGAGAGCATTTTTGAGAATGTACTGGTTCTGTTACATTGAAGAGAATGGAAATGAACTAACATAACACTAACCATGATGCCAAAACATAATGCAGTGAGATTGACTTTCAAAAGCTTATCTCCTATAGAAATTGGAGTTGGGGCAGAAAGTCATACCCATGCAAGGGAAGCTTCCATGATAGTGCCAATAGTCCAAAAGGCTGAAAATATCACCATCCAAGTCCCCCGATTTGTAGCAGGAATGAACTCCAAAAACCAAGACGAAAGCACAGGTCCTCCTCCCAACCCAATACCAACCACAAATCTTAGAAAAATCAAACATATGTAATTGGGAGCAATTGAACTTAAGAGACCAGCTCCACTAGTTATAAGGGCTGTGAAAAGAAACCCCTTCCTGGAATTAAAAGACACAAGATACATGAATCTAGTATGAAATTTCCCAATTGAGGTGCAAAACAATAAACATTGCGCATATATCCTACAGGTAATATATATCGCACACACACCAACAATGTATGTAATGCAGTATAATAATAAAATGCCAAAAATGGACCTGCCTCCTTCCGTAGTTGTCTGAAACAATTCCCCAAGTATAAGCACCTAATAGCATCCCAACAAAAACAACACTTGTGATCATACTCTCTTGGTGAGAAGAAAGCTCCCACTGTAATTGCAATGATGGTCCTATGAATGAAAGAAGCATCATTTCCATTGCTTCTGCAACCCAACCCATCCCAGCATATGCGAGCACAAAGACTTGGAAGTTACCAAATCCCAAAGACATGAGTGCTTCATCCACTGTATAACTAGATCCATCTCCCATCTGCGAATACCCAAAAAAATGTCTAAGATCACTCATTTTTTGTTATATCGATCTAATGACCATTGTTCTATCCGAGTGATAAAATTTCTCATTACTGGGTCATGTATAATCATAAATATTTGGACTTTGAACAAATTGCGAGTAGCAACCGCAGAAATAACTGCACAAACTCTTAGATCCAATAAAAGTTTTCTTCATTCACGAGTCCAAATACAATTCTTGCATAATGATCAAAATAACCTAACTGAGGAAATATATCAAAGAGGTGAAGCACAAAATAAAACTTACAAAAGAATAAGAAAAAGAGATTGAAAGAAGAACTAATTAATGAATTGGAGGATAGATGAACGAGCAGAGATTGCAAATCATACAGTCGATATCCTTTAGCTTAACGCGGCGAAAGATTCATTGCCTGCTTCGGGTCGCCCAAAAGGAACGAATTAGAACAGAAGGGGGTGTACATTTGACCATTTAAAAAGTCAATCTTGGCAACCGCTACGGCCTACGGGCAAAATGGATCCTCGAAAATCTCAGGCCGACTTGTGAATTGCAGGACTCGCCATACTGGCCCAATTAAGGCCCATCTCTCTCTCTCTCTCTCTCTCTCTCTCTCTCTCTCTCTCTCTCTCTCTCTCTCTCTCTCTCTCTCTCTCTCAGCTTAGAGAACTGGATTCATTGTTGGCCGATCTAATGAAGTCAGTTCGGCAGCGCCAACCCCGAGAACATTAATCATGAACCGCACCTACTCTAATCATGCAAATCCCTTTGTATTCCACTTTGGATGATCGTGATCAATGTGTTGTCGCACAGACATATAGATTGACCCACACAGAATAAGATATCAAGTCGGCTCAAACTCAGCTCATAGAAAATAAGATATCTAGTCTCCTTGTAGGATTCTTGTCTTCAACAAGATTTAGTTAATAGTCAATGACAATGACAGTTGATTCAGTTAAAAAAAAAACGTCAATTATCAAAATATTTATAATAATAATAATAATAATAATAATAATAATAATAATCAGCAGTGCCAATTTTGCAAATTTGATCACACAATTTGCAAGAACATCGTATCAGGCGTTGACAGTATAGAAAAGTTAAATGGATCAAAAATACTAAGAAGTGGTGCTGGATAACGGAGAAGAAGATGAATAGCAAATCATGCAGCTTCTTTATTCAACTCTCTGGCTGATCATATGTATGAACAATAAGTATATACACAAATACGCCACATTACGCCTCTACATATATGTTTCTTCCAAGTCTAGCTCGCCTTCTTCATCACTGAAAATGGTAAGCCTTTGTTACAAGTTCAATACATTGACAATCATAACTTAAACACCATCATGCAGAGCCCACCATGACAGTCAAAAATAGATAAATACGCACAAAAGAAGACATCCTATTATTACATGAGGAATACTCTTCCCTAAACTAATGCACGTCGAGGAACACTTCAGCATCTGAAACGGATCACGATACAAGAAATATCATCCTTGCTCTTCCTAGCCAATGCCTCTGTTGTCAAACGCTTCGCTGCAGCTTGGGGGTCTTTGACGCCTTTCACAATATCAACAGCTTCCTGATTTCTCATTACCTGGATGAAAAATACAATGACAAACTAATTACATCCCCTTTGCCATTATCAGGCAGTCGGTGTATGTTTACGAAAATATGGAACTTCTTGCACAATGTTTTAGAGGAAGTGTAGAAGCAAGGAAGAAAATAGATAGCATAACTAAAGCAGACATGATCAGAGGAACTGTGTCTTTGCCAACATACCAAAATTTATCACCTTAAGAACAAAGATTTAACCTGATGCCTATCTGGTTACCATATATTTATTCCATGTATAGACAAAGTGCAAACACTTGATTCATAGAATCACGGCTCATATTTTCCAACAGGCAAAATGTTATAAAATAACTGCTTCCCATCTCTCACCTCAATAGGTGGGAAAACATACAAGGCCAGAGAAGAAGGCTTGGGAATAGATAGAGATGAATGTCCAAAGCATTCTCTAGCATGTACTCAGAAAATTGATGCCAAACAACGGACCAAGTGCTGGGTAAAATAACAACTATATCGAACACAATATAGAAGGTCATAGGAATTAAGCTGCTAACCTTCCATAATCCATCACTTGCAAGTATGACAAACTCTATAGACGTGTCTATAGGTACATGTCTAACATCAGGTTCTGAACTTAAATGTGCCTTGAGACTTTGATCGCCAAATGCCCTTGCAACTGCAAGTTGGCCATTTACACGAGGGACATCACCTGAAATTATACAGAAATATATTAAAACAGTAGCTTTAGAGAGCTAACATATTCCACAATAATATAAAATGGAAAACACATACCAGGAAATGTCGTCACAAAACCACCTTGCTTTTCTATCCTTTTGCGTTCGGTGTGGGGTTCATGGTCAACAGTGAGTTGATTTGCGGCACCTCTTTCACACACAACAGCTCGGGAGTCGCCTATATTTGCTATCCACAAGTCTTTTCCATCAACAACAATAGCTGTAACTGCTGTTGAACCTCCAGGACCCAGTTGTGTCGAATTTTCCAGAATATATCTATTTGTGGAACTGTAAGCATTTTTTATTGCTTCTGCAGGGTCTTCCCAGAACAAAGGCTGTTGTAGTTACAGGAGAAAAAAATATATATATCAATTATATTATTTGATACCCATAAGAAGGTGAATCTTCGATCAAAAATTCATAACTTATAAGCTCGCCTTGTAGGAATATATTGAACCAACAAACAAGGACAAAAGAAGATACATTGAAAGAAGATAGAAGAGAGTGAAGAGTAGAACAGAGTGAAGTGATGATGCGCTACGGAAATTACCAATCCCTGTTTAATAAGATAAACTTAGAAAAAAGAAATGGCAAATGCAACTTACTTCGTTGAGTATGTTGGTGAACAGATTATCTCTCAAATAACTTGGCACGCTGTCTCCCAGATGGCCATCAAAAATAGCAAACAGTCCAAGTTCGTGACCTTTTTCGTATTTATACTGTGCAACATGGTAGTCTTCCATTTCATGACCTGATTTCCCTTCCACCAAGTGAAAGCCATGTGTAACTTTATTACTTGACATTTTACTCCGTCCTTTTCCGGTATCCGCTGATGATGAATTAAGACATGCAGCATTCTTCATAACCATTCCAAAGAAAGAGATCAGAAACTCCAATTCAACTAAGATTTTATCATCAGTTAAAACAGATAATAGGAAAGATGCAAGCATGCAAAAGAATTCAGGAGGTCGACTTAACAACTTCAATTGTCGCAAATATGATTTCGGTATTTTACAAGCTTCTAAAGTTTTTGGTTAGAACACCAAAATTAAAATTTTACAACTTAAGGAATTCCTCATTAATTGTATACATAACTGTTTCACCAGAATTGAATAATAAATGCATGAAGTAGAATCATTATTTTCCTATTGCCATCTGTTGAGAAATTTCCCATCACAATATATTGTGAAAATCTTACATCTGCACATCAGCAAAACCTCAATAATTCTTCATCATTCTATATTTTAACTGACCGAAATTAGATCCATAAAAATCTGATTCCAAATCCTTAAAATCCTATGTTTCACCTTAAAGCTCTTTCACCATATCTTCATCCTCAACCATAAGCTAAACTTTATCCAGCACAACCTCGCTAGGTCTACTCTTGCAGCTAAGTGGACTTAGCTATAGTCGATAGATTTTTTTTGGTTGGGCAAATGATTGACAAACTTAAGACTGTTCAGAAAGATCTACTTACCATCGCTCTTTAAGATCAAACGTTAATACTCCTCCCACGACTTCCTCCTACTTAATATGTTCAAATTTTTTTTTCCTCTCTCCTCTGTTCTTGATTTGGGTTTCATCTATTTCAGATGCTGAGCAAAAAATCCTCAAAAATGATGCCACCTTTTCAGGTCAAAGAAGCGATCAGAATCCTAAACTCAAAACCCGAACAATTAATCTTAGAGATGTTTTGAGTAAAAACAGAAGAGTTGGTTAAAAAGACCTGGATTTGAGCGATACCTTGATCATGTTGAGGAACTCGGACCTCTTCCTGGTATTGCCGGCACTCGAAGAAGAGCACTGCGACAGCGATTGCCTCTCCATTCCCCCTATCATTACCAGCTTCCAATCTAATAGAAAAAAAAAAAAAATCTAGCCTCTATATCTCTCTTTCCTTGAGCTCTAAGAAAAATTTCTGAGGAGGAGGAAATGGGGAAATTTTTTGCTGGGGGAGATGGGTTATGGAGCTTTGTTTGGTGGGAGAAAGCCGCGGATTGTGGACCCCGCGAGGCACTAGAAGCTAATCGTCTGATGGTGTCATCCTTCATTTGCCGGCGCCTTCCAAGAAATTTCGCACGTCGTCCGTTGACCTGAGAGAAATCTATGGCCTATGGCCAATGGGTGTCCTGTTCCCGCCGCTTGTGAATAACGTTGTTGTTCCTTTTACGTCGGGGGATAAATGTCTCGCCATTAGATTTAGACAGACTTGGAGGTCTTGGATTAGGATTCTCGCCGGTGATACGAGATCCTCATCCAAATTAGACTCGTCAAATTTATTGACTTTAATCTATATTTATTTGTGAGTACGAATTGCGTCATTTATCTCCATCTCCTAAACTCCCTAGTGTTTACAGTGATAACCAACGCTAAAAGTAGAAATTTCTTCAACCATGTTGGTTGAATCTAAGAGGGACTACAACTTTGGATTGAGATTAAAAAAAAAAAAAAATTAACTTCTCATACTCAAATCTTTCCCTCACACAAAATTATTATTATTATTGAGAGGATGACACTACGATTGGGCTCTGATGAACAGAAGTGAAGACAGCCGCTGCCAAAGGCAAACTGAGGTTTCCAAAGGATGACAAGGATGTTGCCTTCTTTCTCTCGTCATCCTTATCAAACCTTTTACGTTTATTCCACCATTTGCTTCACTCTTATCATCTTGAATTGGTTCACACTTATCTCTTTTTGACTAATGCTAATCCATTGACTCAAAATACAAGAGGTTAAATGGCATTTCCATACTTATTTCTTTGACCTCTATAGTTTGGTTCTTGAGGAAAATAGTGATGACAACTAACAGATGCTTACTGCACCTTGTATACTATTCCATCATATTAGCTTAACATCATGAACAATGATTCAATAAAAAGGGAGGGGAGGGGAGGGGAAACCATCTACCCTTAATTTTATGTATGTCTCTGATATGAAGCCAACTTCACAGTTAAGAGGCTAAGAAAGCTTAACCTACTGCTCTTTTAGTAATTGAAGACTCCAAAATTACCAAAGGGGCTACTAATTTCGATATCCCTCACAAATTAATTAATGGATCACATAAGACAGAGAAGAAAACAAAAGGACTACTAATTTACTCTTATACAGTGAAGAGGTGATTGGCATTTTTGGTTACACTAACAGGTACTTTCAATCAATTTTATAAAATATCATACAATTTTAGCCGTAAGAAAATAAAAAAATAAAATAAAATCAAGTTGTTGTGGTAGTATTCTACTATTCTTTTCTTCAGCTAGTTAAATTTCTCTTAATAAAGAGAGAAATAAAAGACTATGCAAGTCTGGCAGTTGCTGATCAAGCATAGTGGGCTATATAACAAGTCCAAAAGAACATTAAATAGGCCAGCAACTAATGAGTAAACAATGGAAAGCCTTCGGTCAAGATATAATCCAAAGTGCGTAGATTTCTCTGTAGCCCAGAGAAAGAATTATACTTTAGTGCGTGCCTGGCAACTCTGTAAAACAAATTCAGAGCAATATATTACTCTTAAATTTAGTACGTCCAGTATTAAAATACTTGTGATTACCTTAGGAATACTAACAATACTGTGTTTGTATGTAAATTTTGGTACTCAATGGAATTTTTATATCATTGTATGCGTACAGTTTGAGCTTGTCGTATCTAATTCCATGTTAGTATTTAAAGAATGGTAGAAGAGTAACCATTGGAGAACATGGGCCATATTGTCATTTGTGGGCCTTGGGCCTAGTTGAGGCCCATGAGAGGTAAGTTGCGAAGGAAGGCTCGTGCCACGTGTCAACGCGGTCGAAAGCGGCGCGCGTCATTCGGGGGAGGAAGGAAGGCTTCAGACTAAGGACGCCGGCCAAAAGGGGTGGGGCCCAGAGACGCGGTGACCGCGGTTCCCCGGAAACGAGCAACGCGGCGAGGAATACGACGGGTGCCGACAACCACAGTGGTCCCCCCCGCGGTCGCCGCCAACTAGGTGACTGACTCTGTCACCCCGTCAATCGGTGTTAGGTTCCTCCATCTCCGGTTTTTCCTTGCACTTTTCATTTAACCCCCTACCTTTTCTTATTCTAATTATTAGTTCACCCCTTTTGGCCTATCCTATTTCGACGTCTATTTCTTTTAATTATTATTTAAAAGAAAAACCTTGGGCCATGTTTACTGAACAGGGGTGTAAACGAGACATGGAGAGCCTAAGCCAAGCCAAAGAAAAAGAAAGAGGAGGTGGCACCAGCGCATCATAGTCGAGGAGGAGAACCGGAGGAGGCAAGGATTTAAGGTTTATCTCGTCCCTTTTATACCGAGCCTATCGAGCCGAGCTTAAGTGAATCGGCTCAGACTCAAGCTCGATTTAATATTAATTTTAAGCTAATTTTAGCGGCTCAGTTTGGCTCGGTACTCAAGCTTCAGCGGAGCCGCTTACCAAATTTTACATCATTTAGTTAGGGGGAGACCACAGTTATTGTCGGTCAATAAAATTAGCAAATGAGATGTTTTACATAGTAATTAGAAAATTAAGGGATTAGTAATTTGCATAGATCAAAAGAGTAGGGTTGAAACATAAATAAGAGAAAAGAAAGTGAGGTTTGAAAGAGAAATTTGTATTTTTATTAAATCGGAGAGAATCTAGTGACTAACGTAAGGTTTAAAATAAACCCAGTGAAAAGATAAGGTGTGAAACGTAATAAAGTGCATTGCAGGGTGTGAATTGAACATTTCCATATTATTATTAGTAGACACGCCGGCCCACCAACATTGACGGCCGTTATCTAGACAGAGAGCGCCGCCCCAAGTAAACACGCAGGACACTAACGCGTACTTCGAAATACGACGTTAAAATAATAATAATAGTAATTATAATAAAAATGAAGACGTGATTTGGCGAACCACGAGTGGACGCTGATAACTGCACCCTGCTTTTTCTTAACATGCACTCTACTTCCTTTTTTGTCTCGATACGATACTAAGGCCGGCAGGGCTGCAGTGCTTCTCGCGTGATATTTAGTGTAGGTTATTGCAAGGCGTGGGTTTACGAATTAATTATCCACGTACCTCAACCACATAGTAGGAACTTGGAAGGCGTTGTTGGATTCGATCCATCCATCCATTTCCCCGTTTTACTGCGAAAGAAAAGAGGGGGTGCATATATCAATATCTTGCAAGGAAAGCCAACTTACGCGGTGGCGGTCAAACCGACCGTAGACTCAAGCCCTGGTCCTCCACCTCTCCCTCTATATATATGCACCGCTTTCCTTCCCTCTCTTCTCATCTTAACCTCAAGCTCTCCATTGACAAACCTGATCCTAACCATAAGAGAGAGGGAAGATATAACGAACCAATCCGAGCTAGCAATTCTTACCATGGCTCCAAAAGGCAAGTCCAGATGCGGCGGAAGCGGCGGCGGCGCAGCCGTAGGCGGCGGAATTGAGATCCGGTTCCGCGGCGTGCGGAAGAGGCCGTGGGGGCGGTATGCGGCCGAGATCCGCGACCCGGGGAAGAAGAGCCGTGTGTGGCTCGGCACCTTCGACACCGCTGAAGCGGCGGCGAGGGCGTACGACGCCGCCGCGATTCAGTTCCGTGGCCCCAAGGCGAAGACCAACTTCCCCATCCCCGCCTCCGCCGTGAGCCCCGGGAGCACTAGCAGCAGCACCGTCGAGTCCTCCAGCCGCGAGGCGCCGCCGGCGCAAGCGCCGCACGTCCCCTTCCTCGATCTCGAGCTAGGCCATCCTGCGGTGCGGCTATCGTACGCCGCGGCGGCGATGGCGCAGCCGTACCTGTTCTTCGATCCGATCGCGAGGAAGAAGGCGTTGCCGGAGGCCCGGATGGTGTCTTGCGGGGCCCAGAGCGACTCGGATTCGTCGTCGGTGGTGGATCCAGCGCCGTCCGCGAAGAGGTTTGCGGTAGAGATCGATCTCAACCTCCCACCTCCGCCGGAGGCGGCTTGATCTGATCGTGGGGTCTATGATCAATGGAAGATTTTGGAAGTTTCTTCGTTCTTTGGTTTTGCGTCAAATTATGAGGACCAAAAAAAAAAAAAAAAAATGCAGCTGTGTAAATATTGGTACCTTTTTGCACTGAGATTAGTGAGGAATCTCGTGAGAGATCTTAGAGGAGAAAGAGATCCATCTCAGTGTTGTTAATCCCTCGTGTAATCATACTAATTTCTTCATCTCGGATTAGTAAAAACACAAAAAACAACAAAAATCCAATGCCTTCTGTGCAATTATGTTGTTTAGATTTCTCATTCTAATTTCCTTTTGGTCAAGAGCTTGTATTCTGGGGGCGTTTTGTTTGAAGCTGATTCCAGATCAAATTGCTTGTCTAAAACGGCACAGCACAAATTGATGTGAATTTTAGGGATCGTTTTGCATTTATTACCACTATAAATCGCTTATTGCCGTGTAAACCCACTAAAGTCGATTATTCCTTAATTAGTGTGTGAACGCTTAACTTTGTCCTTTTGGCACGCATAGTTTTCCAAAATTTAGATGGGTTAACACACAACACAAATTAAGGTCCATCGGAGGGGTGTAAATGAAAAAGAACTCATAAAATCTAATGTAAATGCGCCGGCGCCATCGTAGGTGATCCAAGGCGGCAGGGAATCGAAATTTTCTCACGGGGATAAAATTACCGTCTAGCCCCTATGCTCGTGGAGCCTGCAAACGTGTTTGGCGATGCCCCTTCCACGTCTGAACGGGACACGTCGCCACATCGTACAGCAGTTGGGCGGCATCAGATCTTGTCGGTTGCTCTGCTGCCGGCTCCTTCCTGCTGGGCCCTACGAATCCGCCTTATAGATCTCGCCGCCTTATTTTCTTTTATTTATTTTTTTAATATTAAATATATATATATAGCTTGAGAGTTCTTAGTGAGCGATTACATTTACTTCAGCAAGAACAATAATATTTTAGTAAATAATTTTAAAATGTATAGTTGAGCAAGTGATAATTTCTTTTCAGGGGCAGTAGATGTAGAATATTTCTAACAATGGAGGTTAGGAAGGACATTTCACATTTCCCTCCAATAATTTATGAGCCGCCGCCTCATTTTGTGGGGTGCGCGATGAGAACAAGCACGTGGCCCCATGGAGGCGAGTCGGCCGCCCCCCCCCCCCCACAGGAGTGGCCTTCGCTTTGCAGGCCACGTGCATGACGGTGATGGATAAGCCCTTCTTTACCCGCCTCCCAGCAAACAGCGCACAGCAAATAAGACCAATATTTTGACGACACGTGCCATTGCCCCTCACGACCCGCCTCCTGTCTCACGGCTGTCGTAATCCCGCCACCTCCCCCACCAACAAAAAAAAATTAACTAAAATTTTTTCCAAGATGATATTTAAATTAAACGATCTTGCACACAACTACAAATCGACAATATTAAGGGGGGGGGGGGGGGGGGGGGGGGGGGAAAAGAAAAAGGTAATCCAACTTTACATATTGCTGATCTTAGCACTTTGTGAGAATTTCTGCTCCTGTCTTTGTAATCAGTATTGTGTGCTCAAATTGAGCGGCAAGGCTGCCATCAGCTGTTAGAGAAGTCCAACCATCATCCCATGTAATGCATTCAATGCTTCCCATTGTAAGAATAGGCTCTGCAAATTTTTTTGACTCATTGTTAAGAATCAAGAAAATACTTCAGAGACTGTTTACTATAACTATAATATTCTTTTTGTAAATTTTACATGAAGAAGATAAAGATAAGATGAAAGAAAGAAAGAAAGAAAGAAAAACACATACCGATAGTGAATGTTTGACCTTCAACCATGCGGCCAGGATGATCATTACCTGTTACACGTCATACTTGTAAGAATCAGCAAAGGATCGAATCGAGATATAAAAAACTTAATATGGTTATCTTAGCGTAGCAGTTGGAAAATAACAGATTCATGTCCTCCTGGATACTGGATATGATGATTAAATCTTGTTCCGGATGCAAATTTAAATGGGCTACTGTCCAATGTCCATTAGTGAGCTATGAATCCCCAGAGCATTAATAATATCCTCAAGTGATGGTGGCAATTGAATAAATTGATCAATATGCTCGAGTTGGTGATTACTCTTTGATCCTGATCAAGCTTGAAGCCAGTCAGGTTATGGGACCCCACTACATGTGATTTACACACGGAAGGCATTACACCATTTACGTGAAGAATCTATAAAACACATCATCTCTGTCAGCAATTGGTGAGTAATATATGGGCATCATTTCCATGTATCTACTATCTTCATGCAATATAGATGAAGTTATTGAAAAGGAGCTATGGATGTTGAAAAGGGGCCATATTACAAGATCCGTATCAGGATCCCAGAACTGTTTTAGAAAGTTGACGTGTGATAAAATACGTACTAAAGAAGCAGATTACTTACGGTGATGCAGTATAATCGGTTCTGAGTGAAATACTCTCCCAACACCATGCCCAACAAAACGCTCCACGACACCATAACCATATCTCTCAGCAAGCTCACTGAATCCATTTAAACAAATCAATATAACTCACAGACATTTATAAATGATATATGTAACACACTAGAAATGTGCAGTATTATGTCATCAATAAATGCTACCATAGTTTTACTAGAGAAAGAAACTCACTGTAAAAGGATATCACTGGCTACAATCATTTGTGAGAGAATAAATGACAAGATGCTCCATTGTGCTATTGATGCAAGTTCAGTTCCATGTAGTCTATAATATGCTGATTTAATAAAGTTCAAGTAGAGAAATGTACAGATTTTTACTCAGATTCTGTCAATAAATTAACATTTGCTTCACTTCCAACTGATATTTACATTATGTGAGATGATTACCTGATTTTCTTGCCAATCTTCTTAAAGCTAGCACCATCTTTGCAGACTGATATAGCCTTCAGCATGCACTCTTCAGTTACCTGGAATAGCGGAAGAAAATAAATTGGAAGTTCCAAAAATTGAAGCATCATGAACTCCTTTTGAAGTGGCTTACTATCATGAGGGTGTAAAACAACATATCTTTGGTTACATGCCATGCCTCATAAAGGTTACGGAAAGAATCTCAAAAGAGCTATTGGATTACATGTCATGCCTTGTATAAGTATTGTGATATTTTTTTTGTTTGAAGATAAATGAGCATCAACTGTTCACAAACAGCTCTGTCTGTCTATAGTTGCACAAGACCCCCCCCCCCCCCCCCCCCCCACAAAGAAAATAGAAAAGAAACTTTATAAAATAAGAAAATATAGAACTTGAATGATTTGTCATTCAAGTGGAGTCTCCAAAATGGTTGTCTGACAGACTTGAACATGTGAACTACTTTATTCAAGCAAGGACCAACCGCACCACTTTTCTCATTTCTGATAGGATTTGATACATTAAATTTAAAATAACTAAAGTAGGTGAAAAACTAATCCAATCTTGGAGCTGGACAAGCAAACTTCAGTTCAAAGTTGTCCTGATGTGAATCTTGCTACCTATATTAATGCCACTACTCATTGCTTCAAAGCAGGTACAACTACTAATTAATTAAAGTTAGAAAAACCATACAATGATAGTTCTTGTTCCCATAATAAAATGTTCTGACCAGCCAGAAACAAATAAGATCTTGCACATCAAAGTTTAATAACATAAACTATAGAACAAGCATATACATATAGTTATTCCTGAAGTAAAGTAACATACTGATACCTTTACAAGTTGCTTACTAGGTTCATCCACATCTCCACAAAAAAATGTCTTTGAAGTGTCCCCATGGTAACCCTGAAACATAAATGGAAAGAAAATTTATATGTCAATATAGGAATGGAGCATCACACCATCATTAAGTATTACATCTAATAATTCTAGTTATGAGCATAGCCTCCCTAAATTTAACTATATTCCAATATTCAGAAGAAATGGTCTAATGCATGAAAAGAGCCATGGCAAGAATAAGAACAAGTAAGATATTTAACTTGCATGCTATATGCTCTCTCATTTACAGAACATCATCACAAATGCCACAAGGATTCTTAGATGATTCTTCTTTCATCTCATCACATTTCAAGCTCTTTACTAAAGGCTTCTTCATATCTCATTTGATGAGATCGTAGTGCCTAAATCAGCTTTTCATCAAGGATTTGAGTTTCGGCCGATCCCGAGTGGGATCGGCCGAAACGGATCGGGATCGGCTATAGCCGATCCCGATCCAGCCTGGCCTGCTGCAGGTGGCTGCAGCAGGCAGCAGACAGCTGACAACTGCTGCTGTCAGCAGCAGTAGAGAGAGAGGGAGAGAGAGAGTGAGGGAGAGAGAGGAAGGGAGAGAAAAGGAGAGAGAGAGGGAAAGAGCAAGAGAGAGAGTGAGAGAGAGAGGAAAGATTAAAAAAAATGGGGCATGAGAGAGAGAAAATGGAAGAGAGAGTGTGGGAGAGGGAAAGATTAAAAAAAAATGTGAGAAAGAAAGAGAGAAAAAGATAAAAAAAAGAATGTGGGAGAGAATGAATAGAAAAGAAGAGAAGGAGAAAAAGATATTTTTACTTTTTAGGCTTTATATGTGAGTAATTATTATTTCTTATTTTCTTATAATTTTTTCTAAATTTTTAGAAATTTCTCTAACATTTTTAATAATATTTAAAATTTTATTTAATTAAAATAATCCGATCCGATACAGGTAGCCGATACGGCCGATACAGCCGATACGTATCGTTTTTTCGGACGGCCGATCCCGATCCCGATACCGATTTTTGGAACCTTGCTTTTCATCACTCTATAATTGAACGAAAGTATCAATAGCTTTTAGTGTAATTTGACAAGTTTATTTACCACAGCATTCTCACCTTCATTATTCTTAAACTGGGAACAGTGACATTCACTACATATAGCAGATAGTATGTTGTATTAAACAGAGGAGAAGATGAAAATTAAAAAAATGGACATACTGAATAAAAGATAGCACTCATCATGCTTCCAATTAGATAACTGTCCTTATAGATCATATTGCTGTTATTTCTTTAGCATACAGATGATGAAATGCTATTGAAAAAAACAACTTGAGATTGGGTGTTTGACGGGTGAGTAAAGCCCAGCTGTAAAAGAAGAGCAAATGTGCAATATATGGAACAATATAAATCATGAGAAGAAAGGTAGCACATACATTCAGATAGACAGTTACATCGATGTTTATTATATCTCCATCCTGCACAAAGGGTAAGGTTTAGAAAACTGTGAACTACTTGTTTTGAGGCATAAGATCAAATATATTTGTGTTAAAGAAACAGAATTAGTCCTTTGTTGAACCTGTAATTGGCGAGAATCAGGTATTCCATGACACATGCACTCATTCACTGATGTGCAGACACTTTTTGGAAATCCACCGTATCCAAGTGGAGAAGGATAAGCACCAGCATCAATGATCATCTCATGGACTGCTTTATCAATTTCATTTGTTGTAACCGATGGCTGACACAATGAGACTATCAAATTAAACTTACAATTTCCTTGTAAAACTCATGCAAAAGAGAGAATAAGACTATCAAATTAAAACTTACTCTAACTAATGTTCCCGCATATTCCAAAACACGTGCAGCAAGCTCACAGGCAGCTTTCATGCAAGTAATGCCCTCTTCTTCGTGTACTTGAAATTCACTAGATATCTCAGGCAAAAGGTTTGTTCCCACATATGGGGGTCTAAGAATATGATCTGGCACTGATAGAGGTGGGTTGACCTTTCCACGTCTTAATCGAGATCTTTTTTTAACTTTTCCTGGACCTTGAAGCTCTCTTGACCTTCAAGGAATTTAACCATTGGATAACAACAAATTAGCAGCAAGGTTATCATCTCATATCCCTTTATGATGTTAACAATTAAGTCTACCATATACTAGTCACACTGCAGTCTAGTTAGAGTCCTCAATTTTCTCATTTAGATGTTTGTCTATATTAACCTGAGGTACATAGATCCTGAGGATGTTCGGAAGTTTGAGATTGTATAAGTGAGACTGGTGCAAGTGTATCATCAGAAATATGAAATACATCTAGATATTGTGGATCAGTGAGAAGTGAACTTGTTGGAAGAATGATAAATAAAGTTTTGCACAGAAGAATTATTTTTTACCAGTAAAAATAAAAAAGCAGCAAAACACGTCCTAAAGTTGAAACAAGAAGTAGTCACAGTGTGCGGGAAAAGAAAAGAAAAGTCTTAGTACAGTTCCTTTACCTCCTAATCCGCATGGCCTCCTCCAAGCCCCATAGTTTTCTTGATGTGATAAGAATGCGCTGTTGATGAAGTGTTTTCCCTTGAGGAAACAAAAGTATCATAATATAAGAGACAGATGAAATAGTTTATTAAGAGAGAAGAATAAATGACGAGAATCCCAATCAAAACTCAAGTGAGAAATCTGGCAAATGAGTGCCCCAAAAGCATAAATTATAAGCCATATGAGAGTGTGATTGACAATAAATAGCTTCAAAAGATAGAAATTCACCAATTTAATATCATACACCAAATAAAGTCAATATTCAAACTTCAAAGAAAGCTACTTAATCAAAATCAATCTTGACACATACTAACCTACTCGTGTAACCAAACTGGAATTTCCAGCATTATGTACAGATGCCATCATTAACTTACCAATCACCTTAAACCCTAAACGTGGTCTATTCTCTACAGGTAATCACTAAACCACTTCAAAATTTAATTCTATCAACCCCATAAGAATTAGACAACTAGACTGGACTAAAATTGAAGTCTTTGATCGGCTTGATTCATACCTTGGGCACTTGAAATCGACGTCCTAAGAGGCTGGCCCGACAGGAAAAGCTTCTCGGGCTGCGGCGACGAGCTCAACCACGAAATGGGAACCCTAAGCGCCATTGTGGGAAGACACCCACCTCCGAGTAATCGAACAAAAGCGGAAAATTGAGCTCGTCTTCTCTCCTGCTGCGTTCTTGGAGGAGAAGATAGGGAGATTGGGTATCTCCACAGGGGTGGGAAAGTTGCAGGATTTATATGGTAGATATTTTTGAATACTGGGCTGTTGTTAATTTGGGCCGGTCTTGGGCTTTTCACACCAATTCTTTTATTTTTACTTCATGAGAATACTTCACATTCCTAACCATTTAGACAATAAAGCCATCAAAATTGATTCAAAATTAATAACAAATCGAGCTTGCGCGAGTCAACTCCAACCTTTAGATATTAGCAAGGATTGTGTGCTCTTCACAATATTTTTTATATTATTTCAATTTATCCACGCAAAGATTGTTATCAATTATTTATTTATATTAACTAAATAAAAGGCCTACATCATTTCGATTTCGGGAAATGGAAAATCTTCAAGATAAATAATTGTCTGATAGATGTAGAAGATTTGAGACAATTATTTAGCTCAAATCATAATTTCTATCAGCGCATTTGTGTCGTCCGGTCACGTGCATAGCACGTGTTAAACTCCCCTAGGAACACCAACCGTAGCCATCACGCGCCGGGTAGTTTCCGACTTTCCGGTTTTGTTGCCGTTGATTTCTATATTTTATGGAATAAAATAAACCAAAAAAGCTTCGGATATTCTTTTTTTCTTTTTCTCTAAGTATATATTTTTTTTTCTTCATTTCCAAATGCGCCATTCCTTAATTTTAATTCCCGATCGGCCTCGTTCTATAAAGCTGTAATAGTGTGAGGATCTGATTCGAGCTTTGTCCTTCGATTCATGGCGGAGAGTAGCAGGGCGAATGGGAGATTGGCGAGGACGGAGTCCGCGGAATCGAGATGGGTTTCTCGGGTTTTGGATGAGGAAGACGAAGAGGAGGTGATGAGGCGAGGTGGAAGGTTGGATTTGGAGGAAGAGGACGACGGGGAGCAGCGATTGATCAGGACGGGCCCTCGGATCGATTGGTTCGATGTAGAGGCTCTTGAGGTCACTGGAGCCCAGAGGAACGAGAACGAGGTAAGGATTGCGCCGCCGTTATCTCTCTCTCCCTTGAAATCTCTTAGTTGCTTTCTAAATTTTCTCTGCGATAGTTTGTTGGAGTATGGCGCAGAAAGGGCAAGATTTGACTTTTCTTGTACTTTTCTGAGGCAGATAAGGATTTGCAATCTCTCTCTCTCTCTCTCTCTCTCTCTCTCTCCATTTTACTTATTGTCTAGCAATGATCTATTTTAAGAGTTACTAGATTTGTACTGGATGGAGTTATCAATTATAAGTATTGCATAGAAAGATTAAAGTTTGAATTTTTATTATATTTGAACGGAGAATAAGATTTTGTTAACTTGGTTCAGGAGCTATGCTTTGTTTGCTCTGATTTATTGCATAGAATGGACAATATCTGGTCTTTTTGTTACTATATATATGATATATGAGCTGATGTGGATAGCAATAAGCAATGATTTTTGTTCAACCATCTGATAATTTTTTTGGGCAAATCAAAGAGAGTATTCATTATCCTTTGAGGTTAAACGCCATCTTGAATTGGATTACTTTGTGACGTTTTTATTCTCATGAGTCACGATTCTTTGTTCTGAAGTGCAGGAGTTTGATTTAGGCAGGACAGCATTCCTCGCTCTTCAGACTCTTGGATTTGTGTTTGGGGATGTTGGAACAAGTCCGCTCTATACTTTTGATGTGATGTTCAACAAATGCCCAATTCGTGGAGAGGAAGATGTTATCGGAGCACTTTCTTTAGTGCTATATACTTTGATTTTGATACCACTTGTGAAGTACGTTTTGGTGGTTCTTTGGAGCAATGATGATGGTGAAGGTACTATAGAGGTTGTGAATGAGTTCAGTCTGCACTTGCGAAGCCTCTCTGATCTAGTGCACTAGATAATTGTCACCTTATCTGTTTGAATGGTTGTGAATTTTGCAGGGGGGACATTTGCTTTATATTCTTTGATTTGTAGAAAAGCAAAGGTAAGTCTTCTTCCAAACCAACTACCCTCTGATGCTCGCATATCAAGTTTCCAACTCAAGGCTCCGTCGCCAGAACTTGAGAGGTCTATAAAAGTTAAGCAGCAACTTGAATCTTCAGAATTTTTGAAAGAATTGCTCTTAGTGTTGGTGCTTTTTGGAACTTCCATGGTCATAGCAGATGGAGTCGTCACTCCAGCAATGTCAGGTCTTTCTCAATTTTCATTCGTGACTTCATATTGGATAATTGGGTTTTATTAGTTGCTCTGACCACACCTGGGGCAGTTCATCTCCTATCAATAAATTATAGGATATCTCGATAGCTTATCTTTTATTCTCTGGCACACTTCATTTAGTTTAACTTCAGTTTATTTGAAATGCAGTCATTTCAGCAGTCAGTGGCTTGAAGGTCAGAATACCCAACTTCACAGAAGGTGACCCGATAATTTATTCTACTTGTAGATATGTGAGGATATCCTTTAATATCTTTCTGCATATTGCATATCTCAGTTGATGAATTATGTAACTTTGGTTACATTTTTTGTGGTCTCTGAGTATAACTCAGGATATTAAGTGGTGTAAACCTTAGCAGTTAGCAGACCTGAAAAATGGTCTCTCAGGGCTTGCCTGGCAATTTCCATACACTGAATGTTAAATTCCAATTGGTTAAGTATAGCAATACAGCATGGTTCCATCAATTAGGTAAGAGACTTCAGAGAAGGCCTTTTGAGCTATCAAGAAAACTTGAGAGTCTTCTGGAAGTGCACTTTGAGATTTTGGACAGTGGACAATGTCTTCATTTGAGGTGTTAACTCTAATGTATAACCACACTGCTGCCTATTGCCAAATAAACTTAGTGGATGTTTTCTATTAAAGAATGTAAAAGAAGTGCTAGGATGACATTGCATAAGGAAATTCCAAGCATGCATGACTTAGTACTAGAAACTGGTAATTTGGTACATAAAACTCGTGATCAAACTATGTCTTCAAATTCCTTGAAGATTCCAGATGATTTACATAGAACTTGTAATTTGTTGTGCCCAGAATCATGAGGTAATAAGTAATGAGAATAAAGCAGTTACAATTTGTTCTTGTGGTCCCAAATTTTCATATCATGAGACTCTGTTAATAAATTAGAATAGGAAATTTTTCATACCTATTAAAGCAGTTTTGGTCATCATCTAGCACAATTGGTATTAGATGTTACATCCATGTTGTTTGTACAGCATTTTACTGTCCTAGGAAGGAACTGATGTTGCTGATGATATTGCTCTTTTAAAAGTTCACTGTTGTTGCTTTTTTGATACCTTTTTGTTGTTATTTTTCTACAATGCATGCGAAACTGAATTACTTCTTGGCATTGTCTACTTTTCTGGATATTTCCTTTAAAATTTTCTCTAAAATTGTTGCAGATAAAGTGGTGATGATTTCAGTTGCGTTTCTTGTGATCTTGTTCAGCTTACAGAGGTATGCAACTAGCAAAATGGGGCTTGCAGTCGCCCCGGCTTTATTCATATGGTTTTGTTCTCTTGGGGGCATTGGAATATACAATCTTGTAAAATATGAGACGACAGTTTTGAAGGCATTTAGCCCTGCTCATATCTATTACTATTTTAAGAGAAATTCATCCCAGGCTTGGTTATCTCTCGGTGGCTGTCTTCTATGTGTAACAGGTAACAGCATGTGACTGAGCTCCATCTTAAATATTATTTATGGTTTTCTCTTGGTTGCTTCTTGAAGGGATGCCTGACATCTTATTTTATTGGATGGACTTCACTAATGCTTTTATTGACCATCTTCCAGGATCTGAGGCAATGTTTGCAGATCTTTGCCATTTCTCTGTTAGATCCATCCAAGTAAGCACTGTTTCGTGGTATTCTTCTCTCAATAGCTTCTAAACATCATAAGCCAGTTTTATCCTGACTCATACAAGTTCTGATTGTCATAGTAACTTCTTACAGCTCTCCTTCCTGTTTTTGGTTCTTCCCTGCCTTCTGCTGGCATACTTAGGTCAAGCTGCATTCCTTGTTGCAAACAGCACCTCAGCTGAGCAGATTTTCTTTTTGTCACTTCCAAGTAGGTTACATTCTATTTGTAAATTCTGCTAGTTTTCTGTGTTCCTAGCAATGATGTTCTAATATAAATCCTTTCGACATTGTGCAGATTGTCCCTTTTCATTCTGAAATATGTCTGCTTAAAAATTCTTCATGAAAAGGTCTCTACTAAACAGAAATATTTAAAAATGGCTTTTGAGGCTAATTTTACCTCAGGCCTCAAGGTGAGGCCCTCCCAAAATGTCTTACTCATGGTACAGGATGACGAATACATATTGAATGAAAAACTAGTGTACTGGATTATATGAGATATACAGTTAGTATTTAGACAGGAGAAAGATAAGAGATTTCTAGTAGCTTATCAATTTTCTAGGGGAGTTAACCTATATTTTGCAAGATATTTTGATATGAGTAGCTATCTAATTATAAGTGTATATAGCCCATTGCTAGGTTTGATCTCAGAAAAGGAACCAGCTAATGAAATGTTTCCCTTGGTATTTTAAGACTACTTGAGAACATTAGATACTCAAGAATAAAAAACTCATTCCTTGGCTCATCTTAAGTCTGGATGGTTCGTTTTATTCCTCTGGCTGAAACTTTTTACAAATTAAAATTCATATCTGTCATCATTCTGCCAAAATTGACTCCGCTATATTTTTGGGCAGGTGGAACATTCTGGCCTGTTTTACTCATAGCAAGCACAGCTGCACTTATTGCTAGTCGGACAATGACAACAGCAACATTTTCATGCATAAAGCAATCTATAGCACTTGGTTGTTTTCCTCGCCTTAAAATCATTCACACATCAAGGAAGTTTATGGGTCAGATATATATTCCTGTCGTAAACTGGTTTCTGCTGCTTTTCTCTGTGGCTTTTCTTGCTTCCTTCGGAAGCATAAATGAGCTTGGCAATGCATATGGTAATATGGAAATCCTTTTGATCCCTATGTTATGTCTTTCAGTTTAAAGAAGCTTACTTTTTTCGTCCTTTTTAATAGAAGGCTTTTGAACATGAATTCAATTTTTGCTTTTTGACGCTCATTGTAACTTAATGAGAAAATTTGCTTAATTATTCCAATACGCTTTCAAGTTTCATCTTTGTCAGTAAACCTAGATAGTTGTTTTTGTTATTTCAGTGAAGAATGAAAATATTTTAATTTAGAAATTCAAATTGTTGATTGTTAGGATAGAGTTCTAGAAAATTATTAATCTAGGGTTTAAGGATTCAATAGACTGGTGAAATGAGTTAGGAATAAATGCACTTCCATAGGTTTGTTTCCAACGTCACATGTTATGCCTCTTGGATGCTGTCCAAGACAAACAAATTGTGGGTAATAGTCACCAACTTATGCAATGGTCTCTGTATTGTTCATGGTAACCTTGACTGATCTTTGCTCCCAAAGAAGGAATAGATGAAGCACTTTAAGGTGTAATCTTATTTAGATGTATCAAGGCTTCTGTACCATTCTCACCTTCTTTTATAAATTTTCTGTTTTACAGGTATTGCAGAGATTGGGGTGATGCTGACAACAACAATTCTAGTAACCGTTATAATGCTTCTGATATGGCAGACTAATATCCTCATCGTTCTGTGCTTTGTTACTACCTTTATGAGCTTGGAGCTCATCTTCTTTTCTTCTGTCTTGGGTAGTGTTGGGGATGGAAGTTGGGTTTTGTTGGTTTTCACAGCTGTTTTATTTACGATAATGTACATCTGGAATTATGGGAGCAAGCTGAAGTATGATAGTGAAGTTAAACAGAGGTTATCAATGGATTTGATGATGAAACTTGGTTGCAACCTCGGTACAGTTAGAGCCCCTGGTATTGGATTAGTTTACAATGAGTTAGTGAAAGGGATCCCAGCAGTATTTGGGCAATTTCTAACCACCTTCCCTGCAGTCCACTCTATGATTGTATTTGTGTGCATAAAGTCCGTGCCAGTTCCTGTTGTTCCTCAGGATGAAAGGTTTCTTTTCCGGCGTCTTTGCCCGAGGAGTTACCACATGTTCCGGTGCATTGCCAGGTACTACTTTCAGATGACTGAATTTTGGAATTTTGTAATTTAGTTGACCCAAGTGATATTATTAGTTATTTGTCATAACATATTGTGATGTTTAATATGCTTCCCCAAGAGAGGATTCTTAGAATACTCTTTGCCCTATGGATTCTCACATCTGGCAATGACTGAAAGCTATCTAGCTAGCTAGATTCATCTGTAGATCTTAAGAAGACTTTTAAGAAGACCTTGGATTTTTTTTCTTAGCCTTATATGAGTAAATGGAGAGAGAGTTTATGTAGGCAATTCATTATTTTCTCTTTAGATGTTTACCACCACTCTTGAGGGTGTTTACGATTTTCGCCAGTTTAGTTATCAATTACAAGTGGGCAATTTTCTTTTTCTTTTAATTTAGTTTCACATGAGTCGACTTACTACTGCATCATTATTGCAATAAAAGATGATCTATGTTGTAGGTTTGTTAAACTTGTTATCATGCATGTGTAATCATATCTTGACCAGTAGAGTAGCAGGGAGATGGAATGTCGGCACTTGACCAGAGTCAGTTTGTATAGTGATAAATGCTGCTTCTTGTACATGTTCCAGCCTGACAGGCTCAAACAAATTATGACGCATGGTTATGTACTTGCAGGTATGGCTACAAGGACATAAGAAAGGAAAATCACAAGATATTTGAACAGCTTCTAATTGATAGTCTTGAGAAGTTCATACGTCGGGAAGCTCTGGAATATTCATTAGAGAGCGACAGCGATGGCGATTTAGATGCTGAAGCAGCGAGATTGCGGTCAAGAATTGTTGTAGGTCCAAATGGAAGTTGTTATTCACTCGACATCCCTCTCCTGGCTGATTGCATTACCTCTCCAAGGCATAGTGCAGAAGCAAGCACTTCATCTCATGAACCTCCAGAAGAAGTCACTCCAGATTATACAAAGAATCTTGAGATGGAGCTTTCATTCATACGCAAGGTCAGGGAGTCAGGAGTCGTTTACCTTCTAGAAAATGGCTCAATTAGGGCTAGGAAAGACTCATGGTTTTTTAAGAAACTGGTTATAAATTACTTCTACGCGTTCTTGAGGAAAAATTGCAGGCGGAGTATTACAACCATGAACGTTCCCCACACAAATCTAATGCAGGTACACAGGACTTACATGGTCTGAGAATTTCAATTTCTACAACAGGAGAGAGAATTTTCTTTCCCACCTTGTGTTCAAATTTGTTAATGGGCAGCAGTTGGGAGACTCAAAAGTAGCAGGTGGTGCTCAAGGACATGTTTGTTTTTGGATCACTGAGCAAGTAACAATTGGAGTGCCCTCTTCTTGAAGATAATACTACTATCCACAGTACAAATTTCTTCAATATTCTCGAGTTTTGTAACCATTTTTTTTTTTTTTTTTGTTTCCAATCAATAATTATCTCCTTTACATTGTCTAAAGTTACTCTGGTGATGATAAGCAATGCAAATACTTTTTGTTTCTCAAATGACGCACTGCACTTCATTTTGTGGTACAAGCACTTCTTTTTTTTTGTAATCTTGATTCTCCCTTCTCTCTTTAATACCAAAAATAATAAATAAATAAGAAATACCCCTGGAGTGGGTGACACGTGTTAGCACATATCAGCATGCCTTTGTCCACGCGTCACCACACGTGTCAACCTCTCTCCTGTTAATCCAACCCTTAGGAGTTCATAAGATTATGGTATTATATATAAAACCTCTAGAAATTGGACATTATTTTTATCTGTGATGGCTTCTATATTCGTTGGTAGCTCTATAGTTACCATCTCAAAGGTCAACGCTAATCCTTCCTTTCCCTTCATCTCACCACCCATCAAACCCAATCGCCTCTGCTTCCAAGCTTCCCGTAGATCATCTCAGGTGACTATCAACTGATTTAGTTTCTTCTTTTACTTCCAAGGTTGTATGTACATACTTCATATTCTCTTTCATGCAGATTAATAGTAGTCCGTCGGATGATCATGGGAATGATACCAATAACAAGTCCAAGAGAGCAGCCGAGAAGGCTAAGGAAGGAGCAATGGAAGCTTTGGATCGAGCGAAGGAGGAAGCCGAGGAGACGAAGGGTCAGGCCGAGGAAAGAGGCGGCAAGATGACGGAGAAGGCGAAGGAGGCGGTGGGGAAGACGATGGAGGGGACGAAGCAAGCGGGGGAGATGGCGAAGCAGAGGGTGAAGGATGCATGGGTGGCGGCGAAGGAGGCGGCGAAGAAGACTAAGGAGAGCCTCGCCGGAGAGGAGTCAAAGGAGGCGGAGGAGGAGGAGGAGGAGGAGGAGGAGACGAGGGAGGAAAGAAGTAGCAGTCTTCCGGGTTATAGCTCTAACTCTGATAACAACGACATCTAGGAGGCTTTGCCTCCTGCTATCATACCATCTATAGTTTGTAAACAAGTAGTGTCTTTTTTTTTCTTCTTTTTAATATTATATTTCGCTCGCTCTAATATCATGATCTAAGTCGTTTTCTAAGTTACGTATACCACGGTTATATTAGATTAAGCTTTTAGGTCAAGTGTTTATTAATATGACTTTTTCTGTTGTGAGAATAGGATTATATGATATTAGAGTTATTGGGGGCACGTGAAAAGAATAATATACATGGTTAATTCTTGTCTAAATTTTGAGTTTTATAATTTAATGATATAAAAAATAAATAGTAATAACTATTAGGTGTTGTACAGTAAAATAGTAATTTTAAATTACTATTAAATTAAAATTTAAAAACTGTATAAATAAGAGGAGATAAAATGATGAATTAATATACTAAAATATATTTATTTATTTAAAAAAAAAACTTCTTACTCTCAAGGTCAACAGAGGATTAGGACTTCAAGTTATGAACTAGCTCTCTATGTAGTACATAGGAATTTAATAGTATAATAGTAGTTTATTTTCATTCTGAGTAGAACCTTTTAAATATTAATAAAAATTTGCAATAATTCATCAATATTTCTACATCACGATAGTGAAAAAAAAATGAAAAGAAAAATAGAGGAACAAATAAAGAAAATAAAGCCTCAATATCAGCAACCCACGTCGAGATCACTACCAGCATCTTCTTCCAGTACTGCACGCATGAACACCCACCATTACTCCTCGTTTCTCATCATGCGTATAGCTATGGACTCGCCCTGCCTTTGGTTTTTGACTCCAAATATTTTCATAATCATAGCATGTCTTTCAAGGTCAACTCTGGAATTAAAGCTAACAAGTTATTAATCCGTGTTGACCAACATCTTGGTCAACTCCTCCATCCCTAACCTTAACCTGCACTCAAGAAAACAACTTGCCTTCTACTGTTTACTAGATTCCCTGCGGCCAATGCCCACAGGATTAGGTTTTACATCTAAACGACTCCTTCAATCTTTTCCAAAAAGTAAGGCATGATGCTAATAAATAAAATTATATTGATGACTTTACACCAACTGCTGCAATCCTAATTCTAATAATGTAACTTTGTTCAAAGCATAAAAGTAGGCATTTTGGTTACTGGATGCTATATAGAGATTATCTATATTTTTCTTAATTCAAAAGTTTCAAGACTATAAACTAAACTGCCTAATTTATATTTCAACTAGGGCTGTTAAAATAATTAATCTCACTCGAGCCATAGGCTCAAAATTAAATTTGAGCAAAGCTTGATCCCGATAATATATACTTATAATTTTCTAACATAATTATCTTTCTTTTTCGTAATTTTCTAATACAATTATTTTTATTACATATAATTTATATTTTATTAATATATATATATATATTTTTTATTTTTTTTATAGTTAAATTAAGTTGTATTTTAAATTTGATTTAAACTTAGATTAATTTTAAACTTATTTAGGCTCGAAAATAATTTTAATTGATAAAATTTGAAATTACTAGTTAATAGCTCGTTTAAACTCCAGCTCAGTTTAATTTAAAATAAGCTTGAAATGGTTTGAATTATTTTAATTCAAGCTTGATCGGTACCGCATTCGATTACATCCCTCTAACTTGAACTGAACCAAGCCAAGACTTTCTCCAAAATAATTATTTGGAATTAATTTCTTGGTCACAAAGATTGATATTTGGGGAATTTGTTCCTATTATTAGGTTATTGACATGGATCATAGCTGACATGGATCATTAAGTTAAATTTCCAAAAATACCCTGTAGACATGCAGCACATATAGACAAGGGGGCAAATTCTCATCTCTTATTGACCAATTAAAAACCATCTCACAGTAAAATATATACACTTCATTTCTCCCGCATTACACCCCCATCCATCTCCTTATCCAAAATATAAAATCCAAAACCCCTCCGAGGAATGCGGTCACCTCCCTTCCTCCCCACCCCCTTTCCAAAACCAGGGGCCGCCGGCGGTGACCGGACCCCTTTTTAAAACCACCCCCTTCCCCTCTTATTATTCACTCCCTCCTCTCTCGCGTCTCACATCATTAGCTACTCTGATGGCGTCTACGATCTCCTCTTCCTCTCTCCTCCTCTCTCCTCCTCCTGCCGCTTCCAAGACCCTAAAGCCCCAATTATTCCTCCCCCTCCGAGCCTTGACTCTGAGGAACCACTCCTCAGCTGGATTCTCCTCGTCGCAGGCGCGGCGGCTGCTCCCCGCTGTCGTCCGCGCCACCGTGGCGATCGAGAAGGAGATGCCGGAGAACGAGCGGCCTGAGACATTCCTCCGAGCGGCCGAACCCTCCGGCGCCGGGAGCTCGGTGAGGGCGCGGTTCGAGAAGATGATAAGGGAGGTGCAGGACGAGGTGTGCGCGGCGCTCGAGGCGGCGGACGGCGGTGCGAAGTTTAAGGAGGACGTGTGGTCCAGGCCCGGCGGCGGCGGTGGCATCAGCAGGGTGCTTCAGGACGGCGCCGTGTGGGAGAAGGCTGGGGTTAATGTGTCGGTGGTATACGGCGTGATGCCGCCAGACGCGTACCGGGCAGCCAAAGGGGAGCCCGGGGTAGACAACGGGGACACCAAGCCAGGGCCGGTTCCGTTTTTTGCGGCGGGGATTAGCTCGGTATGTGGCTGTAGATAATTCATTGAGCGTTATCATGGAAAAAACGTTATCTTTGTGAACTTCAATGTTTGCAGAGAGAATTTTTTTGTTTTTTTTAGGGCTGAGTTAGAAACTGGTAGTTTTGAAATTACTAACATATGGAGATAAATGGTATGGGAAATTGGATTTTATTTACCATTTGGTTTAGAAAGCCTAACCCTTTGATAGTGGAATTTTGCATCATAGTTGTATAATATGAACATATGTATGAAAGGGGATGCTTAACTTCTGCCATTTGTCTTCTTATTTATCTTCTACAAAGAGATCTCACAGATTGTCCTCTTTAGACTAATGAATTTGTTCTTCTCTAATCATCTAGGTTTTGCATCCAAAGAATCCATTTGCACCGACATTGCATTTCAACTATCGGTATTTCGAGACTGATGCACCTAAAGGTACTCCATTAATCTCTTTTTTTTCTTATCAGATAATTCTTGTGTTTCTTGATTAATTTTCTCTCGTATGGCCAGGTTTCTCCAATTTGGGAGAAGCCATTTGCTATTCTCATTCTATTTCTATATCTCATTTTTCAAAATAAGTATACAATGAAAATATTCATGGTATTATGTTATTGGCACATCTATATGAATTATGTGTGTATGCAGATACTCCAGGTGCACCAAGACAATGGTGGTTTGGTGGTGGCACTGATTTGACTCCTGCATATATCTTTGAAGACGATGTCAAGCATTTCCACACTGTATGTTAAACAACTGGTTCCTACCTTCTCTTGAACTTTGTATGGTACTCTTTGAAGCAACCGACTTAGTTCCAACCAGGACTGGAACAGGCTATACCTTGTTTTCTGTGACCATAGGAACTTCTCTGTGATGGTTTATAAGAAAATGGATTAGCAGATTTCTTTTGAACTTTGTTAAATTTTTAGAAACAGCTTTGGCCTTTGGTTAATAACTTAATATATGTGGCAAAGCTTGTTTGCACATAAAAGTAATCTGGTCCATGTTGATTTGAAAGTTATTTGGGAGATCATGGAACTAGTTATTTTATGGTTTTGCTGAAAACCAATTTTTTATATAGTTTTTCTTGATGTAATTCCAAATCTCCACTGCAAAATGTTGATGTATTTCTTTTTCTTCATGTAGGTTCAAAAGAAAGCATGTGATAAATTTGATCCAGCTTTCTATCCTAGGTTCAAAAAGTGGTGTGATGATTATTTCTTCATTAAGGTAAATTATCTTCTGATCCTTCCATTTTCTTGTATTGCATATATTTCTGTTAGTACCTTCTGTTTTAAGGTTCATTTTTTATATGTGAATTGGATTTACTTGTTGACGCTCTCCCTGCAGCTAAACAAAATTATTCTTATCAAGCAGCTGGCATGGTGGCAAATGCCATCATTGTCATCAGCATACTACAATTGCTGACATGTTATACATTCCTATGATATACTTTAGTTTCCTTTTCATAGTTTGAATACCATTAATCTATGATCAGACTTTGCTGATGTCAGGGTCATATTCTCTTCTTATCTAGCAGTTTAATTCTTTAGTTGGGGAGAGGGATGCTTATATATCTCTTACATGGTTTTATGTGAAGGCAATTCACAAGTCTGTAACACGGATGAAATTCAAATTGTTTGTGTATTATGCGTTTGTTTATTTATGGTTTAATTTCATCTGCAGCACCGTGGTGAAAGGCGTGGTCTTGGTGGAATATTTTTTGATGATCTTAACGACTGTGATCAAGAAATGCTTCTTGGTTTTTCAACAGGTAATTCCTTACAGTACCCTAAATGACTGATTTATAAGCTGCATTCATGCACCAGGACTGTTTATATGTTTTCATTGATTGAACAAATCTAGAATCAATATTTATCACCAATACAAGTTTCTCAGGAAGTGCAAGGAAAAACTCAGTAGTTTGATTTGATATTCTGCAATTAAAGGGGGGAGAGAGAGAGAGTATATTTTCTTTTGAATGTCTTATCCAAATATGATATTCATCAACAGGAACACTACTAGTAGATATCTGTGGATGGCATTTTAGTTTAGAATTTCTGTGTCTTCTAATCATCAATATTCTGAACCTCTAGAGTGTGCGAAGTCGGTGGTTCCAGCATACATACCCATCATACAACGACGGAAGGATACTCCATTTAATGAGCAGCACAAGGCATGGCAACAATTACGAAGAGGGCGCTATGTAGAATTCAATCTGGTGCGTGGGTTGAAGAAAAATAAACTGAAAATTTCCATTAGTTTTAGCATCAGGTTGTCCTGAAATATTTGTTTCTTGTGAAGGTCTATGATCGTGGCACAACATTTGGTCTAAAGACTGGAGGAAGAATTGAGAGCATACTCGTTTCTCTTCCACTTACTGCCCGGTGGGAGTATGATCACGTAAGTATATTACCTTCTGACTATCTGTGAGTGCTTTGTAATAGAAAACTAATGAAATCCATATTGCTCTGCAGCAACCTGAAGTGGGAAGTGAAGAATGGAAACTTCTTGATGCATGCATCAACCCCAAGGAATGGATTTGATCAAATGTTTAGGCATATCGTATCAGCTGGTTGTCTCAATCTCCTGTTTTGTAGTTAGGAAGTTCCTCATCAGTTTTATTGTATACTTAACTTTGAATAAGATTTGTTGTGAGTTCTTTGTTCGACTGTTTTTTGTGCATCTAATAAAAATTTAAGCATCCTGTTTGGTGCTCTTTTGCCATGGAGACTGAACCATTCACCTCTATTTCTGATGCCTCTATGGACTGTTTTGTAGGCTATTTTTCATATTAATTATTAGATTGTCCCTAGTGATTACAAGTTCTTTACCGTAAATAACAACTAACAAATCTTTCATGATGCCAAGTTAATGATCGAATCTACATCTACTGTGGATCACAACGGGTCGTCAATCTTGTTGTCCCTCCATAATATATGTTGGTATGCTTCATCTTCAATCAGGTATAAACCCTACACTGTTCTTCTTGCAGATCCGCAGTGGCTAGTGTAGTATGGCAAAGCTAAACTATGGTTATTTGCAGTGTGTTATGAGATATATCCTAGCAAAACTCATCAAGAGACAACATAGTAATCCCTCTTGCAGTGACCAAGTTCTTTGCAAATATCCCTGTGCTGTTACTAGGGCAAAGAGCAGACTTTTGTAGCTCATATGAGCTGCCTCACTTCAGGGTGTGTGTTGTTTGTAATTAGCCTAAAATTTGGGGATTTAGTCTCCAACTCTTCCATCACAGATCAAGAAATAGCAAATAATGAAAAGTTATACAAGCTAAAATCGGGATCCAAACAATCAACTGTCATTAGTCCAGGCCATTCCACAAGATGAAACGTGATGAACACTGTAATTTATGTTTGGAACGGAGAAAAGAAATGGCCAATCAGTTCCAACAGATTAAGAAAATGAATAAAAACTTCTGTCATGCTAAAAGATTAATTTGACAGGAGTTTCAGCATGATAGCTGCAATTCAAACAAAAGATTGCTGAGGGCGATAACTTATACGGCTTAGACTATTCGCTCCAGTTCTCTTGCATAACTCAGTGTTTGGTTGATCAGTTGCAGGGAAGGTATCTCCTTACAAGGCTGAGATTCTTTTGCCTTCTGAAAGAACACACACCCGTCTTTGATCTCCCACTCTGGGTGCTCCTGCCAAACAACAAGGAAGATCACATGAAGAGCTTTCTCGGTGCCAGTCTCTTGTGTAACTTATATCTGAGAAGGTGCCAACAAATCAAATTTGAAGTAAAGGAAGATCAATTTTATGTGAGACTATCTAGCCATTTTCTGTAAGTTGATTACTGTTCAAGATAGATGTTCCATGCTAAACAAAAGAGCAAATGATCGTTAACCTACTGAAGACATTGTACCTGAGGAATCTATGCTAGTGGAAGTATGTGATTAAAGCAAAGGTACATACATTCGTATAATTTGTTTTCCTTCATGAAAATCATTTATTTAATTAAATCATTGGCACACACTGTAACTGATATAAGAATGGAAAACATATCACTATTGTACATGGAATTATGCAAACATAAGAAGATAAGACAAAAAGTTTTAAGATCATAGAAGTTTGTACCTCGGTTATGTACTGAAAAAGTTCCTGGTCAGAGGAGAACATCAATATTTTCTTTGCGTCATTTGTTGACAAGTAATCATAAGCTTTCTCACTGCATCCAGCTATTTCATCTCTGCCAAGTATGAACAGGTTGTCATATGAGAATTCTCATGTACTTAAATCAACTCCTCACAATACAGAATGAAGAGGACACATGTACCTAACAGTTTTAGCAAGAAGATCCATGAAGTAGACGTAGGTTTCATGTGGAACAGATTGCCTGGCACTTAATACACGGTTGTAAGCACCTTCCATGAATGATTGCTCCAGCTCTACAGCATGCTTTATGCATGGATTCTCTAGGGCTTTGGGCGGAAGAAGCTCCAGTTCTGTATGGAATTCTGCAATTCTATTTTGTACCAAAAGCCTCAGAAGGTTAAGGCCCAAAATTGGGTACTCTTCTGCTGATGGGGGAATTATGCCACTGGTCACAGAAAGAAAGGTCAAAAGAAAGAAGGTATGAGAACATCATCCATGGAATTCCAATAATCGAGCAAGTATTAACTTGAAGAGACAAAGCGTGAGCAAACATGTAGCCTGGAGCAGTACAGGATGAGTAACTAGACCAAGTATCAAGGAACAAATAAAAAAATGTTTTAATTTTCTTCAATGGAAATATTATCATGAAGGAACTTACAAAATCGAATTTGATATATCCATTTCACCCTACCTTATTTGGTGTCATGTATATGCTCACAGAACACTATATGCTTATCTACTAGGTTGACATGTGCTACAATTTCCTAGATATCATGAGATTTTTCTTGGTTCTAATGGAGGAAATGCCAGAACAAGCATATCATAATCTGCTTCATCTCACCTATATTATGCATTAAGATCTTAATTACATATAACAATGCCTAAAATGGTCATCCTAAATTCCATTTAAAGTGAGCAGCAAAACTAACTTGATCTAGAAGATGTTTCCTGTCCCACACCACATCATCAGGGAAGAAGGTTACAACATAAATCAAAGTAACAGCAAAGATGCTGACATTGACAATCAATCTATACATAGCTGACTTATATGCGAAAGGAAATAGGCAAAAATAAGTATATGCTGAATAAGAATTTAACAACTCAAAGTAAAATTGGGCCACAGACACAGATGAATATATGTCATATACACATAGACACATAGATAAATACTTGTACATATACCTACACACAGAAACATGTATGCATATCTAATTATCTTAACAGTTGTTATCTAACATAACCCTGGAAAGATTGTAAAAGAAAGATACCATGTATCAGTATAATAAGGTTTCAGCTGAAAGAAATCCCTCTCAAAGGCTTCTTGATCTTCAGTCTTCACACTCAGAACAACAGCATGTTCATATATATCCCCTGAAATTACACCATATTATATAATCTTGAGTTCCTAATTTGACTGAGATAGACAGCGACCCTCTATATTAGGTACAAGGATATGATCATAGAACAATATAAATGATAATTGAGATGAACCACTATAGCTGTGAAGAGACTTTGCACAGTATATGCACAGATAAGTACTGTGTCACGACATTAAAACGTTGAACTTCATGAAGGAAATTCAACACACCTTCATAGTTATTATTACAGAATATAACGGCAGCAAGGCCCTTTATAGGACCTATAAAACTATACAAGATAGTTGCCAGACATTATTGTACATGCACAAAATGATTATTATAATATGATGACGAAAATGTTTAACAGCTATCTCATCAGTTTGAAGTGTTACTTGCTATTGTCAGTTCCTCCACAGCATTAGGTGTAACTTGGAATGACGGTGGAAGGCTGGAATATTTTGTCAATAGAACCTGCAAAGACAAAGCATTGCAGTTCAGGTACTAACATCTTTGTGCTATTTTAAAAGAAATTAGCAGGGTAAAAATCCAAATACAAGTCTATAAAAATCCAAATACAAGTCTATCTTCCTTGGCTTTTGTTCAAGGATGTTGTCAGTAAATTATAGCAATAACAAAAAAAAAAAAGTACTAAAGAGGTACTTCTTAACATGTGAAAAACTCCCTTCAGTCCCAAAAATTACAATTTGTGTTTTTATATTAAAAATGCAACATCATTCCCAACTTCACAATGAAAGCAATACAGAATGACATGAACTGATCGAGAAGGGAAGAACGTCAGGAACAGAATGCTATCATCATCACTACCAATAAATATCAAACACTAAACACAAAACTAGAACAAAAGAAACAAAGTCTAAGACACTAAAAAAGATGCTCTTTGTTCGATATTCGAACAAGAAAGGGTCTTTAAACAACCATGAATGATAAAAAAATCTCTGGTACCCATGAAAATTTTGCACTCAAATTCATGTCTTTGCTCGCAAGTATTAATATTGACAGAATAGCCTGTTGACAGTAAGAGCGACAACTTTATCTAACCCTAAAACTCCCTAAAGCAAACAAAAGCAAATAGAAAAAAAGAAAAAAAAGCATATCTAAATGATCAAGACCGAACAAAATCTCTGGTACCCGTATAAATTTTTAGCTCGATTCGATCGTTTCCTCGCAAACATTCTTAAAAATGACCTCTTTCCTTTCCTCTCCTTCGATCAGGAAAAAAACAAAAAAAAGCAAACATCACCTTGAGCTGGGAGAGGAGATTCGTGCAGGTGGCGAAATCATTCCTTACGAAGGCGGCTTTGAATCGGTCTAAGAGCTGCGTTACCTCTCTCAACTGTGGATCCATTTCTCTCTCTCTCCTCCCTTGATCGACCTTATTCTCACTTTGGATTATTTTATCCCGGTATACCGACTTATCTCCGGCTTTCTTAATGGATCCGTCTCCAATCAATCCGGTAGCAATACCATGGATAGATCATAGATCTGATATGAATAAAATAAATAAATATAAACCGGGTTTGGATTATCGGATTCTTTACTATCGGATGTATTTAAATATCTCGGCTCTAATTCGTAGATCCTAATGCTTATTGAGATACGAATAATTCAACATTATTACATTTCACACCCTACAGTTTTATGAAATACGATTCACACCCTAACATTTCAATATTTACAATGATAAGCCCCATGTTTTGAACAACATTCTCAGAAAACACCCCAAGTAAATCATGCTAAGGAAAATATATCAGTAATTGAATATTCCAATTTTATTTTTCATAAATTCACTATAATCCATCTTAAAAAATATAATTATATTTATAAATTCAAGTTCAATTCTAACTAAATATTATATGTTTGAAAAAGCAGAGTAACTGTAAATTTATGGAAAATATAGGGTGTCAAATATAAATTTTTTTCTTTCTAAAAACTAAATACACAGGAAGTAGGGAGACACTGATCTGCAGCATATAGTTCTGAGAAGAAGTAAACAATTATACCAAAACACAGAACAAATGAGCAGTGAGTAAAATAACTGCATATAGTTCATCTGCCTCTGTATCAAGGACAATAATGTTAAAAGGAAACAATAATTGTTTGAGACCTGAGAAGTCCAAAAAAATGGTCCTGAAATCAGCTCTAAAACATACTATGTCAGCTTTTCCAGGGACTAAAATTTAATTTGACATGGCATCAAACAGTCAAAATTGATAGCAATGTGTCAGTCATGACATTAGATCAGAAGCATGTCTCACAGCCTATAGGTCATGGAGCATCTAAAATAGCAAATTTCTCCTTACAATGGCAACATTATAATCATGAATTAGATAAATGGAAAGATGGCTGCATTAGATTACAAAGCAGCACTGGGTTTTTGAAGGAGAAGCCATATGGAACCAAAAGAGCAAGAAATGGGAACTAAATAGCCAACAGTTAATGCCATAGCCTTGTGCAGAAGCCTTTATGTGTGGCTGGTTTGTTCTTGTTGCATATTCCATCCATGAAAGCGTCTACGAGCTGAGCAACCAGACTTGAGGGTTCGTCAATCAGAACATCTATGAATGCACTAACTACCCTCCTTTCTTGTGCCGTCGCTTTTAAGCTGAACCAAGTGAGGAACTTCACACGGAACTCCTTCTCCATGTGCCCTTCGCATTCCAACCATCTGATCACCTTAACGCAGTACTCATACTGCCCCTCCGCTAAATCCTTCTTGTTGGCAGAATCTGGCGTACTATTAAGCCTATCAGATTTGCTTGGAACTTCTGAGGGAATAGAATTGGAGCTGACGAAAGGTACGGCATGTGATGGTAGTGGCAACTGGCTCTCATCATGGTCACTGGTACCCTCTGATCGAAGAAGCTTAGCACGCTTTCTGCGGTTAAACTTGGGGATTTTGAGTGCCGGATTATTCTCACTTGAATTTGTTGAACCCTTCTGTGAATCAGCTTGAATGATCATGGGTTGCTCACCCAAATCTGGCTCTTGTTTTAAACCCAAAAAGAAATCTTCATGAATATAGGTGCTCTCTGAGTTCCTAGTTGAGCATTGTCCACTGCTGCCATTAATGTTCTGGGTCACACATTTCGCCTCCCACTTCCCTAACTCCTTAGTACTGCTGAAAGGAGATACTTTGAAAAGATATTCAGTTGACGGGCTGAGACCTGATATCATGATCTTTGTGTCTGGCCTCAGTATTAGGCAGGTTGGTTCTTCAGGATAATCTGTGGTATCAGAACTTCGATGCCACAGAGTGCAACCAATAATATTTTCTTCAAACATATTATCTGCAGACTGGAGGTTAACAGACACAGAGAAAGGAGAGATTTCCTCAAAGTGGATACTGAAAGGTTGGGGACCTGTACCGACTGACTCAACTTAGGAAAAACAATGATAGACCGATTTACAGGATCAAGTTCAAATTTGGAACAGTAGGGTGGTTATAAGTTTACCTGGGTCTTTCAGCTCACCAATGGCCTCGAGCTCTGATGTGCTATACAGTATGGAGTCTACTGCATCTACAGCAGAAAAACAGAGCTTCTGAACTTCTGCACTGCAGTTAAGCCGATTAACTATGCCCCTTCCCATAACTGCAGAAACTTTATCCAGTGGACCAACTTCTTTCTTGAGCTTCTTCACAGCTGTACTAACAATGTATTCCAGTTCCTTGTAGCGTTCAGTTCCTTTGAGCATCTTGTGGCTCAGAGACAGCCGATCACATAGTATATCTACTCTTCTAGCATCCTTAGCGATATCCAATTGTTTTCGCCAGCTCCTATGGAACATAAGAAGAAAAATTCCCTGAATTGTCTCAGAAGCATCTCTAAGGATTCAGAGAAGGAAAAAGAAAGAAGAATTCATTATTTTTCCTAGTACCATCTAAAGATTCCAAAGAAAGAACAATCCGTTACAAGATAGCAATGGAACCGGTCGCAAATTAGGATCAGTTCAGGTACTTCTGTTATAGGAATTAGGAAGTAGATGCCTCAAAATTAGTGTAATATACATCCAGTGTATGTTGGAAGCTCAACATAATATAGATTCATATGGACAACTTCTGAAGAGTAAATTTACAGACACAGATGAAAAGCAAGGATCATAAAAGCTCCTTACCAATTCATGACCTACAACAGACCAACAGTAATAAAGAAAGCACATGAAGCATGTCGGACATGGTGCAATCATCTGAAATACTTCTTGCTACTTGATCTCCTTTTTCAACATCAGTGCTTTCTAGATTTCTTCCTTCTGAGAGTATTTTTTTTTTAATGTGTAAAAGTGTGCATTATCACAATAGGTGTATATAAGGTAAGCTTGTGTAACTGAATATGTGTTTAAGCATGTGCATGAGGTGGGAGCGAGAGGCCTCCAGAGTAAAATCATGCATCCATTCTATGTAGATAGAAAAATGTATGTATGTAGGAGTTAAAGATATGTGATCTGTAGGTATGTAGGTGTGCACTTCTTTACATTGGTCTGCTTGTATATTCATATTCCCTTGTATGATTTTTTTTTCCTCTAACCTATCAAATCCAAATGAGCTCTGAGATTAAAGTGATAGTTAATTACCCTATTAGCCAGTTCATCTTCCCACAACAAATACAGTAAAAACTGCCATCCAACTTGGGATTGAACCCATGCTTCAAAATGCCAGCCTTCTCATGCTTGAGAGCACATTTTAGGTGGCACGACATACCACATGACTTACTGCAATAAGGAGGATCAGAACTGCAAACTAGCCATAGACTAGGGTCTTTGTTGTCATCATATTGATAGCAGATGCAGCAAGAACATCGCTTACAGTATCCATCTCCCATATTTAAAGTGGCTCGGCAAGCAACATTTTGACAGATCAAGGTGTCAACTTGTTGTTCTTTGCTTTTAATACAGTCATTGTTTACTTCAGCAGGGATCTTTATTGGGAATTCTTTCTTCCTTTTCTTTTTCACCCCATCTTGGTCATTTGCTGAGGCTGATGAAAGGTGTCCTTTATGGTCATTCCTTTTCCCATTCTTCTGTGAAACTAGCCTAAGCAGATGTTCAATCATTTTAGGCTTTGTTACTCCAGTGTATTTCCTCTCCTTGCCCATCTCAGCACAGATAAGCTGAAGAAGCTCTCTGCGACTCCAAGATTGAAGAATCTCAGGGGCATTGTCTGCCCACTGTGAAATTTCATGTACTAAGTCTCTCTTCTCCTCCAAACTCAACTCACTGCATTTTGCAGGATCTATCACAAACCCTGTAAATTGAAGTGCTATGAGTTTCACAAACATTTCTATTCCAGGCAACCAATAAACCAATAAAAAGGGGCAAAAATACAAAGCAAAGCTCTGTTGACACACACACACACACACAAATGAATAGAACACACAGATTTTGAGAGAGAGGGAAACAAAACTAACACTCCAAGCATTTTTATTTCAAATATATGGGTCAATCAGGGTACGATTCAAATTGCAGAATTCTTAAAGCAGAAGGTAGAGAGCTAAATGAAGCAGTCAAATTAAATCGGTTAAAATGATTTGCCAACCATTGCTCACTATTTAAATGCTAAGAAAATATATATTACAGCCAACCACAATAACAACAGTCATCTAAATCTTAGAGCAGAGAAGGAACCTGAGAATGATAAGTTTCATATCACTACTGTAGTAGGACTATAGAAGTAAGATAGGTAGTGACAATCTCACAGTTGAAGAATCAAGATTTCCATGCAAGTGAACCAGTACAATGATACACAAGATTAAAGAAAGATGAAGCAACAAATATTATCTATAAAGGAACTATTGAGGGAGAAAAGTTTTCTTAATCAAATGGAAAAGGAAAATAGAAAGAGTCAAATGTGAAAAACTCTTCGGGGTTTTTTGGTTTGAGATTAAGCTCCGAACTTGATTAGTTTGTCTCATTTCTTAATCTTGATTTTTATGGAAAGTGAACGTAGTTAGATATAAACAAGATAAAAAAAATGCATCGTTACTAAATTAGGTTAGAGGTCCCTGAACTCAAAACAAACAAAGCCTTAAGTCTTCAGGAGTGAACTATCAGAAAATTAAAAACAAATGGTACAATAGGTGTTCCAATTGATGAAGTTTTTGCTGACAGTACTAGCTATTATAGTTCCTGAAATTAGTTTTGAGAATATAAATTTTAGCACAATACAGGCCCATCACTGTTGGTCACATTTCTACTTCAATCTAGTGACACACCAAAAGTGAATGCATAATGCAAAAAGATTATTATTTACTAAAGTATAATCTATACATCAAATTGAGTCTGATCACATTTTGTTCTTACCAAAATCATTTAAAAACGTATCTTGAAAATCAACAACTTCTATTTCACAAGTAAATTGGAACTTCGACAGATATTAATACCAAGCTATTTCACACTTAGCAAATTTAACATTCATGATAAAAGACTCATGGACCTCAGAGTACAGTATCTAACAAGTACTACTACAATATGAGGATGTAAAACAGTCTATGATCTGGAATCTGGATAGTCAAACAAGTCATTAACTCCTTGCAAGTTCTGTGTTGACACATTAACACATCTGGAAAATACATGTCCTGAAAGTGTTCTGAGTTTTGAACACATTTACCTAATGGGATGTATCGGGAGCCTTTTGACGATTAACAAACAAAAGGCTTATAATATGTTATTAAGGCAACAAGTCATACCACCATATATTTAACGTTAGAATTTCTCGACACAACAATTAAATATCACATCTCTTCCAGCAAAGATCGAGGGGTATCATCCTTCAGAAACTAAGTAGGGAAATCACATGACAAATAACACGACTTAAGAATTTGGATAAGTATCAAGTCAGGCCAGACCCACCATAATTATTACCAAGCATGCAATAAATTCAATAATTTAGGCTCTTTGTTTTCCTAAAGCAAACCACAAATCATTAGATCTTCGAAAATAATACCATAATCTGTACAGTGTAGCACATGCAACAATAGAATTAGCAACAACACAGCCGATTATTTTCAGTTAGCAAGAGAAAGTCATCTGCGATGGAACTAAAAGCCAACGAGATTCATCAACAGAAGGAAAGCAGAAAACAGAAATGCAACATCTTGTCACCACAGTAATAGAATAGAGTAATAGAAAAGCAGCTCATCACCAAGGATGCGATAAATTCACAAATTCATGCTCTTTACAAACAAAAAGCACAAACCATAATGTTTTCTCAAAGAACACCACAAAATCCGTACAATGTAGCACATGCAATAGCTAAAAGTTTGTCAAGGTCTATTTTTACTAACACAAACACAGAGATTACACAAGCCGAAGGCCGATTCTTGCCATTTTCGCAACAGAATACCATCTAATATAGAAAAACCGACCCATCAAAGGAATGAAAGCAGAAAACAAGAAATGCACCACCTTTGCAACCAAAATGAGAGAAAATTACAGGAAAAGAGCAGCATTGTCAACATAAACCCAGATGGGAACTGACCTGAGAAGATGGATTCCATGGAAGATAAAGAAGCTCCTCCCAACTGGGTTTCTCAAGAAACCCAGTCGAGAAGAAGGGGAAAGGCAGCGCCTTTGCGACTTTCTCAGGACTCCATGGGGCGAAATATTTCCAAAAATGGCAAAAAGAGGAAGGTAAAAAGGATGATTAAGTCTCAATAGAAAGAAAGAACACAAAGAAGAGAGGAGAGGAGTGAGGGTTGGGGCCTGGCCGCCTGGGGGCTGGGGGTGGAGTGCTATACTACATTGATTGCAGATTACCAAAAAAGGCAACGAAATGGTGTCAGATGAGGAGGGTTGGTGTGAGTGCAAGTGCCTTAGTTGTTTCCGGAAATGGCATTGGGAAGACACTATTAACATCGCATACATATAGTTTAGTAGGGTCATTATATGGTAACCACATGAGTACAGAAAAAAAGAAAAAAAAAAGAACATTAACGAAGCAAATTAATTAATTGGAGGTGCGGGGAATCGAACCCCGTGCCTCTCGCATGCGAAGCGAGCGCTCTACCATATGAGCTACACCCCCAATGTTGTTTTGAAACTAATCGCTATACTTGTTATTAAAATGAAATCGTTAAATTTTCTACTAAATTTAATTGAATAGTATCAAACTAATTAAAATACTCCAATGGTGTTTGTTAGATAAGACATATAAATTTCTTATATAATATCCCTAAATTATTAAAATAGTTGTGGGCTTAATTAAGTTTAACGAAAAAATTAACTGTCTTATTTTAGTCATAAGTATAAAAATTAATTTAGAAATTTTTAAAGTAAGAAGTAAAATAATTTTGAACATAAGTTCAGTATAATAAAATTTATTTAACCATATTCAATATTATTAAGCCACATGAATTTCCTATCTGAAAATATATTTCTTTAACAAAAGCAAGGTTATTTAAGATATGTTGTTATCTCTGTTAATAATGTTAACGATATTTATCTCTATAGTTTAGTTAAAGATATAAAGAGACATAATAATAGGGCTAGTATTTCGGTAGGATTAAGTATTATTAATACAAACACAAGCACAATCTATTTATTGAATGAATTACACGAATCATAATCAGAACGGATGACATAAATTATTTAAAATTTTATAATTATTCAAGTTATAAATGAATTATTTAAATAATAAATATGTTATTCGGGTCATAATTATATTATCCTATCATAAACAAGCTATTGTGTTATAAACGGGTTGACACGTCAAATTATAAATAAATTAGGGTTCAGATCATAAATAAGTTAAATAAGTTAAACTAATCAGTACAAAGACAGACATATTTAATAATAGAGTTAGGAGCGTCAATCAATTTATAATCCAAATGCAATTGCATTAAACACACACTCTTTTAAAGTGTTTTTTTTCTTAATAATTATTGCTCCGTCAACGAAAAGGATGATAAAGGATCGTCCTGCAAGAGAGGCGATAATTGGTAAAAAGATTAGATTCGTGTCTAATTAAAAGTTATCGTCCTTAATTAGATAGTGATGCATAACAAAATATTGAACAGAGAAGTTAAAATGTATTTTAACTCTAAATGTTTAATAATATCATAGAATTTGATAGAATTATCAATCAACTGCTACTTTCCTCTCCAGTGAATTTTCATTTCGTAGCAAAATGGAGGCCCGTCATTCAAAGAGATCTAAATCGATCATAGTCTGATAGGAAATTTGAAGACTTTCTTTCTTGCAAGCCAAATTGAGGTACTGTTGTTTGGTGCATGTATGATATATTTCGTACTTGAAGGTGTGGGTGGTGTCAAATGATGCAGCTTGCTTCGTAGTTTTAGGTAGTCACTTTTATGATATGTTTTCTACAATTAAACACTAAAAATAAAAATTAAAGGTTTATTAAAGCCATTAATATCTTTCTTTCACTTTGTAGCAGTAGTAAGATCTTCTGCACACCTATCTATATATCCGAACGAGTGTTGCTATGCCCATAAATATTTGTTAGATATAGCATTTTTTGTCACCATTGTCATCATTATCTTCGTTGTTGTTAGGTGTAAGTCTTTATTAATAATTATGTCTTCCTTGGAGAGGAGTAGGTCAGCTAACAACCTTCTCTTCCAGCCTCCCATGGTGCTCTTTTCTAATCACTTTCATATCACTCTCATACCACTTAATAGTTATACAAACAAAGTAAGAAGCAGTCTTGCAAGAAGTCCAAAATCTTTTACCCATCAATCTACAACTCCAGGTTGAGATATGGACACTCAACATCCAACTGTTGCATTAATTAACATGGGAAACAAAGTTGCTCAAGTTGATTGAATGCTTTAAAATCATCCAGCAACTAGCTAGAGTGAAGAGAGAAGAAAATTTTGTGAAGTGGGTTTTGGCAGCCAATAATTGAGTGGCCATGTACTGATTATAGCAAATTCCTGTGGAAAGTTCTGCAATTGATCTGCTACCCAAGATAAGATCACAGGGGAAAAGATTGACACACTAGAGTGATTGCTTTCCAAATTCTTTCTTGGTCACTTTAAATATTTATTTCAACATCTAATTTTCCATGATAGAGAAGTGGGATGGGTACTCACTGACAAAAGTCCAACACTCACAGTCACACACTGTAAATGGAAAAAGAAAGAAAAAAAAAACACTATTGAGAGAGATATCATAACTCATTATGATATTAAGTCCTACTAAAAGAGAGAAATTCAGTAGACTGAACTCAAGAAGAATTCAGGTTTATCCCTGTACATTTCTGATTTCTCCGGTTACATCTCCTTACAGCCACCATAATTGCGAAAAAAACAGCTATATTAGTAGTTCTTACTCTGTAAATAACACTGCAATAAGAAAAGTAAATAATGGAACCCCAAACTATTCACAAAGAGAATCTTGACTTGCATGGACCACTGTTAATATGTCGAGGCTTCGTGATTCACACCAGCTTAATGGCTGCATTCATGGTAAATGTACAATGAGGTGAGGTAGATCCTGAATGCCAATTCTTCTACCGATGATATAAGGTCCACACCAACTTGTCATTAAAATCAGAAATAGGACTTATCATAAAAGCTGCACTTAGTTGGCAAATAATTTACCTTCCTCCTTGCTGTCCAGATAATGCAACTAGGAACAGAGTGGGCATCCAGTAACTACCTCCTAGGTGAAATGCCACAAGACAACACTATTGCAATATAAATGATTTGTTATTTCTCCTCCCATTGATCACTCAATAGCCAATCTGATGGCCCTAGAAGGGAAATTATTTTCCTCAGCCTAAAATTTTTAACCCACATTAACGATAGTAGATCCCTTGGCATTCTTCAATTAATGGCCTCCAACTGCTCAAACACCTGTGACCTGTCTTCTTTGGTTCTTCAACAAATACAAGGACAAAATTTTATCTTTAGATATACATTCCTTAAGTCCTGACAGCAAAAATTTCCTGCAGTCCGCATACTTGCCTGTCCATAATTGGCTGTCAGTGCATCCAGCAGATAAAGTTTAAAAAAGGCTAAAACCTAGCAGGCATTTGCAGGAAAATTCCCACAACCGAGGCTGCATATTATCTGTAGCATCTCTCCACAACCTCATACAGTAAAACTCCCAACTGCCAAGAAAGCAGCTCATGACCCTCATCATCCCACCATCCACTCTTTCTATAAATGCACACTTCAAGTACTCAAAATGCATCACTTGAGCTTTAATCTCCTCTCTCTCTTCTTTCACTCCCTTTCCTCAGTCCATTAGGTGTAACCATGGTCTCCGGGTTGGACTCCGGTGCCGTCTATGGCCATAAGATATCGTCGGTGGTGCCTCGGACTGTGACCGGTGAAATTGTTCGTGAGCTAACCAATATGGACTTAGCCATGAAGCTCCATTACTTGAAGGGAGTTTACTACTTCAAACAGAGTGAGATCATTGATGGGCTCACCATTTTCACGCTCAAAATACCAATGTTCCCATGGCTTGACAATTACTTTTCTGCAAGTGGGAGGATAAGGCGATCAGAGACAGGGCGACCATTCATCAAGTGTAATGATTGTGGCGTGAGGATCATTGAAGCAAAGTGCAGTAGGACACTCGATGAATGGTTGGAGGCCAAGGATTTCTCTTCATGGAAGCACCTTGTTTCAGAGAAGGTCCTCGGCCCGGAGTTACACTTCTCTCCAACTGTCTACATTCAGGTTATTCTCATAATCTCTGCTTAATAAGAACACATGAACTAGAAGTCAAACATCTACAGTGGTGCTAACTGTAAAATCCCAAGAACAACAAAATGATGCAAATTACTTCTTGATCTCTGTAGTTGTAGACATTTTAGGTCACAATCAAGCATAGATAGACCTCAAAATCAGTTGATCCATCTTAATTTAAAATTTATTTGTCCTAGTATAGATGAACAATATGCCCATATATAATGTATTGCATGTCTCAACGTATAACTTTTGCTTTGTTAATTTCTTTTATAGTAATTCTTTAAAAGATTGAGCATATAGGATACTTGCACTAGTCAAGAAATGTTATAGATTGGATCTAAACTGATTCCAACAAATTTACCAGATTTATTTGCAGTCTAAAGCTCTAAGCACAACTAGGATTACAAACAACCATTGTATATAGAAGTAGATTGAACCAGGGAATACCTGTATTGGATGCTTGAGCACATACACACCTGCAGCTGCCTTGAGAGAATTAAGAACTAGAATCTGCATCTTCATTTTAATAACTCATCGCATCAGAGCCTTTTTGCAATTATGCTCCATCTTCTAAACCATTCAAGAAGAAGAAGAATAACAAGCAGAAGACCCCAAATATTTGGGACTAAAGACTTGACTGTTATTACTTTGAGAATCCCACTTAAGGTGTGGCACCACATGAAAACCGTGTGACAGTCACAAATTAGTCCTTCAAACAACTGCAAAGAAATTAGATCTGCATGAAAACAGAACAAAATTTGCTTTCTAACTTTGCCCATGAAAAGTGAAAACCTCATGGAGCCTTGCCTTCTAACTTTGCTTTAGATAGACATCTACTTATCACAGACTTGGTTACACTCTTTATTGGAAAAAGAAATAGAAATTATATTGTTTTTTATTATGCAGTTTTTCAAATTTACATTATTCTCATAACAAGACAGAACAAAAAACATTTACTACTCTAGCACAAGCTGAACAGTTTGCAACATTGCCCCATAAGTATACTATCCTATTAGCTTTGAATTCAAAAAACAAAAAATTGTAGACAAGAATTTAGGCGAATTAAATATCATCATTCTACTATAAATGCAAATAATATTATTACGGATCTAAAACATCTTATCTAATCAAATAGATTAATTTCTACCAAAAAATTCCAAGATCAACCAAGTCTATGTAACAACCACCTTTTTGGACCCACGATCATTGTGAGTCTAAATTCGAAGACGAAACTGGACTCCGACTTACATAAATAAAGTTAGGATTACTGCGGATCTCCAAAGTTAAGAGTAAATTAAAAATCCAACGGTTAGTTGGTGGAGTACTTTTGGGATTGAGATAAATTCGAGATAGAGAATGAATCTATCAGGGATAGATCATAGAAAGGGGAGACCGAAGAGGCGTGGTGATGATTGACCTAAGATTGTGGTAAAGTGGTGGAGATGACAATGGTAGAAGTCGATGAATTCGATTGAGAAGAGATAGAGAAGTAGGGTCGTTCCTTATCTAACCATTACAGTCTAACCACAACTCAGTGAGCTTCTGATGATTGACTAGCGGACATATGGTTGTACCAGTCACAACTTCTCTAGATGCATTACCAAGGAAATGATAAATCCCAGATAATCGAATCTCCTGCATTTTAGCATCTCTAAGAATCCCAGTAAAAGCATACCATGCTGGCAATTCTATCCTTTCCAAGTACTAACTCCACTTGGTTAAAGTACAATGTCTATGAATACTCTAACCACTGGACCTTTATGGGATAACTTTTTACGTCATAAAGTTCCCTGCTTTTTGTCATTTTACCCACAGTTCACTAACTTCAAATGTGGAGGAATGGCGATTGGATTCAGCTGGGCTCATGTCCTTGGAGATGCAGTTTCAGCCACAAAGTGCTTCAATCAGTGGGCGCAGTTACTTAGTGGTAGCCTTCCCCCCATATCCTATAACCTCCCTAAACCCCAAAATGAAGAACAAAAACCGGTGGAAAAGTCATCTGCCTCAGTAATGCCACACTCAGCAAAGCTGGTTGAACCTGTTGGAGATTGCTGGCTGGCTCCAAACAATTGTGAAATGGCAACATATTCCTTTGAAATCACTGAGATGAAGCTTAAGCAACTGCAAGTAAAAGAATCGACTGAAGCAGGATATTTTGAGATGATCTCAGCTCTAATCTGGCAATGCTTGGCAAAGGTTAGGGAAGGAAAAGAGTTGAAGTCAGTAACCATATGCAAGAGTGGTCCTTCAATAGGAAGTTGTAGCTTAAAGAATGAGCAGAAAATATGCTATGTCAAGACAGATTCCTCTCCTGGCAAGGTGGACCTTTCAGAATTGGCAATGTTGATAGCCAAAGAAGAAGTTGACGAGACAAAGTTGGTTCAAGGAATAGTGGACAGAGAAACTGGTAAACCAGATGTAATTATTTATGGTGCGAATCTCACCTTTATTGATATGCAAGAAATAGAACTTTACGGGTTGGAGCTGAAGGGTCAGAAGCCAATTCATGTGGAATATAGCATTGATGGAGTTGGTGATGAAGGAGCTGTCTTGGTGCTTCAAGGTGGCAAAAACAAAGGAAGATTGGTAAATCTGATCCTACCAGAAAATCAAATCCCAAAGCTAAGGGAAATGCTTGAAAGTATGTGGGGAATAGCTTGAGAAGGAAGATGTGTAAAGTCTCCTGCAAGCATTAATGCAGAACATGTGAAAATCCTCTAAGTGTTCAACTATTGGAGTACTGGTCTGTGTTTACTAAGAATAAATTAAACCATCAAATTATCAGAACAATGTATTAGGAGTCGTGTTTATGTTGAGCTTTGTCATGCTATAAGCAGCCCTGGCTATTGTCAAGAAGGTATCATGTATTGCTTATAGTCTTTGCTAATTTGAAAATGATATTGCAATGAAATGTCTTATGGAAAGCATCAGGAATTGCCAATGTGGAATGCATTATATGATATTACACTTTGAGTAAACTAGTGATACCAATGCCAGAATCAGGAAAATCAATTATGTTCTCTGTGTTTCTGTTCTGTTATGTAGCTTATGAGTATTCTCACAAGTCACATCCACATCGACATATATGCTTGTTAAGAAAATTAATTAGGTTTTCTAAAGAGTTAGAATTAACTAAGGCCTGAGGGAGAAACATATTTCTACAAATGCATTCTTAAGCAAAACTAAGTTCTCTTTCCCTAATATTACATAAGCATGCTACAATGGTACCACCTATAAAATGTCATATCTGTGGTCCACAATCCATACTAGATTTCTAAATCACAACACAATAAATATGATCCTGATGCTCGAAAATGAAGTTCTTATGATTTGCAATAAAACCTTTCATCAGTGCTAACTGCAATAATTTTTATGAGTGTATCATCTCTAAAATCAACCCTAGAATAAGTAAATTGAAAAACAACTTGGTGTCCTAAGCATGAATCAGTAATAAAGTATTTACCTGGATCAATTTTTGATAAGGAATTCACGTGATAACATTGGATATAGCCAGGACAGCATCTGTATTTTTGTACTACCAACTTGTTTGCTTGCATATATAAAATTCAAAAACAGACGGAACAGAAACTTCGAGCCTGTTCATAGAAACAAAAAATGGAAAGACAAGCTCAGTCATCTAATAAGTGAGATTAGGTAATACATAATATTGTAGCTTGTTCTGTTTGCTGCAGCATAGTCATATTTCTAAAGCCAGAATAATTCAAAGAGACAAAATTCAACTCAACATGTGCACAACAACAAACACCAATATTTTTAGTCCCAACTGCTTGGTGTTGACTATATGGATGCTTTTCCTCCATTCGTCCAAATTTAGTGCGAGAGTCTGTCAAAATTTCTATTAAATATACAATTTACACCACATAATTTAGATATATCACCTCAACCTCAAAAAGATTAGATCTACACAAGCCATTAGGTATCAAAAGGGCAAATTACATTTCAATGCATAGAAAATTCAATAACATCAGACTTCATATCCAGGGTTAATCCTCTGTTGGATATTTTTGTAGCTTTCTAATTCGTGCATATCCTCCAAACTACCCAGAAACAAGGGAAGCCTCTGATGGAGTTCAACTGGCTGAATGGAAAGAATTCTAGTTTTACCGTCAGATCCTCTACCCCCAGCATGCTCCACAAGGAAACTAAGTGGATTTGCCTCATAAACCAACCGAAGATGATCCCTTGGATTCATCACAACTCCACCATATATAAGTGTTCTATGGAAATCAGCGACCAACGAACAGATGTATCGAGCTGAGTACTTCTTAGGATACTGGCCTTTACCTTGTCTGACAGTATCAATATAACGCTTTAAGCCATCTGGCCAATCAAAATATCGTGCGTCATTGACGGAATATATCTGTCCTGGAAATAAAGAAGGCAGGACTTTAGCAAAAAAGGATGCATAAATCAATTTGGTGTTACTTAACATGAGTAAAACAAGATATCGGTGGAAAAGTCACCGTAATTATTTGAAGTTTTGCCAGAGATGGGACAGTAATGACCAAAATTTAATGAAAACTACAGTCAGAACCATTGGTTAAGACTGAAACAATCAATATTTCTGGCTTTGACATTTATCTTGGAACACAATAGGCTAAAAAGCATTCTATTTTGGCTTAAAATATTCCTTTTTTTTTTTCTAGGCGACAAACTTCAAACCATATTAAAATTTGACTTCACACCATGTTATTTAGCACCATTTCCAATCAATTGTAAGTCTGCTAAATGAATAAATGGGTTCTCACTTCTGTTATCGAGAAAGATGAACAACCTAGAGAATTATTTCCCTTTAGAAACTTATTCCAATGTGTCAGTTTCTTTTAATTTTTCCCTCATAGTACATAATTGTGCAGGAAGCATCTCACCACGACGAGGAACTTGTATGCAGGGGTGTGTAAGGACAAACTCTCCAATTGAATGATCCAATGTAAAGGCATGAGCCCCCGAACCAAAGCTAATGCATAGAATTGTGGCAGATGAATATAGCACATAGCCAGCAGCAACAAGGTGTGTTCCACTTTGGAGGGAATTGAGCTGTGCTTTTTCTTGCACAGGCAGATGGTCTAATTCTTCAAGCCTATTATAAATCCCGAAGATGGTTCCAGTAGGAATTGAAGCATCAATATTTCGAGAGCCGTCAAGAGGATCAGTAACAACAACAAATGGGCCATCATCAGATAACCAAACTGGAACGTCATCTTCTTCTGATGCCATGACTGCAACTTTTCCAGAGTTTCGAAGTGATGACAATATAATCTCATTCTACAATGGGAAAAAAACTGTAGTTGGTAAATATGAATCATAAGAATATTCCATGCAATGCCAGATGCTACTGCATAGGTATCTAGCTTGTATATACTGTTATCCACTGCTCATTTTGCTGTCACTTGGTTCAGAAAGAGATTTATATAAGTACACGTACAGTGTTCCCAAAATGAACCAAGGGAAGTTTGAAACTCCTCTCTGTTGGACAAATCGATACAAATCGAATCAACTATATGATTCTCCTTTTATTCACAACTCATTAGCAATCCCCAAATTAAGAATTCCAACCACGGGTCCAATAATTTCAAAGATGGCATTTTGACACATCAATTTTAATAAACCATCTAAAAAAAAAAAACTCCATAGAGGGAAGGCATTGAAAACACCAAAGAGAAAACCGAAAAAAAAAAGAGAGGAAATATCCAAATTATGGAAGACCCTACGCCCAGGAAAAAGAAAAGAAATAGCAGCCAAACGAGATAAAAAATTACCACCCTACCGAAACTAAATCGAGCGGCTTGGGAGCATCCCGCCCTGATAAAGTCCCAGCTCCACCACCACCAACTCGTCGGCCGAGCTCGGCGTTGAAGGGAGAAGCGACGACGGCGGCGATTTGCTTACAAGCGCACTGGAGATGGGCGAGGAGGATGGATAGGTCGTCTCCCACGCTAGGTACTTCCTTTCCCATGAACTCCAACAGAGTTTTGTGGCCTTGGGCGTCGAGGGAGAAAGCCATCTCGGATTTGGCTCTCAGGGAGAGCGATGGTCGCCGGTGGCAGCCGGAGAATGAAACCGACACGAAGGGGAAGGGAGTGGAGTCGGGTGGCAGGAAATTGAGGCGGAGAGATGGCGGGGGATTCAAATTCGCGGTGAGAGAGGAGAGGAGGAATGGATATGGCATGGCTGTGGAGTTCCGCGAAGGAGGTGAACTTTAGGATATTTATTTGGGATAATTACATAAACACCCTATTTCCATTTTTTTTGGGGTACATATTGTAATCCCTAAACTATAATATAAAAAAAGATTAATTACTCTAACACCCCTCAAGTATCGCCGGTTTCACAATGACCCCTAAACTCTTTTAAGGTTATTATTACCCCTGAACTTATTTTGGGGCAAAGTGAAATGAGTACGGCGACCATGAAAAACGCATAACGACCGATTATATCCTTAATAAGTTAACGATTTTATTAAATTTAAAAAAAACTTAGTAAATTACCTAAATAATCTCAACTTCTCTGCTCCATCAAACCCACACAAATCACTTCACTGGGATATGCGGGACAATGTTGTCGAGCTAAAGAAAGGCTTGAACAAGGCCGAAGAGTACAACCTCACTCGCTCCCATTGTAGAGGCTGCTTGGCTTCTCGTTGTCGCACGATCAAGATGTTGGTCGGCTAGCGCCTGGCTGTTATAAGCTAACGGCGGGGAGGTAATGTCGGTGATTAGTGATGGTGAATAGGCGGTTGGCGACGGTGAAGGGTTGGTCAGCGATGGTGAAGAGAGAAGTCAGTGACGGTGGATAGGGGAGGAAGATGATTATTTTTTATAATATGTTAAATTTAATTATAATAATATATATCTTTTAATTTTAATTTAATTAGAAGGTTTATAAAAGGGTATCTATGTCATCTTAAGGTTAATTAACTGTCGCTTAAGTTAAGTTGCCCAATTTTTCTGATGGTAGACTAACAGAAGTGTCAGATTAATTTTTTTTAAAAGTTTAGATGTCACATTATAACCTAAAAAATTTACGAGAGTCTATATAAAAATCAGGTATAATTCAAGTAGTGTTAGCATAATTAACCCTAAAAACATTATAATATTACAGTTTTAAAACCAAACTATTTTCCCCTTTGTTAACTCTTCTCTAAAATTTAATCTGTGAAACTAGAGGTGAAAACGTGTGGAATTTAATTCGACTCGTCCGGTTCATATTCAACTTTTGAATTATATGAATTGAGATTTTTTTTTTATTATGTCTTGATATTTGAATCCGTAATGGGATACAAATATGAGTTAAATATAATATTTAAATCAATATTTATATATTATTTAGTTTAAAATGTTATAAAAAAATAACGGCCATAAATTTTTTAAAACTTTTATAAAAATTTTATCTAGTTTTCACATATACCTATTAATTACCTATATATTCCGATAATTATATTATAAAAATATAGATACTGATATAATTTTATTATTATTTAATTTGTATTCTATCTGCTTTCACCTTTTTACTCCCATTACATAATATTTTTTTAATGAAAATATTAATTAATAACTAATGAAATAGGTATTTTATAATATTCTTATAATTAAAGGAGGAGTCACTTGAAGCCGACTCTTAGGCTCCTTGGCCCTTGCTCTTCCAAAACCCTAAAACCCCTTCTCCCTTCCCCTATCCTAGCGCGGCGGCGCGAGCGAGCTGGTGGAAGCGAGAGATATGGCAAAGTCGCTGAGGTCGAAGAGGGAGAAGAGGCTCAGGACTATCCGAAGAGAGATTGCGGAGCCCTTCTACGAGAAGAAGGAGGCGGCCAAGCTCGCCGCCCAAGAGGCCGCTCTCGCGGCGCCCAAGCTCCCGGTACGCAAACCGATCGACGCTGACGAGCCTTCCACCGCCATGGGTTCGTGGCTTTTTTATGCTTATTCTTGGTTTCAATCCATACCATTTGTCGGATTTGCTCAATTTGAGATTTGAGGCTGTTTGACTCGGAAAGTGGCGATTTTTCTGAAAGATTGCTCTCTGCTATGCTCTTATTGTCTAATGGAACTGTTATCATATGGATTTTTCCATAGGAAAAATAAAGAACCACTTTCTTTTCGTGTGATTTATCTCGAAAGCTATAGTTTGGAGAAACCCCAATTTGATTTTATAACAGTCTATAAGCAGTTCAGTATGCGTAGGTCTGCATTGCTCGACGTACTGTATGTTTTCCGTTGGTTTTCGTTATTGTTTCTTCGTGTTCAAGCCCATGTATTGTTCGTCTTTGATTGCTATTCCAAGTTAAGAAACCTATAATTTAATGCAGCAGCTTGATCTTAATCTTAACGTTACACAACAGCAACCAAGTCTATGGTTCCAATTATTTGAGATCTGCTATATGAATCGTACAATTATTCGGCTGAGAATGGATGAACACACACTGATGAGAAGGGAAAAAGATACAGGAGAAGTTAAATCATATATAGTAATATGATGTATCTACTACTGAAAACTGCCAACAGAAAACATCTTTATGCACTTCTAAAAATTATTTTGCTATCTTCATCTTAAATGTCACACAAAATGTGTTAAACAATGTGAGGATTCACTATTGATCCACTATTAAATGAGTTAGGTTTTAAGATTCAATCTATAATGTAGGAAAAGATGTGAGATATTCGTAAAGCTGGGGAGACTCTTTTTGGCTATGATATCTTTCTCGAGTAGAAAAGCACTTTTATTCCATTAAACCCAGGTTGCATTTTGAAATGGAGAGCGAGCTTATGCATTTGAACATTTGTTTTAATGGCTGATTCATTGAGTTTATCTTAATGCTGTTGGGAACATCTTGGACCTTTATCAGATACACAGGAAGAAAAGCATTATAATTTTGTTTGTTCATAGCTTATACTTCATGTTAACAACTTCTTCCATAATTTGATTGTTCCTCTTTAATTGTTATTGGAGCAGATGTGGAGATGGCCGAAGGAGGAAGCTCGCAAGGTGTGGAGGCCAAATCATTGTTAAAGCCAGGTGGTGGCATTTCAAAGAAGCAGCTAAAGAAGAAGTTGAAGCTGCAGAAAGGGAAGAGGCATGGTAAAGGAAAAGGCAAGATTAGGAAGAGACACAATATATAATAAAGTTCTGGTGGGACAAACATCATGCCAAAACTTTGTGATGCAACTTCGAATGCGGAAGTAGAGCTTGCCTTCTTTCTTCATCCTGCTTTGAGTGATCAAAGACTCTTAAGGAAATTTATGTTTTTAACCTTCTTGTTGGCTGTTGCTGAATTTTTGTTACTGCAAAACTTGCTAATGACTGTTCCTTGCTTTTCTGAATCATGTTACAGTTGCAAGTCAGATATATCTAATGAATTTTAGCCTTGAAGAGTGAAACTGCTTGGTTTGCCATATTTACAGATGCTGCATCTCTAGATGTACCATTTAGCTTAAGAACATTTTTTTTTTATTTGTTGGATCTAGCGATGCACATCTAGATACAAAAAGAGAACTATATGCTGTATTAATATGCACTTAAAAATGAGCATATTTTGGAATACATCATCTTAAGATGGTTTGAGGTATCCTAGTAACAATTATAATTTGTATGCAAATGTTTAACAAAATTAGCTTTATAAGTACATATATTTCCCAATGCATTGGATCTCCATATGAGTATATTAATAACCAGACACTACTCGCATAGTTTCCCCCTCAGTTTATTCCCTGTTCCCGCCATTTCTCACCATCTCCGCCACGCCAAGCACTTCCATGGAAGAACTCCTTAGCATGGGCTTCTCCCAAGAAGTTGCCGCCCAGGCCCTCGCTGCCACCGGCGGCGACTCCCCTCTTGCCGCCGCCGACTGGATCCTCTCCCACCATAACTCCCCCAAGACCTCCCCCTCCCCCTCCCCCTCCCCCTCCTCTACTTCCCAACCAACCCTCTCCCGCTTCTTCTCCACCTCTTCTCCTCCCCAATCGAAAATTCCCCGCCTCTCCCCTCTCGCCGACCGCATGCGCCCCACCGCCCTCTCCTCCGTCCTCGGCCAATCCCACCTCCTCCCTTTCCTCCTCTCCTTCTCCACCACCTCCTCCTCCTCTCCCCTCCCTTCCCTAATCCTCTGGGGCCCGCCCGGATCCGGCAAGACCTCCCTCGCCCGCGCCCTCGCCGCCTCCCTTCCCTCCGACTCCACCCGCTTCGTCCCCATCTCCGCTGTCTCTGCCACTGTCCGTGATCTCCGCGAAGCCGTCCCCTCCTCTTCCTCCCGCCGCCTCCGCACTCTCCTCTTCGTCGACGAGATCCACCGCTTCTCCCGCACCCAGCAGGACGCCCTCCTCCCCGCCCTCGAGTCCGGCGCCGTCTCCCTTCTCGCAGCCACCACCGAGAACCCCTCCTTCCACCTCACCACGCCTCTCCTCTCCCGCTGCCGCGTCCTCGCCCTCCGCCCCCTCGCCCCGGAAGACATTGGCACCCTCCTTCGCCGCGCCGTATGTGATCAAGACCACGGCCTTGTCCTCACCACCCGATCCCCCGTCTCTCTCGAGGACGACACCATCGAATTCTTAGCCGCCAACTGCGACGGCGACGCCCGCGTTGCGCTGAATTCGCTGGAGATCGCCGCCCAGTTAGCTCAAAACAAAGAAAGAAGCGAGCTTGTCGTGGTCACACTTGGGCACGCCAAGGAGGCGACGCAGAACAAACACCTGACGTACGACAGGGCCGGCGATGAGCACTACAATCTGATCAGCGCCTTGCACAAGTCGATGCGCGGAAGCGACGCCGACGCTGCTATCTACTGGCTGGCGAGGATGTTGGAAGGAGGAGAGCAGCCTTTGTACATTGCTCGCCGCCTCATCCGGTTCGCAAGTGAGGATGTAGGCCTCGCCGACCCCGCCGCACTAGGCCATGCGGTCGCCTGCTACCAAGCTTGCCATTTTATCGGAATGCCGGAATGCGACGTGTGCCTGGCGCAATGCGTGGCATACTTGGCTCAGGCCCCCAAGTCGGTGGCGGTGTACAAAGCGCTCGGAGAGGCAAGGAAGGCGGTGAAAGAGTCAGAGGGAGGGAACGAGGGGGTGCCGCTGCATTTGAGGAATGCACCGACGAAGCTGATGAAGGAGTTGGGGTATGGGAAGGAATACTTGTATCCTCCAGATCATGCCGATTGCTCGTTGCAGACGTATCTGCCGCCGTCGCTTCTGGGCCGCAAATTTCTCAACTGGCCACCGTCTGATAAAATGCCACAATGAGATTGAGAATGTTTTTTTTGTACATTTTCGTTTTGGTTTCAAGTCAGTGTTCATAGATGAATGATTGCTTGCAGATGATATGGCGAAGTAGGTGTTTTGAAGCATATGTAATGCTCTTCTGTGGGGTTCTAATGGGAGTGCAGTGTGCATCTTTTGGGTTCCAATACTTTCCCTTGCAGGTGTACATATTCAAAGTACTGAAGAATAAATGGGTATTTATGCTCTTTAATCTGATTCTCTACTCAATTATTTTTATCCAAACATAAATAGCCAGCGAAGGTTGGTTCTGTAATTATTCTGTAACATTAGGAGAAGTTGAAATCAAGAAGACTTAATCAGGGAAGGATATAAAAGATAAAGATACAGGGATAGCAGAAAGGATCCCTACTTAAGATACTAGAATAATTCTGATACTTCTAGATCTTGATGCTCTCTGCTCCTTTATCTTGCAGGTCTTGTTTTTTATTATTAACGACATAGCATCCTAAATAAAAGCCCTGGGTCAAGGTTTTCTTTCCAACCTGGATGCTAATTGATATTGTTGATCATATCAATTCATCATAAGATCATAAGAAATCCAGCCAGAATTGTATCTGAAACAAGATTTAAAAAAAAAAATTGGTTCTCTTATGTGTTCAACTTTTTTCATGCTCGAGTTTCTTATCTATAATATCATTTGCTTCCTCTTGCTATGCTTATGCTTGCTATCTTCTACCAGTCACCAGGTTTCTGGTGAACATTTTGTTTCTTAAAACTTTCTTTGAACAACTCTTTACCTAGGAGAATTTATATTAGGAGTTGGACGAAATAAATATTCGTTGTTATACTCTTTAGAACCATCCCAAGGCTATGACAAAGGATGAAACCATCAGGCAGAAGAACCTAGCAAAATCATTTTGATTAGAATGGTCCATAGGGTTTTTAAATTCTTTTATCACCTTAACTTCCTTGTTAGGAGAAGTTTCTGTTCATGTATTTGTGCCGTGTTACACGTGGTAAAAGATTCATCAGAGTCAAGCTGACCTCTAGAGATATATATATCATCATACCAAGTATTACCATATAACATGTAAGTGGTAAGATTTTAACGAGTGAAGTCTACTTTTAAATAAAAAGTATTATATAGCTCTAGATTATTTGAGATTAGGGGTGCTCATCAGGTCAAGTTGGATCGACATTGGTTTAGATCTTAACCTAGGCTCCGACCCGACCAGAACTTCGGTCAACCCAGTATCCAAAAATAAAATAAAATAAAATAAAATTGAATCTAATCCTAGCCCAAGCCCAAGCACCAGAAATTTTTTTGGAGTCGCTCACTCCTATTATGTTGCCTTTCTTGCTAGTTTCACAATAATTACTCTAATAAAGTTTGGTTATATATTCCAGTTTGATGAGCTATGCATGCCTGCCCATGTCACCCACTAACTGTAGCAGTGGTTAAAGACTGCGATTGAACAACAAAATGAAAAAGGTTTCTCACCTATGCGGAGCTTTTCTATTGGACTACCAGCAGCAGATTTATGGTGGAGACAATTAAGGTACGAATTGTTTTGGCAAAATCGTTCTTTTCTTTATTCCTTCTTTGATACCTTTCCATGTGATTTTGGCATTCCTTAGTTACATATAGCTTGTCTTTCATATTTCTAACATGATATAGAATATTTCACAATGGAGACATCGTCTAGATCCAATTTGCATTCCGAACTAGTACTTTACCGAGTTTGGTATCCAGGGCTTATCTGGCACGTTCGGATGCGCGACGACTTGACTAACAACTAGAATATTATTCTATCACACCACTTATCCACTAATATAATAAATTATTCTCACGTCGTGTTTTGAACGGAGTACAAAAATAATACATCATCATTTATAGATTTATCGTCGCCCTAAATAGTTATATAAAAAATATTTAGTCAATTACATCTATGAACAATGACCAAGTCCTCTAATATCAATAATCCATTGTCCTATTCGAACATTTCTACGGTAATGCAAAGCTTGATCCAGACGTAATCAAAAGATAATGAATCAAAAATCCAAGGTAGAATAATAAATTCCTAAATAACTCTTTACACCCATAAGGGTTGGGTTTAGGATAAGAAATTGTCAGTGTGTTCTTATATCAATAATTCATCAAAGAAGAGCTATAAATAAAGTAATAACATCCTGATCTCCACCTCTAGTTTGTGGCTTAATTAACTTGTTTGCTGTTAAGGACAGATTATTTCTGCTATATTTTTTTTTCTAATATTTTGGGGCTCGTTGAATCCGTAATCAAATCTAGAAAAATTAAGAACAAGGTTTCCACAATACAAACCTGGCGTCACGAATAGATCATGGATCACAATTAGGGGAGAAATATTGGAAAGACAAAGATTGGAATTTGGAGAAGTGGGTGTAGAAATTAGTTCACGGAGTCGAAGGTTGTGATTTAGGGAGAGTGAGTTATTATTTTCCGGACCAAGTCAAAGTCTACGATGGAATTCTTTAATGGCCTTATGTGCACATCGTGCCTCTCGGGCGTAGAAGAAGGACGATGACTTCTTATTTCCCCCATATTTGTTTAATTATAATAATAAGTTAATATTATACTCTAGTTGAAATTTAAACGCGTGGGAGGGGGCAATTAGAATGCTCCTCGGAGCATCCTACCGCAGACAGGCGGAAGACCATGACTTCCAAAATGACCAAAATAGCCATGGATAATTATTTAATATTTTATAAGTGGATATTATACAAAATATAAAATAATATATAAGAAGGTATTTATGAAAATGGGCTGGCTATAATTCAGGGATTTCAATATAATTAACTCTAAAATAGACATAAAACATAAGGTGTAAAATGTAAAAAAGAAAGACAAAGGGCATGTAGGTCATCTTGTAGATCTTTTAAAGTTCCAACGGTCCCTTTCTCCCCTCCCATCTCCTAACCCGGCGGTAGTTGGTTCTTCGCTCACATCTCTCCTTGTCACCTTCTCTTCTACGTATGACTGACGATGTACCATTTTCTAATTCACATAAAATATTCTCCAAACTAAGCAATCTCTTTCTCTCTCTAATATAAGAACTTTCAAACCGAGATGTACAAAGTAAGCAATCTCTCCATCTCTCTTCTCTCTCTTTCTCTCTCTAGAATTCCACATATAAACCGTTAACTAAGATTCCTGTGACACCCCAACTCCATTTTAGTCTTCTCTTGTGTCTCCCTTCCCACCTTCCGTTCCTTCTTCTCTAAGTCTTCTCTCTCTTCTAAGTTTCTCCATACCCAAAGAACGCAGCGAGCTTTAGCATCAGGACTAATGGCGAACCGCCGCGACTGGCTCGCTGCCGTCGTAGCCCTCTTCTTGGCGGTGTTCGCTAGCTCAGCAACGGCTCGATTCGTCGTCGAGAAGAGCAGCGTCAGCGTGATATCGCCGGAGCAAATCAGGGGCCACCACGATGCGGCCATCGCCAACTTCGGCGTACCAGACTACGGGGGCACGATGACCGGCGTCGTCATATACCCCGACAAGAAGTCCGACGGCTGCAAGGAGTTTGATAACCAATTCAAGTCAAAGTCTGGGAGGCCTGTGATCCTTCTTGTTGATCGTGGAGGTTTTTGATCTATCCTTAATCTAATTTTTGAGTTTTCTCTGTTTTCGTTATTAAATTGATGATAATTTGTTCGATTTAATGCTTCTTTGAACACCCTTCTTTTATGTCTTCGTACTCTGTTTTTATAGTTGTTGCTATATTTGTAGCAATTGATAACTTTATGTACTTGACCCTTTTTCTTCCTTATGATTCGGAAAAGGTTCACTTAAGAATTCGATCCTGTATATCTTGGACTTGGGTGCCAATTATGGCAGTCTATAATTTCTTATGCAGCCGGATTTGGAAAAATATGAAGGGGCTTTGTGTTTGAATGTCGTGAACTAAGGAATTTCTTCGTTGATCTTGCAGTTCTTATTGATGGAATGATTCTTTGATTGGTAGAGCTATGTCATGTGATTAATTTGGCTCTTTCTTCCTCTCAGATCAGTTCAGAATTCTTTAAATTTATTCTTTTCATTTATGGAATCATCTTTAGAAGAAGTATCGTCGAATGGTTTAATACTCAGATTCAATTAGTAAAGATTGATCTCTTTTCCTTTCTTACAAAATTCTACTTTTTGATAACAAGCAACCCAGCCTTATATTCCAAGCAAGGTTTCAGATGGTCCTTTTCATTAGGTGGGCCTAATTGCTTTTCCCTTCTTGTCCAGAATGCTACTTTGCTCTGAAGGCATGGAATTCTCAGACTGCTGGTGCTGCTGCAGTCCTAGTTGCTGACAACACAAATGAGCCTCTGCTAACCATGGACACCCCCGAGGCGAGTGAAGGCACGGAGTATGTTGATAAGATAACCATCCCCTCTGCCCTCATCAACCGGGCTTTCGGCGATGCATTGAAGAAAGCATTTGCAAAGGGAACTGAAGAGATCATCGTGAAGTTGGATTGGACGGAGTCGATGCCGCACCCTGATGAGAGGGTAGAGTACGAGTTTTGGACTAACAGCAATGACGAGTGTGGCCCTCGCTGCGACGAGCAAGTGAACTTTGTTAAGAATTTCAAGGGCCACGCTCAGCATCTTGAAAGGGGGGGATACACTCTGTTCACCCCTCACTACATAACCTGGTTCTGCCCAGAGGCTTTCTTACTTAGCAAGCAGTGCAAGGCTCAGTGCATTAACAATGGTAGATACTGTGCTCCTGATCCTGAGCAGGACTTTGACGCAGGTTATGATGGAAAGGATATTGTTTTTGAGAACCTGAGGCAGCTCTGTGTTCATAGAGTAGCAAATGAGAGTGGCAGGCCATGGATCTGGTGGGATTATGTCACAGATTATCATATTAGATGTTCAATGAAGGATAACAAGTACACCCGGAATTGTGCCGAGGATATCGTGAAGTCACTCGGTAAGTCTATGAACTATGAACGAGGTGACTTATCACGCACTTCGATAAGGATATTATATAATTTCAATTTGCTTATTCAGGTTTATCTCTCGACAAAATTTCAAATTGCATGGGTGATCCTGAAGCTGACACCGAGAATGAAGTTTTGAAGACAGAGCAAGCAGTCCAGGTTTTTGACAGCTCCTTTTGTTATAATTTCTTCTTGAAAATCTGATACCTTCCTTAGCTGTGAAATTTAGAAGTCTGTCTGTAGAGAATATGGTCGGACAAATATGGTCTATAATGTGCATAACAAGTTGATGTTATAGGTCATTTTTCTTCGTTAATTTTTTCTTTCATCTGTATTTGAGGTTCGCCATCGGAATAATTTTCATTCTCAACTTTCAAATTGATTATAGGTTGGTCATGGTTCTCGAGGAGACGTAACCATCTTGCCCACTCTGATCATAAACGATGTCCAGTACCGAGGTTCGAGAAAAACCCTATATTGCAGGAATATGTTTTTTCATTGTTTTCTTCTCAGTATCATGAATATCATGGAAGATCCATTCTATGTTTTTAACTTTGAAACCATTTCCTTCACTGTAAACATGAATAAAGTCGAGTGTCAGAATAAATCTGAAAGATTTCCATGGATCTTGATTTTAGCTAAAAGCTTTTCTCTTCATGTATGTGAACTACTTGAATTTGTTGTGATACTCCAGATTGCTCACTTTGACGCTTTCTGATTCATATACTTTCTTCTTTTGAAAGAAGATGCTATACCTCTCGATCCTGCATGTCTGATCCATGAGTAATTATAAATCTTCTTGTGGTGAAAAAAATCTTTTTTCCTCTGAAGGTATATTGGAGAGAACCGCGGTGCTGAAAGCCATATGCGCAGGTTTCAAGGAGTCCACCGAACCTCATGTTTGCTTGAATCCAGGTACTTGTTGGCTGACACTGATGTCTTATGAAGATCCAACTGCTTTGTCTCTATAATGCTCTTGGTATCATAGTTTGTTTTACCTATTTTTTCCTTTATATCTTAGATCTCGAAACAAATCAGTGTCTTGACTCAAACGGTGGTTGTTGGAAAGACGAGAAGTTGAATGTAACTGCTTGCAAGGTACTACTGTATCCTATTTAAAGTAAAGTTAATACGCCATGAGGATTTGTCCAAACAAGAGATAGTTTTACGATCAGATAGTAATACTTTTCTTTCTCCCATTCTCTCTCTAGGACACTTTTAGGGGCAGAGTATGCGAATGCCCCTTGGTGAATGGCGTTCAATATCAGGGAGATGGGTACAATTCTTGTACAGGTACATTTGGCATTCTCTTCATTGATGTTTATTGATTAGCTAAAGCAAAGCTTCAAGCTAATGGTTGGAAGTAGTTACATTGTTAATCATAATTAATTGTCGTTCTGTTATACTAATACCGCATACCGAGCTTAACATCAAGATCTCGCTTGTAAATAAAATTGTGGTTTTTTAGCATTTGGAAGTAAAGATCTCATTCATTTTCCACTGAACAGCTGTGGGACCGGGGAGATGTGCAGTGAACAACGGAGGTTGTTGGTCAGAAACTAGAGATGGCCAAACATTTTCTGCTTGCTCGGTACTGAGATTCACCATTTCTCTCTTCTGCATTCTATCTAGAGTTTATGAACTCCATCTTATTATGAATTGCCTTGTCACTGTACATAGGATTCGTCATTGTCTGGCTGCCAGTGTCCTGCTGGGTTTTCAGGCAATGGTTTCAAATGCGAAGGTATTGCTTTCTCACACTAATTAATCATCAGTCTTTTCTATACCTCCTTAATCAATTCTTGAGATAATGCGGTGCAATTTAGTAAGTGACCATGATTTGCACTAATGTCTCAGATGTCAATGAGTGCAAGGAAAAGCTGGCATGTACTTGTCCCGAATGCTCATGCAAGAATACATGGGGTGCATATGAATGCAAGTGCTCGGGTAACCTTCTGTATATAAAGGGAGAAGACACATGCATAGGTAAGAATCTATGGCAAGATTAACATTATATATACTAGTTGCATAAGAAGTGGTTATACTTGGGCATTATCGCTATCGTTGTGATAGATGGTTTCCTAACAAATTTAAACATATTCGCAGAATTGATGTTATAGATATGTCTGAGTAGTGAGTATATGTTCCATGCTAGATGTATGCAGATCATAGACTAACTTGTGAAGAAAATGTAGATCATCTATGTGTGAAAACTCGAGGGTTTCTTTTTCCTCACCGATCAAATTAAATCCACATGCTATTTAGGTTTTTGGTTTCACTTGCACATTATGGCTCAGGCTCACATTTCTTATCTTCATGCGGCATTAGATTTATGAACTTTTGTTCTCTAACGCAGCTAAGAATATGTCAAGATTTGGGTGGACGTTGATAATATTGGTCTTATCATGTGTGGTTGGCCTTGGAATAGCAGGCTACATATTCTATAAATACAGGCTCAGGGTAAGCTTTTCATCTGAAATTTTGTGTAACCTCTTTGAAGAGAATGAGTAAGAATGAACTAAATGCTCTCCATTGCAGTCATACATGGACTCTGAGATCATGGCAATTATGTCTCAGTACATGCCACTTGATAACCAGCAGAACGAGAACCAACCCCTACGACAAGATTCAGTAGCATGATACAGTAAGTAAATTGATCATCGAGTCATTTTCCAATGAATTATAAGAAGCTATCACCTCATTTACTAGAGCTTTGGGTTGTAACTTTTATTGTTCTGAATTATACCATGTAGGTTATTGACAACTTGATTTGTTTTGCAGGAGCATACACTGATGTACATTTATACAAGAAGTATAGAGGTTTTCTTCAGTGTGGTTACATAGTTCCACAAGTTTTCAAGCTCCATCATGCATATGAGAGAATTTTCTTGTAAAATGGCATGTAATTAGACATGCATTATGATTGAAGAGATAAAGCCTTCTGTTAGCATTCATCGTTTACTCTCTTTGTAGATAACATGTCTATAACTCATGGGACATAAAAATACTATGAAAGTTTTCAGGTTTGCCTCTTGGAAAATACTGAATGTAAACTGGAAGTTAGATTTGATGTCCATCACTGTATTCTTTCTTTATATGCTGACAGCAATATGTCAAGAGAGAGATTGAACTGAAAATACTTATGAATTGAGTTGATCACCATAAGCATGAAAATAGATCAAAAACCAACTTTTTCTATTGATGTCAGATCTCATCATCGTGAATATAATTACAAAATAATAAACAAAGAAACTTCATCCAAAATTGTTGGGGCTAAGATGACCTGCTTAACAAAGACAAATTATCAGCACGCCCCTTGTATGGGGCAGACATGTGGGATAAATATTGAGATGGCTCAGACCAGCAAGACCAAGATTTCGGATCACTATTGCTTAATGCTATTACCTTGGCAATTTAGTCTAATATCCTTGAGAATTTCACAGTGCCTTCGTCCAAGAGAGTTTTTTGTTTCCTCTTCTTTGACAGCTTCTGAAATCCACTGTGCTCATCCACAAATTGTGCGGCAGTTCTCTCTCTAAGTTCTTCCAAACTTTCCCCCTCCTTTGCTCGCTCTATGACCTGACAGAAGGAGAAAGAAAAATAAGAGATTAATTCACTCGATATGCAAGCCAATCAAATGCCTTGGAAAAAAAGAAAATTACCAGATGACGACCATACAAATGTGTGTTCGACAGAGCTTGTAGAGCATTCTGTGCTTCTTGCTTCGTGACATACTCCACAAATGCAAAACCCCTGTGACTACCAAACTTCACTGGCAATCTCAGGCTCTTGATCTGAGGATTTAGCAGCAGAAATCAAGAAATGTTCCAAGATAACTTGAATAAAGCACCAAAATAATGAGAAGTTAGTTGGTTTAGAGCAACATTTTACTTATGGAAGAATAGAGCTGTTGACAACATTAAATAAATTTATTCTTGTACTTCAATATATCGATATTTTGAAGTGAAGGAAATAAGGTATTGAAAAATTATGAAATTAATCTATCTATTATTTCACTATGACAGAAAACAAAGGTACTTGAACAGGCAGCAACAAAATTCTTATATCCAATCAAGGTTCAGGAACAGAGGAAATGATGAATTTTACCTGACCAAATGGACTAAATAATTGTCTTAAATCTTTCTCTGTTGCCTCGAAGGCCACATTTCTGACTATCAGTTTAGTTGAACTCTTATCTTTCCCATCCTTTTTTGGAATCTGACCGTCTCTCTTTCCATGACAAAGTTGCAAGATAAGAGCATGCCCATCCAGAATAGTGCCCTGAGGTCAAGATAATGATTAGCATTGCATGATTCATTGGATGAAAATAAGAAAAATAATCAACTGTATCAGTACTTAATGAAAATGTTTACCCCATTCAGAGATGTAGTAACTACCTGTAAATCTCTGCACACATTGGTTGCTGTCTCCAGAGAATCAAACTCGATGAAACCAAAACCCATCGATACATTCTTTCCATTCTTAATGTGCTTCTTCACCTACTTGGAAAGAAATATTTTTAAGAAGAACAAATCTGAAACACAGTGGTAAACAACCTTTCCACAGATATACCTTTACACTTTTTATGGCTCCATTCTTCATACTATCACTGAAGTGCTGCTTCAGAGATTCATCAGATGTCTTGAAATTCAAGTTCTTAACAAAAACAGATCGTGACTGCCATCAATAATAGAAATAATCAACCATCTGTATTGGAAATGTGCTAGGCAATTCATTGAGCAGGAATATAAGCAGATTAGAGCAATCTATTATCCAGATTTTCATGATGGCACACATTTCTGATATCATTATACTATCAAGTACATTTGAAAAATTAACACACAGAAGAAAGGGAAAACAATGATCTCACAATGTTTTATTTTCCCTGGTGCAATCTGAAGAATTCGATACTGGAAAAGAGAAAACTAGGCTTTACTCAGGAAGTAATTCTGAAAATCCACAACTTAATGATACAAGTGGTTTAATGAATCTGATCAGTTCTCTATAATCATATCGTTAAGAATAGGGGAAGATCCAAAATTCAATACTAGGGAAGTAATATATCAATAAGAGGTAAAAACTACGACTAAACAAAAAAAGTTAAAGAGGAAATTGATATCATAGAATATGTAGTCAACATTAGAGAGTTGGAAGCTACAGACTAATGTTCTGGCATGAGGTTGTCCTCTGTTTAAAAGGTAATAATATTAAAATTTAAAAGTGAGAACAAAGTCAGCTAGCCACTGCCCAAATGATGATAAAGGATGATATCGACACAAGCAAGTCGCACAAGATAGGACTTCTCAAAGTTGTCAAACAAAAAAATCAACAACGAACAGATAAAGATGCTCATGAACAAGAGTAAAGCAAATGAAAAGGCAAACCTCCACTCTATCAGGATCAATTTCATCTTCTGGTATTCCTTCCATTGTTTGCTCCAGTAAAACTTTGTTAACATTGTTCTCATCAACTGCATCCTTTTGTTCCTCAATAGCTAATGTTGGTGGACATAAAATATTCTCAGGGGCCCATTCCAAATATAGTGGAGCATCCCTACATGTTGCAGCAATTAAGTAAATAATGAACAAATAAGTCCAACGCCAACATACTCAATATGTCCCTAGGGAGGCAAGCATCAGAACATACAACCACTGCTAAATTTTAATTTAATGTTAAAAAGACAAATTCAGAAATAACCAAATATTCATTCCGAAGTTTAGAAGATTGTACAAATGTACAACTGCAAAGAAATTATAGAACGAAATAATCATACTCATACCTTATGATATTATGATCTATTTCATGTCCTGGAAACGAATCAATGATCACATCTTCAGAAACTGATAAAGTTCATTGAATACGACAGGGCACAGGCATATACATATAAAAAAGATATTTTGCATCATCAGAATCATAAAGATTCAGTTTTGTATGAGCAAATATTATATAAGCAACAACGAATCCAGATTAATTTTGCACTTCGCAAAGCTTAGTTTCATTCATTAATTCTATCTAATTAAATATGAATGTACTTATCCTCAAAAAATGTATATGAAAAATGCAAACAAGTTCATAAGTTGCAATAACTCAAGCATAATCAAATAATCTTACTTGTATCGTTTATACGCTAAACCCTTGAAAGCTGAACGAGCTTCTGCCGCTTCAAGAAAGATTACCTGAAAAAAAAAGGCACAAAGAAGCCTTAAGACACAGAAACTGATACTCCACATAATTGATCATAATGAGAATTAACTCATGGTTTAGAAAATGTTGTACAAATGGATAACTTTGCAGATTACCAAAGCCGAAAAAATAGCAAGCCTGTGAAAGAAACAAATCAGACAGAACAAGGAAACAAGCCAGAAGTTGTGAAACCAGATGAATGAAATGAATACATGAAGAAATCTCAAACATATACAATGGACACGGAAGGACATGCATGAGTGTAAAAGAGTAAAGGGAAGGTATGAGCTTCATTCCATTAACCTGGGCATGGACATAATCTTATCCTAATCCACAATAATGTTCTGCAGGTGCTGTAAATATGAAGGAAAAGTCTCGGAAAGAATATGTTATCCAAATATGTACTATACTGTGAGTCCACACATAACATTTGTTCATAAGCCTGAAAAATGACAATTTCTTATGACATCTTGACCAAAAGATACAATGTGAATTTCCTTTTAAACATCCATGACACTTTCTTCACAAGGCAACTATATACAGTCTGTGCAAAAGAAGAGGAAGCAACACAAACAGGAAAAATAAAGACAAGGCCGATGATATCACTTATCTTGATATTTAAGGACAGATACGAAATCAAATTATTAAATCTCACCTAATAATTCTCATTTCCCAAAGGGTTCACATAAACAGAGAAGTTGTGCAAATATGCAATAGTAATGTTACTGATGTAAACCTTTGAGAACTTTATCATACAAGCATTCACATGTTGCAAGTTGAATAGAAGTTCATACCAAGGCCAATGCTTTAGTTGGTGGGAGAATGATTTTTTCCAGACTCCCAAATTTCCCAAACATGCTAGCAAGATCTCCTTCACAAGAACTGTAAGGCAAGTTCTTAACCAATATCACATTGCTGCTCCTTTTTATTTTTTCATTCTTTCCAGAAGAAGCATATTCATCTAATGCAACAAAGTTAACACCAGCTCTACTTAGAGCTTTCTTCGTCTCTGCTATCACATGTGTTTCTCCAAGTGCAATACGTACAGCAAGGTCGTCAGCTTCCCGATCAAGTAACTCACTTTTACTGATACCATTTTTCCTGGCTATGTTTTCAACAACCTGATCGAGATGTGGATACTGGTCAGTTAAGTACCAGAAGATACATGTGACAGTAGGTTACTAAAGGTATCCAATCAAGAATCATGTTTTCCAAAATATTACGAACAAAATTCTACAAAATAATTCACGGTCTTTATGGAATAGATCACACCTAGAAATGGGAATCCATGAAATAACCAGCAAAGTGACCAAAACCTGACAAGAACATTAACGGGATTGCTGAAACATTAAAAGAATATTTGCTAAATGGCACATCGAATTTGACCCGGACAACTAAGGATGAAACAATCAGTAATCATACATGATTACAGCTCAGACTTGCCCAAACTTCAAGATACTTAGGTTATTATTTAATGACATGTACATCTATCACTTCATCATCATCAATAGAAATAGTTGAGACAAGTTAGAAGGAAGTGCAAAAAGAAAATAGTGGAGAAGCAGATATGAAAAGATGCTCCTTGAACATCCTTACAGTGTCTGAACGCATGAACAAGCTATTCCATGCCCGTGTATCACCACTAGCTTCAGATGCCTTCCTATTATCTTCTCTTATCTGCTTCAAACTCTTCTTTTCCATGCCAATTGCATGGCCAGACCTTTAGGATTGTCAGTAAGAGAAATTAACAATTTAGACGCCATAACAATTTATATAACAACAAATAAGGAGTAAAAACAAAAGATAACAGCAATCCTTACTCCAGCTTCTCATTATTTTGTGGCTTTGCAGGCATGACATGTAACAATCTACCCTGGAAAATCGAATTATCCAGCTCTTCAAGTGCCCTACAAAATGAGGCCAATTGAATAAGGTATAAACACAAAATTTAAATAAGTTGAAAATGCAGTACAATAAAACCCAAGAGTGATCGACCATGTGAATGAATAAATAATTGCTCAAGATATGCAAAGGATTTCATATAAGTAATATCACACTTCTATTAAAGTGAATCTAGTTACAACTTTTAGTAATAAATTGGAATGTGGTGAACTCAAAACAAAACCTAGGAATGTGTAGCACAGAGAAAAAAGAAAGGAAGTGAAGAAAAGCTAAAAGAAGTTTGAGCAGCATTTGATCTAGCATAAGAATATAAAAAAAGGGCAACTTAAAGCATCTTGACTGACATGATTAACTCTCATTTTCTAAAGGACTAAATAGACCATGAACATTATAAATTTCAGGTACATCAGCAATGAGAAGTCCAATGCACAAAATGTTTATCTTTCAGATTTTCTTTGACAAAGATCTAGCAAACCTTCTACTTTTTCTTGGCGCACACCACTAAGTAAAAAATAACTAAAACACAAGAAAATGCTAACAAAGATAATTCAATTATAAGGTGTGTTTCGATCAACAGTAAGACAATAATAGATGGTTTACATGAAATTATTATAAATAAATATAGATATGAAACAAATTTAAACAGCATGGCAGGAATCATGACTTGACCGAAGAATTACCTGGCTGCACACTCAGGAAGAGCAAAAAGAACATAACCTATGCCTTTGGACCTCTTGGTGTTTTTATCTACAACAAGATGTGCATGTGAAATATCACCAAACTGGCTAAAAAGCTCTTCCAATTCATCTTCACTGAGCACCATTAAAAGAATATATTAATTAGAAAGAAAAGCCATGTATCCACAACTTAAATGGAAGCATCTGTGTCCAACTAAAAGCTTTCAAGAGTCGGGAGAACACCGTACGTAGTTGTGTAAGGAAGATTGCGGATGAATAAACGGCCTGTGTCCAACACCTGTTTCTTCTCACTAACTGGTGAGATTGAGTTCTCATTATCAACGTTTTCACCATTAGAATCCTCCAAAGAGGGGTCCTTTTTCACTCCAATATCAATGTTCCCGGTGTTCATCTGACGTTCAATTAAGGGAACTTTTGCATCTGTATCTATCAATTGACCGGATGAATCTTCATTATCAGTGTCAATATCTGTCTGACTTTTGGAATCTTCATTGTTGGTGTCATCATCTGTCTGCCTTTTGGAATTTTCATTGGTGTCAATATCACTCTGACTTTTGGAACTTTCATCATCGGACTCTGAGTCTGACCAATTTTTCTTAATTTTGCTCTTAAAGTAGTCCATATCTGTCAGCAAATCATCTCCCCTGTTTTCATCTGGTTGCTCCATTTTAACATTCTCAGTAGATAATTTATGTGGGAGACTGGATGAGGTGCGATTTTTCAGTTCAGTTTCCCTGCTAATCTTATCAGTCACTTGAACCTTTGTTTGAGCTGATTGCTTCTTGCCAACCTTGGGCAGCTGAAGTTCTTTTTCATCAGCTTTGCCATCTTGCCCAATAGTGTCCAAAGCACCCATTGTATCATTAGCCCACAACTTTGATTTAACCCGTGGCTGCATGACCTGGAGAAACTCATGAAGTTTGGGGTCATTAACTACACTGCCTTCAGAATTTCTTGCTTCATTAACAGAGGACCTACTAGTAGGATCCCCGATGCTGATACCATCTTTATTATGTTCACCTGAAGGATCATCCTCTTTTAAAGAATAACGACTCCAAGGGCGAGGCATATTTGGATCACCAATCTTACGGGCAACCTGCAATAGGTGGGCAGTCCATGAACTGCTTATTCTATTCCACAATTCTTCTGAATATTTCAATATAAGATAAACATGCTCCAAAATTCTCAAAGTGATAGCGCAACTCTTTAAGAAAGAGAATAGATATCATTTAGTGTAGACTTATTCATATTCATGTGCAAGGATAATGAGAAGTGTGAATTATCCAAAAGGGAAAAGGGTAAGCTCAAGCAACATAACTAGAGTAGTATAGTCATCACTATTAAGCAATCTATCAAGAAAATATAGATCACTAAACTAGTTGTAATCGTTATACCTCACACGTGATCTTGCTAGTATCCATATAGGAGTTGTCAAAGTACTTGAGTGCCTCCTCTGCATCCTTCTCCGATCGAAACCCAACAAATGCAAACTGTCTGCTCTTACCATCCCTAATCAAAACGAATATAGCACCATTTTAATTTGAAGTACTACACATACCAAACAAATCATTGACCTATAGCAATCTGTTCGCTTCTCTTTCATACCTAGAAGATTTCAATAAGAGCTAAATTAAAGAGAAAAAACTTTAAGAAACAATCAATTTATATTTATATTATTGATAGCAAAGCAATTCATGAACAGAAAAAGAAAAGGTTTTTACCTCAATCTAAGTTGGATTCCCAGAATTCCAAAATCCAATAAACAAGATAAACAAAAATAACCGCCCAAGAACAGAAAAAGGAAGAAGACCAACCGAATTGCACATGAATTCTCGGTCTAGTAGAGATAATAATAAATCAAAAAAAGGGTTTTCCTCCACTTACTTTGTGCGCATAACTTTAGCGTCGGTGACCACCCCCTTCTGCGAGAAGAACTCCCTGAGGCGGTCCTCATTGACGTACTTTGGCAAGTTCTTAACGCATAGCCGAGACCTGTGAACGAGAAAGCACGGCCCGATTGAAGAAGACGGAAGCAAGTAATACTCGAAACTAAACTAGTAGGAAGCACGAGAAGAGGAGAAACGAGCTAACCCACATCGTTCCAAATCTTGTTTCAGGAATTCGAAGGTGGCGAAAGATGGGCTCTTCCCAGAGAGAGAAAACACCAAGCAGGAGGAACAGCGGCGACGGCGTAAGCGGCGGGAGAGGGACAACAACAAGGAGAAGGGAGAGAGACTGGTGTTGCTTAATGGACCCGAATCCGACCTAATCAGTCGGGTTTGGATCCTAAGTCAACCGACCCTTTAAGTTATCGGATTATATTATCATGACAATTCGGATCTGTATCTTGCATAACCAGACCCAAAACCCGTTAATTTCGAGCAAAGGTTGACTCTAAAACAATCTTAACTCTTTTAGCTCGAAGATTAATTTCGAGCCGACCAACTCACTCAGCTCATTGTACTGCACGTATTACGCTTATGTTCTAATTTGAGTTTAAAAAATAGTATCCAAATTAATACCCATATAACTTAAAATATCATAAAAAATAAATATGAAAACTAATTTCGTACTTCATGTGAATCTCTAATCTATTTTGTTTATATATTGTAATACAATCATCAGTTCTTATAGGTTCGAATATATGCGAATATATTTGATGCTCAATTTACATCTGTTCTTACTTAGCTGATATAATAATTAAATTCACGATTAATATTCTTATTCATATCCAATATATATATGTATATCTATTTTGTTTAAAAAATAGTTGCCCAATAGGTTTGTTATATGTCAGAATAAAAACCCCAATAAATTGATGCTGCAAAAGCCCCTCTTTTACTTCGGGCATGCATTATTATTTAGGAAAAAAACGTTAGTCTAATGCAGCCATGACCATTAAGATGCTGCAATAAGAATGTCGTCACTACTCATTGAAAGGCTTTTCTAAAAAGAAAATTAAAAAATTAGAAAGAACTACCAAAAGTAGTAGTAACTAAGCCTGGACTAGTAATATTGCTACAGAAAGCATTGCAAACATATCTACAACTAAAACAATATTCTTTCTTGGTAGAGCTCCAAAGCCTCAATGACCTTCTCGAGAAACAACTTCCGGTGCATCCGATACCTGCCGGTTTAAGAGCAATTGAAACAAAGTTAGTGAAGAACTCTGCCTGCCATCAGGCCCCAAGGAAAGAAGATAAAAGGAGAAAATAGATTAAGGTAAAATAAACATAAGAATGTTGTTATCTGACATACTTGATAGCAGCTTCCCGCGTTCTACTTGCATTTACATCAGAATCTGAAAGTTCCAGAAGGGAAACAAAAACAACTTTCAACTCGGATCATTATGCTGAATAAAATATGTAGTTGGTTTATTACAATAAGAAGAAAAAGAAAAAGACAATCCATATTGTCGCTAAATTTGTTACCTAAAATCTTCTGATCCTGTTGAGATGTAGTTGGAAATTCTGCCAACATTTGATGGCATTCTTCTTGCAACTCCCGCGCAGCTTTCCTTTCCATGCTTGGAAGTGGTGGCAGATCTCCATCTGACCATGTCGGCAGAGTCCGTCCTGCTGCTATGACTGCTCCATTAATGATGTTATTATCTTCTTCAGTGGACAACTGGGCTGAATGTATATTGAAAGAATATATTCAAATTAAAATCAATGCCCATAACAAGTACATGAGCAGAAAGAAATGCAGTGTCCTCACTATTGTGATAGAACTCTCCTGGCAAGCCAGAAATGTTGAAGACTGATAAGAAAGAATCCAAATGAACTTTAGAAGTGCTTGAGAAGTTTATGATATCCCAAGGATTCTGCAAAACTTCAATAATTGAGAAAATCTGAGGATCACATAAACAAAACATATAGAACATTATAAAATGTCAAATGTATTTTGTGTTCATGAAAATGTGTTAGCACGTAATATTTTCTTGGGAGTAGTATGACTAATTTTTAACCTGAAAAGTTCATAATCATGATCATGACAATATAAAGATAACAGAAATGAACCTGTTTAGATACAGATAAGGTTATTGAGCATCCAAACCATATTTTGAATATTATAGTACATTACTATCTCTTCAACTTGTACACTAAAAAATAGCAGAAGATCACATTATAAGCAATATTTTCTTTTACATAGAAAAGAAATTGAAGTGGTAGATAAACAAAAAGTTAAACCATTATACCGCCGCAGATGAAAAACCATATCTTTCCATAAACATGTTGTTCTTCTTTCCACTCATATAATTGATAGTCATCTGCCAAAAGATATACGAAAATTAAGTGCTACAAGTACAAAAGAACTGTAATACAGTCAAGAAATTTTGATTGTTAAGTCCCTCTACAAAGATAACAATCATAAGATGTTTCCTTGTTCTACACTACATTTAACAAACTAGAGGCAAGTGGCTAAGCAGAGCAAGTAACCAAATATAGCAATTTGTAAGTATTACCTCATCCCCTTTCTTGATGCGCTGCCCAGCATTTATCATGACTTCAAGCATGCGATCTTTGAAACGCCAATGAAGAAAACAATTTGGCTGGAAGGAGTGGTTCAACATATCTGCAGAAACAAGCTGAATTTCATTGATAGTCCTTGATATTAACTACTTATAAAGTTAGGTCGCATGCTTTATCCACTAGACATTTTGTCAAAATTCCTATCAAATAAATTTGCCAAGAAAATCCTTTAGAATCCAAATAAGTTGGATAAAAAAATGTTAGAGGAGCAAATAAGACCTCTCAGAGAAAGGTCAGATCAACAAAATGTGCTTCAAAGTGTACAAGTAGGTTATGAACTTATAAGGCAGCTGAAACCTAAACTATGGTGCTTATATATAGATAATTACATGCATGGATACATATAAACCAACATCACTCAGAACTGATATCATCTTGGCAAACTCTATATTGTAACTTGCAGATTGTATTATGTTTTGTTAGAAAGAAATACTTCTGATGATCATTGAAAATGGTAAGATGTCTTGGAATATATTTTTTAAAAAAGGAAAACCGTTGATTCGATCAAGATGAACGGTGAGGGTCATACTTGTGGAGACAAAAGTGCATTGTATACTAAATCTTTCATGAATCATTAACAAATAGAAGAGGTAAGAAAAATACCAGCATAAGGAACTAGCATGTTCTTATCCTGTACAAGTGCTCCAACCCTTATTTGCATGTCAATTGAACGTGACTGCGCGATACTTAATGCCCAAAGAAATCTAGCAGGATCACGAGCAAGACGCTTTATCTTTAGAGGGGCTGCAGAGTGCTGTTATGAATGAAAGTGATATTAAAAGTTCTTTGAAAGGAATGAACAGCCAACAAACTTGAATAATAACAAGGAAACCTACCCAATGTTTCTCCCAAAATTCTATTGCCCTTTTTTGCTTTTCTTCCATTTTTGAAGCAAGATCTTGGTCTTGCAGCTCCAAAAGGTCCTCCTGATGTACATGTTCAGAAACTATGAATAAACAGAAAAAGAAAAAGGTTTCTCATCTCTCATATAAGTAAGAGCTAAATCACACTTGAAGACCTGTAAAAATTAGAAAGGATCTAACTACTAATGATTTTGATGATTAACATATTCCAAAAAAATGAAAAATAAGGGGATAGAGTAATCTGTAAGTAAATGGCACAGAAAATTAAAAGGAGATATTCTAGAACAACTAAAGAAAAGATAAATCAGACACCGCCGGCTGCATTACTTATTGTCTTTTCAACACACCTTCTGGGCCAGAAGCAAGCTAGTGCATTCATCAGCACCGGGTAAAAAATCACCATATAGCTGCCAAAAGTTTCCATCCACATCAAAGGCATACAGCAGAAGACATGCCAATCTCAGATCCCAATCTGTCTGTCATAAGAAGTATAAGAGATTAAGATAGAGCTGTGAAGACAATTAAATTCCCTCCAAATCAGAGATTTTTTTTTTTCACTCAAGGATAGTGATATCATACTAATTTCTCAATTACCTCTGGATTTGTGGAATTGATAACATCGAATATAGGATGGCCAACTGGTACAATATCAGGAAAAAACATCCATGGGAGCTTCTGACTTATAGTCAACATTAGCTCCAGTGGGATCTCCATAATAACCTAGAAATAATTTTATAAACAAAGCAACCACATTTAGAAGAAAACTAAGTAAAGAAAACATTTCAAGCAATATTAAAGGAAGGAAATAGTTCAGAGAAACATATTACGATTCAAAAATATATAAAACCATCAGAAAATATAATCAATCAAAAGCTTCAAGTAGCTCACTCTGGCTCGCCGCAATGGCTCCACATCTCGCGACGCATAAACTCCAAACCCGTCCGGCCCTTCCATGAACTCAACCCCATACGCTCTAACACTCCGCACATACCCTATCCGATAGAAATCAGGATCGGCGGGCTCTAACTGCCGAAACGCACATCGTAACCAAATCAGACATGCCAAGAAACGGAATGGGTACTCACGAATTACAAACAAATGAGGAGTAAGCCCAAAATATCACCTCGGAAGACAAGACCTCGACTTGCGGCGGCTCAAACAACTTGAAAGGAGGAAGAGATGTAGCAACTCTTATGGGACGAAGTCGATTCCGCTTGAGAGAAGGGCTGCTGCTGTTCGATGCTGGAAAGCAAGCGTTTTTTTGGCTTTTGAGCTGCGGGCAAAAGTATTAGAGGAGTCATTTGGTCATTTTATCATACAGGTGGCGGGGAGAAGAGAGAAGAGTGTGAGAGGACTTACAGAGTGGCAAGATGAGGAGAAAGTAGTGGGGAAAGGGAGAAGGAGAGGAGGAGGAGAAGAAGAAGCAGCCATTGAACTGGAATTAGAGTGAGCGAGCACGTTATCCCACTCCCACAGCACTACAGCAGGCAGGTGATTCCGAGTGGGTCGAATAAGATATTATTATGGTCCGGTCCGATATCCAGGATTTAATGATTTATTTATTTAATTTTCAGAAAACTCCCTGAGTATTGTATTTTTTACAGAAAACAATCCCAATAACCAAACATATCCTTCGATTATTTAGTTATTTCACATATCGAAGAATTATAGGGTGCGGAATGAACAAATCCCAAAAAGAAAAATCAAATGCACCCCTTCCTTCACATATCGTAGGATTGTAGGGTGCGGAATGAGAAAATTCTCAAAGAAGCCGAATCCAAACCCCATCCCCACCCCCATTCCGTCTCTTCTTCTCTCGCGGAGAAGATGAGGAAACTCTTGCTGCCACTCTCCTCCTCCTCCTCCTCCACCTCCTCCTCCTCCACCTCCTCCTGCCGATTTCGTCTTCTCTCGACCTCTGTCTCTCCCATATCCGACTCTGACTATCACCTCGCGGAACTCCGCCGCCTCCTCCCCCTCCTCCTCTCCTCCGACCACCACTCCACCGCCTTCTCCCTCCTCTCCACCGTCCTCCTCCTCCGCCCACCCCTTGCCTCCCTCCCCATCTCTACTATCGTCTCCCACCTCTCCTCCCACTCCGACCTCGCCCCGTCCCTCGCCCTCCTCACCACCCTCCGCCACCACCCTCTCCGCCCTTCCCCCCTCCCCTTCGCCTCCCCTCTCGTGTCCTCCTTCTTCTCCAATCGCCGCCCTAAGGACGCCGCCAAAGTCTTCTTTTGGCTTTGCCGCGAGGATTCCCCTTGCCGACCCGACGCCGAGACGTACCGGGTGGCTGTCGAGGGGTTCTGCTGGCACGGGAGGATGGTTGATGCCCTCAAGGCGGTGAAGGAGATGGTGAGCGATGGGGTCGCGGTCGGCGAGGTATTGAGGAAGGAGTTGTGTAAGGGCTTGATGCAGGAGGCAAGGATTGAGGAGGCCTGGGAGGTGGAGGAAGCGTTGAAAGGGGTGGAGAAGGAAGGAGGTAAGGATGGTAAGGTGGTTGAGGTGCTTGAGAGATTGATTAGAGTGTGGGAAGAGTGATGGAAGGTAAGTTCTCTATGTTTATTTTCTTTCTTTTTTTATCATAATTTGTGTTGAGATTTGATATTATATGAGATTTCAACTTTTGGGTGTTCATCAAGTTAGCATTTTTATTAGGTATCTGGAGGTTATTTTGTAGTTTATGCAAATTGACAGAGCCATGAGCTATTAGATTTTGGTGAAGAATGAAAGCTGAGGCCATAAGAGAGTAATGATTCTGATGACTTGTAATGGCATTGTACAATTTACTAGAGCTTGAGCACTAGCATTGACTCAGTTTTGGGCTTACATTCATGGTTTCATTTGTTTGAGCACAACATTAACTTCAGTGTAATTTGCAAATAAATGTGTGTGTATTACCCAATACGAGGTCATAACATAGTGATACTTATGAGTAAACAGTCATTACATTTGACGTGTTGTACAATTGAGCTGTCTAGAAATACTGTAATACACCAATACTTTGTCAAGTTTTGACACAGATATGAGTCAGTCAAGAAGATGTAAAACTCGGAAGGAAGGATGATGCTGGTGTGGTTGCCTCCCTGTGGATCATAGAACGGTCCTAATAATAGTTCTAATGTTCTGGATCAGCGTAGTATCTGAGTAGAAATGGCTGCTCGACCTCTTATGGTTCAAATGGAGCAGACAATCAAGTCAAGTTCTATTATTTTCTGTCGGGTTGGGTGTAGCTATTATACGCTATCTCTGTCGTTCTGTTCTATTACTGATGCCAACTCATCAGCTACTGGAATTTCTAGAATTGATATCTTTAAGACTTTGCCGCCTCCGAATAGTGACAAATTGCAGTCTCGTTTTGTCATCGGCCCTTCTGTTTCTCTGGCTCTCGCACAAATGCAATTTAGAAAATGATAATACAAATGATGTATGGGATGAAAAGGAACTCCATAGTGTCTACGCATTTATTTTACTTTCTTACTGAATATTTTCCCATTGTGACAAGTGATAATCATTGCCAGATTGAATCAGAAATTTGTATGTCTCATTGTCAGATTGAATAGGATCTCCAGGTTTCATCGTTCTTCTGTTATGCTCATTAAGACTGTGTGAAACATTATGTTATTCTCTTGATGCATGAACCGCAGAATTGTTAGAGAAGTAGTGGAGGGTCTGTCTCATATTCTGAGTCAGTGGCACACTTAATAACCAGCTCACCGCAATCACAATACTTAGATTCCCTCAAAGTATAAGCTATCTGTGTGAAGGTTGGAAACCTCATTTTTTATGTACATGGTGCTGTTGATTATCTTGAGGCATCAATATAATGAGATACATAAGGCATGCCAAGACTGAGTTAACATGCTAAAGAAATTTATCTCCTAGAGAAAACTTTTCTCATTTAGCCTTCAGAGAGTAAGCAGGTGTCCAAGTAATTTTGGTGATACGGTTATTTTTTCTTGAAAGAGTCATTTGTTTGAACTACATGAATGGGTAAGAAGCTTGTCCTGTTCTTATTTATTAGATCAAGATTTAGGTATATATATATATCTCCATATTATCACTCATAAACCACTTTTTACGTTCTATTTAAGAAATCAGATACATTTATATTATCATGCAGGTTATTGTGGCGCAGTGATCGAGCTCAGGCCATCATTGTAACTATTGAGGTCAATTACAATCGCTTGTACCCAGCAGCCATAGTACCTTCAGGAAGATGACTGGCAGACCAAATATAACTCTAGGATTTTCTTGGAAGCAAAAATGATTGAAGTCAGCCTCATTCAAAAGCAACACTTAGAAGCTACCGAATCTTCTTCCGGGATGGTTGAACTGGTTTATATGCTTCCAGATATCCTTTCCCTGTCTCTCTCTGCTAATCTTTGATGCCAAGTCTTGTGGGCTTATAGAAAGGCACTCAAATCCCACACAGTAACAACTAATTCGAGAGGTCAGTGTCATGACTCATGAATCAGCTCCTGTTTGCCTTGGACTTTGTTGAGAAGAAAAACTTCTACCCTTCTGGATACTTTGAACAATTCTTCGTAATCCTCTATCTCGTGGAGGGGACTACGGATCCAATTTGGGTCAGCCACTTGATCAATCCAACGGAGTATTATTTCAGAGTTGCCATAGTGGAATAAATGTCTCATAATTGTATTGTGTATCTATAAACATATTGGAACAGGCAGAGGATTAACACATATATACCGATTGATAATTCTCCACCATACGCATGTTCCCCACGTACTAGTGAACTAGCTATCTATCTCCCTAAAAGTCTCTCGGAATTATTATATGGTTTTAACTTATGCCCTGATTTAATTACTTCTTTTTGCAAAAGAAATTGCAAAAGGGCGTTAGGTAAATGAAACGCAGCGGTAGTTTGGCAAAATTAATTAGCTTACTGGTCTTAATTAATAGGAGGCAAAAAAATAAAATAAAAGAATATTTATCTCTGGGATTTAATTTTATATATTAGATAATATTGTTTCAAATAATATCACATGTATACATATGTATATCTCGACATCCTAATCTATTTAATTTATGTCACAAGTATTTATGCCTCTTAAAATCCAAACTCTTTCTCGTTGGCTTCGTGCACGGTGTATCGCACGACGGAAGCGCGTATTTTATTTTTTTATTTCTCTCTCTCTCTCTCATCGATTTGGTCAATCGTCTTGACTCTACTACGCCGGCCAAAGTAGAAGAGCTCGTTTTGTCTCCCGTCTCTCTTTCTTTTCTTCTTCTAATCCCGTGGTCAAAGAGGAGGAGGAGGACAGGTTGGTTGGTCTTCGATATTACTAAGAGGAAGGAAGGAGAGGAAACGAAGAAGAGTTTAGATCGAGGCGAGATCCATACTGTTCCTTTTTTGAAGAAGAAGAAAATTTGAGGAAGATCCAACTCGATTTAGATCCGTTCTCGATCTAAATTGGATCATTGTGAAGAGATGATGAACCAAGCGGGTGGGTCGACTTCGGGATCGGGGGACGCGGCGCCCGCTCCCAGGAGGAATTCGAAGAGACCTAAGTGTAATCTCTCCTCAAAATTTCTTCTTTTTATGTTTTTTTTTTCGGTTGATCTCTTGAGGAGTATTTGCTCTGAAAGGTTCTGGGGTCTTCTTAGAACTAACTATCTATGTGTGCTTTGCTAGCTCTTTGCTTCCTTTAGGTCTGTTTGGACAGCCTATTTTGGGCTTTTCTAAAATTGGTGGGTGGTTTGGATCTTAGATTGGTTCTCTTGCATATTTGGGCTTTTTTGCTTCACTGACCACTATGTTTATTTAATTTATCGAAGTTATTTTCCCTGGATTGGGGGAAAGTTTATATTCTACCATCTATTTGTTTGTCAGAAATTCAGAATGCTAAATTTGTTTGCGACTATCACTTAAAAAAATTTAAAGGTGTGTTTTGTTGTCTGGTGTGCAGATTCGAGGTTTACACAGCAAGAGCTCCCAGCTTGCAAGCCAATTCTCACTCCCCAATGGGTAAACATCTGTACTGTAATGTGGTTTCTGAATATGTTATGGGGTACTTATTGTACCTCGGAAATCTGTTGTGATTGCCTAATCTGACAGTTAACATACTAAACCTACTATATTGTTTAGGTCATCTCGGTATTTACTCTTATCGGCGTCATATTCATCCCCATAGGTGTTGCTTCGCTATTAGCTTCCAATAAAGTACGCCAAATTTCAATTTCAGACTTCTGAATCAATTTTAATTCTGATATTTCTCTTTTTCTGGACTTCTGAATGTGCGTCTTTATTTTGTAGGTGGTTGAAATTGTTGATCGTTATGAGACTGAGTGTGTACCCAAGAACATGACCAATGATAAGGTTGCTTACATCCGAAACGCAGCAATTGATAAAACCTGCACAAGAACTCTTAAGGTAATGAGATTCTTGTTTCATGTATTTCACTAATATATAATGTAGAAAGAGAAACTTGGAAAAGGAAGTCATGATTATAAGTAACGTGAGATTGGATTATATCATTTTAAAGGTTTTCATGCAGTGAGAGAGTAGATGCTTTTAAGAATCAAATGAAAGAAGAACTTGGTTAAACCATTGAGAAGTGTTAACATGAAACGCCGGTTTTGTTTGCAGGTTCCAAAGGATATGGATCAACCTATTTATGTCTACTATCAACTTGATAACTTCTACCAGAACCATAGGAGGTATGCATCTACCCCTTAAGCTAGAAATATTGTATCCTTTCATGTTGGTTAAATGGCCATTAGATTATGGTCAATTATCTTTGTCCTTTTCTCCCTCACAATGCTTATCAATTTCTTACAATTTAGTGGTCTGAATCTTTAGCGATGAGTTTTGTAATGTTGGCAGTTTTAACCTTTCTTTATAGCACCATCTCTGCTTTACACAAAATAAGAACTCGTATTTTGAAATTTTCAGCAAGTCAATGAGTGATGCATTTCAAATTCAGGTATGTGAAGAGCCGAAATGATGCACAGTTGAAGGACGCTGGAAAGGCAAATGAGACAGACAGTTGTGATCCTGAAAAGACTACTGCTGATGGTTCTCCGATTGTCCCTTGTGGTCTGATAGCATGGAGCTTGTTTAATGATACATACAGATTTACTCTTGGCAACAAAAACTTGAGTGTGAACAAGAAAAACATTTCCTGGAAGAGTGATAGGAACCACAAGTTTGGAAAGGACGTCTATCCTAAGAACTTCCAGAATGGAACTCTAATAGGTGGTGCTAAACTTGACCCAAATAAATCTGTAAGTGCCATGGAGCTTTTGTTTAAAGATTATTGATTACTCTTTCACCTATTGATTAGTGTCATTTCTGGAGGATAAATTGCTTAGCTTGAAGTTTCAGCACTTCAAAGAAATATAGGGTCCAATTTCTATGTAGTTATGCCTTTTCTGCTTCCTCTTGTCTGATAACCAAAATTAGCTAACGATAATTTGTAGCCAAATTTTGATGGTTCATAATGTAGATATATAAACATGATTGTTGTTATTTCTTCAGTGTTACTAAGAATTCTAGGGTCCAACTTGTTCCTGCTTTGGGGCACATTTTAGACCTCTAGTTCTGGCATATGGAGTCTGCTTGTGAACACCCATTCGTGAAAAACTCAAAATCAATTTGAGTCCTTCTACACTTCCATTTGATTTGGCTAGAAGTATTTTGTACTAAGAAAATTAACCTATGAGGATACTAATATTGTATGGATTTCCAAATGAGCAGCTGAGCGAGCAGGAGGACCTCATTGTTTGGATGCGTACTGCAGCCCTGCCAACGTTCAGAAAGTTGTATGGGAGGATTGAGGTGGATCTCAAAGAAAATGATACCATAACAGTGACACTAGAAAACAATTACAACACGTACAGTTTCAATGGCAAGAAGAAGTTGGTTCTTTCCACAGCAAGCTGGCTTGGAGGAAAAAATGACTTTCTGGGCATTGCATACCTCACTGTTGGTGGATCATGCTTCTTTCTTGCAACGGCATTTACTGTGATATACTTGGTAAAACCAAGGTGAGTGATCATGAACAGCCACAGGCACTGATTTAACATTTAGAAGCTACTTCAGTATGAAATTGATAACAAAATGAAATTTGCTGACTATTGATTAGATCTCAGATTTTTATGTGATCCTTTTAGTAATATTTCTGATGCAGAATTGGTTTGTTGAATTTTCGTAAAATTGTTCTCAGTGATGTAACTATAATGGCTCCATGCAAAGTATAGATTAATATGCTGAATTCTGGTGTCTTTTTTTCTCTTCCCCTGATAGTTGTCTAAATACCAGATAACATTGGAAGTATATTTATATGCAATAACTCCTAGTCCCTTTTGATGGATCCATATTTTGTTGAGAAATCAGATAATATAGTTTTCATTTTTTTTCATGATTTTAATTGCCTCTTGCACAAGCGATGTTATGGTAAATCTCTATTCCTCAAATTTGATATTAATTAAATCATTGAGAAATCTTTACAGATAGTAGATATGTTAGAAGCCCTTGTACCCATATGTATAAATGAGTAATTGTTGGTGGAGCTTTAATTTTATGAGAATGGAGAAAGAAGCTCTTTTTTCAATCAGACTTATAACAGTAAAAAAAATCAGATGTTGGTTATGAACAATATGCAATAATCTTCTGAATTTCCAGCGGTTAAGATGACTATTCTCTTTCTTCAAAAAAGAAAGAAAAAACTTGACTATTGTTGATCATGGGTTTGGCGCACGATATCCTAATAAGCAGGAAGCTTGAAGATGTTCAAAATTGTTGATATGCTATTCTTAGCAGTATGTTGCACAAAGACAGCCTTGTAGTTTTAACCCTCATGATCTGAATCTGATTGTCATGTATCTAATGAATCTTATAAAATGGTATGTATTATAATATTGCTGCTAAGCATTGTTCTGAACCGTAAAAGAAAGTGAACTTTCTATAGGGTGTTTATAAACTAATAATGTGTCTGACAAGGAGTTAGTTCTAGTACATATACACAATAGTTTTAAGATCTACCGGAGTATAGTTTCAATTTGCTGCTGCTTCATGATTCGCTTGCTTTCCTTTTTGCAGGAAGCTTGGAGATCCTTCATACTTGTCTTGGAACAGGAACCCTTCAGGCCGCTAATGGTTTCACAATTTGATGACACGCCTTGTATCTCCTGACATGTATCTTAAATTCATACTGCAATGGTCAACCAGATATATATCATCTATATCATCTAGTGTGTCTGTATGTATGCTCCAGTGAGGTCTTGGATTTTGCGTTCAAACCAGCCCCGACTATAATGTATGTGTGATTTTTAGCTAATAAGAGTTCATACAAAAAATTCGTTCTTTGCCTTCCCTAAGCAGATTATTTCTTGTTATAGAAGTATTATCAATTGCTTTTTAATTACTTCCTAGCTAACTTAAGATTGACTTGGTTTTCCGATCCTGATTGTTTGGGGATTGAGATGCGTTACAGACAGACCTTGTGCGAGTCGCCGTACCTTGTTGGAGATGAGCCAAGATCCCATACATTCAACTGTTGTGATTATGTCTGTTCAAATTCTCTGACCTCTATTTCTTTTTGGACATGATAATGCATTGATTCGAGGGATTTCTTTTTTGGGGGATATTTTCATCGATTTTTATATGTATTTTCCGAACTTCTTTACCACGTACACTTTATTGGGGAAAAACCAGAAATATAATTTGACCACTGATATCATCCTCCATGCTCTCATTCCATCTCAGTATTAACGTACTCAGTACATGTCTACAGGGGTTAAAAAAGACCTTTCCTTAGGTTCTTGTGTAATACAAGTTTCTGCTAGTCTTGACCTACATGCAACTGATAAGTTTTTTGGCAACCATATCTGGAAGAATACATGAAGTTTTTACAAATAGATCAGTCGGTCCCCAGCCCGGGCTTGCGGGCACCAACACATAGGTGAAGAAATTATTAACCTGTCTATCAAAAAAATTTCATTCAGTTTGTCACGAAGGTACTTTCCTATGTAAAACCAAACAACATGGAGAAGACAGATATAATTCCATTGAAGCAGGAGAGAAAAGAAAATTGTTATTTGTAACTTGATATCGAGAAACAGGACAATTACCTATGATGGTTCACTTAAATCTTTAAGATCCATGACTTCCGCATAATCATACAACAAGGGATAAAAGAAAATTTCAAGGCTAAGCAGGCTATGTTCACTCTTTAAGGTGGAAAGCAACTTTGACTAAGAAAGTGCACAGCCAATATATCTGTGCCAAAGACCACTCAGGGTGTAAACAGCAGAAGGTTCTCGCAACACATGAGAGACCAAAATAGCAAGGGCTTATGCAATAGATTGAACAGCTTTCTCAAAGCTATCTTCGGCAGCAGAGCTCCGCTTAACAAGCTCATGATCAGGATTTGACAACTTCAACTGGCTGCAGAAGCAAAATATGAAATAAGTAGCAATGTTACTACCACATAACATCAGTAACTGCTTAACAGAACAGAATTTCTATGAAGAATAAGATACACAAGGAACAAGATATGTGGGTCTGTAATGCTTCTACCTTAAAGCCCATGGAGCAAGCAGTGTAAATGTTTGAATGCACTCTATTATGTACCTATATACTTCCACACATCTGAAAGAGTCTGGTGATTAAAATTTCTGGGCACTATACTAATCAAAAGCTTTTTTAAGATCCTCATTTCATCTCAAAAATAGTTATAAATGCTTAAGAAAATGGATACTGTTTAAGTCAGCATTAGCTTCATTTTCAAGTGTATCAAGTATGTAAACCAAAGCAATACTTGAAATACTGTTATGCTAAACACATTAAACATGTCATGAGGCACAACACATTCAGATTTGCAAATAGATGCTTTAGATGGTTTCTTCCAGTTCTTTTGTTTGACTTCCAGTATCTTCATACAAGAATTTTCCACGTACTGGAATAAGTTTCAATGATCTATTTTAATATTTTGTGGCTCGATGATGTATGTCCCATGTGTAATATTCATCCAGGACTTGCAAAAATCTTTTGTATGCAGATTTTCTGAAGAAATCAAACTTTTGGATTGAGATGTTTAAGATTTTCCAGCATATCTTGGGGATACCCAAATTAATCTCCAAGATAAAGAACAAACTAATTATAAAGCTGCTTTTTGTGGAGCCATGTATGCAGCCGCTATGCAATCTGGAAGGAGGAATATCTAGGAGGAGAAAAATTAGCTAAGCTAGTGACTATGCCAACAAAACCAGTTTTCTTTGGAGGAATGTCTCACAAGCTATGCAGATAGGAGATGTTCCAACAGATCAGCATCTAAAAAGTCTCTGATGAATATATTACTAGTTTGTAACAATATAGTGACTCCAAAGTGGTATGAAACATAGGTGCATATTAAGCATCGGAATTCAGAAGTCCTAGAGCCCAAGGAGAGAATCTTGATTTTCTATTTTCTCTGCTATTGCTAATGAACATGATCTTGTAAAAATTGCAATACTGAGGTGAACTTGCATATCTTTGAATATAACTCAGAACATTATTCACTACCTGAAGTATCGTGATGATGATTTGCCAAGGTGGAGACTGCAGACAATTAGGTTAGCCAGAGCTTCTGCATCTTTTGCATCCTGCAAAATTACAAGACAGCTTTCTCAGTTCTTTCATTAAATATTTATTTTCTGACAATTCAAAAAATAAAAAAAGGAATGGCTTTTATGTACAGAACCAAATCAATAATAAGAAAAGATACGTTCAGTACCTTGTTTAGTGCTTCAAGCAACAGAGATTCAGCTTCATCGAAGCGCCCCATGTGCATACAACAGACTGCCTTACCATTCAGAATCACACCAGTCAACTGATACTTTTCAGACAAGTCTTGGAAAATGAGGTATGCTTCCTGTATCTTAGATCCACCCTAACATCCCAAAAGAGAGAAAATTAATCACCAATAGGCTTTAAATTTCTCAACCTATATATAGAAAATTCTGCAAGAGTCCAACCACAGCTAGGTTTAGCCATGCATTTGCAAGTTGTGTCAGCGTATGGTCTTCATCAACTTGTTGCATGATCTTGAGTTGTTTCTCTGCATAGTCTGACCGATGCATCTTAATGTATATCTGAACATTCAATGCATGCCTGCAAACAAGCAGCAGAACCAAATAAGACAAAATACTTGCAGATGAGGCCAATTGGGCTGAACAAGTCTTCAGCATGCCCTGAGAAGAGCAACAATTAGGTAAATCAATTACAAACACAGCTTGTTAGCAGCCTAAAGAAGCTATGTCACAGTTCACACTCAACAGTATGATGTGATAGCTTTCATCTTGGCCAAGGTCTAAATTCATATCATTATTACATAACCACAGGCACAGTATACGCAAAATTTCAACTGAATGTGATCTTTACTACTATTGACCACTAAAGTTAAACTGCATTAGAGCTAGAATAAGTTTTCCTTATATAGGCCTTTATATTGATATCAGTTTCTATTGTTCAGCCAAGATAGTAAAATATCTCATCAAAATATAAACCCATATTTTTGTCAAGGTTTAGATATATTGAGGTCCTAGGTCAGATTCCACCCAACCTTCAAAGAGATGGAAAGAAAAAACATTTTATGGCTCAAAGTGAGGTTCTTCATGATAATTACTGCCGAGGGAATTGCAGTTGCTTGTGCAGCTAGCCACAACAAGGTGGAGTAATGGCAGATTCTATGAACCTGAACACGACTATCTCAAAATGAGGATGAAGTGTACCAGGTTCACCACAGATCTGCTACTAGAATTTAAAAATCAAATCAAGAAGATTTACGGTAGTGATCAATATTATGACAACCTTTATTGGAGTCTAATTTTGTATGGAGACAGATATGGTCCATACATACAAAAGATCAATATTTCGATTCATTTCCAAAACAAAACTGTTATCTTCTTCTTCTTCTTCTTCTTCTACTTCTTATTCTTCTTTTACTGATTGCATTAAAATTCCTTCACATATTTAAGAAGAAAAGTGTTCCAGTGAAGGCATAACTAGAAAATTAAACTCACAGTTCCATAGTTCCTCCGGAGTTTGTATGCTTGAGAGCCTCACTGTAGTCTTGCTCATGCATATATATAATCCCTGCAATTAGTCGCAGAACGGGATTGTTTCCTATTGCCGAATCACTCAACCACTCCTTGAGACTGGAGATCGCAGCTTCCTTCAAAATCAAAAGAAACCGGAAAAACTTTATGAGCTTGGAAAACTTATGCAAAACAGTGTGATAGAAACACAAGACAAACTAATGAGATAATGGGGACCATGAAGAAAATAACTGCTTAATGATTGACCGATTGTTCTATAAACTGCTTCAGAACTTCCTTGAATCTTCACAATATCTGGGTTGACATTTATAAGATCCATATATGAGCTGATTACTTTTACTGCCCACTACCATGCAGCCCTAGGCAAATCAAGGAACACATGTGCATAGCACGCAGCACCTAATAATTTCCTCTAATAAACAAAATGACTACACAAGTCAAGTATAACTATTAGACAATCATCAGAATTATTCCATAGAACAAAAAATTGGGCAAAATTACGGCATTTCAGCACTCCAAAATACAGATCTAGCAGACTCATTGACACAACTGGAACATATCAGTTGCTCAAGAAATTGTTTAGTAAAATGTTGTCCAGTAATAATTAAAGCAATTTAACATGAAAACTCAAATTTCCTTAAATGGATCTATCAGAACTATGAAATCTTGGGTTCCTCCGCTCTATGATTCAGTAAATAAACTAAATTTTGAAATCACATAATCCCAGATCCAAAAAATCAAACCAAACAACGAGATCCCAGAGCAGATCTCCACACCCAAATCAAGATCTAGCTTCAAAAAACCAACCTTTTTGCCTGCGACATAGAGTGCGAGCAACTTCACGGCCTGGAGAGCGGTGGGCGCGGATTCGCGGACCTCTTCGATCACAAGCTGCACGAATCACGTGAGATCGGGTCAAATATCGCAGCTTTATGGTGGGAAAGAGAGATCTGAGAAGGAGGAGGGTGAGGAGGAAGACCTTGTGAGATCCAAGGGCGATGTACGCGCGGTAAAGGAGGGCATCGCGCTCGAGCTCTTCTTCCGGGCTAAGGTTCGAGATGTTGCTGTTCGTGATCGTTGCCTGGTACGCGCCGAGGTAGAAGCTATTGCGGACGCCGAAGAGGAGATCGGGAGAAGCCATTGATGATGCCGAGAGAGAGAGACTTCTATCGGGAACTTTTGATCCGAGTCTCGATTCTATTCAATGGTAGAGACACAGAGATTTCTATCGGGTTCTTACGGTCCAGTCTCGGTTCTACTTATACGGGGTCTTATTCCTGCGCAATAATTTTTTCTTATTCTCCCTATCCTCGGATAAACCGATACACTTCGAATAAGTTTGAAGAGAATAAAAGGAGGAAGTTTGCGAGAGCAGTTTATCCTTAGATATTTATCTTAACTCCCTTATTTGTCCAACATACTTGTCCAATGGGGTTTTCTGGAGAGAGATATATCTCTGTGTATCGATCGCATCGCATGTATTTAAAAATATAATCACATATATTCTAATTAACAGGCTATTTATATTGACATATATTTGAAGATTAATCTAAACCAATCTCGGTATATTGATCCATATTAATTCTCAATCCCAATTTACAAAAATAAGCCTAAGCCCAATCTCAGGGTCCAAGTACACTATTGTTCCGTTAGCCACTTATTTGAATGATAAAGTTATTAAGGCTAAGTTCACTTATAGAATAAAAGAAATTATTCTATATAAACATTCTTATACTGTATAATAAGTAAATAATTATTTTACTGAATTCCCCTCTACTCTTCTATTTTAGATTTGATAATTATTTTACCCTTAAAAATATATCATTTAATCAACTATCAATTTCAATCCTCTTTATCTTCTTTTCTCATCTATCTATTATAAAAATTATTTTAATTATTTATTACACTATTATTTTAATTTTATATTATATAATATAATTATTATATATTATATTAGTTTATAAAGAAATATCATAATAACTTATATTGACATGACGTTTGTTATACAAGTGTAATAACCCAAAAATAAATAAATAATATAATTAAAAATTATTATTATTATTATGATAATAACCCAGAAAATAATAATAATAATAATAATAATAATAATAATAATAATAATAATAATAATAATAATAATAATAATAATAGTAATAATGTATAAATTTTTTAAAAAAAAGAGACAAAAAAATAAAAAAAAAATTCTTTGCATGGGCACGCGCCTCGTGCCCATGCAATGCGGCAGGGAGGTGCCACGCACCCCCCTCGCGTTGCCGCAGCCACCGCCAACCCCACCCACTCTCTCTCTCTCTCTCTCTCTCTCTCTCTCTCTCTCTCTCTCTCTCTCTCTCTCTCTCTCGCGTCGAGGCCGGCCTATCGCCGCCGCCGCCACCTCGACGAGCGCAGGTGAGTTCTTTCTCCTCCTCTCTCTTCTTCTCTCTCTCTCCCTTTCTCTCTCTCTCTCACTATCTCTCTCTCTCTCTTTTCTCTTTTTCTTACTTTGGGCTCGGGCCCGTCGGAGCCGAGCCGCCGGCGAGAGGCCGGCAGCTGGCTGGCCACCAGCTGCCGGTGCCCTCCCCGCCGGCCCGGGTCCACACCTCCCTCCTCTTTCTTCCCTTCTTCTCTTCTCTTCTTCTTCCTTCTTCTTCCTTCTTTTCTTCTTCTTCCTCAGTTGCTTCTTCTCTTCTTATTTTTCTGCAACAGTGCTGGGCTCGGCCCATCACTGTAGCAGGCCAGTGCTGGACCAAGCCAAGCACTAGTACTAGTGATCCATTATCCTTTTTAATTTTATTATTTATTTATTTAGGTATTTCTGTCTTAATTAATACAAATAGATTTAGACATTATTTATTTTAATAATAATACATATTCATCATTATGATTATTGTTAATTAAAGTTTATTGATAATTAATTAGGTTATAAACTATTACACATAAATATAGGTAATACTTATATTTATTTATTTATTTATTTATTTATTTACTTATATGTATATTAGATTAATAGATAGATTTATAAATTATAATTATTAGATTTATATTCTAATATTCTTATGATATACATTTTAAGTAATTCTATCAATTTATTATATATTATTATTTTTGTAACAAATAAAATACTAGGCTTATGTATTTATTATTATTTTATAAAGTAATCTTTAATTAATCAAGATATAATTATAGTTAGGCTTTCATCTATATTTTTATTTTTATTTTTATCTGTAATTAAAAATCTAGCTAGTAATAAAGATAAGTAGAAATTCTAAAACATTCTAAATCATCATATATTACATGAATAGATTTTAATCAGATAAACGGCTAACATCATACTACTTAAATAATTTCAGATTCCGACCCTTTGTTCAGGATCTCGTGGACTTAGCTATCCTAAGATCCCTTTCTCAAATTAGGTTATATTATATATTATGTACATGGATGTTTTGGCCTCCAGTATGATTATATGACTTTATCTAGAGATGATTACAGTCGAGCATATTTTTATCATGCATATAATTAGGCTGATCTTAGATATGAGTATGATGATGATAAATAAAGATGATGAGATATGATTATACTATGGTAAGGTTATGTCCAGTTGATCTATAGCATGGGTATGCATATAATAGATTAGCATGAGTATGCATGTGTTGACTATATAGTTGGAGACTGCATTGCATCATTTTTCTCTTGATTCCTATTCTACCTAAATTCCTGTTATGCATTAACTTATTATCGTACTGGATATATGCATATGATCTGTCATTTAGAAGGAAAGCATGAAATGTGATTGATAAGATGGTTGATAGAAAGCGTGAGGATACCCGAGTGAGCGCGAAGGTTAGGGCGTGCCTGGAGATGATTGATCGCTCGACATAGTCGCGATCTTATTGGCCTTACGTCTGAGGTCGTTAGTCTGTGTGGACAGTAGATATTCAGACACATGTCGTTCGCCAAGGCATATGTGGCGGGTTATCCTCACGAGGTTTTTATCAACTATGTGGGTGCCCGGTCTGAATGGATATTAATACCCTAGTGGATGGCGGGGTATGATTATATTAGAAATACTCTTGCGAGTGGCGGAGTTTGCTCTGAGCCTTCGGACATGATATTGAGACCGGGTACCGGGTGTTGACTGTGCACAGTGGTCTAATATGATGATGACATATAGAGCTGACATTGATGACTGAAATATTGAGAAATGCATATGATTTCATTATCATCTGATTGTCTAATTATCGAGTAATCAATATACATCATATATGGTTACATTTGATATCATATCATGGTTATGGTCGGCATGCATCATGTGGCATATTTGAGAGAGAGTTATGATGATCATATGATATGGAGATTTGTTTATTCATTGTCGAGGATTATATACTTTTATCAGTTATGACTTGTTATCTACTTTTCATTTATATATTATTGAGAATGTATTCATATACTCATTCATGACATGATGCTCTTTCTGATTCATATTATCCCGTACATAATTTACTTTCTGTTTGGCATCACTGATTCGGGGTAAGGTCTATTTACTGAGCCTTTTGCTCATGACTCTTTTTATTTCTTTTCTGACCTCTCAGATATGTGGTATGGTGATAGCGACTCGTGATATCTTGAGAATATATTTTAGAGCGATGATGATGTGAACAATAGATGTGAGACGGTATAGTAGTTTATATAGAAATTGAGTTCTACCAGTATTTAATATTTATACTCTTTTGTATTAGACGATGATTTGTATAATACAGGTCGAATCATAGTGTAGTGTTGTATGAGTTATTTTAGTTGTATCTTGATGGTTTGTTGTGGCTTATGTGGGTCCTGACAGATTAAATAGTGGTCTAGTGTATATTATTATAGAATTAGATATTCATATATTAACAGATTTATTTGGTTGATAGTATGATGTATTTGGTGATGGATTATGTGAGTAGGGAAATGTTAGCAGGTTTTATTTGATGATGTCATGATTATATGAGCACATGAGAGTATCTGTGCGTAACGGACCCCGCCCGTCCTGTCGCGTGCGCCGCACGTGCCGTGTGGGCGCGTGGGCGTGCACGTGCCCTTACCGAGCGGGGGCGTTACAACAAGTATAACAAATAAGGGTAACATTCCACAAGTAAAATGCTTCCTTAATGGTTATTGAAGGAGAGAGCTTTCGCTAGCTATAATAATGCTATATAAGTATACAAATGGCAAAATGCAAATTGGCTCAATTGACTAATGAAGTTGAAGAAGCTCTCATACTATTGTACTGAAGTTGAAGAAGCTCTCATCCTTAGTACAATAGTATGATGAATGAAACATCTACCCGCAATTATATGGTATTATATAATGAGGAAGAGGAAGAAGATGAACAAGGTGATGCATTAGAAAGTGGTCTTTTATATAAATTTAGGCGGTTGTTGAATGCATATCAACGTGTCTCCTAAGAATCTAACACCACGGATTATCCCCAAAAAGATTAGGGCAATATTAGCTGACACAATCAAACTCGTCGAATGCATGAGACTGATATAATAACGTTCATTTGACAGTGATTTTGAATTTATCTGTACTGTATCAGCTCGAAAAACCTTCTCCCAATTAGGTACCCAATATGTAGGCCCACTACATACAATTTAAACGTCCAATCAAATTGGTTCAAGAATCATATCAAAGCTGCAGTCAAACTGGCTTCAACGTTTATAGCGTTTTACATGTGATGTCTTCGCATTGGATTGAATCATGAGATGAGTGGTTAACAAGGAGAGAGAGAGAGAGAGAGATGAATTATTCGATTATTAAATTGGATCAATTGGTCTTTGAGTGGACACAGGGTCAATCAATTTGCCGGTCCACATATAATTTCACACTATTTTTCTAGATTGTGATGTGTAAAGAGGTGGCCACGAGAGGTTGATGCCTTTTTCAGTTCTTTTCTTTTTCTTAGTAGATAAAGGGGTGACATATGAAGGAAGTTCACGTGAAACTCAATTCATCTCGTTATTTACAAAACGACGAAATTAAAATAAAATGGGTGAATATTTATTTATTTTTAAGAAACGAAGTTATTGCATTATTTAATTATTTTTGAAGGATAAGTTATAAGATTTGCTATCCAATCATATAGATTATGAACGGGCGAACGATAATAAACTTAGGGGATTAAATTTATTATTATTATTATTATTATTTAGAAAACATCAGATAAGGATTTTTTTGTATTTAGAGAAAAAAAAAGAAGAAAGAAGTTTATTTCGTGTTGTTTGTCGTGGTAGACGCTATGCCACGAGAGTGACGAGACTCGTTCAGGAGGCGCGTCGTCTTTTATGCAAATATTCGCGGAAACAATTCTTCGGTTTTTAAAACTTTTATTACCAATTTAATTATATACGTGATTAAAGCATAATTGTCACCGATGACGTCACACGGATCACGCACTTCCATTTGCTTGCTCTCTATAAATAGAGCTCATCTCGTCCTCCCCGATTCATTCGCAAGTGGAAAGCTCTCGAATCTTCTCTCTCTCTCTCTCTCTCTCTCTCTCTCTCTCTCTCTCTCTAGAATTCTCTCTCCAAATAGCGGAGGAGGCTAAATGGCGCCGGTGGCGAACGATAAGAAGGCATCGCCGGAGGAGGAGCATCCGGTGAAGGCGTTTGGGTTGGCAGCGAGAGATGTCTCCGGCCATGTCTCTCCTTTCGCCTTCTCTCGAAGGTCTCCTTCATGCTTCGATCTCTTCTTCTTCTCTCTCTCTCTATCTCCTCTTAGTTTTTTTTTTTTTATGATAATCTGTTGATCTTTCGGATTAGTACGCCATTTTTTTTTTGTTTCATGTTATCCTTTTGCTTCGTTATTCGATTTGGGAGAATAAGAGTATTGTTCGATCGTTATTATCTTTTCGGGTTAAATTTGAGGTGTTTGGTTTAAATTTTAATTTATTTTGTTCTTCCGTCCATCTCTCTCCTTTCGCCTCAGAGATCTCGATGGTAACCTTCATATATACTTCGATCTCTTCTCTCTCTATATTATGTTCGTACATGCATGTACACAATCTTCATTATTTTTCTCTTATCATTTCTTATGAGTTCTTTCTATTGTTACTTTTCGTTAATTTTCTGATCAGTTCTCCATCTCTTTATTATCTCTTTTGCTTCGTCTTTATTTTTTAATTTATTTTGCTCCTCGAGCTCCCAGCGTCCCGTTCACTCAGCGCCATCATGAGGGCGCGCGAGGTCTCCAGAAATCTTTATTCTCTATCTTAGGATAAAGGTCATATTATTCTCAAAAAATGGAGAAAGTTCTTTTGTGGCTCCTTTTTTTTAAAATAACTTTTTTCTCTACATTTTGTTTTACAAAGAGAAAGAATTACAATTTAGTTTAGTTCTGTAGCCTTACTAATATAATTAGTTTAGTATTATAATATCATAAGTATGATGGAGAGTTCCAAACTCTCTGGTAGTGGACTATCTCTCAAATTTATTAACAAACGGAGTCCAATTTATAGTGACCTTAATAAAAATATTATACTAATCAATGTTTTTAAAAATACTGAATCAGTTCAGCGTTTTTATCCTAGATATTTTTTTTAAAAATTAAGTTAAAAAAATTTATATATATAAATTAATAATCAGTTCAATATTTTATGACCAGATAAAATAATAAATTAATTAGTGTTTAAATTAATTAGTGTTTACAGATAAAATGTTTTGTTTGAAGTAATTGTTTTGTTTCATTCTAGTCTTTTATTTGAAGTTGGGATTCTGAAGGTCTTTTTTTTTTGTTTTAATTGATAGAGATTTTGAAGATTAACTATAAGTTAAATATAGAGATTGATTATTTTTAATATATAAATTTAATATAAGAGAATCTTTGGTAAACAATGGACTATAAATGCCATAAATGCCTACCGTTGGTCGTAGATATGGAAATCAATCAGTAAATGGTTATAAATGACTATTTTTCCGCTCTCTATAAATAATGGCTTTGTTGGCTTTTGCGTTGCCTCATAATTTTTCTCTGTAAGTAGCGAGGAGGGCTGAATGGCGCCAGGAGTGAACGGTAAAAAGGTGTCGCCGGAGGCGGAGCACCCCGTTAAGGTCTTCGGGTTGGTCTCCGGCGACTCCTCTGGCCATCTCTCTCCTTTCTCCTTCTCTCGAAGGTATAGTTAACTATAGCTATAGATGCAGTTAGACATGTAGGTGTGTTCTTTAGTTTTCTTTTTCTCGGTATTTTTCGATTATTCTGTTTCTTTGTTATATCTTTGTCTTCTACGGTAATCTCTCTATTCTGTATTTTTCATTTTCACCCTTTAATTTTTACTATTTTTTTAGTCCTTCATGCCGGTAACTTTTATCTCCGTCGTCTTCCTTCCGGTAATGACCCTAATTTCACGGATAGTACATCAGCCACTGTTGATTCCTTTACTTTTTTCTAGTTTCCGTTTTCCTAAGAAAGTTTTGGGAAATCTCCTTTTCTCTTTGTCGTCTTTGTTAGTCTGTTTGTTAGCGGTAAACGTTCACGGTTGTTGGATGGGCCCCGCAATGTTTTGCTGCAATTCTAGTGTCTTTTTATCTGATTTGGTACCCAAAATTCCTCTTTATTTTTTTTAAGTATTCTATTAGCTGAGCAAACAAAAAGTTCGTCTGAGTTCCGTCTTTTTAGTTATCTCCTTTCACGGATAGACGGATAGTACATCAGCCATTGCTGCGATGCGGTGGAGAATTTATTTTAGAGATTTTTATATAATAGTCACTAAAAACTTTTAAAATATTATAATTATAATTATATTCCTCAAAATATCATAATTATTACTAAAATTATTATGCTACTTTTTTGAACAAATATCGTTGTTATTTAAATCTATCTAACAAATCAGCATTAGAATATAATTTATATTAAAAAAATATTTTGCCCTTGTACAACAATTTTTTTTTTATTTCATCGTGAGACAATATTTATATTCTTAACTTTGAAAAGAGAAGGTATTCTAGTCGCAGCTATGTTAAAAATCTTTAGTTTTACTTAGTTTTTGTTAGTATGTGAAACAAATTTATGCTTCAGAAAAAGAAAAATCTCAGCCAACAGCATTTATTGTAAAATGCATTGTCGTAAGTTATCTGCAAATTCTTAATTGCTCCTTCAGTGGTTTAGCTTTTTGTAGTTATTGTTCAACTACCAACAGGTTGTTGTAGGGCCATAGTTATTTCTCTGGACAAGAAATTGCAGCAGATGATACATCTCTGCTTTTAGTTATTAGTTTTTCCTTTGCTCATACTTTGCTTTTGTTACAAATTAGATCTCAAATGAGATGGTCTGTTTATAAGAAAATTATAAATATTTAATAGGTGATAGTGTTATGAGGGAGAGTATTTTGGCTCTCCTTTAAGTGGGTTTGTATTTCGGAGTATGGAGTTATGTCTTAAAGAGTAAAAAATGTTAGAATCAAACTAAAATAGATTATCTAATATTGTGATAATCATCGGAGAGTAATAGAAGGTCGTAGATAGTAGATGTCCGTCGTAGAGTATGATGGCTAGGATTTAGTAGCTTCGTGTATTTTTAAAATTATAATTTACCTTTAGAAAACTAAAGATGATATGGTCTAACATTTACAAACAAACAATAAATATAAAATAAATAATAATAATTTAATTCAATACTCAGTCTACACACTCTAAATAAGTTAAGATATTTTCTATTTATAAAAATAGTCATAGTAAATCAGAATTAATTTATTTTACATCCATTTTAATTTAAAATTAAAATTATATGTATAATCGACCATACTTAACTAACTCAGGAGCCTATATTCCTATTTGTAGAGACATATCTTTTTCACAAAGATCAAAGAATTGTTGTTCTCCTTGCTATATATTTGTCAAGTAGTAATTTCCTATTTAGCATACGTAAAGACTCAAGAGTTAATGATACTAGTTTTAAATGTTGGTATCTGTTATATCTTCTGACAGTTTTTCGTGGTTTATGAGTTGAATCTTCATTTATACTATATAGTAATGTCCATGGATGATTATTCTACTATATTTTACCACAGAAATACCGGTGATAATGATGTTGCCATTAAGATTCTCTACTGCGGGATCTGTCACTCGGACCTTCACAGCCTAAAGAATGAGTGGAGGAATACTGTGTATCCAATTGTGCCAGGGTACGTGCCCTACTACTTTTCCTACCCATTTGCTTTAGTATTATTGATGCTACTCTCTCCGGACCGCATACATAGAGCTAACTCCAATCTGGCTTTAAATTTTAAACTTAGAATCCTATTGAATTCTAATGGGGCTCTAAACCTAGCTCCAAATTTAGAACCCCACCATAATGGAGCCCGACTCTATTTATCATTTCAACTTTTTGAAAATACAAAATTACCCAATAATTATTATATTCAATAATTTTTATTTCATTTGTATCCTTTATTAAATAATTTAGTTAGTTAAATTAAGTATATAATTAATTTTATTAATCAATTTTTAACAAAAATAATATCATTAGAAAGGTCTCATCAAGACCTTTAAAATGAGTCTAATATTGAATTATTTAAGTTAATTTAATTTTTAAATTTTTTATTATTTATAAAGTGAGTCTAATATTAAATTATTTTTGAATTAATTTAAATTTTTTAAAAAAAATTATTTATAAAAATGAGTCTAATAAATTATGTATCTTAAAATATAATTACTCAAAATTATTCCCAATGTAAATATTAAAAATTAAAATACTTATTTCGATGTTTATTTCGTGTAATGTAATTTCGATACGTTTAATTAAAAAATTAGTAATTTAAAATTACTTCTGAACCTATTGAATATTAATCTTATTTTAAAGATCTCGATGAGATTTTTCTAACAATATACTTTTTATTAAAAAATAATAACGCTAAGATGATCTATTAAATAATTTAAAATAATCAATATAATAATATATATTATATTATTATTTTAATATATATGGAGCCCGGTGCGTTGGAGTGCACCGGGCTCTTACTCCATTTTTGGCTCCATATTTAGAGCCTTTAGAGCCTTTGGGCTCCAAATATAGAGTCAACGTTGGAGATGAAACGATGGCGGTGAATCAACCGCCTCTTATATATACTCATGCCCCCACATATTAACTGCCAATATTTACATATCTATTAAATTCACATACAGTATGCACCTTCTATGCATAGTTTTATTATGTCATAACGGTGAGATATCATATTTAAAAATTTATTTAGTAATTGTATGATTAGAAAGATGCATCTTTAGTGGATAAATTATTACGAAAATAAATCTCCACTTACTTTTCATCTTTTACTGGCCTGTTTATTAATTTATTATGCTAATATATTCAATAAATTATGTATAATTATTTTTATTGCTGAACCGCTGAACACGGACTCTTTTACAACATTGATCTAGTGTATCTGCTTTTGCTCTTCTTATGTTTGTGCGATCCGGGGCGTTGACCCTGCGAGACATTTAATAATCTGTTTACATTCTTGACGAACAGTTTTCAGTTGGTGACTCGTCAGATTCTGATACGGAATTTCTGAATGATGATGTCAGATACTCTTAGCTTCACTAATAATTGACTGAGATGGGTCTTATATACTATTTTGGAATATTAAATATACTCTGATGTGAGAGGTGTACGTTGATCAGTCAGTCAATGGTAAAGTCTCTATTAGAATGCTGATTCGTGTTTGTCTCTATAAAAAAATTTGTTTGAAAGAAGTAAAAAGTTATCGATCTCTGTTAAACTTTAAAGATGCCGATAAAATTCAAATAAAAAGGTATTGGTACAACATAAGTCACTCTAATCATTTGACGACTACCACTTTGGCTTATCTCAATATAGAATGTGATTGGCATTTTTGTAGCAAAAAGTTTTATTTTCAAGCTTTTAAAATGCTACTTAGCTTTGCTCTGTCATTATGCTACTGTTGACAGCATGTGAATTCATCATGTTCAGGCATGAGATCGCCGGTGTGGTAACTGAAGTCGGAAGCAAGGTACAAAAGTTCAAAGTCGGCGACAAGGTTGGCGTAGGTTGCATTGTTAATTCTTGCCAATCATGTGATAACTGTGGCCAAGGTTTTGAGAACTACTGTCCTCAAATTATACTTACATACAACTCCATCGACAAGGATGGTAGCATGACCTATGGAGGCTACTCCAATATGGTCGTCGTCGATCAGAATTACGTTATCAGGTTCCCTGAAAACCTTCCCCTAGACAAGGGTGCACCCCTCCTGTGTGCCGGAATCACTGTGTACAGCCCAATGAAGTACCATGGGCTCAATGAGCCAGGAAAGCATCTTGGAGTGATTGGCCTTGGAGGGCTTGGCCATGTGGCCGTGAAGTTTGGCAAGGCCTTCGGGATGAAGGTGACCGTGATAAGCACATCGCCGGCGAAGGAGAAGGAGGCGATCGAACGATTGGGAGCCGATGCTTTCTTAGTTAGTACTAAACCTGAACAAATGCAGGTAAGCATGCAAGTAAATTAGGAATAGACTCATGACCTATTATCTATTTTCATATCTGCCCCTGAAATGCTTATTCCTTTAGTTATATGTTATATTATTATTTTTTTCATTAGAAAATATCATGTGAGTATAATATGATCAATTTTAGAATATTTATGGATCATTTTACCCTTATTTTAAAGAAAAATAAAAGAGAAACATTAGGAGTAAATTAATCACTAACATCTTTTTTCTTAGTACCGTTAAGAGTGTGAGAGATTTTCCATAGATGGGATTAAAACAAGTATTTAAAAAAAATGAGGGGTGCATGTGGAGATGGACAGTAGTTGATAGGCTCTTACTATTATTTATCCCTATGAATTACATATATATATTCTCCATTTACTTGGTTTAACACCTACCTTAATTGTTAGGCTGCCATGAACACCATGGATGGCATTATCAACACTGTGTCTGCCTCCCATGCCCTCCTGCCATATTTCCCGCTACTGAAAGCCACTGGAAAGATAATTATTCTCGGTTTGCCCGAGAAACCATTCGAAGTTCCAGCTTTTTCTCTGGTCATGGGTTAGTATTGCAATGCCTCAAAGCACGGTTCAATTTTACTCCCATCTCACCGGTTCTAATAGAGCGATTAACGTTGATTATATGAGCAGGTGCGAAGAGTTTGGGTGGCAGTTGCATTGGAGGAATCAAGGATACTCAGGAGATGTTGGACTTCGCCGGTAAGCACAACATAACCGCCGATATCGAGCTCATCAGTGCAGACTATGTGAACAAGGCCATGGAGCGACTCCTGAAGGCCGACGTTAGATACCGATTCGTCATCGACATCGCCAACACCCTGACTGCTGCTTAGAATTATGCTCCCTTTCAATTCATCTTGGTTTACAGTACTCTTCCATAGTTGGAGATAGATACTGTTCAGTGAAAGTGTCAGTACTACTTCTGAGATTTTAAGGCTGGATGCGTACCGTTGGTTTGCAATATAACTAGTCACGGTATTAGATACTACTACTTTTGTCTGTATGGTTTAGGACAGTGTTCCTTTTCAGATGTATTTGGTGTGCAATAAAATCCAGGCATTAGATCGATATTCTACTATTTTGTCTATATGGTTTCTTTTCTATATTCAGCTACAAACTTACATGCAAAAGTTACCTGAGGATTCCTCTGTGATTTGTGCTTATAGATGGCAACTATGAACCTATGATGATTCATATTATGCAAATCTTTTGGTTTAATGACAAGGTTTTCAATTATGATTTAGTTTAAGCTTTTATTCATTAGCATTGGTAAATCAAGTTTGATTAAAGCCTATTCAAGCTTGATAAAGCTCAAGCTAATTAGGGCAAGCTTCATTTGATTACTGACATCAAATTAATTGGTCTTAAAATCAAGCAGCTCATCAACCTTCTCTTTAGTATTATTAGAGCATCTTAAATATCCTCCTGGCTCCTTGTATATATGCACGTATGGCGTATATTTGACATTATAAATTATAAAATAATTATAAGTAACAGGCAAAGTGTTTTATTTTTTTATTAACTGATTTTGCGGGGATGAAATTGTTAATAACAATAACATTATTATTATTATTATTATTATTATTATTATTATTATTATTATTATTATTATTATTATTATTATTATTGTTACTACTACTGATGCTATAGTTATAAATATAATTATTAGTATTATATTGAGAGAAACTAATTGTAATTGAGGTCTTTAGATGCCTCACTGTCTGTCTCCTTCCTTATGCCCAAAGACAATATGCTCTTCTGCTTAAGACACCTCCGCATCTCCCAAAACCCTCTCCTCCTCTTCCCCAAAACCCTAACCCTAATCCCTAAACCCTTCTCCTCCTCTTCCCCACCATGGACGGATCACGTCGACTACCTCGACGAATCCGGCACCATCATCTCCTCTGGCCCCGGCGCCCGCCCGGCGATCCCTAACCTCGACTCCCACGTCCTCTCCGGCGACCTCCTCCGCCCTCTCCCCCGCCCCGCCGCCGTCGCTCGGCTCGCTTCCCTCGCCGTCCGCCACCGCTGGGGTCCCGACCTCGATTCCCGCCTCGACGCTCTCCCTTCTCCTCCCGACCCCTCCCTTCTCCTCTCCGCCATCTCCTCCCTCCCCATCTCCGATCCCGACCCTTCCCTCTCCCTCTTCCGCTGGGCTCGCCGCCAAGATTGGTTCTCCGCCACCGACCCGGAGCCCTTCTCCCTCCTCCTCTCCCGCCTCCCCGCCGCAACCCACTCGGATTCCATCCTCTCCCTCTTTGACGACATCGTTAGCATCTCCTCCGCCGATCCCGCCCTCCTCGCGACCTTCGCACAACCCCTCAACATCGCGGTCCGCTCCCTTGCCAACGCCACCCTCCTCGAGCTTGCCTTCTGCTGCTTCAAGAAGCTCCAAAATTTGAACTTTGCCCATTTCGACGCGCGGACCTTCAATTCCCTCATCACCCTGTTCTTGAACAAGGGGCTGCCTTATAAGGCGTTCGAGATTTACGATTCGATGGAGGCGAGCAATTGCGAGCTCGATGAATCAACGTATGAGTTGATGGTGCCCACACTGGCCAAGAGTGGGCGGATTGATGCGGGAGTGAGATTGTTTAATGAGATGAAGAGGAAGGGATACAAGCCCGGGTTTGGGGTGTTTTCGACTATGGTGGATTCTATGGGGAAGGCTGGGAGGTTAGATGCGGCGATGAGGTTGTATAGAGAGATGCAGGCGGCGGGGTTTAAGCCTTCGAATGCAATGAATGGGGCGGTGATCGAGGCTCTGGTGAAAGCTGGGAAGCTGGATTCTGGTGTAAAGCTTTGGGATGAGATGAAGAGTGTTGGGTTTCGCCCAAGTTTTAGTCTTTATACAATGATGGTCGAGGCTCATGCGAGGTCAGGGCGGCTCGAGATGGCGGCCTCACTTTTCGGGGAGATGGAGAAGGCTGGATTTTTTCCCACACCGGCGACATATGCTTGCCTCATTGAGATGCATTCAGCTGCAGGCAAGGTGGATGAGGCAATGCGGCTGTATTACTCAATGACGAATGCTGGTGCCCGCCCAGGATTGAGTACTTTCACATCGCTTCTGACGGTCCTGGCCAACAAGAAACTCTTGGATCTGGCTGCAAAGATCCTGCTTGAGATGAAGGCTGTTGGCTTCCCGGTGGAAGTGAGCGCGAGCGATATGCTGATGATTTATATCAAAGACGGGTCAACCGAATTGGCCTTGAGGTGGCTGCGCTTCATGAGTTCAGCTGGAATTAGGACGAATAACTTCATCGTAAGGCAGTTGTTTGAATCCTGCATGAAGACTGGGCTTTATGAGTCAGCTCGGCCATTGCTCGAGACATATGTGGGATCAGCGGCGAAGGTGGATTTGATACTATACACTTCGATTCTTGCCCATTTGGTGAGGTGCCAGGATGAGAAGAACGAAAGGATTATAATGGACATTCTTAGTGCAACTAAGCATAAGGCTCACGAGTTCATGTGTGGCCTGTTCACTGGACCAGAACAGAGGAAGAAGCCTGTGCTCTCGTTTGTGAGGGAATTCTTCCAGGGGATTGATTATGACATAGAGGAGAGTGCCGCTAGGTACTTCGTCAATGTACTTCTCAATTATCTTGCCCTGATGGGCCAGATGAACCGGGCAAGGTGTGTCTGGAAGGTGGCTTATGAGAACAAGTTGTTTCCCAAGGCAATTGTGTTTGATCAGCACATCGCATGGTCTTTGGACGTCCGAAACTTGTCGGTCGGGGCAGCTTTGGTGTCTGTGGTGCACACGCTGCATAGATTTAGGAAGAGGATGCTTTACTACGGTGCTGTGCCCCGACGCATCAAGTTAGTGACAGGCCCTACACTTAAAATGGTTGTTGCACAGGTACTGGAGTCGGTGGAATCGCCATTTGAAGTAAGCAAGGTTGTGCTGAGGGCACCAGGAGATTCAGTCCTAGAGTGGTTTAAGAAACCGATAGTCCAACAGTTCTTGCTGAATGAAATACCATCTAAATCAGATGTTTTAATGCACAAGCTCAATGTGCTATTTCCAAGCTCTGCACCAGAGGTTCGATCACTTTCCCCCAAGTCATTTTCTATGTCAAGGTGATATAGTGTCAATTTCCTTCGATTCTCATTGATTTGTGGAGGTTGATAAAAGGAAAGTACATGTACACTACTTAATGCTCAAGGAGAAATACATCGGAGACTTTTCTCTGCAGTTCTTTCACAACGGCAGTCAATGAATAAGAATGCCTTTTCTTTGAAACATACTTGTTATTGTCAAGAACCAAGATGCTTATCTTCTGAAATTCGATTAACATAAGATAGGATAAGATATTGTGAGGAAGTATAGAATCCCCAGTCCAAAAACCAGGATAAGAAATGATGAGACCACTGCATCGCTGGTGTCTGTAAGTGTGGTCACCAGGATATATATATATATATATATATATAGACACATAGAGAGTGTTGGTGGATTTGTGATTTCCACAACGAGTCATTCATTGCTTGGTCCCAGTACTTGATTCTATAGGAACTATGAACTAGTATAGCAAAGTGCTGTCATCTAATGTGATGAAACTCTCTTTGTTACAGGTCATATTATCTTATTATAGATTTTTCTTTCAGAGTATACTCATCATATGCTTAGTAGATGAATGCTCCATTGCTTACCGGATAGATACATCCGTATTGTCTTTGTTTTGCATTTTCGATTTAGCTAACTAAAAGAAAATTTATTGGTTCCGGTTCCGCAGTCCTCCAATTTGCATGACTTTTTATGGTGAGTAAAATGAAAACATTTCGTTCTATTTTATGTGTTTCCAGATTATTACCCGTTTCTCTTCTACGTCGCTGTGGACGATCAGTTATCTCTATTGTTTCGTTACTATTGTTTCTCCTCATCATGCATGGCTAATGTTAGTTTATGTTACGGGAAAAATCCTGTATACTATGATTTATTTGTGGAATAACAGAAAAATTATTTTGATATAAAATTCCACTTATTTTCAAAATATTGTTATATCAATTATTATTTTACTTTAAAAAAAAGTATCATTTTAATGTATTTTTATTTGCTCTCTTTCTTCTTTCTCATCTCTCTCCTCATCCATTCTACTTCTTAGTTATTTGGCAAAATATTATTTTAATTTTCATATCACATCAAGTATAATTATTACAAATTACTGTTTTATTATAAAGAAACACAAGAATTGCAGCTTATACTAGAATAACTTTCTTATATTAGTATTAAAAATTAGCATGGTATTATTAGTGTGGAAATTATTCTACAGGGAACGGGTATCCAATGCTTTGTTGTATGAGGTCCTATTCGTCCAAGTAAAATCGTTTGGTGCAAACTCTACCCCTCTACAAATTCATAATTTCTTTTCTCCACATACATACCTAAATGAATGGTGACCTTCAAATATACACTCTGGACAAATATCAAATGGAATTAATGCAATAATCAAAGATATCATCATCAAATTCTATAGTAGCTTTAGTTTATCAAATACACATGCAAGTTCAAATTAAATTTCTGTGCCATTACACAGATGTACTTAACATTAGCGAGCTTCACACATACACTTTGGACAACCATATAATATGATTATTACACTGTCAGCCAATGCAATCAAATCTAAAAAGAACACATTACACATGACAAAGGACCGAGAAAAAAAGGTTATGCACATCCAAAGTGATTACCATGTAATGTGAATTATTAACATCCTTGCAGCATAAAAGATGTCTTTTCCAGGAGAGAGGCATTTTATCTCGATAATGAAATAGAATGATAAATTTCTAGAGAATAATCTCCTTGCATGCCCAATACCATACAAAAAGGAGATGATTTTCCAGTTTCCAAACAATTCAATTATAGCAACTGATGCTGTGTAAAACATATAAAGTTAGAATGTCCTGGGGCTGAACAGCTAACTTCGAGTCAGGGAAGTGAGGAGTGCTGTTCAATTGTATTAAAGCACCTGAAAGTATATGAGCTCAACACTGTTGACGATAGTATCAGTTTCAAGAGGGTCCTTTCGAGTTTGATGTTGAAGCAAGGGCATCCTTCAACTGCATAAAAGATGGTGTAGCAGCAGTCCTGGGTCTTGTGCCATACCATTTCATAATCACCAATGCATATACACAGTCAGAAGGGAAACCTTCATAATAACCTGAGAAGACAATAAACAGACTGCTTCACATAAGATTAGAATGAGAGTTTCTGCCTGCATCATAAAGCACACTAAAATTGCAAAAATATTGTCAGGGTTCTGCTACTTTATTATATGCACGAACATCAGGAAATGGGTTAGTCCAATGATCTTTGTAACTAGCTGGTTCACGATGTTTTGTAACCTTTTACTAGGTTATATGTATATAAAGGGTATTCTAATGCATGAGACTCCCATCAATGCATGACATTTGCGAGAGCAAGACGTACTCAACCTTACCTCCATTTCTGGAGAGGGTGTTCCCATGGCTTGAATCCCTTTACAACTTGGATTATGAGCTTATGTAAATTAGAAATTCATGAAACAATAAACTTCTTCTAGCTTTGACTTTCAGTTAGAAATCTCATTCTGGCCAAAAGAAGTGGGAAGAAACATTGTGAAGGTATGATAAATGACCTGATAGGCATAAATATGAGAGCATTTCTGGGACTTGTATCTCATCAATATGCAGCTAGGTAGAGCTTCCTGAGCAATTTGCCAAAATTCTAGGAGCATCATAAATAGCAACATGAGACTCCAGCTTGATCTAATAGTTTCAACAAACTTATAAAACTATGGGATACACCAGAATAAAATATACAACATAATACAAACTAAATTGATATGGTAACATGAGCAAACAGAAGATATAGGAGCTTCAACTCACTTATATGTGAAATGACCATGATAAACTCAGGAACTTTTCTTTTTAGTAACTCTAACTTGGAGAATGAGATGCACTTCTCTCTTGAATATCGACCTCAGCTCTTGGTTGGCTTCAATACCTATTCTCCTGAGCAAGAGAAATATAGCACACATGTGAGCTACTTCATCAATGTAACAATTGGCTTTTTACTCAACATACACACACACGTCTGTAACAGATTGTTGCTTTGAATGCATGTATTCATCATAACTAAAATAATATATTCCCTCCCAATTAGTAAACAAGAATATTTCTCCTATAAACAAATTGGCATAGATGCATATTTCTTCAAAATATGCCATATAGGCTAACTGTATCATGCCATATCCATGCTAATAGCTGTGACCATGCTTCATTGATGGCTTTTTAATATGAAAATAAAGACTGAACAAATAGCTTAACATCATGCACATGCACAAGTGAAACACAAACACCAGACAGCAAAAATTACGATTGTTGTCCTAACACCAGTAGATGAGCACCCACATATATATGCAGTCCGCACATAACAAAATCTATGAACAATATTCCTAAATAGTGCACATGGGCATGCATGAGGATAGACAACCCACACATAATAAAGAATATGAACTAACAGATCCACCATATATATATGCATGCGCGTATATATAATATTCATATACAATATACAAAGAAAAGATGTCAAAAAGTCCCTAAAAAGGGGCACTTAACAAGGAAGTAATACCCTATCTTGGATCCATTTTTTCCAACAAGAATCTGCCGCTGGCTTTGTTTCGGAGTAATAAAGTGTTGCTCCACCCGAAGAGAACCATCTCTTAGCTCCTTCCAATCCATTAATCGATGTTCAATAACATATGGAATTTCCTGAAAGAGATGGTATATTGGAACAACTATTCTCAGAAGTAAAAGAGATTACCACTACCTCACTATAGTTTAACATAATATTACCTGATGAATATGATTGAGCATCTTCTCCCGAACAACTTCCAAAGCAATGCTTTTCATTATTTCTTCGCTCATGATGGTTGGATCCTCATCCCAAGGTCTTTTAACTGCCTACAAATTAACAAGCAATGAGAACCATTACCTCCACACATGATGGTTCGATCCTCATCCAAATTATGTTAACATCTACTATATAAGGATTTAAAAGCAATAAGAACTAGAAGTGATATATACAAGTGTATAAAACTAGGAACTAGGTTTTGTTGATCAGTGGGATAGCAATGAAAAGAAGAGAATAATGAATATACCACTTGAACTCCCAGAATTCCCAGACTACCTGCTTGAAATGATGACAGCGGCCTATAAACTTACTACAACAAATTAATTGTCTATATATAGCATACTTGTTTAAATTCCTCCATTTAAATATTATATTTGTCTACTAATAGTTCAATTCATTAATGAATAAACAATGTAAAAGATGTGCATTTAAGAACTACCTTGGAATATAATGACCAAAAGAGATACCTGGTCCATCAAGTACTGCAGAAGATCTTTCACTCCTGATCCTTTTAGTCCAGATATCATGAAGTACCTGTAAGCGATGAAGATAATAACTAAGAACAAGTAATAAAGAACTTGAATATAAGAAAACATGTGCCTAGACTTAACAACAGACCTTTCATATCCAGGAAGATCTTCAAATTCTTTTGCAACTTTCAACAAGTCTTTCTTATCTTCAACTAGATCAACCTTGTTCATGCATAATAGACGCTTTTGTTTAGGGTGAACTTCTGCACCTAGCCGTTTAATCAACTTTGTCACCCTTGTGTCAGGCCTATATATATGAACCAAGAATAGAAAATTTTCATGAGTACTATCCTATCTGATGCTTACAAGCTGTGCAAAGTAGCAATTTTATTTCATTAAAGAGTAGCACATATAGATTATAGATGCTAGTCTGGTACGTCTGAAAGAAAATTGGGAGGAGAAATTATAGCCAACAGAAGTGTTCAACTAAAGCAATAAAAAACTGAAACTTAAAAAGTATGATACTTACACAGTGAGATGCCTATGGACATCAAAAATGACAATCAACATATCATATAGCTCAATCGAGCTCCAAGCACTTTCCACACGAACTCGGACATCTGTCCTGTAAGGGTAGCCATGATGCCCTATCATGAGTCCTGGAGTGTCAAAGAAACACTGTGGAAATGAAGTTAGTTCAGTAAAGTGCAAATGCAACATGCAGTAGAGATGAGATACTTTTGAAATATGTTACATGGACGAGCAGAAAATATGCTCCTAACTAATTAGCACAACATAAGTTCAGGGCTGGGTATAGTATTCACTCTAGCAGCATTCAGTAAAGATAAAAGAGAGTCTTCTAATGACTACTCAATGCTGATTGAGATTTAATTCCAGTATAAACTACTGCCATTTATCTTCAAACAATTACAAAGGTATGGCTATATGTTTCAAAGAAAATAATTTGAACAGGCTGACCATAAATTATTAATCACAAACCACAGTTTGTTTGTCATGTTACAAAATTATACAAGTCCAGATAATGCAACACTCCCATGGAAAGATTGCATAAGAATCTTGTTAACTTTATCTACTTAAGGAACTGAATCTGCAAAAACATTGTGTTTTCTTTCTTGTATGCAAATTAAAAGCAAACAAACTGATTGGCCCTTTTATCAAGTGTTACAAATCCCAGAATGATTCAATTAACTCACTATATACTCCTAAGTAAAGTTGCTGAAATCCTTTATCCCACTACTAATATCATTAAGCATCTGGCAATCTTACCGTGTCCTCAGACACAGTTCCAATAATCTATTATCTAACGACCATATAAAGGGTGAAAAGAATTGCAGGTCATAAACTAAGATGCAGTCATAAAAGTTTGTCCACAGAGTCAAAAGCCAATAAGTTGGATATACCTACATTGATGAAAAAGAAAAGAGAATCTGATAGAACAAGGAAAAGAGCATACTATTTGAGTGTTCTCTTTGGTCATTACTCCCAAAACTTCATGGGTAGTTGTATTTGTCTTCCGAGAGACAGCAGCAACTTTTGATCCAACCTGAAATAAGAAAGAGAAGAATGATATTCAGTCATTATCATACAAAGAGTTTGAAGCAAATACACTTTGAAGTGGTCTTATCGAGTAACTATATATTAGTGACTTTTAAGGTGCTTCTTGCCACATGATTGTTAAACATGAATAAGCAGAAAATAAATGTGTATTGAAGTTACATGTATGCCAAAATATACTATAAAGAAATATCAGAAGCCTTTATGGTGAGATTCACAGTCAAAATCTTAATTTAACCTTCCCAAATTAACTATCATCTTCACAATACTCGGTGAAATCTTTTCTGAAAATAATATATGCTTCCGAAATCAAGAATTTCTTATTCAAGAAGGCATTTTCGGACATTGGATGCAGTTACTAATTTGTGATCTACCATGTACAGAATGAGAACTTCATCCTAGAATTCTACGAGAAACTTTCTGAAGCTTTTCATTTTTCTTCTCTTCTTGTAAATTTTATGTTCCCAGAATGTATCCTTGCACCTTAAGAACAACAACAACAACACTAGTTTCTCGGCGAAAAACTAATTAAAGAGAATAAAGGAACCAAATTTACCATAAAATTCGTCAGTGACGACTTGCCGGCATTTGGAGCCCCAATTATTCCAACCGAGAGCGACTTCTGGTCCTCCTCCTTCACCACCATATCCTCCTCCTCTTCTGCATCATCTGGCGGCTCCAGCGCGGCCTGGAGAAGCGCTCTCGCTAGCCTCGTCGCTCTCTCCCTTTCCTCCTCTTCCTCCATCAGTTTCTTGATCGCCTTCCTCTCCCCGAACAGGGCCTCGTCCGCCCTCGCCCGGTATGCCGCGTCCCACGTCGGATTTCGGCTGGAATTTGACGTAACTGGATCATCGGGCAGGGAAAACTGGGAGCTATCGAAGTCCGAGGTGGTGGGAGTGCGGTCGGTGTCATCGTCGGTGGCGGCGGCGGCGGTGAGATCAGTTTGGGGGTCGGCGGCGGCGAAGAGGCGAGAAGGGAGAAGGCGGTGTGGATTGGCGCGGGTAGAAGTGAGGAGGGCGGAGGAGGTGAGTTTGATAGCTCGGAGAGCTCTCATGGCGTGAGAGAGAGAGAGAGAGAGAGAGAGAGAGAGAGAGAGAGAGAGAGAGAGAGGGGAGAAGGGTTTTGGGGTACAGAAATGGAGAGATTCAGAGAAGTGAGGTTTAAGGAGGTTCTTCTTCTGTCCCAAGGCCCAATAAAGGCCATAGTTGAATACATCTTAAGAAGCCCAAATAACTAGGCCTAATGGGCCACAGTTCAATTATTCTATGCCTCATTTATTCATGGATAAGCAGAATAGGAATAAAAAGCAACCACCACAAAGTTTAAATTTCTCCTTATTATTCATGTTTGTTTAGCATGAAACTAAAACCATAACTATTAGTTTAGAATTTATAATTTTAGCAACTTTATCGAAAAAATACCTCAATATTAGTTTTCTCAACCGTCGGGTCAGCTGACACATAGATGAGTTAAATATAGATACAAAATAAACTAAATATCTTTTAGTAATTTTTTTTTTAAGTTACGATAAAATTAACAAAAGGAACTAAATTCTAAGATAAAATGAGAGGTAATTTATTTCCTATAAATGACAAAATATTCTCTATTTCATTGATTACTATTAGGTTAAAGTTAGTTTTAGAGTATTTTTCAATCATTACAAGCAAAAAATATATATAAGATAGAAGGTGAATAATAATAAATTTCCCTAAAAACTTTTGTTCCCTCTCAAGACTGAGCTTTTCTTCCTAACAATCCTTCTTTCATTTGAAACATTAATTAGACTTTGGACAGTGTTGTTCTTATTCCTTCAAAATTGTAGGACCAATCTCTTGGGCAGTAATAAGTCAAAGTAACTTTCACTCTCAGGTTTCACAAACTTCATAGTGGGGCATCCTGTTCTTTTCATTCAGATTTGAAGGATAAGGATGAGCAAGGTTGTGATCCCATGCCTCCTTTGCCTCTTTCTCCTTCACAATCCTTGAAACTTGTTCTTTGACTTGAATGCAATATGTTTTACACCATGTGCTCTCAATTGAAGCAAAGGTGGAGACAGAAGCCAAGTTAGTTCATGGACCCTACCACTGCTACTTCTCCACTCTAGCTTAGTTGAGGCTATTGGGTATATCCTTACCTGCCATCTTGATCCTTTCCTTTGGTTCAGAATTTTAGATTCAGATGGGTCAGATTGGCCCACTAGATTATCTTCTATATTTTATCCTCTTTCTTTTTTTTCCGAGAAGTGAAAAAGATTTTATGCTCTAATTAAATCTGTATCGCGAAATCTAGTAGTTGAGTCATATGAGCCGACCACGACAACAGAAGTCATAATCTTAATTTCTCTTGTGATTAGTTTTCATATGCATGATCGGTTAGTTTTCTTATTTATATATAATTAACTAATTCTTGATGCATTGAAAAAGATTAAACTAAATTACAAGATCTTTCTCAATGTGAAGGACTAGAGATTATGTTTGATATGTTCTCCATTTGTCAGCCACCTACAAGAATTTGGTATCACAAGAAACATTTTGATTACCCAAAATACTAGTACAATAGTTTGCAACTTGAGGTGAATTTTCCCTTTCATCTTGTTCATCACTAGTACATAATGCATTTATGGATTTGATAAAGTATTACATATATCCAAGATCACATTGAAAAAATCTTGGATTAGTCATAGGCTTTAATTGGAGATCAACTAGCTAAAAGTTTTAAGCCCATTTAGCAATTAGAGACATCAAGCCTGCTCCAAGAAGGAGAGCAAGGTGAGTTCCAAACTGAAGTCTCCCATTAGTTTGGACTCTAGGGTTCATAAAGTCTGCTGCTAAGAGATCCACAAGAGCCATGTAGATCAAAATTCCAGCTGATGCAGAGTTGAAGAAGCCTTCAACTATGAGGGCTGTTGAGCTATGTTGATTATAGCTAGATGATATAGCAATGCCGAGTGCAATGCCAAAGGGAGTAGTGAGAGAGAAGAAGGTTGCCATGATCAATGTTGCTCTTGCTTTGAAGTTTGCCTGCAAAGAGAGGAGACAATAAAAATCAATCTTAATTTTGTGAGATGTAAATGATGAGTGGTGTAAACTTTTTCTTTTTCCCTAATTTAGTTGCTTGAATTTTTATTTTGATGTGTTTAAAGTAAGAAAAAAATATTATCGTGTCATAACAGGCTCCCACCAATACGAGGTCTAAAAGTGCAGATATATATAATCTTACCCTTATTATTATAGTATAGATATTGTTTCCTTAATCGGACCATATTACTAGAGTACACTTTTCAGTAGGGAAAGTACACTTTTCAGTAGAGAAATAACGTAATAGGCTTCCACGAATACAAAATCTAAAAATACAGATATATGCAGTCTTGTCTTCATTATTATATATGTTGTTTCTAAGATGCGGTAGTTCTTTTTCGTAAAGAAACGATGTTATAGATTATATATATAACTTTATTATTATATATGTTCTTTTTGAACCCTCGTAACACATCGCTACGTTACAACATATGCTTTTAAAAAGAAAAAAAAAAAAAGAAAACCCCACAATTTATTCATTATTCTCTGATTTAATTCTCATTCTACACTTAAATGACATTTTTTTACCTAGGCATAGAACTTCAAGATAATTCAATTGTTTAAAACAGTTAAGCAAAGAAAATTAATATACCTGAACAATGCATCCACCAAGCCCTATGCCTTCAAAGAATTGATGGAAGCTCAAGGCTCCCACAAGAGGTCTTATAGTGGAGGCACTTTGAGAAGCACCCAAGGATACTCCAATAATCACAGAATGCACCACAATTCCCAGCTCCAGAACCTGCATGACCAATTCATTGAATCATCTGGGGTTGGTAGATGCTGGCAAAGAACAAATTCCTAAGCTATTGGTCAGACAAAAGAGAACCAGAGATTAATGGGGGAAAATAAATAAAATAAAATAAAGTTCTCAACTTTTAGTAACCTTTTCTTTCTTTTAAATAGTAACCTCTCTCTAATTTATTCCCTCAGCCTTATTGGTTCACAGGGAAAGGGGAGGAAGAAGAATACATCACAATTGGTAACCATGCTTTTTTAAACATGGAATTAGTTATTCTCAGATACAAGTTGCATAACAATGCATCAATCAATTGAAAGCTCTATATCATTGTTAAATTCTAACATTAAAATTTTATTATAATTTATTGATAGATAGATAGATAGATAGATAGATAGATAGATAGATTTGGCGGAACTTAAAACTCAGGAACTCCTCTTCTAATAAATAACTCAAATTAATGCTTACTTGAGAAACAACTCGGTGGCGAATTTTGTCGGAGAGAGAGGCCTCCTCCGACGAGGCGACTGAGCCATGCGCGTGGCCATGAGTGCCATGGGTATGTACATGAACATGCCCTGCATGCCCCCCTGCTCTCTCCTCATCGCCGCCGCCGTCGTCGTCCAACGGCTGCGCCTTGCTGAAGTGAGACCTCTTATAGTAGCTGGTGGCCAGCGAATCCACAATCATGGTCCCGATCGCCGACGACATGGCGACGAAGCCGGCGAACGGGAAGTCATGCCATGGCCCATCGCTGAGGCAGGGAGATGTCAAGCTGGCGAAGGCGGCGGGGAGGATGTGGATCAGCCCTGTGGCGAGTATGACCCCGGCCGCGAAGGCCTTGATCACGAAGAACACGTCGTTCTCCGGCCGAAGGGCCGGCACCGACCGCCCTGCTATCGGTATGAGGACTCCGGTGGCGCCGGCCGATAGGATGGACGCAATGGCGACCGCCTTCGTGCTCAATGCTTTCCTGGCGTCGCCGCCGTCGGTGCGGTTGGTGCAGCCACAGCCATCACCACTTCCATGAGCTCGCAATGGAAGGAGGAGGAGGAGGAAGGAGAAGAGGAGAAAGATAACTCTCATGGTCGTCATATCACCAAGAGAGTGAGAAAGATAAGAGTAGTGGAAGAGGAATAAGAGTGAGAAAAGCTTATGGATATTGATGTGTTCTTATAGTTGGCATGGTGGAGTGAGCGAAACCTTAAACTTCACAAGGGTGTCGGAAGCTGGAATGGGAGGTTGTATAAGAAAATAGATTTGAGTGTGTAATAATGGGCTCATCTCAAGAGTTTCTGTCTCATGATGTGAGCCAACAAAGTGGTCACAAGGAATTAAAAGGTGGATAAATTAAGGGGGCGAGGGAGAATAGGAGGTGCTTTTATGCACTTTGGTCTTTGGGTGTTGACACGATGTTGTCATAAGGGCAATAAATAGTGGTAACCAACCTTGGTAATATATTTTATATGAGGGAATGCCGAATGCATCATGCTTCTACTAAGCATGCCTAGTTGGATGTGCATGCTTAATCTCTTGCCTATCGACAGACCCATATTTAAATTTTAATCGGTCATTATATATTTTCTATATACACTATCAAGCATGTCAAAATATATAACAATTTAAGAAAAATTAAGTGTAATAAATCCAATTATTGATAAGTATGCATAAGTGTTAAATTAGTTAAAAGGTAGAATAACTCTATAATCTTTTTTTGGTAGTAAGAGAGTTATATACCAAACTTTATGTTCGTCTCTTTTTAGTGAGTTATTGCTTGGCATCATGGACTCAATCCTCAGCCGCAGGAGTCAAATTGCTTGACATCATCTCTGATGTGAAAAACCAAAAGCAGAGAACCTGGAAATCCACTGGAGGATGCAGATTCTCTACATCTCTCTTCTGAAGCAGAGGAAAGGCAGAGTCCAATCTCTCCAATCTCTCTCTCTCTCTCTCTCTCTCTCTCTCTCTCTCTGACACACACACACACACACACACACACACACAGAGGCTATCTCAGAGTGGAAAGTAGTTTAAATTATTATTTTATAGCAGCCTCGGTTAGGGGTATTAATGCCATAGATTTTCTAAGAAATAGCTCACCAATGCAAGAAAATCCTAGTGATAGTTGACCTTCTATCCCAAAGGTCTTTTTCTTCAAAACCATATCACAAAGTGAAGGGAAAGCACAATAAAAAGGTAAACTAAAGAACTTCATTTCACAAAGAGTATATATATATATATATATATATATGAAACAGGGTAATCCTCTTAATTTCTTTTCTCTTTGATGGGGCATAGTGCAACTGCGAAAATCACTACGAGAAATTAAACATGGTTTAAATTTGCCCCTTCTATATCAGGAAAGATTTGATGTATGTTCTCCTGCTCTTTTATAAAAGGGGGCCTCCTATTCTAAATTTATTTTTAACTTTGAAATATTCCTACTTTATATTTCTTCTTTCCCCCCTCCTCTGCTGGAGGTCAACTATTTGTAGTAAAAGATTGTTCTCCAGCTAGAGGCCCCAAGGAGGATGCTTTAGTTCAGTACTGCTCAAGATGCAACTGAATAAATTCATCATATGATTGCTTTTAATTCCCCATAATATACTTTAGCAACGTAACGTCGACAGAAGAGCTACCGATAATTACAACCATACAATAAGAACCTAAGTGCAAAAATAAAGCTACCTTTTGTTGATCATCTATTCCATCCTAAAGTTCTCATCCTTCACCACAGAAATAAAAACAAAAGAAGCAGATTAGCTTGAGAAAGTATACAATTTCCAGTAATTCAAGTACTTAATTGACTGCTTACTCTCTTCTTTTTTTGTCTGTCTTTCTTGTTTTTTGAAAGATCTGCATGCTAAGGAAGGACTTTGCTATCAAAGTTTGAGCTCTCGAAAAAGTCCAAGGTTTTTCTTATCATGCCATTGTTGTTGACGTTGACTCCAAAAAAAAAAAAAAGGAACACCATTGGCGTCTTTAGCATATCTTTTATGATCTTTGTCAATTTATCAACACCAATCTTTAAATTTGTTAATAGCCCTTGGTTCCTTAAAGTCTTCTTTTTCGGTACGAGTTGATGCTGTTCTTTACTTGAAAGTTTATATTGGGATGCTTCAACAAACTATTCCGAAAAATTATATATATAGAATATGGGTCAGACAAAGAGTCAATCCTCTCTAGATACAAAGACACTTAAGCTGCACCAAACTTTTAGCTGTCTAATCTAAGCTTCAAGCTATATGCGTCGCCAAACAATTGCTCCGAATTAAACGTCGCTGAGACCTACTTCAAGCCGACATGCTGTCGAGCCATTCCACCAAACTAACCGTATTGCTGAGCTATTAATCAAATCGAGCCAAGCCATCAAATTACCAAACAATTTTTTTACAATATTATTTGAGGTTGAAGTTAAACCGATGATTTTCTTGGTCATAGGATTATAAAAAAAAAAGGAAAAAAATTATTCTACTCCAATAATGGAACTCAAATATTCAAAGAAGAAGGATAAAAAGTATTCTTCTTCCTTCTTTTTTTCTATCTAATGTAAAAGAAATTATTTGCCAGTGGAAATCAAGATGCATGAACTGGATAAGGAGCACATCACAAGCTTATTCTATGGTTACATCAGTAGCCCTGCTCCACCACTTCTATTCTCCAATATATATAATAATATGAAGGGGTCTTTAGATAAAAGGGGTTTAAAACTTTATGAGCTGCTCCGTAAAATTGGGATGTGAGGTTCCCAATCACATCAATAGATGAGAATTATCCAGCTGTGTCGAAGGGAAATTGGCATTTAACACCCTGCCTTTTTACTTATTTACATTTCACTATTTTATATTTATTTTACCAAATATGTATAAATAAATAACTATTTGGATTAAATTAACACTAATACTATTTAAGAGAGAGATGAGAATATCTATTCAAAAATGCCCTCATCTTCTCTGCCTTCCTTTTTTTTTTTCCCTTTAAGAAACAATGACCTTAAATCTCAAAAAGGGGACTACTTTAACTTGACCTAAATTAAAGTGAGTTCTACCTAATCTCAAATCAATGACTCACCAAATGAGCTCACATATTTGCATGAGCTTCGGTATAATTAGTTTGGGTTAGCTATTTTGAGTTGGGTTGAGTAAAGTATATTTTAACAATTTTTTTTAGTATTAAATTTAACTTTGGTAAAATATAAGGTTTGATTTGTAAATATTACAGGTATGAATGAGAAATAGGTGAAAAGACAGAGCCTTAAATGTAAATATTCCAGTGCGGAAAAGATAACGAGTCCATTCAATGGACCCTACGGTGAGTTTTACTGTGAGGGTAGACTGGTGAACAACTACAACCAACGTGCTAAAAGTACCATCAACAGCAGTGATATCAACTAACTCGCACCATCCAAAATTAGAAAAACGAAGAAGAGATTTCAATAATAATAATAATAATAATATCACAAATAAGATCGTATTAGGAACCGTCTAAGCTGAAGCAGGAGTTGGGTAGATTAGAAGTGATAGAGATCTGAGACACAAGCTTGGAAAAGAAAGAGTATTCTTTTAGAACAATATGAAAAGCAAAGGGTATATAGTACAAAACATACAGTTAGAACACTGAGGAGTGGAAGATAGGGTTGCATGCATTTGAGGCCCTTGGTTTTGGTATCTCACAGATCGGCAAAGTGACAGGAGAGTAAGTAAACGACGCTACCTTCGTAATGCATTGACCTAAAAAGAAGGCCAATTAGACTGCAGGGTGGTGCTCTGAGGACATGATATGTGGGTCAACTACAAGCCCACTATATATCCTGACCAATGTTACAACTACCATTCCACTTACTGAGTTGACCAACTCATTCATCTTTGCTTTGCTTGCTGATCCATCAGACAGTAGTCTCTGCATCTTATGCTCCAAGGAGCTTTCATTCTTAAAAGTGTCAATCTTATCATAGGCATATCTAAGGTTCATTATGAGTTTTTGACTATTTTAAGTATGTACGTCTGATTTATTTTAAAAGTTAAATATGAGACTATCTATGTTTGAAAAGAGTTGGATCCAATTATTTAAGATTTGATGTGTAAATAACTATTTGGGTAGGGCTAGATTATGATGTTGAATAAGCTCCTGAGTCTTTCTTTTTTTTTGAATAATTTTAACCGAAAAGTTTACCATGCAATCCAACCAGCACACATGGACCAATATGCAGTTGACAGAGAGCAGCAGACAAGGACCAATATGCAGTTGATCATATAATATCAGTCTTTTGCTGAGAATATTTCTTTTGGACTATTGCAAGAGATGATCTTTCAAACTATCAACAACAAGAAAATTGTCTGTGAACTATTCAACCTGAATAATGACTTCCACTATTAACACGAATCTCTCCTATGATTATTTACTTAACTTCTGGAGTAACCGAGAAAATCTGATATAGTTCATGAACTTCTTCTATGGCTCATACTACTGGATGACTCCTTCAGGTTGGTGCCCGTCTTGGCATCATTTGAGAGACTCACAGAATTGATCGCAATGAAGCAAGCCTACCTGACATTCATATCTTAGTATTTGAACTCCTATTTTGTTTCCAGAGAACTGTCGGAATGGAAACTTATTAGTCTATTACATTCCTCCTGGGAACTGAAGAAACTTTGGTCTATACTTAATACAAGAAGACATAGTTACTGAGGAAGATAGTTAATGCAAGCAAGAGGGGTTTTCTCACGCCGTCGTTGGCGGTCTGCCTCCTCTCCCCTCCACCTAGCCAGGAGAGAGATTTCGTCCCCCCTTTGGTTGGTTACTTACTCTCTCCCTCTCCTCTCCTCTTTCCTTCCCCCTCTTCTTCCCTCACAGTCGTCCGCCCCTCAACTCCTCTCTTGTTGGTGCCTCCGCCGTTGTCGTCGTCCATCCCTCCCTCAAATATTTTCCCCAATTTTTGGACACTCTGTCAACAAGAGCCATTCCTTCTCCTTCATCTTCTTCTTAGTCGGAATGCATTTTCCTTCTTGAGTTCTTAGATCACAATTCCGAGACCAGTTTGTGTCCATTGGGATTTTATGTGACGTATTATAATAATGGGTTCCCGATTGATAAGATTTGGGAATTTTCTATTGAAATTTGTCTTACAATCTTATTTTAGTTCATGGACAGAGCAACTATCAAGTTTGGTAGATGGGCCAATATAATCATCTCAATTATAACATATATTGATAGACCTTTCAAAAATTCGAATAATATCCGAATCTACTGTTATACATTGTGGAGAGGCAAATTTTGGATGGCCTGCATGCATCTTAGTAGGCAGCCATTTATTCAGTGGGTTTTATACTGAAACATTGTACATATCTGCCATTGAAAACTTAAAAAAATATCTACTCCTATTTATATTTAATTTTCAAAACATTACCAATCTAACTCTCTTTCACTGTTTTAGTCACTTAGCACTTCTTGAATCTTCTTTTCTTTCTATTCTTCATTAATATAGTAGATACATTAGAAGCTTATTGTTGAAGCATTTCCAGTTTAAAGGTCTGGAAGTAAGGGGGAATATATTTAATTATCGTACAATAACAATCTGTTGAGTTCAACCAGTCTTATCATTCATTGGATCCAACCTTAGGGAAAAAAGCTAGGACTCAATAATTGCCACCAATTGATTCAACAACACCGATAAAATGTGACAATTCCATATGCTGGGAAGGAGAAGAACAAAACCCAAATTTGGATTCCACCATTTTGATGCTCAATTACAGTCCCAATATTCTCAAGAGAGGTAATCAGTAGAATTCTGCAATAAGATTATAAATAATGCAGAGATTTTTATTTTTATTTTTTATTGAGGTATAATAACAAACACACAATCCATGTCGTCGAGGGTTTCGAGGTGTAATATTCAAAGTCATGAAGTATTCGTAGATCTCTCCAACTAGTGTGTTTGTTTCTCAAAGTTTACGATCAAGAAGCCCTTCTTGTGACCTATATATAATATCCAAGATTTGAAACATTACTGCAAGAATAATACAGCATAAAGATAGATAAGAGAAATATAGGTCAAATTGGCATAAATCATGTAACTCGTTTCTTCTTCTTATTCTTCTTCTTCTTCTTCTTCTTCTTCTTCTTCTTCTTCTTTCCTTGTAAATGATAAGTCTAAGATTTGAGTAAAATAGAACAATACTTTGTGTATATATTCACCATTCACCAAAGGATAGATACTATGCTAACTCACCTAGCAATTTACCCTTCCATTTCTGGCTCTATGAACAACCAACCAAGCCTTCGATTCTACTTGTCACCAGACTCGGCCCTTGGCGCTCCAAAGTGCCCCTCACCGCCCGGTAAAGTTCCACCCACGAGCTCGTTGCCGACGACCATGGCCCGCCCTCCGAGAGATCGCCCCAAAACGTCAAATTGGGGCTCGGCGGGCATGCCGCGACGACCAAATCCATCACGGTCGCTGGCCCCACCGGCGCCCGTGGGAAATTGACGGCCAAGTTGTCGACTTTGTGCTCGTAGATCTTCCCGTTACGGTCCAGTTTATACCTCGAAGTCCCCTGGAACCTCCCCTGCGCCTCCCACGGCACTCTCGGCACCCCTTGCAGTTCCCACCTGATCAAAATCACGTTCTCCGACGGCTGCCACACCCGGAAAATCTCCAACCCGATCTCCCGAAACAGGATCCGACCGTGAAACCGGAGAGCCCAAAAGATCAATTTGTAGTTCTCGATGCCTTGAAACGTGTTCAACGAATCGATGAACGTGATATCATCACTGCGAAGAATAGAAAACAGCATCGAAATGAAAACAAAAAAGATCAAAACTTGCGTCAGAAAGAAGTAAGATTTGCACTCCGACTCCAAATTGGCGAATTGGGTATTGAGGTTTCGACCGGTAGATGTCGTAATTGAGGTCCTGGGAGAAGAGATTGGGCAAATCGTCTCGGAGTGTGCGGACCGCAACGCCGAGGTTGAGGTAAAAATCATCCTTTTGCTTCTTGGTCTCTTCCTTCTTGGTTCTACTACCGGCGTCGATTTGGTGCAAAGCGGGAGGCTTCTCTCGTAACACGTCACGGGCGAGGAGGGCGGAGGAGGAGGAGGAGGAGAGAAGGAGGGGCTTTGTGGAGGCATTTGGGGAAAGTTTTGGGTGAGGAGGTAGCAGGGGAGGAGGGGCCGAGAGTTTGGGAAGGAAGAAAGCCATCTTCTTGCCTTTTGCCCCCCTTTTATTTTCCCTTTATTTTCTCTTTCCCCCTCTTCTACCCAGAGGCTTCTGCTTCCATGGCTGAGAAGAAAGAGAGAGAGAGAGAGAGAGAGAGAGAATGAGAGACGAGGGAGAGTTTAGTGGTTTGAAACGTTGCAACGAGTCTGTGTAGAAGAAGTTTGGATGATTCAGAGGTGTTGAATGGTCATACTAGATTTTGGATGGTTATGATGATATTTGTTATGCAGAGATGGGGGGTGTCGAGTATCGTCTAGTCTAACGCGAGCTACCTCCGCCTTGTTCGTTCCGGTTCCAGTTCCCGAGCCAGAGCCAGAGGTCATTTGCATATAAAGAAGTCTTTTAATCTTTAAAATAGTACAAATATGTTCTTGTGCGCACTTATTTTTGTATAAAGATTTATATTTAATATAAAAAATAAACACATTTAGTTTTAATAGCTCAATCTTAATTATTACTATAATTTGAGAATTGTTCCAGTGTTTCACTCGAATTAAATTTATCCAATCGTGAGTCAAACTTAAAAAGCTAGCTGAAATCTGAGCTCGTATTCAGTGAGAAAACGAGAAAAAGATTTCGTGTCAACTCGGTGTTAGGTTCATTTAGCTTGGCAAGTTAAGTCAAGCTCAATCAGAGAGCTCAGTTTAATTAGCTAGAGTTAAACTAATAAATTTATAGAATTAAAAATCCAACTATTAGACATAAATCTAATGAGTAGAATATTTATTAACTAGTAATTAATTTTCAATCGTTAGAAAAATTGAATATGAAAGCCAAGATTTGTAGATATATTTGAGCTAATGGAACACAGCTCGTTAATATTTCGAGCTCAGAGCGATTCCAAATAAAATTTATCTTGTAATCTAGACCTTGGAGTAAGCATTAATTCTTCCATGGCCCTTAGACAAGGGCTAGTAACAGAATGAATTGTTATTTTAAACAGTGATTTATGCCTTCTAAAGATTTTATAGTTAAAAGACAGCATAAATCACTGATTAAATATAATCTGCTAAAAAATTAAATCACTGTTTAAAAGACAAAAACAGAACTACATAGTTTCTAGATTACAAGATAAACACCACCACATGGTTAAAAGACAAAAACAAGATAATCTGCTTAAAAATAAAAATAAAACACAATTTTCAAACATCTCAAAGATTCCTTACCTTCATATGTGAAAAACATTTTACAGATGAAAAGTTTCATTTAGTTGATGCAGAACAACTTCTTGCCGTCATGAAGACAAAATATAGTTTTTCCGACATCTTAGAGCTTCCCTACCTCCACCTTTAGAAGGCCATTGTTTAAAAGAAAGACAGCATTACTCATGTTTTTGTCATCACGGAAAATGGGGACCTAATACAGTTAATAAGACCAAAACCCAAAACATCTCAGGATATATGCAGTCAAATTGATAAATTCGAATCAATTATTGTTGTTATGTAATTACATGTTTAACAAATGCATGTCGAAATAAACCAAACACCACAAGGGAATAAGATGACCTTTCCCTGTAAAGCGGTAAAAAATCAGATTGATGACGAAGTAGATGATAAGTGGAACAGGCTATGTGGGATTGTTTTAGTTATTTGTCTGCAACTTGTTTGCTACATCGCATTCGCACACCATAATTTGCATGCAGATAGATTGCAAAATTTGGCTACTCATCCTCATACTGCAACAAACTAAAATCCCTTGATTGTGCCCTAAGACTCTCCTGGATTCGCTCTTTGATGGCTGTCCCCTGACGTATTGAAAAAAATAAATATAAATACATATATGTTTAGCATACATAATGTATAAGGCAATTAGCAATTATATCAGGAAAGGGAGTATGGTTTCTTAATCACCATTGAATGGCATCCCTCCTCGAATTTTTCAAGAAAACCAGCAACCCAGCGATCTGCATTCTCCACCCACTCCTCCTGAAGTTTTGCAACTGTATTTAACTGCACAAGTCAAAAGTGCATAATGAACATGGATAGAAGTCGAAACCTTTAAGAAAATAAATTGGAAAAATATCAATGATTACTGAAACCATCAAAGGGAAAGGCAACTAAACAGATGGAATACAGAATTTCTTTTCCTTTTCTTATAGCATAAAGTCTGTACAGGTCTATGCCCACGTTCTCTAAGACCTAACATTTTGATTATACAGTTGACATCAAAAACATCAGATTCGCTCTCATCACAGTTGGAAGCATAGAACAACTTAGTAAATGTTACAATTTTCAAGTATTATAGTATATTAGGTCTTGTTTGATTTAAAACTAAGCCCCGAGCTCGATTAGTTAGTCTTTCTTAGTCTTGATTTTTTGAAGAATAAACTTAATTATATAAAAAAAAAAGATAAAAAGATATTTGCTTATTGAACTAGTTTAGGGGTCCCTAAGCGAGTTCAAAAGGTGTCTCTAAACTCAAAGCAAAACATGGCCTTAGTCTCTTCCATTGGATTGGATTATTACTTATTAGCCACTTGATATTAGTCAAATCAGGAAGCTGAACCAGAAACCAAGTGAACCATTGAAGAGTATCATTAAACCAGCAACGGACTTGTCTCATTTCTACAAGCATATCCTTATCCTTTACAAGAAGGCTAGGTAGTGTACATGTTCTTAAACTGTATTCCATTTGCCTACAGGAATATCTAATTGAATTTGCAAAGAAAAAAACAATCAAATTGAGGCTATCATCTAAGTAATGGTGTCCTAGAACCCTGAAAATTGTACGTTAGAAAAAATATATAAGAACCCTCCTTCAAACTGTTTGGAAAGCTGAAATTAGGTCTACACCCTCCTCTCTATACCAAGAAACCGAAAGAAGACAATGTCGATTACATTCATGTTAACTTTGTCTATCTTCAAGTGATATGCTACTCAAGCAGCTACCTTACAACAAAGGGGAAAATAGAATGAATAATAAATTAGGAAAATATGCTTCAAATGCTTGCACAATGCATCATCAATAAATTACTTCCCTTCTCTGTTCCAACATTTGTTTGGTTCTCATATAAACTAAGATATTCTAGTTGTACAAAGTACCTTCTCGCCCACTTTTTCTTGTTGCTGCTTCACTTTGTCCTGCAGGTTCTTTATCCCCATGTTTACTATCAACCGTTTTTCCTGGCAAGATAACAAACAAAAGGTAAGTTGCCCAACTCCAAAAGTCTGCCAAAATAGTCCAACAGAGGCAGCATATTAGAATTCCTATTTATAGCACGCATACAAAACATCTTATTACATACTTTAATGTAGCTGACACCAAGTTCTTTCCTAGTATATCCCCGTGCCAAGTTGCGCATTACATATTCGTTGTAATCTTTGACAATCCTCATTATAATATCAGATGTTGATATCCCATCTGTGCGTTTTGTTTCCTTGAACTTACCAATGGCTTTGACCTGAAAGCACATAAGGTACTTTAATTGATTGGTGCAAAAAATAAAGGACGAGCAGTTCTGGATTTGAGAAATATTGACTGACAGCAGACGTATGACGTAAAGAAGCAATTTGCACTCACAAATTCATATACATCCGTGCCAGCTCCACTTGTATCAGTATATCTATGTAGATGTGATAGGAAGAAAAATAAAAAGTTTGAATTCTTATTAAACAAGGATTGACAAAACTAATAAACTGATTAATATAAAATTCACATGCATTCAGACCAAGCAAATAAGGCTCATATACATGTATACACAGATATATTTTTCTAAAGCTTCGAGAAAAAAGTCAAATTCTGCATGCATTTGACATGCAAAATACATGTATCAGTAATATAATTGACAAAACAAATAGATAAAGCATTTGGGTTAGGATAACTTACGGAAGAGAGTCATGTGCAACAAAATCGATCTTGTGCTTCTCAAGGAACTCTTTTGTGATAACCCAAGGAGCATCAGGAATAACTTCATCGACCCATCTAACAAGGTAAAAGACAAGCCTTGAGTAAAACTACGAATTCATTGAGATTTTCAATTATATATGCTCTTATTAGTTCAAATTTAAAAGATAAGGGTTTCCCAAGGGATTGTTGAGAAATGGTCAATTAGAATCATTCTCTTTTCTCATTTTCATCATAACTTTGGATCTATGTGAATCCACGCATTAAAATTGAAAGGTAAACCACTGCAAAGTAGAAAATGCTAATGGAACTTTCAGACCATTCTAGATTCCAGGCCCACAAGAATTACTATCATAATTAGAATAGAAAAGCATAGTATTCTCAAATAATCGTGGTTGAATTTGCGTTTCTTCTTTTATGATTTTTGGTTTCGTTTCTATTGCTCAAGTTCTCAGTTTCATCTGATCAATGCCATTGGTTATATAGATGTTTGTCGATGCAAAAATAGTAAAAGGTAACGAAAGTGACTAGCTATCTAAACACTTATGAGATCACACATAATACAACCTGTAATATCTGTCTGCATACGCAGTACCTTGGCTTCCCTCATACTGTGGCCTGATCCTAGAACAATGCAAGAACTAAAATAATAGACTAGAGTTATCAAGCAAAGGGAACTTCAATCACCAGACAAACTCTTATATTCCTGTCAAGATAATGAAGCTTCATTCATCAAGAAAATATTTCACATAAACCACGAAGTCCAACCAAAATATTATACTGTATCACAGTGCAAAGCTAGGCAATATAGCATAAGCAATCTAAATATTCAACAGATACAAAATGGTTATTAAATGTGAGACTTTACTACTAAGTTCACCTACTTTCCAGTGGCGAGAAATGTGAAAACAGTGAAAGTCATAGATTAGAATTATTCTGTCATCAGTTACTCCTAGAAATAACCATCCAACCAAGTCTCCAAAGATAAATATTTGATGGTTCAACAATAATTACAAGCACAAGATGACTTTGAAGTTGGAAACTATGAAATCATTTTCCCATAAGAAGTTAGTTACATTATGAAAGCAATGAAGACATTAACAAAATGAGAAAAGCACTCGTTATACAGACCTTCATAGTGCAAGAGAATCAACAAATAGTAGTTTTAGAAAGCAAAAAAAAAGGGTCAAATAAAGTACTTGCAATGACGAAGAGATTCATAGCGCTCTACATCGGTCATAACAGTCTTCCCTTTGTATTTGTGTGTCAGTTCATCATTGCAGCATCCAACAAGAAGGTATGTGTTTGGAAACCTGTATCACAAGAAGCATAATCTCAGATTCACTTATTTCACATGACTAAAGGTAATGCTAATCTTACTACAAGAAGCAGAACCTAGCATATGAGTTCCTTAAACAAACAAGCATGTGCCAAAAGCCAGAAACAGCCAGCGCATTAACATTGCTGTCCATATGGATATTAAGGAAAGATTTATCCACCATTTTCTCAATTTCATGTTCTGGAATATGGGGAATTTACGTTTCTTACATAATATTATATATGTAATCCTTCTAAATTTTCTAAACTCAACATACCCCATAACTTAAAGCTCACATTATTGTTGTGAATAACCACCTTATCATCAACTGCTAAAATACTTTCTCTATCCTCTTTAGATAGTATCCTGCTCCCTGACACCACCGCTTTGATCTAAAAATTTCAGCCACAAATAGGCTCTGCACTTCCTAATATAAATCAAGTACCCTATGTTAATTGCAACAATTACTTCAAGGAGTTTCTATTACCTATAATGACCAAATATACAGGATATAATTGAAGAAAGCTGACCTCACATAAATAAAATCCTCTTTAGTTAGAGCTGCTGAGCCTTGTTCACTGGTTTGGTCATTTGCTGTATATGCATATAATCACGAGATACAATTTTTTCACATATATATGAGACACCTCATTAGACCATGATTCCAAGCACAAAATCTAAGACATGGAATAGATGCACCACAAACCTAATGTGTCAACAAAAAAAGAAAATAGAGTAACTTACAATACATATCTTGTTTTCTTAAGGTGTGTAACTAAACACAAACTAAACACAACAACACCATGTTATAACTGAAGATCCTCTCATGTAACAACAGTTAAAATGGTAAGAAGCAAGTCCACATCACTAAAATTCATCTTCATGTCCCTCATCTTTCTCTTTTTTTATAATCAACTTTTTTCTATCTTCCTCCTACCTTCTCATTTTTGACCCTCTGCTAATCTCATAGCCAACATTTCTCTGTACATAAGATTAAAATTTATGAACTACCTTTATATGAATACATCTACGGATCCCAGACCCAATCAATAAATTGGCCTAGAAACACCTGAATTCAAGAAATTTGGACCTTTGTTTCCCCACTGCACTTCGATCCGACCAGAGGTTTCCTAATTTATTCAACTCATGTAATGATATAAACAATCGACATGACCTAATCTATATGATTAGGTATCAGTGACACCAAGAAATAAAATCCATATCAATACGAAACTAATAAGTTTAAACGAGAAGTTCAAAAATAGAAAGAAGACCCAATTCGGGAGTCAACTTTCCGGTCGAGAACGAAGCAATCATATGCAATAACATGTCAGAAGCGAAAAGAACCCAACCGAGAAACGCGAAAACAAAAGAAAGGAATCGACGGGGATGTGAAAAAAAGAGGGTTTCATCGGATTACAGTTTCTTGGCTTGCTCGAGAGATCTGGCGTGGCCGAAGTGGAAGAGATCATAGATTCCATCCGCGTAGACTCGGACCGGCCTATCCGGATTTCCTTCTACCTCCTTCTCGGGCTTCGTGTCCGCCATTGGAGTTGGAGATCGCGAGCTACGCCGAGGCGAAAATCGTGTGAGAGCGAGAGAGAGAACGCGGGGTTAAATGGCAAAATGCGAAAAGTGCTGCCTTTTCTTCTCTTTCTTTCTTTTATTTTTAATTTTTATTTTATTAAACCTTTTCTCTCTTTTACTTCTCTTGCTACGTGTTTTGCATATGACCACCTATATTATATTTTATTGTCGAAGCTCTCTCTATATTTGCAAATAGAATCCTTCCTTCACTTAATATTTGTAAGAACAAGCATTTCCTCAGTCATTGTTTAAAAAATATGTCTGTTTTATTTCTTTGACTACATACTCTTAAAATGATTTCTTGTATAAATAGAAAAGGAGGGAAGAAGAAAAAGCACGGCACATTGTGAACTTTCTTATGAACTAATTGGAGGAAATTTTAATAAATATACCTACAAAAGGAGAAGGCTTCTCACAAAGAAAACTATAATGTAGGAAAAAAAGAAAGAAAGAAAGAAAGAAAAGGTCTCAATCTGCATAAGTGATTGTGGAATTGAACTGTTCACATTTTGGTCATGTCCATCAAATCCGACTCTATACCAAGTCTATGAATGCTCAAATATCATATATCCCTCTTATCTCTCTTATTCTGTCAAGTTCATTATGAACAAACTTTCTTGATATAAAGATGGAAGTAGTAAACTGATCATTGAAAACACACTGAAATAAGTAGCAAGATAAGATTCATATATCACGGGATATAATGGAGTGATAGTTATTCAGATTAAACACTACTAATTTGGTGTTTCGATCAATACTAATAGCAGGGTGAAGAAGAACTGAAGAACAGGAATTGCATGCCTCCAAACTAAGCAATAGCAGCCAAAATAAGCAATTTGATAGCAACAGTTACATAAGATGGATTAATAGTATGTGTACACAGTGTATCAAAAGAGGTATATAAATATTCATGTACATGCACAATACTTGACAAATTATAGAAAGATTAATTGGCATCAGCACTACAGTCGCATTTTTGTGCCTCTAGAAAGATATCTACAATTGATGAGTGAAGGAAGTACAAAAGGCAACTATCTTGATCTATGCTTCATTAGGGTGGCAGTTGACACCGCATTGTTAGATGCTAAGGTCACTTTATGGATCATAAGGAGCTCAGAGAAACGAAGTTGTCATCCTTGGAGCAAGCAAACAATATAGCATTTTTAATTTTCTCGAAACAATCAGGGCTAAATGAAATCTTCCCCATCTGTGGATCCTCCTTAAGAGATCAGCTTCTATATATTCTGTTGCGAAGGAGGACCCGATGTAATTGGATAAGCAGCAAATCCATTTTTAATGGGCTTAGCAATCTCAGCATAAATAGTCCTACCATCGATCCTCTGGAAAGGAAAAGAAGAGCAATGAGTTATGTCGGGCGATTAGAAACTGGACAAGGAAAAGGAATCAGCTACAAGAATGAATCGTGAGGACAATAATTAGTGTGCTTGCACGCAATGGCATCTGATAACTCTGCGGAACTACCCCAGCAGCACGTTATTGAAGTATGGAAGCAACACATCAGCAGATATATAGTAGAAAATGCCTACATGTTCAGGGGAGAAAGTAAAGTTGGCAGTAGCAAATATGATGTACGAAAGAAGACTTCTACGAGCTACCCAATTACTAAAACCTCCAGAAATCAAAGACTTGTATATCCAAGTCATCGTAATGTTCGTTATTAGAACTACAAGGTTGTCGGCCGATTAGAAACTAGACAAGGACAAATGTTTAGACCTGCATCTTTCTTGGTTTCATGAAAGATCAAGAAGAAAAAAAGAAAAGTTTGAGATATTACACCTTTTGATCCATTTGCTCCAATGCTAACACAGCATGATCTTGAGAAGAATACTGAATAAACGCATAGCCTTTTGATCTCTTTGACTGTTCATGTTTAGCAAGTTTAACTGCCAAAACAGGTAAATATTAACTCCAATGATTCTGATGACCTCATTCTGGGAAACAAAATAGAGAAAGTTACCCTCTACAATCTGCCCAAACTTTGAAAACAGTTTGATGAGAGTGGCTTCGCCTGTAGAATATGGCAGATCTGTAGAGCAATAAGAAAAATACAAGACAGTAGGAGATGAGTATAATAGCAAAATTGAAGAATGACTCTCAGAAGACAGCAAAGAACTCCATGGAACTCAATTAATATTTTCCATGCGATTCTATGCTCAATATTCTGTGGTTTACACATAAATGGTATCTGGAGATAATAGCATGAGCTTACAATGTCTATCAGATTCAGTTTGTTTGAAAGTTTAATGATATTTTTTCCTTAAACTCTTCAACTTTTAAGGTCATTAAAATAAAATCCAAGTTAAAATTTCGGTAATGATGTTATCAATCAAATTATAAGGAAAACTGAAAGGAAGCTGTTACGACAAGGTGGTGAATCTTGGAAGACAGTAATCAAGACAGAATTCTTATCATGTTTCAATGTCTCATAAAACTATAGAAGTGTCTTGGCACTCGAAACTCCTAGCATAAATTGATTAAAGCTTTTTCATTTTTCATTTCTAGTAGTCTAAAGATAGAGGATCAAAAGTGCCAGTCTCTAAACTGTAAATTTAGCACTATAACCTTCCACTGAATACTAAAACTAAACTCACTTTCTGGACCTATCATCTATTAATTAACAGAAGAAAAGAAAATCCAACAATCTCCCTGCCACATCTCAACAAATCCATCTTAAATTTCCCCGAAATAATCCAGCAAAAAGGTATTGTTTGAACAATAACACAAAAGGAAGAAATGGGTCCCTCTGAAATATACAAAAATTGAGAAAGAAGGAAACAACGAAAAGATGGACATAAATCGCAGTAAAACGTAGTGATTTGAAGCAAAGAAAATAAGGGCATGCGGCTCACTTCGGACAAAGACTCTGCTCCCGGGAGGAAGATCCGGATACCAATCCATTAAGTTCCTCGCATTCCGCTTGGTAGAAGAAGAAGAAGAAGAATAAGGCGAAGCCAAGATCAATGGCGATATCGAGCCCATACCAGGGAAGCGAAGCGAATCGAAGTCACAGAGGTGAGGATATGGAGAAGAAAAGATAGAATTCGGATTCGGGTAAGAGTCCATTAAATAGCTGCCTATCCGTATACGTAGGCCCTAGCAGCCTGGGCCTAAATGATTTGGGCCGGATCTGGATTCCTAATTGTTTAACTTAAGGCCCAAATGGCTATTTTGATATTGGGCCCATTAACTATTTAACACCTCCGAAATGTATGTCTATATTGGTCTCTAGGGATTATTTTACCTTTATTTTAGAGGAAATAAAATAGAAAAAAATTGATAGAGGTGTTACAATAAATAAATAAATAAAGGTTTATATGAAAAAATAAACTAATAGACATAACAATTGGCTTTGGAGGCGTGAAAAAAGAAGCACTCAATTATCCTAGCACTCATATCCCTATGCTTCCATGTGAAGGAAGAAGTAACTAAGTAATTAATCTTTTTATCATTGCATTCATGTATATATATATATATATATATATATATTAAAATGTTTGCTGCATTCATCTTGAGTAGTTAAATTATTCTTCATGCCATCAAGAACCTTAGCAACTTTGGTAGGTTGACTGACATATTAAACTTGAAGGCAAAGGTGGTTTGCATCTTGCAAGGCATGCCATTTAGCCTTGTTGCTAGCTTCAAGTGCATCTAAAGTCTTCCCCATCCCATATACCTACTGGAACCTCCTCTTCTCCCCCTCATCCAAATTCTAAATCCAATCACTATGAGCTCCAGAATTACTTCACTCACTCTTTTATCTGCCATTCTTGTAGCTTTCCTCTCCACACAACTTATATTGCAAAATCCACCATACCTCAAATTTCTTCTCCTCGCACCATCTTTGCTGCCTAAAGTACTACTCTTTTCGAGTTACTTTAAGAGCTCGCACAACAACAACTATCATCACCACCGTCACCGGCGCCACAATGATGCAGCTTCTAATAGCTCAATCTGTGATGGTTTCCCCTCTAACTTCCCTCCACCCGACACGAACACTACATCCATATTATGTGTCGATCGCAATGGTTGCTGCAACTTCACGACGGTGCAATCGGCAGTAGACACTGTTGGAAATTTTAGCCTGATAAGAACCATTATATGGATCAACAAGGGCATATACTAGTAAGCTTGATTCTCTCCTTTTTTTTTCTTTAATTTCTTCCATTCTAACATTAAAAATGCTAAAATACCTCTCTGTTTTTTTGTTAATATTCCATTACTATTTCGTACTTGGTTGTAATTAATCACGATCGCCATGATGATAGCGAGAAGGTAACAATCCCAAGGACGAAGCCCAACATCACATTCCAAGGACAAGGATTCGATACAACAGCGATCGCATGGAACGACACGGCCAACTCGTCGCACGGCACGTTTTTCAGCGCATCCGTCGCCATTTACGGATCAAACTTCATTGCAAAGAACATAAGCTTCATTGTACTAACAATCCCAACACCCATTTGCTCACTCTTGTTAATTTCTTGAGCAATTTTTTAAGGACTAAATCTAAGTTATTATTATCATTGCATGTAACACGTACTAGAATGTTGCACCTCTGCCAAATCCCGGCGACGTCGGAGCTCAGGCGCTGGCGGTTCGCGTCGGCGGCGACCAGGCCGCCTTCTGGGGTTGCGGGTTCTTCGGGGCTCAGGATACGCTGCACGACGACCGAGGAAGACACTATTTCAAAGAGTGTTTCATACAAGGCTCTATTGATTTCATCTTTGGAGATGGCAGGTCACTGTATGAGGTAACTTATTTCAATGCAAATACTCTACCTTTTTTATAATAAATATTAAAAAAAAATGCAAGACTCTACTTACTCTGCTACCACTTTGAATTAATTCTAAGTCAAGTAATTAAATGAGAAAATAAAATTATTACAATCCATGCCAGGTGACATCTAGATTGTTCTTTTCAACTATCTTTTAACCAAAAGGAAAAGATAATAAATAAGAAAGAAAAAGGTTGAGCTTGACTTTGATACCATGTCGAAGTGGTTTACTTCATATGCTTGTGTTTCAGGATTGTAAATTAATTTCAATAGCAACACCGGTTCCGGTTGGCCTCAAGATCATCAATGGAGCTGTCACTGCACACGGTCGAGCATCTAGTGACGAGAACACTGGCTTTGTATTTGTGAATTGCTCGATCGGAGGAACCGGAAGAATATGGTTAGGTCGAGCTTGGAGGCCTTATTCTCGCGTTGTGTTTGCTTACACCACTATGTCTGATATAATCTCTCCTGAAGGATGGAATGACTTCAATGATCCGACTAGAGATCAGTAAGCACTAATCATTTATATATATTATTTTTTTTCTTATCCTTAATTTTAGATGACCCATAAATGTTAGCAATTTGAATTGTAAAAATAATTTGAAAAGATTTTCTTGTTCTGGTGCCCTAACAGGACCATCTTTTATGGAGAGTATAAGTGCAGTGGTGCAGGTGCAAATATGACCATGAGAGCTCCGTATGTTCAAAAGCTTAATGACACTCAAGCATCTTCCTTATTGAACACTACTTTCATTGATGGAGATCAGTGGTTGCAACCTTATAGTAGTTAATCTTTTATTCTGTCATGAATTCTCTCTACAGTTGAAGATGTAGATTCCAAGACTATATCTTTCATGTATTCATTCTTCATTGGAGAATGTGACTATATAATTCATCACCTGAATCCTCTAAATTATTTTTATATGTTGTGAGGACCATTTTCACACTTGCCCAAATACAGATAACAATGAAAACAAAAGGCTACAAGTGGATATAGGTATACCAAAACACTAATATATAAAAAAAAAAAGGTGGTGCAAAAGTCAGCATCAAAGGACTTGGTTTTCTCCTCGTTAGTTGGATATCAACCTCAATCCTTGGCATCATTGCAAATTGAGTCAAATCTGTCGGATACCATCAACAGAAGCTCTGGTGAATGTCTCTATTGAAATCTCTTTCCTCTTTCTCAAGTAGAGCTGCCATTAGATCTCCTTAGCATCATCTCCAAGTTGGAAGGGTTAAGGAATTCCTCATGCTGATCATATAGCTGCAGCTGGTGGGAGTGTCCTATGTGATCCACTGCTGTTGCTTGATGAGGTTGTTCATTAAAATTATTGGGCCTGCAGTTGATGATTGGGCCTTTGCTCAAAGCGGGCCCTAACGAATATGGGCTCAAGGGGATGCCTGTGAATTGTTGCACCATGGCGCGAAAATTAGTCGTGTCGGTGTTGAGCAGCATCGTCGGAGGCCTTTGAGAGGCTCTCGTTCGCCTTCGAGCAGACTTCCCACCTTGACCCCTGATGCTCAGTGTTGACGACCCGGAAGCTGATACGGTAGCAATCGATCTTGATATGCTTGTTTCTAGGGCGAAAAGTGTGTTCCCGTGCATCGACGGTAGGGCGGTGGAATACGGGGTCCAATTCGCCCGGCTCAAGCTAGGGTCACTCATTGTATTGAGTCACTGGATAGATATTTGATAGGAATAGAGAGGAGGAGAGGAAGCCATGTATATAAATATATATATAGAGAGAGAGAGAAAGACTTTAATGGTTGACCTTGATTAGATCTTGGCCGTTGGAGTAGGTATCACCTGGGAATCTTGAGCACTTTGCGTGGGATTGGGGGATTACGCCTTCTAGAAGAAAGCGTGATTCGAGGAAGGGTCGGTTGACTCGGTTCTTGCTGACGTAGAATCTCGGGCGCATGACGTCAGTTATTGTTTTAGATGAAAATAAATTAATAAAGTTATCTAGATCCGAATGAAACAAGGATTAACAAATATATAAAGTGAATAGTTATAGAATTAAGTTTAGCCTTCCTTGTGTTGCATTAACCAAAAGCCTAAACTTAGTTTGGCCCATGGGCTTCTAATAATTGGGCCAAATTCTATCTCAAAATCAATGCTCTCCCAACTATATAGGGTACCTAACATTTCTCATAAGGGTTTTCTTTTTTTTTTTTCTCCCCCTTCTTGTAAATATTATTTGGTAGTTGGCCAACAAGGTAAATGTAACTTTTCCTTTGGGGGTGTGACAACCAACAATTTTAGAGAGAGAGAGAGAGAGAGAGAGAAAGAGACGCAAATAGGGAGACAAATGGTCAAAGTTCAAAGTGATGTACAATGATAGGGATCTGAATAGCTGCAAGCTGCAAGCTGCTCCCCTTTCTCCTGCAAAATTAGATGGCCTGGGGGGAGAGCAGTGGGGGCCCAACAACCCAAACCCAACCTCCCCCCTGTCCTATTGCTTTCAACTTTCATTATTGGGCCTTCTTTCAAACAAACCAAATTAAAAATAGAATAAAATTTTGAATAAACACTTGTTCCACTTTTCCACCATTTTCCAGAAGAACTCTCATTGTGTTGTCATCATTTTCAAACCCTCTCGTTCCACAAACTTTGATAACACTACTACTTACTCCCATATGACACTCTCGACTATATGTGTTGCTTGTGGGAGGGGAAGGAGACACCATTCTCTAAAATGCTCAATAATTATTTCCTCATGCCAATGGCATAATCGGCAGTACCACACTCTTGAAAAGTGTGGGACAAAGTGAGGAGGGTGGGGTATATAAGCCGCCATGAGAGAGAAAAGAAAGAAGGAAAGAAAGAAGGAAAGCAAGCAAGAAAGAGAGGGTGTAAAAGCTGACATGGGTGGAGCAAATGGATGAGACCATCAGCTCAGATGGGTGGAAATTCTGCAGGTTTATTGGAGATGGACGTTGCAATACATCAATGGATGGATTTTAGGTTGGGAGATGAATGTCATACTACTACATGCATGCTCTATTGCCATGGCTACTCTTTTTGAAGTGCTATGCTAGTAATAATCATCTAACTATTCTGAAAGCTTAAGCCAGAAAAGAGCAACTGACCTTATAATACTCTAAAGAAAGGTGCAGTAAAACTGTGAAAAATCAAGAAGAATTTACTGATGATGAGAAGAAAAAACTTGGATATGAACACCATGATCACTGTCAGAGATTGGTGGCCCACATATTTCCAACTTGTACCAATTGGGTCAGCCAGGATTGTCCTCTAGACTTCCATGGGAACAGAGCAAGCCTTGCAGCTTTACCCTGCCCCTCCTTTTCTCAATTCTAGTAATTTTGGGTAAAAGTTCACCATCTGCTACCCAATTGATCAATTCTTTTGACCAATTTGGGACCACAATTTCCTGACCCCAGCCCTTATCTTTTTTATTTTCCTTTTGACACATCCATGAGCATTGGATTATGTCTCTCTGACTGTCTACCCTAATCCAGGACCACTTTGAAATCTATCTCTCTATCTACCTACATATACTCTCTCACACATTTAATTAACTGCACGAGTAGTAGTTGGTCGTTGTCAAAGACTGGAAGCCAAATTGAGTTCCTTCTCACTGAGACATTCATGTCAGTTTAAGCTCAACATCTATGGCCACTTGGGCCTAATCGATGCATTCCATCACTTCATTTTCTTTTCGAATTTACAATTAGGAGTCCTCAAACCAAACACAGATATAAAAACTTACCTATTTCTGAATTTTTATTTAAAATATTGAATCAATAATCTCTATATCATGAGCTATGAAATGAGATTGAAAGTCTACTACTGTTTTGGGTAGCAACTAGCAGCTAGTGCTGCAGTTGTAGTACAATCTCTGCTACTCCTCATGTGGCAAACTGCTTGGGTCTTTGGCTTCTCCTCCACCCCCCCTCTACATTTGAGCATGCAAAGCGTTGTCTTGTTATTTAATGATGCATATTTTGATGAATTTAATCTGGTATATTTCTAAGCGACAGAGTGTATATTCCTTTCCACTGTAGTAAGAGAAATGCTACGTATACATACTTGCGTTCATTATTATTTCATATTTGTAATAGAAGTAAATACCGAGGGAAAGAACAAATAGAACTTTATCTCAACCACGTAGTAGCTGTCAACAACTAACTTTGGGTTGACAAGACTAACGGATTTTAATATCATTAAAGAGATGCTCTCTTCACTCCTCCTCATCTCCTCTTCCTCCTCTTCCCTCCTCCCTCCTCCCTCCTCCTCCTCTTTCGATGCTTGTGATTGTGAAGTGACAAATCGAAGCCATAGAAATAAGAATTTCCCACCTCAACGGTTTCAAAGACCGAAAAATAATGTCAGCCGTAACGCCGCCGACAATTCCTACCACCTGTATGTCATATATTTGCCCACCCACCGTAAGCTTTTTCTTTTTCATATAAAAGGAGCTTTTGCAAATAACCCCCTTACCTTTTTTTATCTTTCTCCTGAAGAAACTAATTTTATGAATCACACCTTATAAATTATTATTTTATGATTCACAAGACCTCTTTTTTCAACTTGTCCACTATTTTTCTTCTATCTTTTTCGACAAACTTTTCTCTCGTTTTTCTCCGATCCAACTAAGCATCTAGATTGACTCCGACTTGAGAATTAAACCTTCAACTTGGGCACGAGGAGACGACGATGAGAATGACGAAGATATGAGATAATTTAGTGATTAGCAACTTCTTGATGGTAAAAAAATTTCTTTTGACGCTAATGAAGTATATTAATTTCAGCCATTTGCTTAGTAAATTTTAGATAAAAGAAACTTTATCTTATGTACCCAATCACGGGTACTTTATCTGTCTTATTTGAAATATCTTCTCTGTGTTGTGTCCAAAGAAATCAAATATTTAACACAGAGGAGGTCTTTTCTGAAAAAAAAAAAGAAGAACCAAAACTTAAATTTTTTTTAAAAAAAAACCAACAACAACGATAAAAAAAAAGAAAGAAAAAGAAATTGGGTTTATTTGTGTGTGGAGGTGGAGCCCACCAACATGTACATCTGTGACCCATGATGGCATGGACCCCATATGCTGGCATGACAAGACATGACATCCTTAACAGTCCAAATTGGAGGCTGACTTGATCCTGCCAAGCCACCTAGCTATTGGGCTACCTGTAGGCCAGAGCCCATGACATTACAACACACTTCATGCTCATCAAAACCAAAACATCCATCCATCCATCCATATGACTCATGCTCATGGAGAAGATAAGGTAGCCCTCAATCATTCAATCTCATCTGAATTAATTAATTAATTCTCATTTCCTTTCTCTTTTTTCTCTTGTTGGTAGGAAGAGTTTGATGGATGTTGATGCAATCTATGATAAGAGAGTTCTTGTTGTATGCCAAAGTGTGCTAACATCTATGCCATGTGATGGTCCCTATTTGTAATAACAATACCCTCTTAATTCTTTCTCATAGGAAGGACTTTGCCTTTTGATTTGGTTACGGTAGTACAAAAGTTGTCAGCTTGTAGTGGTGCTCTAATGGGAGGGTGTCAGCGATATTAATCATGCTTATCTGACTATTCTAATCATACTCATTATAATTTTATAAGTTTTTTTATATTTAATTTTAATTATAATTAAGATTATCATATGCACGCAATCGATATATCAACATTAAAATCTAAAATCTTCTTCTACCTCAGCGGCGGCCGGCCCTAGGTTTAAAATGAATGTTAATAGAGAGTGATAAGCACCTCAATCAAAAAGATTTGAGATTCCATGATCAGGTCTTTGACTTGGTGGGAGGACCATCTATAGTCTCATGATGTACTAAGATCTACACCTCCCCCTGGCTCCTCCTGCCAACTGCCTGACTAGATTCGCATCTCATTAGAGATGTTTAAAAAGATCTCTTTTTTAATTATTTGATTGAGTTACATTCTTGTCATTTTAAGACCATAAAAAAATTATAAAAAAGAGTTCAAATTAGCAGGTTTATGTAGAAACCCATTTATTATTATTATTATTATTATTAATTAAAAAAATCATTTTTTATTTTTGAAAAGTGTCCGTACGATTTTAGTTTAATTGAGAGGGTACCAAGGCATCCAACATAGCTTTGAATTATGGGATATAGGCCATGTGGTATGTCAGGGGACCTCCAGGAAAAAAATATGGAGCGTTATTATCGTGTGTCACGATTAATATGTCATTTAGCCAACATGCACGAATCCTGTAGGCAGATGCATGCATGTACATTTTCCTCTAATCAGTAGATGATTAGAATTCGTATCGATAACGTTCTCATCATACTTTTTAGAGAGATGGAGGAAGATGACGACGTTATGAATGACTTCTTTTAAGCCCGCCATGACGCAAAGTCATGCATAGTATAAGAGCCAACATCGGCCGTGTGTAAATACACTATTTGTCAGGGATTTATATGCAAAATTGCTTATTTCAAATTGATTATAGTAATAGTAGAATAAGTTACAGAACTTATTTTTCTTTTCTTTTTTTAATTATATAAAAAAAATGGACATCTGAGAGAGAGTGAAATAAAACATTACTAATTTCATATGACCAGTTAAGATTAGGAGACATAAATTATTAGTTCAATCATTTGTCTTTGAAAATAAGAGAGTTTTTTAAACTTTCATAATGTATTATTATTAAATACATATAAATAATTAAAATATTTTTTAAAGTTTTTTAATAATTTATACATGCATATATATATATATATATATATATATACATATATTTGGATAGAGATTGTGTTACAATGATAATTAATTTAGATTTTATTATTGAAAAAGATAGTTTTGAAAGAGCATAATAATTTCACAAGCAATTATAATATTTCCAGCTGTAAATATGAAAAAAATTCCTGAAAATAATAGACGAGATGTAGTCATGCATAATATACCTATATCATCTTAAGTTTATTCAAAATTAATATTTCTTATTTATTGTAGGCATGCATTATATATATATATATATATATATAGTATCAGTACTTTGCAATGGTTTGGTTTCCTCCGCTTCTTCTCTTTGTCTCCCTTTCTCTTGGAGGTCTGGCTATCATCTCTTCTCTTTGTTTCTTCTTATAAATATGCAATCCATAGTTAATTAAATCAAAAGTTAAGTTATAGTATAATTTATGAATAGATAATTTAATGTTTGGCTGTAAATATAAAGCAACGTTCTTTAATCTATAACAGTGTTAGAGGAAGATAAATAGTTGTGGTTGTTTGTTTCTGTTTTTGCAAAACCGTCTACATTTCTGATTTATAACAGAAAAAACCCCCCCAAAAAAGGTTTATTATGTTGATTGAATTGTTTTATATATATATATATATATATATTGTGGTTGGTTTTGCATAGAAGGGGTGGTGGGTTTGCAATGCGATCCAAAATTGGCGTCTCGGCTTACAGCGACAGGACGCAGTTTAAAAAGGCAAAGTAGGGGGGTTTGGGAATTCGGAATGTTTGTCTTTTTGGTCAATTTTTGGCGAAAACCCCCAAAACAAAACAAACTTACAAATTAAGACCACCAATAAAAGCCAACCCTTCCCTTCCCTTCTGAAAACGACCTCAACTGCACTCTTCCCACTCTTCCCCTCCTCTCTATTTATTACACTTACACACTCTCTCCACTCTCTCTCTCTCTCTCTTACTAGCTAGCAATTTGGCTTCACAAAGATCAAGCATGCATGTGATTCGTACACTTATATAATAATAATAATTAATAATAATTTGGAATCTTTTCTCTATTTTCATGTTTATATGATGGCTAAAAGAAGATAATATAAAGGATTAAAAAGTTAAAAGTTTGATGGTTTTAACTAGTTATAAAAAAATAAAAATAAAAAGGTACATTACATTGCATGCTAAGGATTCCAAAACTTAAGGAATATGATGATATAGAAGAGAAGAGGGGGTGGAAAAAATAGAGAAAAAGAAAAGCTGCCAATAGGCAGAAAGATAACCACCATCCAGGTGATATTGGACAGGAAGAACTCTGTTTAGAGAAGCCCACAGTGGAGACCACTACGACTAGTACTTGCCCATCCTCAAAATAATAAATTCCTATAATTTAAATTCTTTTAAGGTTTAATTTTTTTCTAGTTTGAAAGAAAAAGAATAAGAAGAAAAAAAAAAAAGCTTACACAAAGATGTAAAGATATATAAAATATATATATATATCAAGTCATATATATTATATTATATAAATATGGAAGTATGCATATTCCATTACATCAAATACAAAATTGGTAGCCAAAATGAGCCTGGAAAATGGTCCATTCTGGCCACCTAGTCAGTAACGGAAATGCCCTCAGACCCCATAAAAGAGAATGCCCAAAATGCCCCCCCTTCCCCTCCCCTAACATCAATAGGGGCACTTTGGGCAGGAGCTCTACATTAACAGAAACACACATACATTAGGTCAAGTTCTATACTACCCCTTCTCCGTTAGGGCTTCTTCTTTTTTTTTTGGTTTTTCCTCTGATGCTAATTACTATTGAACACTTCATGAGAGAGGAGATCTATGAGGTGCACCCTTCCTCCTATTGTTTAGAGAGAGTACAATTTGAGGGATAAATCCTCCTCCCTTCTTCCTCTTCGGCATCTCGGGGATCTCCGCCCTATTGGAGTCGGGTCGGCCGCTATTACTGGTCCCGGAGCAGCCGGTGTAGTGCATCAGTGAATCCTCAAGGATCGAATTGGACGTGATATGGCTATCGTCGTCTACCAGGTCGGATCCGTCCATACGGAGATTCTCAAAGTGCGAGAACGCGAAGTCCGACTCGTCGAATCGGAACAAAATGCTCGATAAATCCTCGCCTTGTAGCATTACATGATCAACCTACAAAAACAGAATTTTAAAACGGAGTAAGAAAATTGATACATACTACATATTTGCATACAACACCCTGAAGAATGGGAGAATTTTGTACCTTGCAGGCAAGGCAGCAAAAGTGGAAGGGCTCTTGGAGGATCCTGTCACAGGTCAAGCAGATGTTACCAGAGCCCTTGAAAGGCCTGGACTGAGGCCTTGGCTTGAGAAAGATCACCTTAGCACTGTTGATGGTGTAGGGCTACACAATCAAACGTAATTTAATCAAACCACGAGGGGGTAATTCGCAAAAAGAATTGATTAAGGGGAGGAAAAAAAAAAGAGATCATCAAAGAGTTGGGGTTTAACCTGAACGTAAGTGCAGTCAATTAGCTTCTCAAGATCATCCAATCTCACCACATCGTTGTACACGTACCGACGCACCTAAATCACCATAAATAAAATTAATCACAGGGTCCGCATTGCAAATTATGTATAAAAAATTAACAATTCTTGGGGATTTTTTCCGAGAGATGATTAGGAAATAATTGGGTTCGTTAAGGTCCGAGTCATTGGGTACTTATGACCAGTTTGACCAAAAGTGGGGACACCCCCTCCCCTCCCTCGGAAAGCAAGGGCATCATGGGATCATGAGTGAAAGGACAATTATGCCCTATGTCAGCCGTACCATGTGTGGATAACCCTGGCCACATTTGTGAGGGCAGAAACGTAACTTCACCCCACTCGGAGGTGTGGGGGTAGGGCGGGGGGAGCGGCTAGGGAAGAAGGTAGGAAAAAAGATGTGAAGCTTTTCCCTTGCCCTCCAATGGATAACCAAACCCTTTTGGGTAAAAGAAAGTTTGAAGAAATAAAGAAGAAGATGTAATACAAAAGGAAACTAAAGAAGAAGAAGAAGAAGGGAGAGAAAGCTAGCAAAAGATAGCATAACAAGTTGCATGCCATGAATTTCTTTTTGAAAAGAAAAACACCTAAAATTCATCTCGCAGCGAGTATTTATGATACATAAGGTGCTATTTAATGTCTACCAATTTAATTTTTTTTAAAAAAAATTGAGAGAAAGAGAGAGAGAGAGAGAGAGAGAGAGAGAGGGAGGGGTGCATGTCTCGAGGAAAAAAAAAAAGGCTGAGGACTATTACTATTTCTAGCCTCAAAACTTTCTCTTCTTTGTTTCTTACTTCCCAAGAAAAAGATGAGCTCAAAAGGTCAAGTAAAGAACTCAAAAAAAAAAAAACTGATAGGAAACTATTATGCAAATTCAAATCTCAAAACCAAGCTAAAAAGGAAAAGTAGTAGAGGAGAGAGTGAGAGAATTAAACCTGAAGGAGAGGGTGAGAAGGGTGAGAAGGAGCACAGTGAGGGCATATGCTAGTGCAGCAATCAAGGCAGAAGATGTTCTTCTCATTCTTCTTCCTGCTCTCATGCTCTCCACACCCAACAAAGAAGCTCTCCTCCACAAGCCCACCAAGCCATTCTGGCAAACCTCCTTCTCTCCCCATCTCTCTCTCTCTCTACCTCTCTCTCTCTCTCTCTCTACCTATCTATGTCTACCCCTCTGTTATCTTCTTCTTCTTCTTCTTCTTCTTCTTCTTCTTCTCTTCTTTATAGTGAGGGAATTCTCTCTCTCCCTCTCTCTTTATCCATCTCTCCCTCTCTCTCTCTCTCTCTCTCTCTGTGTAGTAATATATATATATATGAAGAGAGATATATATATAAATATATATATATATGAGTGTATATGAGTAGAATTCTGAGCTTGGAAGTGGAATGGAAGGGAGGAGGGGGGGTGACGAGCCAACCTGGTGATATTTATAAAGAAAGGTGTGTGGTGGCAGGAAAGGGGAAGAAAGTAGCAAATTTTGGAGAAAAAGAAAATAATCGTAGTAGTCATAAATAGTGAATTAAATGAGGGGTGGAAAGGATATACATAAAATAAAGGGTTATAATTGGCTTGCGTTTTGTAGCTGTTTGCTCCTTTTATTGGTATTATGAGGAATGTGAGGTGAAACTTGCAAATTGGTATTATTTATAGGTATTTGGCTATTATTTTTCCTTTTTTATTTGAGTAATTCTGAGCTCACATACGTTTTCTTTTATATGAGTATCCTACAAATAATGTCGAGTTATCTTCATAATAATTTTCTAATTTTTTTAGGTTATAATGTCACCTTTAAATTATAGGACAATAAAAAATACCGGATGATAATTATACTTCTAATGAGTTTAGTAAACAAGCTTATTAATTTAGCTAACAAAATGAAATAAATTTTATTTTATTTATTAATAATTTTTTATATAATTTTATAGCCAATCAATTTTAATGGATGAGATGATGGCACATCAAAAGTATTTATAGTGTATTGATTTTATATTGGTATTTTTTTTTAATATTCTAATACTATTTCCCTTCATCTTTTGGACTGTAGTAGGTTGCATATTACCCTCGGTAAAGCTCCAAATTTAATTTCAGCTATGCCACTGAAAGTTTGAACTTAAAATTAAAGAAAAGAGAGGAGAAAACACTCATGTAGATATTTCTCATTCGATATCAACTTCGATTAATGGATAGATTAGAAAAAAAATATTTCCTTAGTTTTAAAAATAAAGAGTAAAAAAAAAAATTTAAGTAGTTTTTATTTGACTTAAAATTTTAATTCTGAATTTAATAGTAGGGTATTAAGGTCATTAAGAAAACTAGGGGCTTAATTGCAATGCTAGGCTGGCCTAGAATTGTTAGATCCACTAATGATTAGTTCCTCATAGGTTGGAATTGGATCTTTAAATAGGGTGGTTTGATGCATCTTACTATAGTTGGCAAAGGAGCTTGGAGAGTTACTAGGGAGTATGGAGAGCATAATAGTGGCAATTATCTTGCTTTGTTTCCAATGTTTGTAGAAAGATAGAGATATATGATGGCCAAAGTGGAAGTAATGCATGCCATTAATAAATGTGGGGATTGAGTCTACCTTCTTTCATTAAGAGCCCAATATAATAGAATAGAGGCCCATAGGCCAGAGCACTTTTAAACCAATCTAATATAAATCCAAAGCCCATGATTTTCAAAGCAATGGCTTTTTTTTCTTTTTTTGTTGTTGTTGGTAAAAAGCTAAATTCCATTAACAACAAAAAGGGCGCAAAACGACATCAGATATCCAGAACGATACATAGCGTATCCCTATACAAGATCTCAAGAAGACCAAAATGGGTCAACATGGCCTAAATAGAAATGAAATTGTTAGTATAATCAGGTTTTATAAGCCAATCGGCTGGATGATTATTGGTCCGAGGGCAAACGAGAACGAAATTACAAAAAATTGTAGAAGAGAGATGGTGGATGTCTGAGATATGCAGAATCTCAACGGACTAAATCTTGTGTTGATAAAATTGATGAGTATCTTTAAATTTGTTTCAACAATCATGAAATTCATATAATGATTACAAGCTTTAGATAGATGAACAACATAGCCCTTGCTTTAACAATAAATGGGTCATCAGCAAAACCCTAAGTAGCCCTAGTTAGAATTAACAAATTTTCCATTTCGATTGCGAGCAATAAATTCCAATCCCGCCTAACTAAAACTAGGTGGCCAGGTCTAGGTAGCCTGATTTTTAAGCCGATTTAGGCTAACCGAGTCTTGTGGTCCAGGATTAGATTATCGATGGACAGAGCTAGCACTCAAAACAAAAGCTACTTGGTGGTCGTTTTCTTCTCAGAAAATAAAAAATGAGGCAATTGTGGGCCTTCCACAGAAATCACATGCCATGGGCTATGACAGAACGCACGACTATGCCCCGCCTTCTTATCCAAGTATTCACCTATTACTTACCAGCTTGAAGCCACACTATATCCCAATTTTGAAGTCTATATAGAAATGTTCAAATGTTACATAGTGTTTAAAAAATTATCGCTTAGATTTTTTACAATTTTGAAATTTTGTATACAAGTTAAGATAAATTTGAAGATGAAACCGTTTAACCTCTTAATTTTATTATAGTAACAAATATGTCACCTCACTATAACAGATAAGTTTGTGCCTCTTTAAATATCACTAGGAAGTGAAAGCTACAAGGACAGCCCTCTCTAATTATAAATATAAAACTTACATACCACATTGTAGCATAAACTCCTTATATTACAATGCATAGGTAGAACTTGAAGTTAAGACCATAATGATCACATCTAAGTCCTCCAACCACTATATTACGATAATATTTATATCACTCGGTAAACATAGGAGACATGTAACCATTAAATGCCACAAAATTATGCAACACCATGGGTAACCAAAACAAGAACTCATGGATTATTGGTAGGGCCCAACTTGACCACAAATTATAGAATCAATATATATATATATATATAATTGTTGAAGTTTTTACCATCCTTTGCAAAACAATGCATCGTGGTTATGGCATGGATGTGATGGGGGATGGCCTTTGGCATGTGGAGCTCCACGTGAAGCAAAGCTGGTTGGCAAATAATTAAGGAGGACGTGACACGTGGTAGACTCGTCCACCGTCCGATGACCCTCAAAAAGATTATAACCAGCCGTACAAAAAAAAAGAGAATAAGATAATTCCACGTGGCATCTCATGCTCTCATCCAGGAAGCTAGGTACTGATTAATATTAAGAGTTTCTAACTTTGTAGAATAAAAAATTCCCTTCTTCACTTATGTATTCTCTGTTATTATAAACCTACCAACCTCATTAACAACTCGCTTAATTCACTATTTAGCTACAAATTTTAGGAGAGAGAGAGAGAGAGAGAGAGAGACTAAAATCTTCTCTTATCTTCCCTTACCTTCTCTTCTCTTCTCTTCTCTTCTCTTCTCTTCTCTTCTATTCTCTCCTATTCTCTCTATCCGAACATAGTATAAAGGATTGGGAGGTAGCAGTACTACAGGAGACCGCACCCCAGGGAGATCACGTGCTTCTCTTTAGCCATGCACACTTGTTCGAATTCTCTTTCACTAGACATCGCTGGTTGCCTTCGTATGGGGAGCATCAACTGGATTTGGCTTGCAAATGGCTGGGAGACATTAATCCAACTTGGTCGTCACTTTCTCTTTTGCATGTGAACATCCATCTCATACTCATACTAAAGAGAGAGAGAAAGAGAGGGGTCTGCAGTCTTTGTACGAGCACTGAGAGAGTCTGATAGGAAAAGGGTCAGTGGACAGTGGATAATCCCACACTGGCCAAAGTTTTTAATGGCCACTCTCGTCCTCCTCCTTCTGGACTAAACTGCTAAACCCCAACACTCGAGGCATATCACATTCTAAGTTAATCTTTTTTATACGTTTTACTTTTAAATAAGAGGATGTATGTATACTAAAACATATATATGATTCTTTAATTATTCCTTAAAAAAATTATTCTCACATACACTAACCATCAGGATCAGCCGTTTATATTTACAACAATAATACATATCTATAGTCCACTATTGTAATTAAAGCTCATGCAAATTAACATATGTATATTTATATATTATTTATAAGCTAGGCTAGATAGCTTAATATATTGACTAAAATTTAGTAAAACTTTTTAATTGATAGAAAGGATAAATAATAAAATGGCTATATGGCTAGCTTGAATTAGTAAATTAATGTTATTGATTCGGTTCTCTCAAAATATATTTATATATGTGCTTATAGATTTTGAAATCAATGTTGTTTGTTTGATACTCTTGATCGTTTTTTATTTGTATAAATATCTAAATTTTAATTTATTCAATAGTAGAAAGATCATACACTCATTCTGATTCCATGCCTCTTTCTCTTGATTGAGGCCATCTTTTGTATTTTAATATATATTGTTAATAAAAAGTAACTAAAAAGATATCCATGTACGATTAGTAGGCTTTGAAGGATACCTAGATAGAAAATTCTAAGTTAAAAGATTACTCCTATTTGAAAGAAATGTATGTAAATAAAAATAATGTCATTTCTATGCTTTATTTTAAAGAATTAATTTGATAAAATTTTAACGATTAGTCACATTTAAAAAAATATTTGCACAAACAAAGAAGAAGAAGCAAAGCTTAAATACTTTCACCCTATATAGAAAACTCAACGAAAAGAGAATATAGTATATATACTTGAAGCCAAAAGGAAGAACACCATGAAGACTAAGCCAAACGGGGAACTCATCCACTCCATTAATCTTAGCAGTGGATATATATATATATATATATATATATATTGAAGTAATTATTCCTCTTTGGAAAGAGGTTTCTTTGTCTACTTATAAGGTAGATGTTTTGGATTAGGGTATAAGTGTTTTGCTAGTAGTAGTATATATATGCATGGCAGATGCCTCGTAACGTGGAGCTTCTTACTGGCTGCGTGCTGGCCTTATATATTAATACATCGGTTGGTAGGTAGATAGAACTAAAAGCTACGTATTTTGCATGCATGCATGAATGCGTATATCTTCCTCTCTCTCTCTCTATATATATATATTATATTAAAAGGTTTAAGTGAAATTGTCACTTTAAGATTTAACTATATTACATGATCGATTTTAGATGCTCTAGAGTCGTCTTTTATTTTTTATTCTTATTGTAGAGTAATAAAAAAAATATTAAGACTACGCAGTCTTATGATATTTTTCATTAACACCATCAACATATTAGATAATTTACCCCAAAACTAATTATTAGATTTATCGATTCTCGTACATTAGCGTTTATTTCAACTATACCCTCTCTTTTCATCACTTTAAATTTGATTTGTGTTCTTTTTTAATTGAATTAAGATCATTAGGGTAGGATCGCATTAAATATAGAAATAGGGACATTGGGCTTAGATACTGGGGTTTGGATTGGGCCTTTTAGAAGTTTAGAATAATCTAATCTGGGCCATAGAATATTTGGGCCCATAAATGTAGCTTGCTTAACCCAACAAGTATACCAATATGAATGTCAAAGTGAGATAAATTAATCCAATATATATATGTAAAGTTCAAATATCATAATAAACCATTAAAACCCATAAGTTAGGGAGTCTTCTTTTTACCAAATTTCCATTAAGTTTTTGACTCTGTTCAGACAAATTATATTTTAAAGATCCTTGTTAAAAACAAAATTATACAGAGTTAAATAAAATTTTCAAGATTTTTATATATATCATATCGGAAATCTTATCCATTTGCCCCTAAATTACCTTCAAATTCAATATAAATTATACGTGTATTGGGGGTCAAGTAAATTCAGGAGGGGCTAAAATCAAACATAATTTCCCCTTTATGTTTTTAATTAGCTTTACATCTATTTACAACTATGCCGCATCTTAGGAGAGAGAGATGTTAATGTGTGGAGATCCTATATATAATTCTTGCATCGAAGAAGCTACAGCTGCTCATTAATTAATTACATCAACTCACTATAAGAACCCATATTACAAAGGAAAGCACCAAAGCTAAAGCTAGCATAACAACCATATATATATATATATATATATATATATAAAAACTAGAGATAGACTAGAAGACACTGGAGATGGACATGCCTGTACATATATACATTAATCTATATATAGTTGGGATTCAATTAACAAGGCTTCTGGCACTTGCATCTGCGCAGCAAACCCTCGCAGTCACCACCTCCAAAGCCTTCACTGATGCAAACCTGAGCACAGTTAGTGTCCGAGATGCATGGCCCTTTGTATCCTGCACTCCTCACCCTGCACACCCTTGCTTCAACCCCTTGCATCCTCTCCTCTGCAATCCAGTTAATTAATTCATACCCAAATTAAGTTAGCTTCATTATCAACTAGCTTTGCAATTAACTTCTATACTACATACGTAGTCAGGAGAGAGAGATTGAGATGCGTGCATGCAAGCATGATTATTAGTAAAGATACATCATTTAATTAGAGTTATATATTACGAGTACCATAAGCCAAGAGGATCACCAGCACCAGGAAGAGGCAACACACGCTTGATTTCTTCATCGTCTCCAAAATCTCCGGCCCAGATAGAAAGATAGAAACGACGTTGGCCTTCTCAGAAGATATTGAGAAGGGATTCTAGCTATTTATATACAAAAATAATCAAGAGGTGGATGCATGCGAAGTTGCATGGCGTTTGGCAGTAGAGTCCTAAGTGCCACGCAGCAAAGCATCTCATGCACACGTAGACTTCGCTGCATGTAGAGCTACCACCTGTTCCAATATTATGAATATGATTGCATGGGGAATTGCCAAGTAGATTTAATTATAAAGATTTTTTGTTTATTAAAAATATTCAATCGACCGTGTATTTGGCATCTAATTTCTCATAATATTACTTTTATTAACAACGGCAAAATTTCATCGCCTGAAGCTATCTTCTTATATATGTCTCTACCCTAAAGAAAGAAACCATGCACGTTGATCCAAGATTGAAGAAAAATTACGTTCATTTCCACTATGAATCCAAAAGATTCAAAAGGAAAAAGAAAGAAAGAAAAAGAAAAAGATCCAAGAACCGAAAAACAACTTCATTTTCTTTCACTGAATTCGATTTTTAAATTGGACAGAGAACATGGACAAGGAAAGAGATTGCTAAAGCAAACACGAAAATTTCGATTCAGGCAAGAAAACTTAGAAAGAAACACTAAAAAGAGCAACAATCTTCAGTGAAATTTCGAGACGACTTGACGTGGGTTGTTCCAACGAGGTAAATGGTTCGAGCTTACGTAGAAAACCCTATAAAACCAACAGGCTAAGCAAAGCTAATTTCAAGCTGAGATAGTGTTGTTGCCCGGGTCAATTACATTCGAGCCAAGCCGAGCTTGAGTTGCTCATTTTATTTTGGCAGCCCTAGGAAGTCAGAGGCTTTTCCTCTTCTTCTTCTTCTTCTTCTTCTTCTTCTTCTTCTTCTTCTTCTCCTTCTTCTTCATTCCTCCCTTCTCTATTCTCCTTTCTGTTGGCTTGCTCTCTTCTCCCTACTTCTTATGACCGACTTCGTCATAGTTGCCGTTGTGGCCATGACTGACGTTGTCGTGTCCATTTAACGTTGTTTAGTCGTAGCCTTGGTTGGCCATCTTTGTGTAGTGTCTATCATTTGTTGCCACTCTGTCCTCATTCTCCCTCGCTTTTCCCGTGCACAATAATAGCTTGAGCTAAGTATAATCTAACAGCTCCTTCTCTTCCCTCCTGTTCGCTGTAGCCAAGCACCATCACTGCCTACCAACTCTTGCATGCTTCGCCGCTGATTGGATCTAGGCACCACACTTTTCATGGGATCTGGCTTTTAGTTTCCTTTGCTTAGCTCCTACTTTAAGAGGTTTTGTGTGTTCGTAAGTTTTTCTTATCTAATATAGAGTTAGTGATCTTCGATCTTCTAGTCTTAAACCGTCGAATTGCAGCTTTACTTACTTAATTTATTTGTGCCTTCGAACTTGATACTTTGTTATATGTTTAGTGTTGTCTAGTTCAAGACTGTGGCTAATATTAAAGATTTGTCGCTATTAAACTGTTTTATTATTCAAATTTGAACTTAAAAATAAATAAATAAATAAATAAATAAAAAGAAAACCAAAGGAGTTGCCAATTTAATAGGAGCAAAATTGAAAGACGGGTAGGTCTCCATTCTGGAGCATAAATATCCTCCACTTTTCCAAATTCCACATTCTTGCCACTGGAGTACGACGCCTCACGCCTCTTTCTTTCAATACACGCCCTTCATCCAATTATGTCCCGCCACGTTTGAAGAACGCAATTGGACCAAAGAACACGTGGAGGGTGAATGGACCGGATTCCCTACGACCTCTCTCTCTCTCTCTCTCTCTCTTCTCTCTAGGGTTTCGAAGGCTCCATTGGCGCTGCTTTTCTTCTTCTCCTCCGAGGTAAGAAGAAAAGGAGGACAAAAGTTCGAATTTAGAGCTTTATTTCTTTACTGTTGGAGATTTATTGTTACGTAAACCATAGATTTCTGCATCTTGGGTTGGCATTTTGATGATTTCCGGTTGAATTATCGGGTTCGCTTGTGTAATTTTGACGCTATTTAGGTTGCATCCCGTGTGTATTATTGATCAAGGGTCTTAACTTTGGTCAATGGGGTTGAAGTTATGGTGGATTCTTGATTGTTGGTTAAGTGGTTTTGATAGTATTTTGTGGTTTTCCTGTAAAAATTATCTCGTAATCCCTTCACTTTTCATCTAATTGATTCCTAAGATTTGTCTTCTTGAATGGGGTCTCTATGTAAGGTAATTGATGTGTTTGTACAACATCTGTTCTTACTTATTTCGAAGGAAGATCTTTTCTTTGAAGTTTTGATGTTCTTCCAAAACAAAATTTCTTTCTAGTCTTGGAGTTACGAATGAGTAGGCTATTATGTTCTTTTAATATAACAACTAGGGCAATTTTGTCTAGTCTTGGAGTTATGAATGAGTTGAAGAAAGAAGACCAGGAACTCTTGATAGATGGTTTGCTTCGCCAATTTTTTTCACCATTTCAATCCCAATAAAGTAAGGCACGAAGGTCCATTTCATCATTAATTTCAATGTGTAGTATATATGTCCATATTGCATTCGACATCCTTTTATGGTTTGGCTGGGTTCTTCATATTTGGCCATCACAACCTCTTGGTTTACTCTTTACATGATTTGCATGATATGCCTATGTTGGCTTCAATTTCAGAAGCCATTCTTGTGTGTATAGAATAGCATTTATGGAATCAGCCAGATATGTTTTGATCTTTTGGTACCCTATCAGTTTCTTGCTTATCTCATGATGAAATCTCTATTTAATATGGCTTGGAGGGTTTGTGCATTTCTCTGATTTTGATTTTATGTTAATTGTTAGATGGTAGCGGAGACTACTATGTATAACTAGGACAAGGATAATGAGGAAATTTTTAGGATAAATGGTTCTTTACTTCCTCATGGTTTGGTTCAATTCTACAAAATCCTCATGTACTTTTATCTTAAATACTTAATCTTCATGTAGTCTTGACTAAAGTGCAAATATTATCTTTTTTATCATATTTAATTAATTACATCTTTAATTTGTAGATCCTCATTAGAGACAATGTTATAGAGAATTTGATAAGCTTTTTTAAAATTCAATCGGTATTATTCTTAGATGTATTGAACAAATTATCCAATTCTCTGCAAACTGTCTCTGATGATGATCTAGAAATTCGACCTTTGGTTTAATCAACTAAGACGAAAAAGATAAAAATTATACTTTTGTCAATACCACAGGGAGGTTAAATGCTTAGGTTAAAAGTATGTGAGGGTCTTCTGAAAATGAGCCAAACCACTGAAAGGTCAAGTACAAATTTTTTTTTTCCAAAATTTTAACATGGATTCTTGTTAATTTTACGAAAAACTTTTATTGGCATCTATCTCCTTTTCTAATTGGATTCCCTTTGAATACTAGATGATTTAGGAAATAATTATATAATTGTGTATCGTATACACTTTGATTGAAATGTATATTTCTCCATTATGTCAATGTTTTTCCTATCATTTCTTTTCATGATCACAGCTTTCAACATGCGATGCTTGCTTTTATTTTCTTTTGTTGGAATATTTTCTTTAATCTTTGTTTAGGATTTTATTTTTAACATATTCTCATGGAAACCCAGTAAATTATTTTTTGGGGGATTGAAATGGAGGCCTAGTAATTGGGTCAATTGAGATGTTTGTATTACATTTGTTTCATTGGCTGATTTGAACCTCTTAGGCAAATATATAGCTACCTAAACCAGAGTTCTCATGTATTTGTATGCACTTCAATCCCTGGATAGGGCAGCTTTTGGTGTTTGTTGCTTCATTTCAGGAACCTATAGTACGACCTACCAGCTGATGTATCTTGCTTTATTTTGCTTTGTCATGAAGCGACAACAACGTGATAGTTGATGTCAGTCAGAGGATGTTAACTAACTGAAATATTTCTTTCAATCCATGGCATCAATTTGTGCTCTAGCTAGCCGTGTCGTTGAATTGCTTGGAGGATTCTAATGATGATAAAATTAGTTCCAGAGAATGACACATAGTATATTGTTAAAGTATCAAGATTTTTCCCACTACTGAATACCACCTTTCAGAAACTAGTTCTGACCAGGATTCTGCTATGCCACATTTTGCATGAGTCTAGTTTGTAGGGTCAAGAGACCCATAATTATTTACCTTTAGATAGGAAATTTTACGATACACTGGGAAAAGGACTATCTGTTCATTAGGTTTTACAATGGTGAAATTCCTTATGCGTTACTTGCGACAAGGTATTACAATGGGTAAATTCCTTATGCGTTATTTTTGACATAATTGTGTAAAAGAAAAGATTAATCTTTTAAGGGACTTGATACGAAGAGGGAAATATTTATAGTGGTTATTGGAGAAAAGAGCTAGGGCTTCTGAAGCTGAAGCCCATTTGCGTGTAAAAGGAGCTTACGGTAAATATCTTATCATGGTCTCTGCTGAAGAAAATCAGGATCGGTATCTTTTTGAAGGTTATTTGATATGCATTAGTCAATTGACTAAGCAGTTAGTTGTTAGGCTGCAAGGTAGCATGGGTGCTATAGAGAAGTTGAGTTCCTCCCACTCATGATGTCAAAACTTCAAACTCAATTTATCATGGATTTGCAAAACTTATGAGTTTGTTGGTTCCTAAACATAATTTGTGAGCATATAGTCTGAAATCTCATCTCAATGATTCTATGTATTACACACAATTTGAACTTAGTTGAGTTGTTGTTCAAACTCATAGGATATGCTATAATGGCCAATGTGGTACACTAGGCTACCTTTTGGCTGAGACTCTTAAGGTACAAATTGTTTTGCAAAAATACTAAATTTGGTGCACTTTGATTTTTACCTATTTATGACAGAGTAGAAGTATCTAATCATTGTTGGGAATCTTTTTCTGGATACACCATTTCTAAGACTTTGATAAAGTCATATAATTCAAAGATGTTAGTGGATCCTTGTTATTGTCAAAGTCAAACTAGCTTAAATATCTGATATCACTTATTTCAACAGCCCATCCCACAAATCTGTAAAAACAGGTAGGCGTTCATCGTGTGAAATAATTTTAGTTTCATTGTGATAGACATCTTGCTTGGACAGGAAGATTAGCTGATTGACCTTAGATTTGAGATTTTTGTACCGGCAATCTCTCGGTTGAACCTCTTATAAGACATAGAATGACATAATTCATTTTTTTCGTTGCATAGGTTGATTGTACCTATGGGAAGGAAAGGGACAAGCTTTTGATGTTCTTAGTTAGAGAGTTCTATCTCCATAATTAGTAAGTATCTTTGATCTTTTAGTTGGAAGATTTGGAGATTCCTGGTCAAGGAATTGGCCTTTTCTCTCTTTCTCAAACAAAAACCAGGTTTTTAGGGTTGTATTGTCTAGGAGAAATTGTCTTATAACAGCTATGTATTGCTGCTTATGCAGTTGTTGGCAGCAATGATGAGGTGGTGGTACAGATAAGGACAGAATCCTGGAGGCCATCCACCTACAATGACAATGAAAATACAGGACGAGTTTCGATCAATAATGTGTTAGCTAAATACATAGGTTCATAGCAGTGCTAACTAGTTGATTTGGATTGAATAATTTTGTTACTCTTTTGCTGCAAATGTTTTCTTATCATGTTTATATGCGTGTATCTTGAAATGATTCTTGTACTTACCTCTCCTTGTTTGACTATTTTGCAGAACTCAATAATGAAAGGCCGTTAATATTCCAATGATGACTTCATATGGTTTACTTCATCTTCCTAATATGAGGTAAACAATTTCCTCAAGAAACAAATCATCTATGTTTATTTGATTTATGTTTATTGATAATCATATTATGTGTCCAGTTCTCCTATGTCCTGAAGTAAAGTAGTGAAATACGACCAAGGACTCTAGACATGGAACAATCTTCCCAACCACCTCAACCTGTGGTAGGAGCGGTAACTACTGCTGCTCAGATAGCATATGCTGCACCTACCTACCAACCAGCCGCAATGATAGCCGGAGCTCCAGGAGTGATTGGAGCTATACCTCCTGCCTCCCAGCCAAATTCATTATTTCCTGCTAATGCAGGCCAGCTTACTAATCAACACCAGCTTGTGTATCAGCAGGTTCAACAGTTCCACCACCACCAGCAGCAACAGCAGCAGCAGCAGCTCCAAGCTTTCTGGGCAAACCAAATGTTGGAGATAGAACAGACGACTGATTTCAAGAATCACAGCCTGCCTCTTGCCAGGATAAAGAAGATCATGAAGGCTGATGAGGATGTGCGGATGATCTCTGCTGAGGCACCTGTGATTTTTGCCAAGGCTTGCGAGATGTTCATATTGGAATTAACGCTCAGATCATGGATCCATACAGAGGAAAATAAGAGGAGGACATTGCAGAAGAATGATATTGCTGCTGCTATTACCAGGACTGACATATTCGACTTTTTGGTTGATATAGTCCCCAGAGATGAGCTGAAGGAAGAAGGGCTTGGGATCCCAAGAGGTGCATTGCAAACCATGGGTGCTCCAGCTGATTCGATTCCCTATTACTATGTCCCAGCACCGCAGGTCGCAGGACCAGGGATGATCATGGGGAAGCCTGTCGATCAAACGGCTGCAGCAGCAATGTATGCAGTATCACAACATCCAGTCGCTTACATGTGGCAGCAGCCACAGGCTGAATCGCAACAGCAGCAGTCACAGCAGCAGATGCCTGATAGTGGCTGAGATAGATGGCATGAAAGAGATCTATCTGTGTGCTTTGAGAGACATGAAAATGGGTGTGAAATATCATGTACTCTAATGTGTTACCTGTACAAGTGTTCTTTATGTGTTAGTTAGTATGGCCTGCAACAGTGAAAAGGATATTTCTAGTGTGTGCCAAGTTGAAGAGGTACAAGTGTAAAGAGGCATTTTCTGTCAGCTGCCATTTTTGTAGCTGATATCTTTGCTTCTCTTTTCAACCTTTAACTGTTACAGCTGTGACTTACAGCACTTACCATGAGGAATTGATAGTTTTTGGTGGCTAGAACGCTAATTTGAAATGTGATGTGTTTGTCAAGAGTTTGGTGATGAATGATTGATGTTTGATACTTATTTTCTTAAGCCTTTGTTGGTCTTTAGGCCCTTGGCTATCTTACTTGCAAATTCAATATTAATGGAACTCGTCGATTTCTTATCACACGGTATCAAGGGATAAGATCATGCACAAGGTCTTCTTTCTGTGCAAGCTCAACATGTACAACAATATCCGAGTAATACCCAGATTGTTTGAAGGATAGATAAAGGTAACTATTTTTTAGCTATAAAACAGCAAAATTACCTAGATGATGATGGTGTTTGACTGCCATGCTTCTTAATTTTCTTCCACTGGAAGGACAGCCGTGTGCTAACAATTTGGATAAAAAAGTTCCAAGATGGTCTTTGTTCTAAAAGAAATATTGTTAAGCATATGCTTACATCCTATACCCATTCACAAGAAAGTTGCTACCAAATTGCCATGGGAAGCTCTGTTCTACATCAAATTCAAGGCAACAAAGTATTAAGAAATGAGCTTCTGTATAAGTTCAGATAATGCGATACAAATATTTCGAATCTCTACAAAGTCTTATTTCTTTACAAACTTACCTTGTGTACATGAAAAAGAGAGACTTGTATTTAATAAGATAATGGCAGCAAAATCTCTTATTCTTGTCACTCATGCGGAGTTTCTAATAAAACTAAAGCCAGCCAGCATTTCTGCATGTATACAGTTTTCCAACAACAGCCAGGATAGACAAGTAAGAAGAAGGTTGTTGGACCTTGACTTGATGAAGAGTGAGCAGCGCCGTCTTTGCGTTGCTGATAGCAATGCCTGCATGATTGCTGGCAATGCATAAGGTACAAGACTTCCAATGAAAGACAAAAAAAAGAAAAAAAAAAAACTCCTTCAGATGAGAAGTATCTCACCTTTGCAATTGACTTCTTAAGAATCTTTCCCCCCTTAATTCACTAAAGTCGAATGAGGAAACAAAAAAGGTGAAGCTATTAAAGCCAGCTCCAAAAGCAAAATAAATTGCTCATCCCGGTTTATTTAATCAATTATATGTAGAATATCTGACCAACATTTAATAGGCTCTCATGGGGAACATTAAAGATCACACTGTTTTCCCTGCAGATCCTCCGAAGGAAAGCATATATGTAGTCAACAGTTATCCTTTTCAAGATCCCTGAATCCCTACGAGCTTTCACAATTGTGTTCCCAAGAATGTGTACAACTCCAGATTCTTTGCAACTATTCAAGAACTCCAATTCATCCCCTACCGTTAGGCTTGTTTGGCCTGATGACCTCATCAAGCTGCCCCCTCTGAGAGGGGATTGCACAGGCACAATGTAATCATGGGACGAGTAACTCAAATCTGCATTGGATGAAAGCGTGCTATTTCCTTCCTCAGTAGCAAGCAGATCAATAGATTTCTGTGTCCTTTGTTCTCGCATGCTGTATTCATCGGAATCGGAATAACCCTCCATCATACTCTCAAGTCGGACAAAGAGAAAGAGGCTATCAAAGAGCATCTTCTCAAAATCATCGTCTTTCTTGTGGAGATCTTTGTATCCATATCTAGCGACACAACGAAACATGTGGAAGCTCTTTGGCCCAATCCTCTTCACAAGGAACCTTTCCTCCATGGGGACTGTATATACAGGAAGATACTTGACACAAACAAATACTACGACAGAGTGGATGGCAGGAAGGTTAGTGATGAAGTGGGAGAAGATGTGGGGAACACCACTTGCCAGCTCGGTGTAAACAAAGCCTATTCCTGGGACTCTGACCAGACCAAGGCTGGGACCAAGCCCCAAAATCCAAGCCATCGATACCTTGCTGTGCATCTCGAATTCATAGCGCTTCACTGTGCCATAATGCCATACATACATGATGATAAGAAATACAGCAGCAATGACTAGTGGGACCCAACCTCCTTGGTCTATCTTGAATATGACTGCAGAGAAGTATGGGAGCTCCACCAGCAAAGATAGCCCAGTGAAGATGGAGACTAGGATCCAGTGGCTCCGCCATACCAATAACATGATTGGGATCATGAGAAATGTGGTGACCAGCATAACTATCACCACAGCAGTTCCTGTAACATAGTAAAAATACCAATTTAGTGATGTCATGTGTAACACACATAATAAGAAAAAGGAAAAGAAAGAATGGTGTAGATGTATCATTAAGAGAACTTCATATCCTTCTTGTCTTATCAAACCAATTAAGCAGATCCTGATATTAGTAAAGAATAGAATATTACTAAAGGTAAGGATCATATTGTCTTTCAAGTTGTGGGTAGTTTACTTGATGACTACATCAACTAATACATTACAAGTCCAGGTTGGATCATCCATCTCATCGAACGTAATATGAGTAGTGCAACTGGCTGCTTGCTATAGTACACTTCTTTGAGAATGTGGTGTGACCTACGTCATGGAATTGATGATGTATCTTGCCTGATCTTTATTAGATTCCTATACATACTGAGGTCAAGGTGAACTTACCGTATGCATTTCCAATCTGGCTTTGATTCTTGAATCCAGCGGTAACAGCTATGCATAGAATCATAAGAACCCAATTTATATCAGGAATGTATATCTGACCAAGAAACTTCTTTGATGTATGAACAACCTTGACTCTGGGAAAACAGCCAAGTGCAAGCGCTTGTTTGATGATTGAATATGTGGCAGATATGGTGGCTTGACTAGCAACTATTGCAGCAGCAGTTGCAACAACAAAGACTGGCCAATATATACCATCTGCAATGATAGAAAAGTGTCATCACAAGCTATCTGAAGATGAGGATCACAAGAATAAATGCCAAGAGGGGTCAGGAGGGACCTGGAATGGAACGATAAAAAGCATCAACGACGTGGTCCTTATTACTAATGATGTAAGCAGCTTGCCCAGTATATGCTAAAAGAAGGCAAGGGAACACAATGAAAGCAAAAGCAATCTGCAAAGAAAGATATATAAGTTCTGTAAGAACAAAGAAGCAACTGATCAGCCTTTCTTAAATGGAGAACACAATTTACCTGAATAGCCAGAACAGGAAAATGGCATAGATCAGCAAATAATGCTTCTGTCCCTGAATAACATCAGAAAGCCAATCTCCAAGTCATTTTGTTTCTATTAAGAAAATACAAACAGAGAAACCAAAGGAACATATACTACTGCTGGCAAAAGGAACTGACCTGTGATACTAAGCATGATTCCTCCAAGAGAGGTCCAACTATCACGCTTCCCATGCCGAAAATATCGGTAGATATAAACTGGATTATATGCTTTCAAAACTGAATTATTGTACTTCCAGATGTTTCGAGCTCCACAGGCTCCAATTAATATAAACCAGAGCAGGACTATGGGTGCAAAAAGCCATCCGACTTTATCGGTACCATAGTGTTGCATGCTAAACAAACCAACTAATATGACTACAGCAACGAGCACAACCACATCTGAGACAAAATGTAAAAAAGAAGAATTAGCTCTTCATAACTGAACTATTGGTAATTATCAATCCAGAAGAATAGAATTATATATATCCACTGTCTTTATTCTTAACAATCTATTCTGTTAAATCTTGGTCTAATGCTTTTAGGGCACTTGTATGTCCGTGGGCATGATTGACTGATAAAGTTCGAGCCATCATGTCCCAAACTCACACATAAGACTATAAGGTGTATATAGTCTTTCTTGCCATGGTAGCATCATGAAAATTTAAAACCTTCGAAATTTAGAGATTAAAAGTGTTCCTTTTATTCAAAAATCTCCATAAAAGAACATATTGGCATTTCAATAAGAGAAATAATCAGTTTAGGTTTAAAGAAGTACCATTGCTCATTTTGGGATTTTCAACCTTTATTCCACCTGCTGCTGATAGAACTACATGCAAAATCGCACAAGTTAGAAGACCAGTGGTAGATAAAGTGTAAAATTTTAGTAACTTAAGTAAATGGCTGCACATATGTTGGAGAAAATTGATCTATCAAATGAAAAGCCTTAAATTTACTCATCTAGATCTTAGGAAAATGCAGAATAATTACCATATCTTACTCTTTTATGTGAAGTATTTCAAGTTACTAAAGCTTTTCCTCCTGAACTCAGGAGGAAAAGTTTCAAGAATACCATTGTCTAAATGTCAGGAGACAACTCATCTAGGATGTGCTTTAAGATCAAAGAATGCCATTTCCTCTTTGGACTGTCGATCTAGTATCACTTATAAGCATATCATCTATTTCTAGGAGGGGGCACAGAGCATCCCAGTAAACAAGGCACCACCAACATGCGGCAGTGGGATATATATGCCAGTAATTCTGTGACTCAGCAACGTCTCTGTGGCGCATGGAGTGAGCTTCAAAACCATCCAGGTAACAATTAAAAGGAAACAATCTTTTTTGTAAGAGAATTACATTGTTGAAAGACATCCAGGGAAAATAACAATCTGTAGCGTTTTTAAGAATGCTTCTATATAGGTTGGATGCTCTCTACTTTGTATCACAACACTACAAGACTTCTTTTTTACAATGTAAGCAATAAACACAAAGAATGACCATTCACATTTTACATACTAGAAAATAACCACAACCAAGCACTATAAGTAGGGAGCTTATGCTTTTATAAGTTGTTGGTAATTATGACGAAAAGGCACAGAACCTTCTCCAGTATGAATGTTTACATCTTTATGTAGATCTTATGGACAATAGTTCACTCTTTCTCATCTAGACTATTCTCCTGTCTAAATGACTTCTAGTAGGGGTTTCTCCTGGCTGCACGAGCCTAGCTTGCAGCCAAGGAAGCAGCATACTCTACTAGACAGTAAGCCTTGTGGATTACAGCCAACCCCCCTATTTCCTAATTTTCCTTTGGCCATGGATCGCATAACAATTTTTGAAGGTTGATACCAGGTCGACAGCCTGTCACAAGAATCTGTTCTCCTCATCTTTGAATTGTCCACTAGCCAACCTCATATTCTTGGGGAAAAAAAACTTAGGTAATGATGATGCAACACAAAATTGACTTGAAATACAACATAATTGAACAAGTTATTTCCAAATACTGAAGCAGAGGAACAAGAAGCAACAAAAAAAGCTCACCTGATATAGCAGGAGTGAGAATCCCATCTCCTATTGCTGTACAAGTGCCAATAAGAACAATAATAAGAAGAATGTTCTTTTTATATGCATGAGCTTCCAACCATCGCTTTATTTTTGCTGCAAGTGATTTCTCATCATATGTTTGCCGACTATATGTTGTTAGCTCCTCATCTGTTCTATGTTGGTTGGGAATAGTGTTTATCTTTGCATGACGGCACAGTAGGGAGTAAAGAGCAAATGTACCACCTGCAAATATGAAAGCAGAAGTTACACACTCAGAACTATACACAAGAAGGATAATTTACAAAGAAACATCAAACAGCTTTTTACCTGCATTTTATTTCATATAACGAATAGAAGTAGAACATGAAATCAAATCATTGGTATACTTGACAAAGGTACCCCACCATGATGCTTAACTTAGTGAAAATAGCCCTTGCTTCTTGTGTTTGAATGTATAAAACATAATATTCTCAGCATGTTCTAACTCTTACCAAAGCATAAGCTTATCATATTTAGAAGACAATTTTCAACATTTGGCAGAAATGCACTATATTTAGTAAGAACCACCTCCATTTCATGAATTTTTTTTACAAGTTGTGTAACCCAGTGCAGCACTTAAGGTCTTAAACATATAAAAGTGAATATCTTACCTTGGCCATTGTCGTTTGCCCTCAAGACAACAAAAACATACTTAAGAAGTGGAATGAGAGTGAGGGAGTAAATAATTAAGGAAAGAGCTCCAATAACATCCTCAGCATCTTCTACCCCATGAGGAAATACATTATAGAAGACATACAATGGTGATGTGCCCAAATCTCCAAATACCACCCCAAGGCTCTGAAATGCAAGCCGTAATACCAAAATTGATGAGAATTTCTGCATTAACAGGGAAAAAGAAATATTATCATTCAGAATGTCCAGATGCATCCACTACTCATCAGAATTAATTCAAGCGAATATATAGGACTTCCCAACAGCTAGACCTGCTGGTACTAATGAATTTATCTATCTAGAAATTTCATAAGCAATGCCTTCAGGATAAAAAGTATACTAATACAATCAAAATAGTAGAACTAGGATTTTCTTGAAGTTTGCATAAATTAGTACGAGTTTGAAATTACAAATCTAGACGATTATTAATTTCATAATGCACAACATTCTAATAGGTTTTGAGAAAAATATGAACACTTGCTCACAATATCATTATACCAACCTTCAGGTGAGCCAGGGCAAGTATTACTGTTAATAATTCGAAACTGAGGCACATCAACAGATCCGAGCACCAACAATACCAACAAATGCCCGTGTAATTTATACAAAACATTTATGCTACAGAAGACTTGCGATTGAATTTTAAATGATTTATTTAGAAAAAGAAATTATGAACGTAAATCCAAATTTCTAGAAATAAATTTCAGTTGTTTAAAACTAAAATATTAGGTAATAAAGAAAGAATGAAGTGAACCTTTCTACCAGCTTTTGAAAAGCAAGCTGGAATCTTAAAGCAAAGGGGATAAGGGATATTTTTATCAAATGAGCAATAAAAGCACACCTTTTCTCTGTACATGTTCCTCAACCTGCCAGCCTCTTCATCCATGGGTTGATCAAGGTTCTGATCCAATTCCCACATGCTTCCTTTATTGCTATCCTCATTCCCCAATCCAGACGCCATCAAATACTTTGCGCAAAACAATTCAGTATCTCTTCACTCAATTGCCACCGAAACCAACCTCAGCCAATGAAATTCCCCCAAATTTATCTCAAGAATCAGAATTGAACGAGCCCCACATCAGGCACCATTAAAATACACGAAACTCTTCGAGCTCAACGATGCGCAAACAAATCAAAACCAACCCAAGAACAGATTTTGCGACTTGCGAGGGCCAGAAACCTCAAAACTCCCAACTGGGTCGGTCCCTAATCCGCAAATGCCGACGGAGGCAGAAGACAGTGAGGTGAATGGCAGAGCTCGGGGAAGAAAGAGGGCAAAAAAAAAAAAAAAAAGGTGGCGTTTTGCGGAGGCAGCGAGCTCACAGGTGGAAGAAAAAGCAAAGCTGCCGTGGTCCCACGGATTGGAGAGGTGGTAATAACATCAGGTTACGAGGAATTGAAGGTTTTCGGGTAGGAATGAGGAGAGAGAAGGATCGTCCAGTGGAGGATGACGGTGGTGGGTTTTAGATATAGAGAGAGAGAGAGAGATCCAAAATGTGTCCTTTTTCGTAATATTAAATATTATTTTCTCCGGCTACAGAAGAACAAGTGGTATTTTACTTCTTCCATTGACTTGTATCCAACTATGCATCTATTAATAATTTAATCTCCACGTACTGCCCGTCAGTGCTCTTTGTCGCAAGATTTATACGACTATAAATTTTTAATTTTTTTAAAAAAATAAATAAAAAATAAAAACAGTCTTTTTGCAAAAAGCCCCTCCAAAGTTCTCCAATTTGTTCGGAAACTTGATCAAGAACTACTTTTGTTGTTGATGACGAGAGATTTGCTTACACGATAAGCATACTTTCGATAATCGAATCAGCATCTTATGCTATTCTTCCTCAAACGTCTCCATCTTAAGATATAATTTGTTTATAAACCCCTCGATCACTTTCATATTAATTCTTTAATACTCGCTAATCTCGTATGATTACTTTTTAATTTCCGAGTAAATTAAGCACAAGCTGCAGTAATAAATTAAAGGCTTCTCACTCAGTTCGTTGGATTAACAAAGGGAGGAGTTACAAAGGGACAAAAAAGACCACCTTAATTAACTCTCTGTTGCTATAAGAGGACATTTGGCCTACTTTAGTGCATATTAATTAAACATTTTAATTATACCCTGGACTCCTAAACTATTGACTACCTTTCATTTATTCTCCCATAAATGTCTCCATCTCTAGATTTAATTTGTTCTACAAACCCTCAATCACTTTCCTAATTGTTGTTTAATAGTAGCTAATCTCGTATGATTAATTCTTTGGGATTTTTTGTCCTCCTACCTTAAAAAATCTCTTATTTGTCTAAACTTTATATTTTTAAATTAAAAGGAAAAAAAAAATAACATGAGAAAAACACTAAAATGACACATTATTATTATTATTATTATTATTATTATTTAATTGCAAGAAGGAAAAATAGGAACATTATGATGATTCATGAACCACATCATTACAAAATTAAGTGAGTTCATGCATGTACTAGTTGTGCAATTTGGCACATCATCCATAAATTCCTTTTAATATTGAATTATATTCTTAGGATTTAATCAACAATACATTTGAAATTAATATTTTTAGTGGAACATTTAGGTAGAAAGGTTCCCATAAAGCATATGCTTATGTAAGAGAGCACAAAACCATCTTTAGGATTCTATAAGTCTTAGAGATGCTCAATGATTTTATCTTAACCTAAATGGCACTGGAAATTTTAGTGTAAAAATATGGTTGATGCTTGTCACACTATTTTCATCACTCAAAGTGAGAAAATGACATGGTACCCATGATAGGATTTTTATTTTTATAAAAAATTTAAATTAGAATTTTAAGATTCATGAGATCTTTTATCATAGAAAACTTTAATAGTGCTATCTATAGTTAAATTGGTGTGAGTCTTTTTTAACCATCTGAGCAAGATATTAAAAATAAAACTCTAATTTTGTTTCAATTAAAAATTCTCATAATTAGATGCTAAATAACTAAGAATGTTGATATTTCTCTTGCTTTTCCTTCAGGTTTATTCTTGCATATATACCTCTCTCAAATTTCTAATTTAGTTACTCAGGGATTTTAAGAAGTATCTATGTAAATAAATGTTCTAAGAAATGCATATGCAAATATTAGTATAAATAAGAGATTTTAAAAGGTATATATATATATATATATGTATATAAAAGAAACCTTTTCCTTGTGCCAATTTGGTTGTGAGTAGTTGTCATGTAACCCTCTAACAAATATAAAAGTAGATTGCTCTTCTTGATGGGGAATGAGTGGTTTGTATTTTTTTAGTTAAATAAGTGGTAAAGGAAAGCTGGCTAAAAATTAGGCCTAATGTCAATTCTAGAATAAGTTTTCTATGTTCACTTGTATTCTGCAAAGTATTATAATAATTATCTTTAATATGATATAATATATATATATATATTTATTTATAAATATAAAGTTAATCGAATAAATATTAAAGAGAAATTAGTAATTGAGTTAATGTGTAGTATATGGTATAATTTTAATGAATATTATTTATATTCTAGAATGAGATTATTATAATATTTAGCTATTTTTTTGAATTAAAAAGTACTATTCTAAAATTAAAAAATTATTCTTAAAATAATCGGGAGCTAAGTATCTCTCTATATATACTCTCCTAAAAATTATAAAATTACCATCGGAGAAATTACATTTAATTTATTTTTAATATATATATATATTTAAAATTAAAATTTTTCTACAAATTTTTTATTTATAGTTCATAACTGATGCGTAGTTGTAAGTTATCTGTAATTGTTCAACAAACACAATCGTTAATCTTAATATAAAAAAATTAAATATGTTTTATAATTTATACGAATTAGTTGAAAAAAGTAATTTTCTTTTGTGAAGAATTTATTATTTTTATACGTTCTACGTCACAAAGCTTCTTTCTAAATTCAGAGGTAGGTGAGAAAAATGGACAAAAATGTCAAAAACCTCGATGGTTTTGACCAAAAATTGCCCTTTATTTTAAGTTTTAAATTTCGGCACGTGATCTCGTGCCGGTTTATGATGTGTATCAATTAATAATTATATAAGTTTTAATAATTTTTATTATGCTCATATAAATTTTATGGCCTCTTATATTCTATTAAAATAAAATAAATTATATATATAGATTCTTATCCTCAAGCATCGCTTTCGACTGGGCTATCAATGTTTTTGGTTTATTCTCCATTTTCGAGTCAGACGAACGTTTTGATCTGTCTCTCAATCCTTATCTACATAGTTTTTGCTGCCTTCCTTTTCTCCCTTCTCTTTTTCCCCTTTATATACTCTCTTGGGTTTTATTTAACTACAAAAGTTGGTTCTTCCTTGAAATAATATTAATTGACTACCTATGGACAGAACAAAAAATTAATTTGATGCATACTTTTTATTTTCATTATTCATTTGAATAGATACTATGCCTCGAAAGATAGATAGATATTGTCTCACTGAACCATGATACGCTTAATAATTAAACTAAATGTTTGAAATCAAATTTGTTTGCAATCTCATCTTTGACAAGAATATAAGATTTACATGAGTTATTACCTAAAGCCTGTTTGAGGCCCTCAGATGTTCTCTGGTGTTCTTGTGCAATTTTTGGGGTACAGAAGCAACCAATATCAACTTGTGCATTAGCAATCAATTATGGATGCAATATATTCAATAATGCATGTTTGCATCCTATGCACTTGTAAATGATGAGAGGAATACAAGAGAAGGGAAGAGGATCTCTATGGAGATGGTGTTTATTTATAGCTTTCCAAATTGCTAGCCATCACAATTACACTAAACATCCCCTAAGAAGTCTCTTGAATTAATATTGGTAAGATGTTTCTCATCAGCTTAGTTTTTATGTTTAGAATTAGGGCTTCATTACATTTATGTTTCTTTCAAACTTTTTGTTAAATACTTAAATCTATAGTCTTTGAATGTTTGATTTTCAGAGAATATAGTGCTGATAATTAAAAGCTAATATTTAGCTAAATCCAAGATTTTTATTATCATTTTAGCAGACTAAACTTGGTTTTGTAATTTGCAAGCCTAAATATAGATTTGAATAGAGCTTGATAATTCTGGCTTTTATTTGCTAGCTCTTTACTTGATTACAAGAAAATCTCCAATTTTAGCTGATCTTGTGGATCACTTGCAGCTAGGATGGAGATGAAAGTATGTTGGTGCTTCACAATTCTGTTCACCATCTTACTGGGAGATAAGTTTGCAATGTTCAATGCCATGTTAGTAGATGAGAGTAAGTACTAGCTACTGTTGGAAACCTATTTCAACCTCTCATTTCTTTATCTTGTAAAGGCTTCAAATCTAATACATTGTTGGAAAGAAAAGAAAACAGGGAGGTAAAAGTGAAGTAAATCAAAATTCAGATATAGTTTGGAACTATTCCATATTATGAATTAATTAGGAAGAATACTAATGCTTGTGGTTGATTATCTATGAAAGTTGTACCAAGAAAACCTACCTGTGTTTCATGCTTGGAGACTTCAAGGAAAGCCGAAAAAATCTTAAGCAACGCAAAGTTGTTCAAAGAAGCCAACAGACTCTCAGTCGAAGTATGCCATGTTCTACCAGCAGATCTGGAAGCTAAGGTAGCAGACTCCAGACACTCTATTCATGAAAATTATCTTGCCACAAATTTATACTTCATACTGCTTCTTTCATTTTTCGCAGTGTTTAGAAGCATCGGAAATTTATGTTAATCACACCAGATTGTTCTTTCAAGAGCTCTTCCATGAAGATAGCCTATGCAAGGAAACAGAGCTCTGCACTGGCAACACCCTCACAGAAGAGAGCAAGATGTTTCAGCCAGTAAGCAAAATTGGTTTAATCCACAGAATTCATACCACAAAACTTCAGCAATAATGTTATGATCCATAAGTTAATGTTATATATCCTTAAACACTGGCCAGACAATGTATTTAGATGGAAATGTAGTAAAAGCTTTACATACACTAGTGACTAAGGTTTGTTTCAGCCACTGGATCTGAGAGGCTGTGGACCTTGCCATAGAGCTATTAAGGATCTTAAGAAGAAAATGAAGCAGCCAAAGATGAAGGTAGCTCTTCACCTGAACCTGATTAAATTTGCATATATTTTCACCTTTTTTTTCATGTCTGTCTGATATAATATATTAATATCTTAACTTTTGTAGGCTAAGTTGATAGATGTGCTTATCGACTACTGTGAAGAAATAGAGAAGGATGAGCAAGCTGTAAGTACAACCACTGAATTAAATCATTCACAATTCTATCCTAACACTGATAAATTTGATGAGATATTTTGGTTGCAGTGCAAGACAGCAATTACCAAATATGCTCCTAAAGTTCTAGCTAAGCTTGACAGTATAAAGGCCAAATCCCTCTGCCAGATGATTGGTATATGCGATTCAGAAATATCAGTACGAAAGCTATGGCAAGAAATATTGGAATGAATCATGGATGCTGTGATGCTTATGCCAATAAATATTTTGGGGAATGATATGTAATACATATATGTCATACAATGCAAAGTCTTGTTATGTTATGGAGATTATCTTGTACATGCATAATCATAAAGACATGTATATCATATTCCAGGTATTGCAACAAGATTTACATTTACAAATGCATGATGGAGTTTTCAGCTATTATATGTTATCAATCATAGTACATAAAGTGAAGTCCAGGGTAATAATAGTGAATTACTCAGATGGGAAGATCTTGATATATATTGAGGCAGTTAAACACTTCCTGGCTTGGAGTTACTAAGTTGTATAACAAAAAAAGTGTGACGCACAAAAGAACAGGAAAAATATACAAGGTATGAAATTGAAAGAAGAAAAAAAGATACAGTTAAGCAAGACTTAATCATTTCTTCTCTCTTGATCCAGCACTATCAACATTTCACTCTCTTATAAAATATTTGAGAAGTTTGGATGCTTAAATCTTCTATCAAATCAAATTTCTTTTTGTTCTTCGAGCTCTAATCAAATTCTCCCAGTGATTCACGGGATCTCCCATGAAGCAAGAGCCTTCTTCTCTCAACAATGACAGTGTGAACTCCTTGGTATAAATCAACAACAGTAGAACCAAGGCAATCCATACACAGCATATGGAGATTTTGTGCCTTTCTGCCATGACTAGAATCAGGGGAATAATTCATCACTTGAAGCTTGTAAGGAAGACACTGCCAATATTACTTGAATAAGAACCATCCGAAATGGACCATTACATATGACAAAAGTCCTCATGTCAGCTGACAGAGGACATGGCTTCTTCAATCCTCCTGATGACTACACTAAGACTATGCCCACTTTCTAAAGCTTTAACAGCAGCTCTGTGGGCTTTCTTGTGCCACTTCAGGAGGTTGTATGATTGCAGAACAGACCACCGGGCTTGGTTTGACATCTGCAACATAGGTAACAAAGAGTTAATACAGTAACAGCTAAGATATTGATTCAGATACAAATCAAAGAATGATGTATAGACCTGTGAAATAGTCAAAGGAGGTTGCAGAAGAACACTGATACTCCTGAACAAATTCTCATCATTTTCTCCACCTTCTGCCTCCCCATAAACAAGAGCTTCAGAAGCAATTCCAGCAAAAAGTATCATACAGTACCTGAGAGCTGAGTAATCAATTAGATTCACAGAAACAAAGAACCAATCTTGTGTCTATTGGGCCTATGACCATCAATAAATCTATGTACCTGTCAAAAGCAGTACTGCTTAGGCGGCCTTCTGCAAGTTCATTTTCCATCTTTTCATCCCAAAACTGAGTTCCTGCCTACAGAATAGAATGAAAGTATGAAATGATGTGCATATGGATATTTTCTTAAGAAGAGCTTAAGTCAGTAACTAACACTCATTGGTTGAAGTTGAAAGACTTGAAATTAGCAAGTACTTTATGTACTTTGTTATATTTTAGCTGTCTTGCTAATGTATTTTCTTAAGAGTGGTTAATAACTTAGTTTCTATTGCAGCGCAGAAAAACGCTAGAAATTACTTCACTTAATAAACATATTATTAAAATGTAAAACTATCCTAAGTTACCTGGCCTTGAATTCCCATTTGCATAGCCACAAATGGATCTAAAATCACTCCTCGTATCGGGCAACCCATTAGATAAGCTATAAATATAATGGATGAGGTTATACATTTCCTCTATTAACTTGAATAAGCAAAAAGGACTAATGCAAGAGAAAAAAAAAATACCAGTAAGGAGATGTCCAGCTTCATGAACAAGAATACGGCGCTTATACGGGGGCCAAAAACTTGATATCTGAGCAAGACAGCTGCCACCAAGAAAAATTGCATCCAGTGCTGCTAATCCCAATATGGCAGCCAAGTTAGGTCGGATATCTATTCCTTGGGAGAGCAAGAAAGATATGCCACCAAGAGAAGCAATCAACACTATTCTAGAAGTTCCAGTAAGGCCCCACTTCTTTGGCGCAAGCTTAGCAGCTGCAAATATCAGAAAAAGGTCATTCTAAAACGAGACCAACTTGATTCAGAATTAGACCGGAAAGGAAAAGTATGCACTCCAATACTCGCTACAGAAAAGGGGCAGATGAAAATGCTTCCATTTGAACTAATAGACGAGTTATACTAAAACCAACACTAAACAGCAATGTACTTTATATGAAATGCAAAACTAAGAAGTTTTCCAAATTCTAACATAGTTATCCTCTAAAGAACAGTGCTATTAAGTTCCAAAGATTTCCAAAAAGTCAGAAGGCTGAGAGTAGGAAAGAGTCACTTTAGATATCTCACCTTCCAAACCAGTTGACTCTCTTAACAATGAAGGGGTGACATCCCTTGGTCCCTCTAGAACTGTAGCATGAGAAGGAAGAAAAAAAGAATTGGTAAGAACCAGCAGAACTAAACAATGAATAATTCACTCTGAAATGAGCTTAATGAACCTTTTAATAAAAACACGAGAATGTAACAAAGCAAACAACCTTTCTAATAGGCAAAAAGAGGAAAAGTGGTCATATTAATCTTGTCGGCAATAAATGATATATTAAACTATGATCGTTATGATGACAGAAATCACTTAGATTCTATATGAAATAAACTCTCTAGTAGGGCTGTCAAAATAATCAAGCAGGTTCGATCAAGCTCAGCTAAAAAATGATCTGAGCCAAGCTTGATCTTCAAAATAGGCTTGCAAATAATTTCAAACCAAGCTTGATCACGAGCTGGCTTAATTAAATGGGCTCGATAAGGCTAAAAATAATTATAATATATATAATATGAGTAATACTTTCTATACTATACTATACTTTTATTATATTCTAAAAGTTACTTAAGTGGATTGTTATGTCATTTGATCTTGTAGAATTTAGTCCTGAATTCTGATCCTATTTTTTTTACATACAGATATTTCTAATAGTTTATGTATTGTAATATTTATATTTTTTGAATTATGTCACATTTTAAGTTTAATTCAAGCCTAAATTAAACTTAATTTAATTCAAGTTTGATTGATCTCGAAATTTGGCTTGAAATTATTTATTGATCAACTCGAGCTCGAATTGAAATGATTCAATTCAAGCTTGATCATAAATCTAGGCTCAAAATTGTTTTCAATTCAAGCCTGATCAGAGCTAGGCTCGATTACACCCCAACTCTCTAGTTATTAAACCTTATTATCACTGCATAGCAAGAAAACCATTACGAATAATGCATAAAATTTTTGCAAGTACCAAAATTTTCATCATGCCATAAGATCAAGAACAAAAATATACCAATGTTCTTGCATTTCCCAAAGTTGGGTAATATCCCACGATCCTGGAGAAAGGCGTAGGCGCTCCCGACAAGCCTCATATCGTCCGCATTCAAGCAGGTGTCCAACACCTCCCAATCCCTCTCCGGCCTCGACCAACCTGGGGAGTACAACACCGACGAGGATGAAGAACCCATCGCATCCACCGGAGAAGAAGACAACTCCACGGATTTGAGGAAGCGAAGGGCCCTCGAGAGGTCCTTATCCCTCACCGCGTCCTCGTATTCGCGCCATTCTTTGATGGATTTGACGCAGAGGCGAGATGGGTTTCTACAAATTGAGAGATTACGAGGGAAAGGTGAGATCTTTAGGGGTTTGGAGAAGGCAAAGCGGAGATTGGTGGAGGAGAGAGAAGCGCAGGGAGAAGGCATCGGGCTATCGGAGCATATGGAACCGGAATAGGAGCGTGAAAATATCTCGGTTTTCTTCGAACTATATCGCTTGAAAAATGGTCGGGAATGTTACTGTTCACACCCTAACAATTCACTATTTACAATTCGATCCTTTTTTCTAATTTCTATTGGAATAATTCATAAGTTTCTCTAAAATTCTTTCGAATATCACAATTGGCAATATATTCTTCAAACCTTTATAATCGTTTGAAAAGTAATCTAGATGTCGTAGCACAAAAGGATCTAAGCTTGGGATCTCTATATCAATTTTAAGAGTTGTTAACCGTCTCAATTATTATTATCTATCACTTTTACACTGTCTTAATTGTTTAACTAAACCAATGTTTGTGACTTTTTATAAAATAGTAAAGAAGAAAATGGATACATACACTCAGTGAATTATTTAATTACATCACTAAGTCTTCTTGATTAAGAGTTTTGTTAAAAAATATTAAAAAATTAACTAACTAATTAGACGAATAAAATGCCCTAACTTTCTCTTCATTTTGCCTTTTAGATGCAAATTTTTTAGTGATATTTTGAAATACTAAGATGAAAGATTATAATAGGAATATGAGATATTTTATCTACTTATTAAATTACTCAAAATTGTAAGATTATTTTTATTAAATTTTTTAATAAAATATCCACGAAGGAAACTTTAGTGATATATTTAAATAGTTCGATAACCGATTGGGTTAAGATATAATTAACCCCATATTTAACACTTGAACTCGATATTTGTAAACTAAATAAATTCAGTCACGATTAAGAGATGCCGTCTTCTATTCTTGGATAGACAAAGACCAAATGTTACATTGTTCATGCAAACATGAACACATGAACAACTTATTCAATTTAAAAAATACAACAACACCAACAACAAATGCTCAACAGTGCAGAAGCTCAAACTTTAGCAATCCTCGTGGGAGCAATTAAGCTGAGTTAATTACATCTCAGCTTGTATAGCTGCAGCAAGATGATCATAAGCTACTCCCCAGGCCTCCTCCATTTCAGGAGACCACATATATGGAACTGCCTCCTTTATAGTCTCCAGTAATGCAAACTTAAGCACCTACGTACAAGAGCAAAGATGTCTATAACTATGTCCAAAACTTTCAAGTTAACTGCATTTAATTACTATCTATCTAATAATTATCTGGACAAATGATACATACCTCAAAATGTAAACCAGCAACGCCAGCCTTGGTATGAACACCTCCTAACTTCTTCAGCGTAATGTTTCCCACAGTGACTTTCCCAGTCTTCCTCAGCATTGTAGCTGACTCACATGTCTATGCTCACATAAAATCACAACAAAATTTACGTAAGAAGACAGTATCTAGCCATGCATATATCTAAAGTAAAAAAAGAAAAGAAAGGAAAGATATAGTCGTCGAACCATGACGAACACATTCATGGCATGGGCTTTGAGCTTAGGGTTCTTGCTGAGGGGCTCATCTGAGTCGCTGAGGAAGGAGAACTTCTTCCTCGCAGATGGAACAATCTCGAAGATCCTATTATGGCAAAATATATATACATATACGTATATAAGGTACGTAAGAATATTGTAATGAATTAAAAGTTAAATGGAATGCACCTCAAGTAGAAGTTTAAGCCGATGGTCGCAGCGTCATCCTTCATCTCATTCCATGCATCCAAGACAAGGGCCTCTTGCTCTCTGGTGAAGGCTACCATACCCTTGGAGAATGCCATGTCAGTTATATATATATATATAGTCTCTATTGCTCAGGAGATGAGGATGGGTTTGAAACAAAATGAGATAGATGGTTTATATAGGCAAGAACTTAGAGTATATGTTCCTATAATTCATTAACTAAGTGGAATATAAAATAGGACATGGAGGGTTGGATGTGAATTGGAGGATAATAATACGTGTACGTGGGTGGCTCCAAGACTGCATGAAGAGGCAAAAGGTGGCACCAAAGTTTGGTGCAAACCATTTGCAGTTCATTGTTGCTGGTCTTGAAACTGTGGGCTGATGGAGACAAAGGGAGAGAGAGGGAGGCCATGCATGTCTTTGACATTATATATTTGATTGAAGTTTAATTGTGAAGGAGACGTGAGAATGAGTTGCATACTTGACATATATATATATATATCATTCAAAGAAGTGGGTCAATTATATGTGCTAATACTCTGGAAGATCCTATTGGAAGGTAATAATAACATCTAGATCCTGAACTATTTGCCCCTCTTCATGTTGACCTCTAATTTATTTTTCAGTGATACATGGAATGCCTTAATTGCATGAAACCTTTGAAATGGTACTTGTGTTTGATTATATCCAATTATTATTTTTATTATTATAAAATATCATGTGATTAATTTTAGGTGCTCTAGAGCATTTAACTCTTACTTTGGAATAAAAGAAGAAGAAATATCTAAGGGTAAGATGGTTGTTTGAGATTATTAGTTAATAGCTTCTGAGGGGGAGACTAAAGAAGTATTGGATAGTTAAAAGATGGTAAAGTATCACAAAAAAATAAAATAAAAAGGTCCATGTTAAAATTTGCATTAGTTTATTTTAATAAAGGAGTTAATTAGTTGTCAAATTTAATTATCTGAGTTAAAATTATTGAAAAAAATATGATTAATTAATAGAATATGACTTTGAAATCCAAATCTATTGACTTCATATTAGGTCTCTAATAAAGTTTTTTTTTTCTTTTTTGGTCCACGTCATTCGGACCCTAAATGGAGCAACTCAGACCACACACCAGAAGTAATCTCAGCCGTCGAATCCTCGATATTTACTTAAATAACTGGATCTCAGCCGTTCAGTTTTAGCCCATTTGATAAGGCGGTCAAACCAACGGTGGGGTCGCTAGAACCCTCTAGAACAGGAGAATATGCGATTATACCACTCCAGCGCACGTTAGCATTGCCATCGTAAAATACGCCTCCTTCTCCTTCTGGAAAAAGGCACCTCCTTTTTAGTGCGCCGCTCGTCTCTTTACCGCTGCTACGTTTCCTCTACGCTCTCTCCTGATAGATCGATCTATTACGTCCTTTTCTTGTGAGATCTCTTTTTTTGGGTTTTTCGTGATCGGATTAGATCTCTCTTTTCTTAGGATTTGAGGCTCTTGTACCGGTTCATTTGGTGGAAAAATGGCCACGAAGAGGAGCGTTGGGGATCTCAAGGAAGCCGATCTCAAGGGGAAGAGGGTGTTCGTGAGGGTGGATCTTAACGTGCCCTTGGATGACAACCAGAAGATTACGGACGACACCCGGATCCGCGCCGCCGTCCCGACCATCAAGTACTTGATGGGGAACGGGGCCAAGGTTATCCTTTGCAGCCATCTGGTGAGGTTTCTTCTTCTATGTCCTTACTATTCCTTCGTTTTTCGTTGTTCTGATCCAAAATTTGACTCTTTTTTTCTGTAGTGGTTCTTTTGTGCATGTTGATTAATCTTATCATCTGGAAAGTTTGAAGATTTGTATCTCTTGTTGATGTGGATCTGTTTTGCAAAGTGTTATTATTTTAAAGAATGGACGGATCTAGTACATGTAAAGAACATTGGAGGTGCAATTTGTTATGGTTGTTTGGTAAATCACATGGCCTCATAATAGACGGAAGTAGTATGCATGTAGTCCACTTAATTGAAGCTTCCATCTGAGTTCAATAAAGTTCAGCATGCAGTTTTAAGTTAATATGCTAATTGAATTAGTTCTATCTGCAAGTTTACTGTCTAGATTAAGTAATGGTGGGTTTACTTGGACAATGAGTTGAATCTTATGAATAAGATGCTACAGTCTGTTTTTTTTGAAGTTGAACAGCTTGGCTATAAAGACACTGAAAATGGTATAATATGATTACATAATATTAAAGATTTGCTATTTGATCAGCTACTTGATTTCAGTTTTATATTGTTTAGCTTCTAGTATAGTATGTTTCTTTGGATTTTGCTTCCTTTTTGAGTGATGATGAACTGATGGATGTGGTTTTGATACTCCAGGGCCGCCCGAAAGGCGTCACCCCAAAGTACAGCCTGAAGCCTCTGGTGCCAAGATTATCTGAGCTTCTTGGAGTTGATGTATGTAGACCTGCCGTTGAGCCCAGTAATTGTAGTTTTAAAATTGTAATATAGGTTGATTTTTTCCTGATCCCTTGATACTGGAAATTAGGTCGTCATGGCAAATGACTCTATTGGTGAGGAAGTTGAAAAATTGGTGGCTGTACTACCCGAAGGAGGTGTTATCCTTCTTGAAAACGTGAGGTTTTATAAGGAAGAAGAGAAGAATGTGCCCGAGTTTGCACAGAAGTTAGCGTCGCTCGCCGACCTTTATGTAAATGATGCATTTGGCACGGCTCATAGAGCTCATGCTTCAACTGAGGGAGTCACAAAGTTCGTGAAGCCAGCTGTTGCTGGTTTCCTGATGCAGAAGGCATGTTTCCAGTCTTTACACATTTTGCAATTAATTATGTTGTCCTTTCATTTTGAGTAGTTTGTTCATTTATGATTTGGAATTCTGCACAAATATTAAATTTATCTCTTTGAAGGCCAATATATTCTATTCTGTCAATTAGCAATATCTGAAAACTATTTTATGGATATGCTTCAAGTTCCTGTAGTATCATAATGTGAATCATTACATCTATTTACGAGTTTTTCTAAGTTTCTTTCAAATATGGTAAAATATGACATTTTGCATCGTATGCAAATACATTTGGTGGCTCTCTACTTGTTTTGTGAATTTTCTGTTAGCACTGAATTCTATCTCTATGATTAGGAACTTGATTATCTTGTTGGGGCTGTCGCGAACCCTAAGAAACCGTTTGCTGCCATTGTTGGGGGATCCAAGGTGTCAACCAAGATTGGAGTGATAGAGTCCCTGTTGGAAAAGGTTGATGTCCTTATCCTTGGCGGTGGAATGATCTTTACATTCTACAAAGCACAGGGTTATTCTGTTGGCTCATCCCTTGTTGAGGAAGACAAGCTTGACCTTGCGACAACACTTATCGAAAAGGCGAAGTCTAAAGGTGTAGCTCTCATGCTTCCTACGGATGTTGTAGTAGCTGACAAGTTTGCTGCAGATGCTAACAGCAAGGTTTGTTCCTCTACTTCTGTTTATTGTGTTTCCTGGTTTTAGGATGTCATGAATAATATGGCTAACAACTCTAACCGTACTTCACCATTGCGAAGTTGAAATGGTGAATTTTGATGTGATCATCATGGATTTGTTATGTTTGTAGTTTTGATCCATTTTGGAGTTTCGTTTTTCTTGGTTATTTTTTAAATAAAAATTCAAAGAAGTTCTGAAAAATTCTAAAAAGTAGCACAAACTTTTGAAAAGAGCATTAAAAATACCAGTAAATACGTTTACTGTTATTGATCAATAATTAGGAGAAACTAATGTTGATGTTACCAAATTTATTGCTGCTAATTAGAGTATTTATTATTGTTACCATACTTCCAAATAAATTGAGGCCATGTTACTTATGCAAGTATCATTAGGAGAAGTTAATGTTATGCTACAAAATATATACATATTGTCATTAATAGGAAACAAATTCGATGATATAAGGTAGATCATTTCGTTAATGGGGAGTAAGTACAGCTGTTATTATATATAGTTTCTATAAATGATGCTTAATAATGCTTACACTACCAAAACATATACAATTATTGCCATTGTGGGAGAATTGCTATTAACCATTTAGGAATTAGGATAAACCAATGCTGATTAGAAAGAATTTAAATTTAAGCTGCTTATAGTACCAAGAATGGAAAATATTTGGTCTAATTTCAGACCTAAAACATAATCTGTCACCATAATAGTCCGTTAACAATATAGTTATAGCTGTGATAGATATTTTATTTTACAAACCCTGAAGGTGAGCAGAAAAACTTGTTTCGGCCATGGCATCCATGTTTTGGCTGAAACTGCATGGTTTCACCTATGGTTTCACCTATCTTTTCAGATCGATCTTGGTGGGCACCAATCCATTTTGGCCAAATTTTCAAACCATTATTTTTTTCTTTTTAAATAAAAATATAGAGATGTGTTTTACCACAGTAACGTTGGATTCCTTGTATAGCAGAAGAGATGCATGCTTGACCAATGCTGGACGAGATTGATAGTCCACTGGAAAGATATAGCTAATAGCTGTAACACAATCTCTCCCTAATGCAATTCTCATCTTCTGAAAACAGTGCAATATAGTTTCTGCTGGTGGACTTTCTGTTGGTCTTCTTCGTCTAACTATGCACTTGTAGCCATAAATATGCTGATAGAGTAGATGTAATCTTATATCTTAGACATCTGATTATAGATGTGAATGTTGAATAAAAACTTTAGGACATGGCATGCTTGGTTCTAACAACATCCTGGTGTATTCTGCAGGTTGTGCCAGCGTCTAGCATTCCTGATGGCTGGATGGGCCTGGACATTGGCCCCGACGCCATCAACACATTCAGCGAAGCTTTGGATAGCACAAAGACCATCATCTGGAATGGACCCATGGGTGTGTTTGAGTTTGAGAAGTTTGCCGCTGGAACTGATGTAAGCTTTTATTAACAAACTCAATGCCCTAGACTTTCATTTTCCGTCCTGTTGATATCAAATGAATAATGTTCTCCATTTGCACAGGCCATTGCCAAGAAATTGGCTGACCTTACTGGAAAGGGAGTCACAACCATCATCGGAGGTGGTGACTCTGTTGCAGCTGTGGAGAAGGCCGGGCTTGCTGATAAGATGAGTCACATCTCAACCGGAGGTGGTGCTAGCTTGGAGTTGCTGGAAGGCAAGCCACTTCCTGGCGTTCTTGCTCTTGATGATGCATGAACTAAATCAGTCCCTTTTAGTCCCCTCTGAGATGTCATTTTGACTGAGATTAAGTTGCACTGCAGTTTTGTAGATGGGCCATGTAATAAATGAAGTCCTTTGCCACGAGAGGCTAGTGGCTTCACTGGCTTGGGACCAGGATTGTCTCTTTGTACTCTGAGGGATTATGCTCTTCATCCTTTTCTTTTTTCATTCTTTTTTTTTTTGACTGCAATGCCTTGCTTTTTCTGTTGGAAGATCTAATAATGCTAGTTTATGCCTATAAAATGATTGTCATCAGTATCACTATGTAACTCATGGAAATAGATTACCTGGTTGAAATATGGCTCTTGGAAATTACATACAATAGAACAATAAATTGGTTTTGGTATTTGGAATCAACCAATTATGATTGTATGATATTCTATATGATCTAATGGTTGAAATTGTAGAAAGTGGTAGTTACCTTTTTATTTTTTTAAGGGCCAATTAGTATTTTTAATTTCTATTCCTTTATAGTGATTTGTGAAACAAAATAAAATTTCCACTCCATTAAGCTCTCCAGAACATCTATAATTTTTAAGAAACATTAAATGAAACAGTCTCAAATTTTATGACTAAGTTAAACCGATTAGTCAACTAACATGTGTAAAATGATAGTTTCATCTCTGATAGATCTAGAAGTAAGATCCTGTTTTAATACTCCACTTGTATGTACTAATCATTCCCCATTTAAGTTCAAATGAAGCTCAAAGGTGTCAAATTACTTATTAACTCCATCTCTCAATCAACTTAATAAAGTGATCAAACACGGCACACTGCTAACTTTTGACTGCTTTAGAATCATCTCTATCTATAAGCTAATAATTGGAGCCTAGTGGATCTTCCTTTTGAGGGTTTTCCTTCTTTGTCCCTCACAATTATTTTTATTTGTTTATATGTTCCTCTAAACTTACCATTATACATATATATATTTATTTACATATAAGTGTCAAATCTTTTTTAATTTAAACATTGACAAATAAATAATTTCTTTCTAAAGGGTATATATGCAAAAATAAAATAAAATAAAACCTTTATTTTAAACATTATTAGGTTGTCTGAATCATTGATAACCATAATGGACGGCATAATAATGACTTCATAATCTAGCCATCAAACACTTTGCAACATATATATTGGACGTGCGATAGACAACAAAATATCCTATCAAATAATGGAATTACCCTAATATTAACTCTAGGCTACAAGATCAAATAATGGACAATCTATTTACGCCCAAACAAAAATAAAAAAGAAAAAAAGGAAGAATAATTAGGATCTTGTCACTTTCGGTGAGATTATTCTACGAAAACACCAAGATTGAATGCCGAAGAATTAAAGAGAAGAAGTATAATTCGGGGCCCCACCTACAGCTGGAAAGTCAATTGCCAGTACCACCTCCACCTCTGCGCCAGTTTAATAATTCAATCTAATAGGGGGTGATAAAAGACAAAAACATTTTTTATTACACGATTACCCCTCCCTTTTCCTCCATTTACTCCATTCTCCGGCTACATACTTATATTGTTATTGCGGAGATCTCCAGGGGCAATCTTGTGAACATCAAAAAGTTAGGCCCCACCTTGCCTCGAGATGCGCACTCCTTAAATTGGTTTCCTATTTTTGTCAGCATGACAGAGGGAGATGCCAAATTTCCGATTTTTTTTCTTCGCATCGTATTTATCTAGAAATTAATTAGAAAATTGAGGATCGGGGTGGCGGCGAGGTTAGGTGTTGAAATTTGAAATTCGGACCGTTAGATCGAGAGATTAATTTTTTAGGAGGCAACCAAAAAAAAAAAAAAAAGTTGGTGGAAAAAAGAGACAAATTGTGATCGTTGGATATCGTCGTGACGGTCTCTTCCACGCGGATCGGTCGGTTTGGTCGGTCGGTCGGTCGGTTTGGCCGCCGTCCACAGACCAAAAAGCAACTCGCATAAGTTGTTAGTGTGACAACTTAGCCCACCACCTTTTTCTTTTTAATTTTTAGTTCCACGTTGTTATAGCCAACCAATTAGGAAGGTAATGTTATCGTCTCTCACCTGAAATGACTTTTAAAACCCTTATATAAATAATTAATATTTATCGCTGTTAAATTTTAATAGAGAAATTTGTATATAACACTATTTAAGATATTTTCTGTAAATATTTATCAAATCATAGGGATATTATAATTTTATTAAAAAACAGGGTGTTATATGTAAACTTTTCTTAATAATAAATTGATTAAGAATAACAAATCTGTTAGAAAACGAGCTAACAATTAATGATCATATTTTTGAAAGCAAGTTGGAAGTGTGTCTCTGCAGACATACTCAATGACTGTGGGATCATAGAGTTTGAGTGAGCATGGCCCCCACCAAATTCTAACTCTACAGTAGTGCAAATTAATAAACGTTTGAAGTTTGTGTAAGAGAATATGCCAACAGAACCAACTTATGAGCAACATAGAATGAGATTTACTCAAACACCCCCTTGATCTAAGCTTCCCCACCTAACCCGTTTAGCTTAGCACCTAACTCAAACTAAAGAAGAAAAAAAGTTAAAAAGCTTTTTTGGTTGTTAGTGTAAATTATTAAATAAAGTATGTCTTACTACTGCCGCAAAGTTGGTGCAATCTTGTCGGTATGGAGCGCCAGCTATGCCCACCATCATCTGCAGTTTGAAGGGCATTGGATCCCAGGTGTTGTTTATAGATTTCGCCTAAGATCTTCTGACGGGCTTCATGACGGGTTCGGATCCAGTTCGGATAACTCCTCTCTGCCCGCATTCGACGAGAACCCGTCGTGTGTGTGTGGGTGGGTGTAACCGCCGGCTTAGCCAACGAAGGAAGGGCATTTTAGTCATCTAAATACGTAAACGGAGGCTAATAAATTTTACGTACAAAGGCGACTGCCAAATCCTTTGCGTCAAAATCAGACCCGCACGCAGTCTGTCGCGGGGGCAATCTCGGAAATTTAGCTGCGGTAACCTCACCGCCTCCGGTGATACGCCATTTGGCGGGTCCCATCAGCAGAGCTCGTCGTATAGAAGCAAAGATACGCGCAGTCACTTCCCCCCTCCCTCTCTCTCTCTCGCTTCGCTCTCGCTGCCGATTTCTTTTTGGAATACGAAAAATAAAAAAATAGAGAGAGAAAGAGAAAGACGAGAGAGATTTTGACGATTTCTTCGATTTCAAGGTAAGCGTCAATGATGAGAAAACTGTTCTGTGTTCTATCGTTGATCGTTTCACTGGATTCTTTTGTCGATCGAAGCTACCTCGAGTTCATGGATGTTGTCTTTATGTTGTTTTTATTTTCCTTGAGTATTTTTTATATCTTAGTCCAACTTCGATCGATAGTAGCAAAGATGTGCTGATCGATGCCTCATCAAAATGGTTTCATCCAACATATGTTTGTCTTTGGTTTTCTGAGATTGATTTGAATGAAGAACGAACTGGTTTCGATCGGAGCGGATTTATATTTTTCTTCTCACGCCTCTGATCGATCTTTCAGTGGAGATCGTATAAAGTTCGATAACTTTCGAATTAAGCCTTTCTTGTGACAGGAATACAGGACAGAGGACATTCCATACTGGAATGGCTTCATGTGATACTTTCGATTATTGGCGATCTATTCTTGCACGGTGGTCGAACTCAATATTATTACGTATTATTACTTATTATTACTTATTAGGACAGCAAGTAGATTAGCCACTTCTCATCTAATAAATTCTATGTGAAATCGATTTTTTCTTTTTACAAATATTTGTGCATGAAAGTTGGGAAGATTTTTTTCTTCATCAATTAATTCCTATACCTTCGTTTACTAGTCCTTTTTTTTCCCCTCAGTATCGATATAAATGGTGAGTAATTTCTATCTCAATATGACGTTTGCAGAGAAGATCTAGTAGTAGTGTACTGAAATGGAACAAGCCACAGGACCAAGCACCGGAGAAGTTGATGTGAAGCCGGCCAACGAAGTTGTGGTAATAATTATAGTCCTTATATAAGCTTCTTATGATGACATTTTTTTCTTTTCAAGTCTTCCACATAAGCTCTCTGTGGTAGTTAGAAAATTGTTCTGAATCTTGGATATTGGCAACATTTTTGATCTTTTTGGGCTAAATTTATTTCTTAAAATTATGTCTCAGAATAACTGCTTCAGATTCCAGTTCATATGCGTCACCTCTAGTTTGCATTTGGCAAATCGTTTGCTCAGGCGTTTGAGATTGATTCATTAAACAATCTGCCCCCGCCTTGTTTAGGATAATTCAGTGACTTCTGAATGATTTAATTATTAAATCTATCATCAATTTCACCTTCTGTTAAGCCATGTACAGAACCACCTTTCTCTGAAGTGGTCAGCCGTATGGGCATAGGTTGATCAAAAAGGAAAGATATGAATTGTTGATCAACCTCTGTAATAGGTTGGATTGGATGCCTCTGAACATGAACTGCCGAACATCAATCTCGCCTGGTGTCTTAGAGGTCACTATGTCTCTGCTCTCTAAGCAAGAGGGACGAGAACTTATAGGCTCTAAATTTAGTTGTTCCCAAGAAAACGATCAACAATGCCGAAAGTGATATTCTTTGTAGATCTTGAAATCACAGCTAACGCACTCCTAAAGGTACTTCCATTACATGATAAGTATAAGGCTATAAGCCACAAGTTCAAGAGTGATCAAATTAAGCTGCATCTACCAAAGGAGTCAAAAGTTGTTCAAAATTTTGATTATTAGTTCTTACAAAGATTTCTTTGCAGGTACATGAAGATGAAAAAGCAATTCTGCTCAATGGTGATTCAAACCTAGAAAGAAAAGAAGTTGACAAAGAAGAAGATGATGATGGAGCTGCATCAGACGGGGAATTTATAAAGGTGGAGAAGGAACCAGAGGCAACTCCGAGCGCTTCAAGTCATGATTCAATCACTTCCACAATAAATGCCGAGCTTTTAACTGAAGAGAACACCAGAGCACGGGAACTAGAAATTGTCACCGGTCAAGTAGGACGTCCAGAATCTATGATGCCAGAACCGGAGGATGATGGAACGAAGCAACAACTTGATAAAATGTCCAGACGTGTTGAAGAACTTGAAATTGATCAAAACAAGATGAAAGAGCTAATAGTTGAAGCAGAAAAGAAGAACACTCTGCAGCTTGAATCTCTTAAAGAAGCATCAACAGCTCTAGATATGAAGCACAAAGAGCTTCTTGATGTGAAGGAAGCATCTAGTAGTTTGTCCTCTGAGCTTGAGGAGTCGAGGAAGAGGATAGAGGAGCTAGAAGTAGAGTTGGCATCATCAGCTGATAATGTGCTTAAACTCAAAGAACTCTGCAACGAGAAAAGTTTGCATGCGGAGTCGGAGGCAAAGAGGGCTTCTGAATTAGACAAGATGCTCGAAGTGGAAAAGATGAATGTGAAGGAGATGGAAAGCCAAATCAGTAATTTTCAAGAGGAGATGAAGGGTTTACATGGTAAGATCGCTGAGAAGCATCAAGTAGAAGAATCTCTGAGAAATACTATAGTAGAACTCAAAATGGTACAAGAAGCTTTGGACCTTTCAAAGTCACAAGTGGCAGATTTGGAGCAGAAACTTTCCTCTAGGGAAGTCACCATCAATGAACTGGCACAAGAAAAAGATATCCAGAAGGTTTCTGAACAACAACTGAAGGAAAATGTGCTTGAATTAGAGAATCAGATTTCTGGTTTGAATGAAAACATACAAGCAAAGCTTGCTAATCTGGAGGAAGTTGAGTCAAAGCTTCAGAAACAGATGAAAGAAAGAACAATCTTTGAAGATAGATTGAATGACCAAGAAATGCAAATGCTGACTTTACAGGAAGACTTGGCCAAACTTTCGCAAGAAAAAGAAGATCTGCAAATCAATATTGTTGACCTCAACACAAAATTGTCTGAGAAGGAGGACTTCTGCAGCCAGTTAGAAGCCAAGTTAAGACTGGCTGATGATGACCATACTAAAACAAGATCAAACCTTTCTGAAGTATTGTTACATAAAGAGGATCTTGAACACACTCTGAAATCCCTGGAGGAACTGCATGGTGAATCTAAAACAGCTGCAGAGACTGCACTCCAGAAGAACCTTGAGCTTGAAGATTTAATTCGGGCATCAAATGCAGCTGAAGATAGTCTAAAGTTACTGCTGAGAGAGACCGAGACAAAGTTGTCATCTGCCGAGAAGAAGATTATGGAGTTAGAGCAACAGCTAAATTTTGCCGAGATAAGATCAATTGATGCAGATAAAGAAATTAAAGAAATCAAGGAGAAGATGACGGAAACCATCACTTTGTTGAGGGACAAAGATGAGGAAATTGCAGTATCGAAACACGATCTGAAGGGGTATGAAGAAAAAATCATCCAGTTGGAATCAGCTCTGCAGACCTCTCAGTCTAGATCATCACATCTCGAGCAAGAGCTGGAGGGCCTTTCTGAAAAATGTGTAGAACATGAAGGACGAGCTAATTCAATCCATAGCCGTAGTCTTGAACTGGAAGATTTTCTTCATGCATCTCATTCCAAAGCAGAAAGTGCTGAAAAGAAAGCTGGTGAACTGGAGCTACTGCTGGAAACTGCTAGCAGCCGAACCCAGGAACTGGAGCAGCTGCTGAGCATGACAGAAGCAAAGTTGACTGACTCTGAAACAGAATCTAAACAGTACAGTAGCAGAATTACTGAGGTTTCTGCAGAACTGCAAGCATACCAGACAAAATCAGCTAGTCTTGAGACTGTACTGCAAGCAGCGGCAGAAAAGGAGAGGGAGTTGACAGATACGTTGAGCCTGATTGCTGAAGAGAAGAAGAAATTTGAAGAAACGTCAATTGATTATGGAGAGAAACTTCAGCAGAAGATCAAGGAAATCCAAGATTTTGAAGCTAAATTAAAGAATGAAGAGATGCAGATGTTGAGTTTGCAGGAGGAATTGGCCAAAATGACAGTGGAAAATGACACTCTCCAAAAAGCTCTAATTGACCTTGACACAAAATTATCAGAGAAAGATGAGCTGTGCAGCCAGTTAGATGCTAAGTTAAACCATGCAGAAGACCATCATTCGAGAACACAGTCACTCCTCTCTGAGGCATTGTTACATAAAGACGATCTCGAACAAAATCTGAACTCCCTCAAGGAACTTCATGGTGAATCCAGAACAGCTGCTGAGACAGCACTTCAGAGAATCCTTGAGCTCGAAGCTTTAATTCAGGCATCTAGTGAATCTGAAGAGGGTGTGAAAGTGCTGCTGAGAGACACTGAGACAAGGTTGTCATCTGCAGAGAAGAAGAATGCGGAGCTTGAGGAACAGCTAAATCTGGCCCTGCTAAAATCAATTGACGCAGAAAGAGCAGTGAAAGAACTCGAACAGCAAATGACAGAAGCCAGCACTCTGTTGAGGGACAAAGATGATGAAATTGCTGTGTCAAAAAGCGTTCTTCTGGAGTATGAGGATAAGATCAACCAGTTGGAGTCATCTCTGCATTCCTCTCGGTCTATAACCGCACAGCTTGAACAGGAGCTGGAGAATCTTTCTGTGAAATGCACAGAGCATGAGGGGCAGGCTCGTTCGATACATAACCGCAGTCTTGAATTGGAAGACTTGCTCCAAACATCACACTACAAAGCTGAGGATGCTGCGAAGAAAGTGGATGAGTTGGAGCCTTTGCTGGAAGCTGCTCGCTCCCGTACACAAGAACTGGAGCAGTTACTGCATGACACAGAAGGAAAGTTCAAAGATGCTGAAGAAGAATCAAAACAGTATTGTAGCAAGGTTGTGGAACTTTCTGCAGAGATTGAAGCATTCCAGACGAAATCTACTAGCCTTGAAGCTTTACTGCAAGCCGCTAGTGAAAAGGAGAGCCGGTCAGCAGAAATGTTGTCTCTATTTGCTGAGGAGAAGAAGAAATTGGAAGAATTGTCAACGGACACTGGTGAAAAGCTGCGGGAAGCTACGGAATTAGTTGGCATTCTTCAGGGTGAACTGGAATCTGTTAGAGGTAAACTGGAAGGTGCGGAAAAGGATCTTGAGTCTTCAGGTATTAGAGAGCACAAGCTACTTGAGAAACTTAGATCTGCTGAAGAACAGCTTGAACATCAAGGAAGGGCATTAGAGCATGCTACTGCAAAAAGCCTTGAGGCAGAATCCCTGTACGAGTCTTTAGTCAAGGACACTGAGCTAAAACTCCAACAAGCAGCAGCAGACTTTAGTCAAAAGGAAGCGGAATCTAAACAGTTGCTTGAGAAATTGCAGTCTCTTGAAGAACTTGCATCATTTTATCAAAGTCAGACAGCAGAAGCAGCTGAAAAATTGGCCTTACTGGAGGCTGAGCTGGGAGCTAGTGTAGAAAAATTAGTTGATGCTGCGAATACTATTGAGGAACTTAAGACTAAGGTCACTGAGGCTGAACTGGAAGCTCAACAGATGTTGTCTGAGAACGAATTATTTTCTGGGACGAACGCAATGCTAAGAGAGGAGCTGCAAACAAAACAGACCAAAGTTGATGAGCTTCATGAACTGTTAAGTTCCATTCAGTCGGAGAAGGAGGCTACTGCTGAGCAGCTAGATTTTCATGTAAGAACCCTTGCACAGTTGACAGATGAACATTCAAGGGGCTTGGAATTCCAGTCTGCTGCTGAATCTAGGATTAAAGAAACTGAGGCTCAACTGCATGGAGCTAATGAGAACTTCAGACAGAGAGATGCTGAAGCCAGAGTCTTGAATGAGAAGCTGCTCGCACTAGAAATCCAGCTGAGAACTTACGAAGAACAGGCTGCTGAAGCTGCATCTGTTGCAGAAAGTCATAAGATCGAGTTGGAAGAGACTCTATTCAAAGCAAAGAATCTGGAAGAAGTTCTTGAGCAAGTCCAAAGTAAGGCTGATCAGTTGAAAATGGAGAATGAAGATTTAGCTGGAATGAATAGTAGTTTGTCTAAGGAGTTGGCAATATATGAGAAGAAACTGAATGAGTTGCAGGCAATGCTGGATGCAGTCATAGTAGAGAAAGAGGCTACACTGGAACAACTTCATTCTTTGGAGAAAACATCAGAACATATGTTGCAACAGCATAGTTCAGATCAAGAACTCCTCCAAGCCCAGGTCGATTAATATACCTATCCATAATTTAGCTTTCTTATCTCTTCGAATTTGAATATCTTATTCATTGAATGAAACCAGTTATTATCTATTACATTCCCTGTGGTAAAGGGAATGATTAGGAAAGCAATATCTTAACAGAAGTAGTAATATTGCTGCAGATATCCTCTGTCATGGAAGAGAATGACATGCTAACTGGAATGTACCAACGTACAAAGAAGGAGCTTGACGAAGTTATAGTCAGATTGGAAGAACAAGAAAATGAACAAAAGGCGAGAGAAGTTTCATTTAGTACTGATGTGGAAAATCTGAAAGCCGAGCTAGCAGAAAAATCTGCAAACAAACTGCACATCTCAAAACTCGAGCAACAGTTATCATTAACTGAACAGAGGTTCATGGAGGAGGTAGTTTCCCTGTAATTTATTCACAAGGATAAAATGAAAGATCATCTGAAATTTTATTCTCTTTTATCAATTTCGTATTTTCAGATTGCAAGCATGCAAATATTAACTGCTGATAAGGATGAAGTATTAACTGCCAAATCAAAAGAATACGCAAGCATACTCCTTGAGAAGGACGTCTTAGATGGACAGCTGATGGAAATAAAGAAGGAGCTAGAACTTGCTTACAAGACCATATCAAAACAGGTTTGTCTCATGTTATACTATAAATGGTGTTCTTCTGAATTTTTATATTCCAACTAGAAGTTTACTTTGGTTCTGTGTTATCTGTTTCGACTCTCTCAAACAATTCCAGTATTCCACCAATGCATAAAAAAACACTTCTTTAGTATATCCAAAGGCATATTCTTAGAGTTATATCGATAAATTATCTAAAATATGTATTATGCATTTCACTTTTGGCAAGAAATACACTGTGACATATGGGAGACTCATGAGATCTCTCTGTGGAATAATTTCCTTCTTAAGGATAGGAACTCGCTGTATCTTTTCCAATGATGCTAAATAGATTCAGTAACCTTCTAATCACCAATTTAAGGAAATCTTGATTGATAGTCTGAAGTCCAAAAAAATCGTAATCTGGTGAGAAACTAAATTTAAAGTTATGCCAGAAACTTAAACATGTGTAGCACTGGCCTAGATTGTAAGATGCAAAATATTGGTCTGATAACTAAGATACTGTGCTTACTTTCTTGTTACTCTTTAAAGTCTAGCAACCAGAAGCATACTAGTAATGGAAGCTTGAGCTTAGAATTTTATTTCGACAGGAAGAACAAATCTCGTTAAGGGATATTGAATGGGAAGCAGCTAAGAAGAATTCAGTCAGCGAGTTGGAAGCTAAGCATCAGCATGCCAGGGATCTTGAAACACAAGTTGATGACCTCAAACAGAAGCTGCAAATAGTGGAAACACAATACAGGGATAAGGCAAGTTTTCTTCCAACTTTTTGTCTCATTAGCTGGTTCATCAAAGGAAATATGCCCTCGCTACTGAGATATAATTAGTAGATTCATCAGTGAAGGTTGGCGTCCAAAAATAGAAGCTTCTTTATCAAATAAGTTCTGTTTATAAAATAGCATGTTGCCTTATGTTCTTCACTTGTCATCACAGGATACAAGTGAAGATCATCAAAGAGCTCTCTTATATATTTAAAGATATACAAGTTATTATACACTGATAGTTTGTCTTTAGAATAGCATTCTGATGACAGCTATAATCTTATCCTTCATTATTTGTTCTTAATCAACTGCACTCTGGAGTTTCCAGTCAAGGAAATCAAAGTTTTATCTTAGGACTTAGTGAAGTCCTAATATGAATAGTTTGACAATGATAAGTTATCCTTGTGAACAATTGATCATATCGTATCCATTCATTGGTGTATGAAACTTTAAGGTCTCGTTTAGAAACACTCATGATGAATCAATCGGACAAGTTGAGTGGTTGATATTTGATAAAAGAAGAGAATTTCTCAACTCTCGACAGAGAGACGACATCATCACACCTTTTTCACAATTTATATATGCTAATCACCTGTTTTCCTTGCATAAGGAACTTAATACTGAAAGGAAAATATTGATTTGCATTGCCTTCCATGAAACTCTTAAAAGGATACTAGAGACGATGTAAATTTTAATTCCTGACTACATGCTTACTAAACTAATGAGATTCTGCTTGGATTTGTCTTTTCCTTTTTGGCATTTGGCAATTTTGCCTCCACTTTGACTCGATTCAGTTTTTTGTGGCTTGCAGGTTGCAGAAGAAGGTGAAAAACTTTCTCTTGTAAATGCAGAGCTCAGTGACTTGAGACTCAAACTGACTCATGCTGCTGAATTGGAGATCAAGATTCTGGAGCTTGAGAAAGAATTGCAATTGGCAAATGCTAAAGCTACGAAACAGGTAAGAGCCATTTTTGATAAGCGGATTTCTTTGTCCTGCTAAAGGGTCTTGAAATTCTGAAGCCGAAGTAAAATGATAAATTTCTTTTGCAGGCAAGTGATGAAGTGGTAGAAGTAATAAAATCCAGAGATATCGATCTGGGAATTTCACCACCATCAAAAATGAAGAATAATAAGATAACAAGCGAGGAGTTGCAGCAGGTGAAGGGCATTCCTTCTTCTAATGCTACACTACAAGCTACTCCAGAGCCCTCAGGTTTCATGGCCTTTAAGTTCATTCTCGGCGTAGCTCTGGTGTCCATAATCTTTGGTGTCATACTTGGGAAGCGTTATTAGCATGCTTCATGAATTCCTTCTAGTCGTTGGTATATGATCCATTAAGTCTAGTTCTCTGGGTGCAATGGTACTTCACTACTTTGCTTGTTTAATACCATTCCCAGATATATCCAATGATTCTAGTGAAAATGTCCAGATCCTTAGGTTGGGAGGAGGTTTAGTCGTTTTTGTGAAAGTCAGAGATCCTCGATGACGATAGAAAGTCACAGATCTTGTTGTCGGGTTAGGAATTTGTTTTTTGTTCATTCCTACCCTTTGCATGCAGCACGGGGAGACTGCATGCAACTGGCTTTGTTGTTTTGTTTGAGCTTGTCTTCCTGTTTCCTTGTAAATCCCAAGTGACAATGTTTGATAAGTTATTTGTTGCTGATGTTGATATTTGCTGCAGGAAAAAAAAAAAAAATCCTCTCATATTCTTGGTGCACCTCCTAGGCTCGTGTCTCTATAACCGGGTCTGGCTTCGCAATTTAATTATATCTAATCTTTTAATTTAAAATTAACAACATTGTATATGTAAATTGTGTGTATTATATTAACATGTCCATGTGATGTGATGCACTATTTCCTCAACTATGCATCCACATGGAGGCATACATAGTTAGTTGTTCACTTCATAGGCAAGCAGACATAAACTGGAGTGTGAGTGGTTAGCCATTTATTCTAAGGTGAAGCCGGCAACCTGATAGTTTCCGTCGCCGGTTTTCACATTTTTATTAATTCATAAAAAAAATTAATTACCAAACATTTTAAAGCATAATATAAACAAAGTTGGGTTATTGAGAAATGGCATGTTACATGTGTTCTACATAATAGAGGAGAGTAGAGAATTTTATAATTTGCTCATCTTGTAGTTTATATGAAAGATATGTTAGTTTAAGAATATAGAAATAAGTAAATATTTTGTCTTTTTACTGATAATGAATAATATAAGGATTTTTTTTTAAAATTTCACACATTGTAATGTTCTTATATTTACCGCAATTTACACCCTGTATCTTTTATTATTTTTAATTCGTCTGGCGTTTTCCGTAATTTAATGAAAAGATGAAGAGTGAAATGGAAAAATCCCTATATGATTTAATCATATTCGATATTTTGAAAATATTAGAAGACAGGATAAGTGTTATTAAATTCATTATATATTTCTAGAATTATTACAATCTCTAAAAGCAAATGTAGAAATTAATTGATATCCACAAAAAAATCTCATCCAGGAGTAGAGTGACGACTGACGAGTCACTGCTTCCCCCAACAAAAGCATCAAAAAGCTCTGATCTTTTTCAGACCCCTTTGGCCCACTCTCTTTAATTTATCTCTCTCTCTCTCGCCGCTTCTGTTGCTGTCCAACAGTGAAGATTCCTGGTCCTCTTCGTCAAGTGGTCAGCTCCTCCAAGAACATCCAAATACCTCGACAGGTCGTCTGGGAGTCAGCTCCACCCACCGCTGTTCTCCACTCCATGGCCTTTGATCTCTAGGTCGATCTTTTCTTCTCTTATTCTCTGTTTTTTTTTTCCCATCGGAAACCTCTAAAGATGTCATCCTTCGCCGACCCATTTGGTTAGAATGGCAAAAGGCGCCGTCTCTAGGGATCCAATGATGCTGCCCTCTGTAATGGAACCGCATGTCTCTAGGCTTGTTGTGTTATTGTTTCCTGTTTCGAAATAGAGGTTGAAGAAAGATGCAATCTTTGGTGTACGATAAATACTGTGGTTCGTTTTTGAGTTTGACTTTGTTCCAGCTGTTAGATTAAACTGGATGTATGTTGATTTATTGGTAAATTGGGAAACTTTCCAATGTTTAAAGGATGGGCATTGCTTCATTAGCTCGTGAAATATGCTCCCTACATAGGCTATAATTTGGTGTATTTCACTGTGTACTTCTTCGAAAGGTTCTTCTCTTTGCCATTGGATTTAGTTCCTTGCAAGAATTAGACTCTTCTTGCCTGCAAGACTTCATTTCTCCTATAATAGTATCTTTTTTCTTGGATTGTATGTGCTATTTATGCAAATCGATTCTAATTTTATTCCTTTTTTTTGTTATTATTGCCTAAGGGAGTTTTTACGTGTATTTTTATTAATATTCCTCGTATGTGTAACGCATTTAGAACTTTTTGTTGATTCCTGCAATTTTTGATCCTTTCAACTTAGTCTCTGCTGAATTCTTTCCAGATCGGGAATGCAACTTCATATCAATCAAACTTTGCAAATGCCTAATTTGACAATTTAGTTATCTTATATTTACCTTACCCGATCTTATTCTCCATGTCAGATTCTGTTTCTTCTTTGTCTTCACATTCTTCTATGTGGATATGGATTTAGAACTGTGTTCTCTGGGGGCACTTAAATAGTATTACTTTTACCTTTATCTTGCTAAGACCTTCACAAGGAATTTTTTTTAAAGATTTTTTACTATGTAGTAGAGGTAGCCTTGACACTTTACCAGGTCCTTTTTTGTTTTTTTTTCTCAGTCTTCTCATATATGTAGTCCTTCACCTTCATGCTCATATGTATCGTTGTTCTTAGTAATTAGTAAAGAGAACTGTGTGCTCTAATTTACATGAAGTAGATACAAATTTAGTTGTTATTTGGCTACTGATTATTCCTATGCTGAAGTCTGAAAGATGACAAAGGAGATCCTCTCTTTTTTAGGTTTCAGTTTGTGAAGTCTATAACTTGAATATGATGAAGAGTTTTTGCTTGAATCCCATGCGGGCCTAGAAAAAGCATGATGAGATTTCCAGACAATAGGGGTCAGCAATCAGGTTCAACACAATCAGAAGAATCAGCATTGGACATGGAGAGAGATTCTTGTCATCATCAATTGTTGCCTTATGTTCCATCCACTCTTCAACCAATTGCTTCAGGAGGTCAGCTCTCTGAATGTTGTGCGGCATACTTTTCATGGCCTACCTCCACCCTATTGCATGGTGCTGCTGAAGGTCGGGCAAACTACTTTGGTAATCTTCAAAAAGGAGTCCTGCCAGGACATCTTGGCCGATTGCCGAAGGGTCAGCAAGCCACCACATTGCTTGATTTGATGACTATAAGAGCTTTTCACAGCAAGATCTTGCGTCGTTATAGTCTTGGTACAGCGGTAGGTTTCAGAATCAGGAAAGGGATTTTGACTGACATACCAGCAATTCTCGTATTTGTTGCTCGAAAAGTTCATAGAAAATGGCTTAGCCAGTGCCAATGTCTTCCAGCTGCCCTTGAGGTCAGTAAATTTCTATATTATATATTTTCTTTACTACATGATCAAGGAAATTTGCATTTGTATCAGTTCCAAAGCAGCTTGGCTGTATATATCTCAATTGCTTTTGGTTCTGTAAGGTAATTATAGTACAACTTCATTGTTGATTGACATTTTCTATGCTTCTCTAGTTTATGTTTACTTAATTATGTGATGAATAGGGGCCAGGCGGTGTCTGGTGTGATGTTGATGTCATGGAATTTTCTTATTATGGTGCACCTGCACCAACTCCCAAAGAACAACTGTATGATGAACTTGTTGATGGCTTGCGCGGTAGTGATCCATGTATAGGTTCAGGTTCTCAGGTAACTGCTTATGCTTGTCAATATTTCAATTTTTATTATCTTAACCATTTATAACATGTGGGTTTAGATGCTCCACCAGCAAGGTTCTTTATTTTGAACTGGTACTTCAAGCATGCAAACCGAAACGCCAATGGAGTATATTAGGGCTGTTTACATGTATTAAGTTTCTGGACAATTAATCACGATTGACATTACAAGATATTCACAAGTTTGGCTTGTTCAATGCCTACTTCTCTCAGATTCTGCCTTTGCAATCTGCAGTTAGCTAATTTAGAGTTCATCTAATTAAATTATGATTCTGATGGCTATATTGGTATTTTATGTGATGGTTTTGTTCTTAGTCAATCTAACATGTACTTTTGAAATTGTACATGAGTATCATCCTTTTCTTTCTATTCATTTCTTTCTTTTCAGGCCACTTACTGTATAAGAGATCTCTGCAAGCACTAACTAAAACTGTAGATTATATATAGTCTGGGTCTTACTATTTTTTCATAATTGTTTAGTGCAAATGTGTGGTTTTTAACTTTGAGAATTTCCTGTTCTTTATGTTCAGGTGGCAAGCCAGGAAACATATGGAACTTTAGGTGCCATTGTGAAGAGTCGGACTGGCAACAAGCAGGTTGGTTTTCTTACAAACCGACATGTTGCTGTTGACTTGGACTACCCTAACCAGAAGATGTTTCATCCCTTGCCACCCAACCTTGGACCTGGAGTTTATTTGGGTGCTGTTGAAAGGGCAACATCTTTCATCAGAGATGATGTTTGGTATGGGATCTATGCTGGAACGAACCCAGGTAAAAGAGTTACAGATTATCCACGTAATGGTGGTGGTTATGTGAAATTTGCATCTGAAATCAGCGGTCTTAAAGTGGATCTCTGGTTTATCATCTAGAATGTTACTCCTAAAACTTTGTAAGGATTTCATTTATGCCTTCAAAATCTTACTCTCCTTGATTCTATTTTTTATCCCCTTAATCATCCTATATATAAATATACAGATGTTCCTAACACTACTGTCATAAGTTCTGTGAGAATTTATCTTAAGATTAACTTCACACTTTATTCTTAATTCTTCAATTGGGTTCTTATTCTTTATGGTGAATAATTTTCTATTCATGAATACAACTCTCACCCTCTTGATTTTTCATTGATATCCTGAGTGCTAGTGGTGATGCTTATCTCCAATCAGTTATTGTCCATCAATCAACATTCACCTTGTTCTTCTAACCTCATAAGGTTTAACTATCTTTTTTATTTTTATTTTTTTTTATAATCTTAAGATAAAAAACAGGATAACTTTTCTTTAATAAATTATGCAACTATTTTCTTGTTCTTTATATTTGGATGAAGCTCTAATTCCCAAACATACCTTTTACCTTCTAATGCATCTGCAGAGACATTTGTGCGAGCTGATGGGGCATTTATCCCATTTGCTGATGACTTTGACATTTCCAATGTCACAATTTTAGTTAAGGGAGTGGGTGAAATTGGAGATGTGAAGGTTACAGACCTTCAATCACCAATAAATAGTCTTGTTGGGAGACAAGTTTTGAAGGTTGGAAGGAGCTCTGGTCTGACTACTGGAACTGTAATGGCTTATGCTCTTGAGTACAATGATGAGAAAGGAATATGCTTCTTCACTGATTTCCTTGTTGTTGGTGAGAATCAACAAACATTTGATTTGGAAGGTGATAGTGGAAGCCTTATTATTTTAACAGGACAAGATGGTGAGAAGCCACAACCAATAGGAATTATATGGGGTGGTACAGCCAATCGTGGTAGACTCAAGCTTAAAAATGGACATGGTCCAGAAAACTGGACTAGCGGAGTTGACTTGGGTCGTCTCCTCGACCTTTTGGAACTTGATCTTATCACAACGAATGAAGGACTCCATGGTTTGTGCTTTTCTTGCTTTAGATCTTAGATGCCATCATTATGATGCTATTTCCTTTTGTGTCTGATAAAGAAATGATGCTTATTTTTTGTACTACAGATGCATTGGAGGAGCGAAGAATTGCTTTGCTTGCAGCAACCGACTCTGCAGTTGGAGAGTCTTCTCCTACCATTTGTACCCTTCTGAATGAAAAGACCGATGAGATTCATGGACCTCTAGATCTTAACATTCAACAACTACCTCCTCAAGGTGCTTCTGGTTCAGGGGTTGACCAATCTTTCATGCATACCGAGTTTCATGTGGACACCGTTGAGGCTGCAAATGATGTCGAAGAGCATCAGTTTATTCCAAACGTCATTGATACTGGTACCATGCGCTGCAAGCCAGAAGGTACCACAGAGTTGAAGAGTCTCTCCGCATTAAGAAACTCATCTGATGAAGACTTTTTTGTCTCTCTGCAATTGGGGGATCCAGAACCTAAACGACAACGTTCTGATCCCACATTGGACATAGATTTGCAGAAGTGAAGGGGAAATTTTGTCACCAGAATTACCTGATTTAGTTGAAATACATTGACTACAAAGTGATACATTAATATGCAGGCATAGACATGGATACCTGAAGGGGAAACTGAACCATGCCATATATGGAGCTAATCTTAACCTTAGTTCAACCGGAGAAACCCTGGGCGGAGCATCATTTGCACTGTTTTTCACGGCGACTATCTTGGAGAACTCGTGAAAATCGCATAATGTTGATCTTTTGGGCCTTTTTCTGACCTGCCTGTGTTTCGTCAGGTTTACATGCTAAATGATTTTTGTATGCACTGGTTCCTTATTTATTAGAAAAGCGCGTGCAGCATATATTATTTACAATCTTTGTTCAACTGAAGTGCTATTTTGTCAAATTTTGAGTATCAGAAAGATACTTTTCTTGGTATAACATGCATATGAATGGTGTTGTACAACTAAATATATAAATATATATATTTTGTTGGATTTTACTTTTATGATAAGCCTTTTGCTCCACATACAACTTACAAGAGATTGCAAGGATGGACTTTCATCCATATTATTATTAGAAAGTGAAGATTATGTTGCTCTATAATTGTACACAATAATATCTGACACTTAACTATGAACAAAAATATTGAAAATTATATGCAAAAGTTAAGATATAAAGATGTCCAGATTCGGTCTATGCACATGCTAAACTTGGAGAGAAGCACTGTTATTCTGAAATTATTGGATTATGAGTTGGAATAGTTGCAGGTGCATCTTATCCTGAAATTTTGTGAGAAGCACTGCATATTATCCTGAATGCCATGATAGCAACAGCAGACATGATGAGCCTGCATACTATTTGAGCAACAAGTACACAAGGAATCATGCATGTGTATATATATATATTCTCTTTTCAAACACAACATGTATTGAACAAAATACATGGCATTGATATCTCTTTGAGGGCCATCTCACCATAAATCAAAGTTTTTTTTTTTTCAAAGAAATTTATTTTCACATCTTTTAACTTTCAAGCAGAAGACCCCACTGGACAGAATGGAAAATGATGAAGAACACTTTGCAATCTTGTCTTTCAAAATCACACATTGAGTAACTTTATGAAGCTCAAAATTTTCAAAACTTGGGCAGGTGCAGACACAAGGAATCATCCAAATTTTACATCAATTTTAGTGGACATCATGAGTTAATTTCTGACTCTTTGTGGTGTGATCTCAGCACCCGACATGGCTGCCGGAAATACCGGATCAAGAGGTGATTCACCTGGTACTGTACCTGAAAATTTCTGTAAGGAGATACGATCAAATTGGCGAGAATCCTACTGCATGCAGATAATAGTACATATAACCCTCATATAGTAGATCAGTGCAATTACAAGAACACATAGTTGTGTTTATGGTATGTCCCAAAGTTAGATTCTCTTTTGGGCATAATTACGAACACATTGGTGCATGCCTGCACGCACTTGATATGTCGGTGTACAGGAAATTCCTGCTGTCAGGGTACTTGGCAGTTCTTAATTAGTCATTGAATTATGTATCCAGAGAGTTCAAGTAAAAAGAGTATACAAAAAATTTCAGCTGATGTGCTATAACAATTGTGGGCCACCAATTACGCCAATGCAGGAAATTCCTGCAGTCAGGAGTGCAGACAAAGTGCTGCCCTCTTGTGTGTATGCAGTGGCATGCATGGGGAAGGGTGGAGAGCACAAAAATCTATCTGAATTCAAACATGTCTTTTGTTTTACCTTTACACCTTTGCCCAAGACTTGGATGAAGAAAAGTTTTGATGCTATTGCATAATCTATTTTACAACTTTATTGTGTATGAGAAGAATGCTGGTGTGGAACTGTGGACGATGTATGTGGTATCCATCCATGTAGCTTGGGATTTATCTTTTGAGCAGAACTCATGCATGCAGTTTAACATCAAGTACAAAAGCTTAGTTATAATCCTTACAAAGGAACACTGACCTTAAAAACTTTTCTGTCAATGAAGAGTGTTGTCACTTGCAACAAAGAAAGCATCAGAAAGATTCAAATTAAGGAATCATTAGGTAATTACATGAAGAGAGTATAAAAAGAAACAGTAGTATTTATTCCTACCTCCTAATTTATCTGGATAGTGAGCATGCCATATTGCCCATGCAATATCCTGCAGGTTTCTTGCTGGTGGTGAGTGATTGAAGCTGCAAGATGATCTGATGATGAAGTCAAACTCATGTTTCCTTATAATCCTTCCATGGTCACTCCCTCCTCTCCTTTCTTTCTCTCTACTGGGATTTGGAAAAAAAACATTCATTCCATCTAAAAAGGATCCTAAAGTTTCATCAACTACTACTTCACTACTAAAAAGCTCTACTAACTGCATGAAGACTTGGAAAGACCAGATCATGCTGGCAGCTTCAACCTCTCACACCAACAAAATCGAATTCGGCATCGAAAGGGCGAGGGAGAGGAGATTGATTGATCAACAACAATCAAAACAAATTTCTTAAAAGATTGAGGTGAAGAGAAATGGTGGTTGGCACATCACTAGGCAATCATAATTCTGGTGATGGAGGGGAATGGAGAAAGAAGAAGACCTCTCTTTCTAGCTTAAGCCATGCATGGAGTGGTTGCTGAGGAGGCCCCTCCAACACCCTTCCTATCATTCTTGTGACACTGCCTTGCCCTTGGCCTCCCTTCTCTGTTTCTATATTTATAAATGCACCTCATATCCAATTCCTTCCAACTTGCACCATGTCATTCTGATGGATCTTCCTACAGCTAGTGACAATGACATCTCTCTTCATATGTCTAAGCTGATAAGCATGGAAAAAAGAGATTGTTACAGCAACAATCACAACAGTACTTTAAAAAAAAAAAACATTACATCATATACTTAACACACCTCAAGTGAGAAATAAAACAATGTGCCGCCTTTAATACTATATAATAATAGATAATAAACAAAGAGGATTAAATAGAGCTAAACGACATTTGAACTCCAAACATCTAAAAGACCAAGTTTCAATATCATGTTAGATGATCAGTTAATCTAAAAAACTTATTTTTATAGATGGTTGGGTAATGAAGTAAGAGAAATTTACTGACCAACATGAAATTATATTAATACAACCTTGTTTTTATGCCACAGGCCTCTTTGGAGGGCCACATCTTTCTTTTCCCCATTTGATCAAGAGGGAGAAGCTCACAAGCTTTGCCCTTTTTAAGTCTCTTCCAATGTATCTTCCTAAGGTTTGGTCTTCATTAAGGTTTGTGGAAGAGAGTGGTTGCTAAGTTGTCTACAGCTCTTCTATGGCTTTGTTAAATGATCCATGGCGGGACCCCACGAGCTCTTATCTTTCATTTGGATCAAGTGGTTGCCATCCATCGACAGACATCCACATTATCTGAAACAAATCAATTGCAATTGGGAAATGACCACCAAATTTGCTGAGCCATGGTTTTTTTTTTTAAAAAACAAGGTTTCGTATTGCAAATCAAGTGGGGATTAAATTTCTTGGGTCTTTGCTTGACATTTTGTACATTAGAAATGAAGACAAACTCACTGATTCAAGATCAAAAGCTGCCAACTTCGCTCCTCAGCTGTAGTGTTGTTCCTGATGAACTCATTGGCATTTTTATAGAGGATTGATGTCAAGCTGATAACTGTTAACAGAACTTACTTTATTGTATGAGTGTTTTCATATTCCCACCTTTTTTTCTCTTAAAAAAGAACAAAAGAAAAAGAAAATATGGATTCACTCATGATGAATTTATGAAAATAATATGTGAGATATCAATTGGTTCTTTATTTGGCATACATATATGAAGATAAACTAAATATACTATTGTTATAGGAGGTTTTGACCCGTCTAATATTGTCATGTAAGCGCTATGCGTAAGTTAAAATTTTCATTTACAAACCGATTTAAGAAATTATTTTCTGAATCAGTAATTTTTATAGTAGCATGTCTTTTAAGGGTTATAGCAACCGGCTTTAGCTAAGGTTCGGCTCAAAATTAATTTCGAGCTTTAGAATTGGACTCAGGCTCTGCTCAACTCAATTCTAGCCGAGTCCGAGCCCGAGCTAAGCTCGAGCCTAAAATGATCCTATTATCAAGCCTCGTTCAAGCTGAGTTGAACCATTCCAAATCAAGCCCAAGCCGAGCCAAAGAAGAAGAAAAAGAAGCAAGAGGAGGAGGAGGAGAAGGAGGCGGGGCATCGCGACGACTTGCCGCTGTTGAAGGAGGAGGAGGAGGTGGCATTGTAGCGGGTTATCGCTACCGAAGAAGAAGAAGAAGAAGAAGAAGGAGGAGGAGGAGGAGGAGGAGGAGGAGGAGGAAGAGGAGGAGGAGGCGCACCACGACAGAGGACGAGGCGGGGATTTATACCGAGCTCATCGAGCCAAGCTTGAGCGAGCTGGCTTCAGCTCAGACTCGGTTTGATATTAATTTCGAGCCGATTTTAGTGGCTCGGGCTCGGCTCAGCTCTAATCGAGTTGAGTCGAACTTGAGCTTCAGCCGAGCCAGCTCGTGCCAAGCCAAGTTGCTCGCCGAGCTTGCCAGCCCTACGTATCTTAGAAAAGAATCTTGTCCTAAAAGAAATTTCCTAAAGTAATAGAATCATTGATCGAGAAAGTGATTTTATAAACTGCTTTTGGTTTTCATAAGCATAAGGAGTCTGGATTGGAACTCCCCTACCATTTTTTTTGTAAGAATAATTTATTTAAAAGATCTATATATTCCCTTACGTGATAAAAATTATAATTTAATACATAATTTGTAAACTATAGTAAAACGGTAAGAAATTTTAGTAGTACAGAGGGTGTAGTAGAGAGTATATATAATCATATACTTAATATATTATTTCAAGGGTCTCTCTTTTCCTATCACTCACTGCATTATTGTCCTATTGTAGAAAGGATACAAATTTATATATTATCTTAATGACTAAAATTTATTTTAGATTACATTTTCAAACCCAAATTCAAAGTGTCTAACAAATTTAAAGAAATTTATCAAAAAAACACTCTACACATATGATTTTATCATAACAGTAGTTAATAAAATAAAAAATAGTTTATTACTTTTGAAAATAAAAATAAATAAAATTTTATTTGACTTTAAAATCTACTTCTTAATTTATTTTTATATATTTATTTTAACTCATCTAAATAATTTAATTAACGGTTAGCAAAATTAATGTCATGGTATTTTGAGATATTTTAAATAAAATGCAAAGTAGAATGATAAATATCTAATCTAAAGGGGGCTATTTGAGTAATTTTTTTTTGAATTTTAATAATTTTAAAATTAGGCTTTTAAAACTGAATTCGTTTATTTTGTATACTAAACATACGTCTTTTTTTATAATAAAATGTATACAAAAATTTATTTTTAATATTTTAAAAATTAAAAAACTATTTTATGCAAATGACCCAACGTAAAAGATTCTAAAAATTTATTAGCGGAGGGATCCCGGATCAGGATCAATAAAGCCCTATCCATTTTTGCCCATATTAGCAAAAACAGGTCAGAATCGAGATGATATGGCAAAATTGACCCTGTCCATGAATGCTCTCCTTTTCTTTTTCCGTAAGTTTCCCAACTTGTGCGGTAATCTCACACGCTCGGTCGCCGTATCGTTTAAGCTAATGCTTCCTTCCCGCAAGATACCGTAACTAACTACCTCTTATCGCCGAGGACTAACCGATCCCCGTCGATCCAACGGCGGGGATTTAATCACTAGTCTTTTTAGCCACACTTCTCTACCTCTTTTATCCCTGGAACAAGGAAAAGATTGCTCCTTTTCTCTTCCCTTCTCCGTAACCCCAATCTCCACCCGTAAATTTCTTCCAATTTTCTCTTTAATTCTTTGATTAATTGTCATCCGCGAGGATAAAAGTTGATTCTTTGGGGGGCGTTGGAGAGGGCTTGGTAGGGATTTGGGTAGAGATCGATGGCGGTGTTGGAGGAATTGATCCGATCGATCGAGCTGTGGCTGAGGCTGGCGAAGCAGCAAGTGCCGTTGGTGAATCCTAATCTTGATCCTGTTCTGTTGGTTCCCGGGATAGCGGGATCGATACTGAATGCGGTGGACGAGGATGGGAAGGAGGAGAGGGTTTGGGTGCGGATTCTTGGGGCAGATCATGAGTTTCGAGAAAAGCTTTGGTCTCGTTTCGATCCCTCCACGGGTAAGGATTTGATCCTTACTTTTGTTTAATACTTTTGATAAGTTTATTTGGACTGTTAGATTCGAAAGTTATTGAAAATATATAAAGCGGTCTTGTTGCATTACCTTCATCATTGCGTTTAGTTGTCAATAAAGGAAGTGATTAGTTTGGATAGTCTGTTCTCTTCCTTTTGAAATCTTGAATTATGATTTACATGTTGTCATTGCTTTATATCTCTTAAATTGTGAATGAATTAAGTTTTGAGGGCCTGAACGAACAAGAAAGCCCTGCCTGATAACCCTCGCATTATTGATATTCCCATTTTCTTTTGCCTTAACATTGCTATTTTATAATGTGCTTTGCTTTGTCATTTGGTCATCATGTAATATCCCTCGCTCATCATGCCATATTCTTGTTAAGCAAGAACTTTTATTGTGGAAGTGTCAGGACTAATCTGACTTTCTTTTTCATGTAATGGAGCAGGCAAAACTGTTTCCTTGGACAAGAAAACGAAAATAGTTGTCCCTGAAGATAGATACGGACTGTATGCCATTGATCTGTTGGACCCAGATATGGTACATCTCATCTCCTTATTTATATTTCTTCCCCTTTTGATTTTGTTGATAGACAGTAGTATCTTAGTAATATTATTGCTGTTTTGGTGTGTTTTATACAATATTAAATATACCTTCTAAATAGTACTCATAGTATATCGGTAATTGCTTTCTTCTTTTGAAATGGCTCCAGTGTGAGCATCCTTGTGAAAATACACTATTTTGTAATTTCTTTTGGCTTAATAATTTACTAAGAAGTTTGCAGCTTACTATTTTAGATAGTGAAAAGCAAGAGTGCTTCCCAAATATGGTATCTTATTTCTAGGTGGTCCTTGTGATTGCACTTCAGTTTTACATCTTCCACACTGTTATGTCTTAGAAATATCTACTTCAGATAGTGGAGCCTGAGAGTTTCCTCACTTTCCATTATGGTAATTGTTCCCTGTAAGTTCTATCTTCCAAATTTTATGATTTTATCTGCAGATCATTGGAAGTGAAGGTGTTTGCTATTATCATGACATGATAGTGGAAATGATCAAATGGGGCTATCAAGAGGGTAAAACCCTCTTTGGTTTTGGTTTTGACTTCCGCCAAAGTAATAGGTATGCCTTTTAGAAAAACTAAATTCTGTGCAGCCTTTGTAACATTGTTGGCTATAGAATCCTTTGTAGTTTGTTTCTGTTGTTGAATATCCCAGTTTTGTGAACTGCTGTTTGCAAATTATCTTTGTCCATTTTAAGTTACATTTATGAAAGGATAGTGCCAAATTTTATGGAGGGCATTAAAGAGATTGTCTATGTTGATTGCACTAATGAAAAAAAAAACTTATAAGATGTGAGAAGAGTACATTAGAGTGTTTGACTTAAACTTTTTTAGTATTTTCATATTTTATCTTTGGCTAGTAAAAGTTGAAGAAAATTGTGTGGCCTTTTGAGGTACAACATCATATTTTTCAGGTTGGAATGTATCCTTACTATCTAAGAATTACTATTAAGATCCTGGCATAGGGATTGGTAGTAAAGTAAGGTTCCATGGGCTTAGATCCTGGAAATCGTTAAGCTCATGAAAATTAGGCGAGAAGAAATCTCTCTCTTGCCCCAGTTCGCCTTTCCAATACAGACAGATTCCGGGAAATAGACGAGGAAAACTATATGATTCCACGGTAGTAGAGCTTGGAAATGATCTAAAGAAGCTTATTCTTTCCCAGAAAGCTAAAAAAGTAAAAACCAGTATCATCACTAATATCATTATTATTCATTCAGACTTCATGGTTTTTTTCCCCATATTCAGTCCTGACCTGAAATGGACTATTATTTCAAGGCAATGGGTCACAAGGTTAAATTGTTCTTTTGCATTATGATTTTAGGCAATGGATCATTTTGACAAACCATTTTCATCAAAATTACCAAAATTTTAATGATACCTTGATATGTTATTTTACATATATACATCCATATATCTGTGTATATTTTTAAGGAATTGATTGAACTACTTTTCTTTTTGCATTTTCTTTGTCACCTTAGGCTCCAGGAAACTCTGGATAAATTCTCTGCAAAGTTAGAGTCAATATATACCTGTTCTGGAGGAAAGAAGGTGAACATTATAACTCACTCAATGGGAGGATTACTGGTAAAATGTTTTGTATCTCTGTATAGTGATGTAAGTACTCTCTCTTTCCTTGGATTTCATATTTCTGTGTCTAATCACTGCCTCTATGACCTTCTGCTAAAGCCACTTAATTATCAAAGAAAATGGTTTAATATTTTTCAGATCTTTGAGAAGTATGTGAAGAGCTGGGTTGCAATTGCTGCACCGTTTCAAGGTAGGAGTAGATATATACACACCTTTGTTTCGTATACTGATTAATATTAAATATTTGAAGGGAGCTATTAATTTCAATATCGTTAATTTGTTAGAAATTATCTACATGAACTTTGCTTTTTTCCTTTATTTAAAGTTTGAAGAGCTTGATTCTGTCCTTTTTTCTTGTCAGAACCAGCAAGTAGTGATTAAACTTCCTCTTTGTTCCTTTCTTAGGGGTTGCCATGCATTTTATGATCTTCCCTGCACTCAACATCTTCAATGATCAGAAAGGAAAAAAAAAGAGAGATCGAATTATTGAAGAACTACATAATCTTCTCTATTTATTTCTACATAATCTTCTTAAAACTTGCTCTAGAGAATATTCTTAAAACTTGCTCTACAGAATCTTCTTACACTTTTTTAGTCATACCTACAATCGATTATATGGAAACTGGAAATTTTAGAATGTTTCTGCAACTACAATGCAATTCAAGTAAAATGGATTTCAAGCCTCGTCAACAATAGGCTTATCACATGAGTGAACTTCAACATAAGAATACATCCTAATTTGCCATTAAGAGTTTTGAGCTGTTTCATATAAATCATGGGTTTCTTCTGTGGTTAGCCGTTTTATTGTGCGCTACATCAGTTTGATCCTTTTAATCCTGATTCGAGCATTTAAATTACCGAAGTCAAGTTATAGTCCCTTTTCCTTTAATCCTATTGTTGAGGTTGAATTTTTTATCGTTTTCCTTAGATTCCTATCAAGGATGTGGAGGACAGTTTTATTTTCCCCTAATATTGCATCAGATATTATTTGTAAAGTTCAACCATAGATCTTATCGCCATTTCCTTCTCAACAATATCTGCAAGTTGCACACTTTTTGTTAGTCAATTTGTCACTGTATGTAAATTGTGGATGATGAGAAGGTTTGTTACTTTTATATGAGAGAAACAACTTGGTATATCATGGGCAGGTGCTCCTGGATATATAACAACTAGTCTCTTGAATGGAATGTCCTTTGTGGAAGGTTGGGAAGGGAACTTCTTCATTTCCAAGTGGAGCATGCAACAGTTGGTATGTCTCCAACCAAAATTTGTTTCCATTGTTTGCTTTCTCAGTTACGTTGTTTTTCTAATTTGTACCGACATCTTCTAATGTTATGTGTTCTTGAAATACTTTCTAAGTTTCTATACTCTATCCCGTCTAATTCATTTCCATCTCATACTTGAAATAAGAGGACCAATATGTCTGAATGGAATTTCCATTTGCATCATTATATGTCTCTGTCTTGCTATGTGGTGAAGTTGTTTTGTTAAAAAAAGGTAATAACTTTCAGAGAAGCACTTATTTACTTGCTCTAATATAGTTGGAGTTTTAGAGGTCCTGCTGGAAATGATCCATTATTGCAAATATAACACAGAAAGATATAATTTTCTTCATTAATTATTCAAATTGGTACTAGACTGTTATGGTCATGACTTATAACATTAGATACTAGATACATATTAGAGGTCACATTATTAATTTATAACCTTGTTTCCCAGTTTGCTAGCTTCTGTTAAATATAACTTTGTTGGATTAGTTAAAGTTGAAAATGACATTGTGGAATTCATTTTCCCTTCAGTGAACATGCCTAATAGTTTCCCCTGTATAACATCATATGATAATATTACCTTCTGTGCTTTTGATATGTGTATGCTTTTCTGATATGGATACCTAAAATTTCTCATGGCAATGTTAGAACTAGTACACATTATGCCTGTAGTGTCCTAGAGGAAAGATATTTATTTGTTATTGTAATTTGTAGTCATTATAAACTTATAATTTGCCAGGGCAATTACTTTGTTAATCTTCATCAAGATCAGTGCAAGTATAACATAATAACTATGACTTTTCTGGTCTTCATAGAGAATTAATACATCGATGTCTTATTGCTTCAGTTAATTGAATGTCCATCAATTTATGAGTTGATGGCTTCCCCCGAGTTCCAATGGGAACATGTTCCACTTTTGCAACTGTGGAGAGAGAAGGATGATGACCATGGTAATTCAACTACCTTGCTGGAGTCATATGAACCAGTGGAAGCTATAAAGTTAATGGCTGAAGCTCTTTTAAATAATGTGGTGAGACATCTGCATTTCCTTTTCTGTCCTAATACCCATCCCACGTCCGCCTTTTGTGAGATAGTCTATTCTGCATAGATTCGTCTCTTAAGTGTCAACTTCCAGTTTAGTGTTCACTGCTCATTTCTGACACACCTGAAAGGAGAAATTACATGCCTTAAATGCAGTACTATGTTATATATGGATTTGCCAAATTCTCTTATTCTTTTACATATTTTTGCAGGTTACTTGTGGTGGATTAGAGGTTCCTTTGCCCCTCAACTTAGAGATATTGAGATTGGCAACTGAGACTCGTGAAATTTTATCCCGTGCCAAGCTTCCAGCAACAGTGAAGTTTTACAATATCTACGGGATCAACAATGCAACACCTCACAGTGTTTGGTACACTTTTTCTTTACATTCTGGAGTTTCCATAACATTGCATAAGCATGTCTGATATCCATGAAGATTTTTCTCTTTGCTCTTTTATGAGTATTAAACAATTAGATAATACTTTAGAACATCTCTGAACATCCTCCATTTATCAATTAATCCTTCTTTTCAAACATCGATAGAAATTTATTCCAAAAGCTTAACTGTTGCTTCACTGTTGCTAGAGGAAAATTTTATTGTTTTGATATTGAAATCTGGGCTTTCACCTGAATTATTATGCATTTGTGCTACATGTAGGACCTTAGTAATATGTTTGGCACTGTGGTAAGAAATTGTCATCTAGGATATGGCACTCCCTTTGGAATCTCCTTGATGCAAGCTATCCATCACTTCCTTTAGAAAGTTTACCTAACAATAAATATTTCTTTTGGTGCTTCAATGCATCTATAATTCTATATAGAAACACCAACTCCACATCTCCTATTTCAGGTTTCTTATGGTAAAAATCGCTATACCTTCTAATTTCAGATTAGAAGGTTTCCAATACCTGTGCCACAGTAAGAACTTCTCATTTTATTTTGTCAGGGTGGTTTTGACAAGTATAACTTTGATGCTTCTCCTTATCACTTGGATAAATAAATAAAGCAATGTTATTAATCTAAGCTTAACATATATTTTTTCATGCTTCAGTGCATCTAAATTCTATACTAGCAACACCAACTCCACAACATCTCCTATTTCCTGTTTCTTAGGGTAAAAGTCACTTTACCTTCTAATTTGAATACCTGGGTCCCAGTAAGAAATTTTAATTTTATTCTGTCAGGTGTTGTCTGACAAGTGAATTTTGATGCCTGCCCTTGTGCAGCACTTTGATAAATAGATTCAAGCAATGATATTAATCCGTGAAGCTTCATAGATATTTTCATGGAACTATTGACCTAGCCAAGATTTGAAGTTGTTCTAGGTTGCGCATGAGTCATAATTCCAATTTCTGTGATAAAATTTTCATAATTTCAGAACTTTCCTCATCCATATATAAGAAATGAGAAGTTCAAGTTACTATCCAAAGTTCCAAACTACTATATAGATCTTTCCAAGTCAATCTATAACATAAACAAGGACCCTTTTTAAATTCACATCAACAAAAACTTATTTTCTGAGCAACTAGAACTCAAAACCTGCAACACTGTCTTTTTCTCTCTACCAACATCACTGCTTGTCCGTCGCACAACTAGTGGCTTCCAAATCCTAAACCCTTGAATGTATGATTGCGGAGTGCCTATCACCTTTAACGGCACTTTAAAGTGTATATTGTTTTGGGCCAGAAGTTTTAAATCAGACAGGAACCTCTAGAGTAAGAGCCTTCCTGTCGAGTTATAGGAAATTGCGAACTAACGTGGCCAGTATGATACTATACAGCTCATTAACATTAGTTAATTGTGCAATATCAAGAACATCTGAAAACTTTTGTTCGTCTTTTACATGATCATTAACCATTAGTTCATCAATTCCAAGCAATCGATTATATTTCCTGATTTGTAAGTGCTTTATTGAATTTTCTTCTCTTTTTACTTGTCTCCTCCTGCAGCTATGGGAGTGAAGATGCACCTATTTCGGATCTTCAAAAAATTCTGTGTTTTCAGGTTAGTATTCTGATCCTGAATGTTTGTTCATCCTAATGAATCTTGGAATCCATCAATTAGGGTTGGTGGTTGGTAGTTTGTGATATGGAACCAGGTAACTACTAAGACACTGGAAGGGTATAGATGGAAAAAATAATATAGAGGGGTGATGTGTAGGGCTGCCAAAATAATTGAGCCAGCTCGATCAAGCTTGACTCAAAATTGAGCTGATTCAAACTTGATCAGCTGAACCAGGCTGGAAATTATTTTTGAGCTGAGTTTGATCATGAGTCAACACAATCAATCTTAGCTCGATAATGATAATATAAGATTTAAAATTATATAATATATTCATAAATATAATCAATATGAATCTTTAGATCAATATCTAAGGCTCATAATATTAGTTAACTCTAGGGCTATATTTTTAGCCATGCATGACTGCAATAGAAGTGCATATTGGTTTAGGTATACATTTAATCATCTTTTTGTCACTTGTTAGTTAAGGTTCTTGAAATCTTTATGTTTTTGTAGTTCAAATCTTTTGCATACAGATTGTTAAATCAAGCCTAATTCAAACTTGATTCAATGCAAGCTCCATGCTCGATTTAGGCTTGAATTGAATATGTTTGAATCTGGAGTATAAGTGCTTGGCTCATTTAGGGTTCAAGCTCGAAATTGGCTTCAATTGAAATTAAATCAATTCAAGCTTGATTATGAATTGTGCTTCGAAATTAATTTGGAATCAAGCTCGATCAGAGCATGGCTCGATTACACCCATAGTATTAATAGGATTGCAATAAATTTTGATAGTCATACACGTAACCCATGGTTCGAAGGATCGACCGATCTGCTTTCTCTCTCTCTCTCTCTCTCACTAGTTCTCTCTCTTTCTCTCCCTACCATAGCTATTGCTTCTCCAACGTAGAAATCCAACTTGGGCAAACTCCACCGACGCAAATTTAATTCCGACGACCTCGACTATGTGATTTATTTTATTTTATTTTATTTTTTTCTCTCTCCCTTCTCTCTTTACTTCACTATAGTTTTTTCTTCTCTCCCCTTCACTATGACAGTTTTTTTTTCATTTCTTTCACTCATTCTCTCCGTCTTTGCAACAATTTTAAGTAATTTAGTACTTTTTTTTAGTTTTTAGGCTTATATGTGAGTAATTATTTTTTTTAGATTTTAGAAATTTATTTTGTATTTTAAAATAATATTTAGAATTTTATGTAATTAAAAATAGTCCAATTCAATTCAAGCGGCCGATACAACCGATACGTATCGTTTTATCGGAAGACCAATCCCAATTTTTCGAGCCTTGACGTAAACAATGGAGTTTCTAGAGGTATCCATGCAAGAAAAAAGGGTCCAGGAGAATACATGAAAATACCAAATTTAGAAAGATATACTTGCAAAAGCTTGAGCTTTTTTCTGCCATTCATTTTGAAGCTGACTTCCAATATTTTGATGGTTTAAACTTGTTCTTTGTGGCTTTGTATTGAACAGTGCAGCAAACAATTTTTAGTATCATTCTAATTCTCTAATCTGGTAATATACTTATTTATTTCCATATTTTTGTGTTTCCAGGCAAAATATATTTGCGTTGATGGTGATGGGACAGTTCCAACAGAATCAGCAAAGGTACTTGATCCTTCATCAATTTTGTGGATTATATTTGAATGTCCTTGTACCCATGTCTTATGGCTCTGTAGGATTAGGTGTTTAATGTACTAAGGAAAAAGAACAGCTGTTGGTGGATCAACACATCCCTCTAGAAACAAGAAATCATTCTTCAACTCTTCAGCAACATAAAAGAGAGATGCTTTTTTAGATATAGTGGTAATGGATAGGGTTTGCTTGTGTTACTAATTTGCTAGCAAGTTTCAGATACATGGCTTCATAGATTCTACCAATCCAGTTCAATATGAATACAGATTGATATCTATAATTGATTCTCCGGCAACCCAAACCTTTCTATGCCATGCATATGTATACATAACGCTCACCATTTTGTAGCACTGAGGCAATAACTAGAAATGGTGGAGAGATGTTATCTGATGGCTAAAGTTATCATAGAGTTGTACATCTAGGGGTGAAAACGGATCGGATACGGATCGGATAGTGTTCAATTCATATCCGGATTCGTATTTTTAGTTCGGATACGGATTCGGATACGGATAATTTTCGGATAAAGAATCGGATTTTAAACGAATATTAATTAAAATTAAAATAATTAAAATATTTTATTTAAATATAATTAACACAAAATTATTAAGAGTTTTACAACAAATAATTTTTTTATATGTCAAATATATAAAATTAGAGAAATTAATCTCTATAAATAATATATAATGTATTATTAGTAATAATATTAATACTTACTATTTAAATAAGCAAACTAAAAACTGTAAATCATTTAAAAAAATATGCGGGTAAACGGATATCCGATATCCGTATCCGAATCCGAAAAATTTATCCGACCCGTATCCGAATCCGTATCCGAATTTTTTTCAAAAATTCTATCCGTATCCGAATCCGAATCCGAGTCGGATAGAAATTTTTTATCCGAATCCGATCCGAGTCGGGTCGGATAGCGGGTCGGGTCGGAGTTAATCCGACCCGTTTTCACCCCTATGTACATCTCATTGCAAAGAGAACTAAGAGGATAAGATAGATACATGTCATGGCAAGGGATAGAGTTTAATGCCCATCCTTGAACTCAAAGCCCTTTTGGATTGAAGTTGCACCGCACAAATTTCAAAAATCTAGGCTTGCTATTTTCATAAATCATAAAGGAGTTTGATCAAATAGTTCAGTTCATGGCTGGCTGGCCTAATATGCTCAGCCCGTTTTGCATTGGGCTGGATTACTGATTTTTTACCTGCTGGGCTAGGCGCAACCAAGTTCTTCTAGAAAGAACTAGCAAGATCCTATAACATTTTATGATCTAATTTGACAAATATTACATATCTTACAGTATCTAACGGAATTTGGTTGCAAATTTGCAGGCAGATGGCTTTGATGCGGTGACAAGAGTTGGAGTTCCTGCTGACCACCGTGGAATTGTCTGTGATCGCCATGTGTTCCGGATACTCAAGCACTGGCTGAAGGCAGGAGAACCTGATCCCTTCTATAATCCAGTTAATGATTATGTAATTCTCCCCACTGCCTTTGAGGTTGAAAGGCATCGTGAAGAAGGTATGGAGATCAGTGCTGTCAAGGAAGACTGGGAGATTATATCCTCGAATAACAGTGATTTGGATAAAGCCTCTGCTGATCTTCCTGCTCTTATTGGTTCCTTATCTCTATCTTGTGAGGGCAAGGAGGGTTCAGTGGATGAGGCCCAGGCAACCCTCATTGTTCACCCTCAGAGTAATGGCAGACAGCATGTGGAAGTTACAGCACTGGGTATCACCATCGATGCATAGCCATTTGAACTAATTTCACTAGTATAATTACACCTTGAGCAGACGCAATACACCTATGTACATAGTAGTTAAGTTGTTCCATTACCGCGGCATAAAAGTCCATCATGATGTTTATAACCAATATATATATATATATATATATATATATATGCAAGAGCCTATGAGCAAGCTCATATTGTACAGAACAAGCTGTTCTATATACTGGTGATACAATGGTATCTATTATCAATAAAATGAAGAGAATTATTTTTATTTGAATTGAGTATTGCTCAAATGTTAGTTTGGTGGAGTGGTTGGCTAAAATATTGTGTTAATTTTTGACGCTGTAATGCCTCAGGTATCTGTTTTGGTTTACTATTTGCAACTTGGAGCATAGTACATGCACAATAGAATAAGAAAGTTCTAGAACATCCCAGATTATCTTTCTGAGAATAGGTACTCTGGATAATCTCGGAAAGATAATCCACTTGTGAAAGATAACAGATGGATAATTGAAAAGAATCAAATGGATAATCCTCTTATGTACCTATATACATTGGATAATCCAGTTGTAATCCTCTTTTGTTCATAGTTGCATGTTTTATTAGAGACAGAAATAAAAACTTAATGATATCCCAATTAAACCTTTACACTTGGATTCGAATATGAGAAAGATTAAGAGTTTTCGATGCATAAAAACTTAGTTGCACGCTTTCTTCTCTCCTTTCTCTTTGCATCTCAGTGTTTTATCTCTTTTGAAGGTGTTCATTGACCCAAGAATGACTGTTTAAAACATCACGTAAAGTAACAAATTTTTGAATTCCAAACGATAATAGTGATATTAATAATAATAGAAACAATAACAACCAGAGGAATACAATGGTTCTACTCAGAGAGGTCTATAACAACTACAAAAATAAAATAAAATAAAATAAAATAAAAACAGAACACAACTAATCAAATAACAGAATGGCAATAGAGCTGCTCTCTCGTCAATCTCAGAAGCACATATCAAGAACGCAGCAGCAACACAAGGCGGCACAACTGCAGATCAAATACAACAAGAACAAATCAGCAAAATGGATAAAAGATTGTACATCCATATCAACTTATACAAGCAATTGCATATATATATATATATATATATATATATATATATTCTATTGTATTAGCTAAGGATATATATCTTCATGAAATATCCTTATGAATGGAGAAAATAGCAGAACAAGTGTTATGGCTTACCATCCTTTCCAGAAACCATCACTGCGATCCTTCGTCTCTACCGGAACTTGTTGAGGATACGCCGCGCCGTCTTTCGTAGGGTAGCCCGCCGGAGGTGGTGCGACGACGTAAGCCGGAGGATTGCTTTGCTCAGTGGGAGGGTATGCACTTGATGGTGGTGGATAAACTGCAGAGGTGATGCAATTCATATGAAGGATTGGTTAATAAACCATGCACGCATGCAGAATAATAATGATATATGTTACCATATTCTTACCAAAGGAAAGAAGCACTATTAATTCATTTGGCGATTTTGTTTCTTAAGTACATTAAGAGATAATCCACATGATCATCAATCATCTAACTTGATAAATGGAACAAACTCAACCCTGATTATAGTTAATAATACCTTCATAAAATCTCAGCAAATGAAAAGGGCATTCATCTTAGTTAAATTACAAAGACCTACTTCTTAATTAAATATACTTCCGATTGTTGGCCAGAAGTAAGCTTGCTTTAAAACTAGTTGATAACAACAATGATTTCAGCCATATATATTCATTCTCCTTTCCTCTCAGAGTAAAGATATCTTTAAACAAACTATAATACTCCACTAAACTCAAAACTGCAAAAAGATCATTTGGGCAATAAATAAACCAAAATATAATGGTAATAATATCTAATCCCTGGACTGTACAAAGAAGTGCAGGCCCAATACCTGGAGCAGGAGCTTGATGCTGGTCGTAGTAACTCATGTTAGCTCTAAGATGGAACTGAAACTAAGTAATTGAGAGGAAAAAGGAAAAAAGTCTTGAGAAGTAGATCTAGAGCACCAGAGAAGGAAGTTGAGAAAGATGAAGCGTATGCATCTCTACTTATAGATAAGTTGGTGGTGGATTCATTGCTTAAGAGTGAATTATCCGTTACACGGATTCATAGGGCGATCTCTTTTTCAACGCGGTTTTTATAATAATTGCACAGCCCCAGAAGGCACCACGTAGTTATCTAATTACGTGTTTGTTTTGTATTAATCGAGTTGACATACGTCATGGAATTGGGACAAATAAAAAAGCATTCATTATTGAACTACTGATGTCGTGTCATATCATTAAATTCTTTTTCTTTCTTTCTATCTATCACAAGTTATAATCATGGGTGTTTACTTGAATTAATCCAAAATTAAGGAACTCTACAAGGGTGTATGCGTAGAACTAAAGGTCTTGTTTTGTTGCTAGCGTTTTGGAAGCGGCTGCGAAGGTGGCAGGTAGATTCGTGATTGCCGGAAAAGTTGGACGTTTTCTGTTTGGAGGTTTTGGTGCTTTGGGTTGTTCATCAGCTCTCAACTGCTCCATTAAGAACACCATGGATTAGATGGCTTAGGTGATTAAATTTAAGACGTAACACTGTAAATGGTCCAAGCTTTAGATATCTCTTAAGCCGTTCGAAAGTATGAACGGAGGTCACGAGTTTGACTTCTGACGTGGGCGTTGGAAAGTTGATATTTAGTATATTTTTAATTATTTATATGTTGGAGAGAACTAACTCTTTTGCTAACAATATGGCAATTGGATTGAATCGTAAACGGGTCGGGTTGAGGATGATCCAAACCCGAAAGTCCAATCCCAGTTTATGGGTTGACTTTTGAAAACGCTTTGCCTGGAGGCCCATAGCCATAGAGTTGGGCTTTTGGATCGGGCCTTTGGGCCCATAGACATAGAGTTTAGACCCAATTCAAATTTTGGCCCGAAATATTCGGATCCGGGCATTAGCGTACAAATTGAGCAGCACGAATCTACTCCGACCACCGTTAACTTCCTACCCCCCTTCTTCCTCTACCTCTACCTCTACCAACCACTACATATCACAGAGAAGACGACGATAACATAGCTCAAGAAGGCATTAATCTCCACCGATGGCTCAATCTCTCCTCGCTTCGTCCTCCATGGCCTTGAGGCTTCGGCTTCCCGCCGCACCCAGCTCGTTTCTTCCCGCTTTGGCGCCAAGAAATGGCAAGAATCTGAAGTGGACGGCTTCGAAACCCTTGCGTGGTTTTCGAATGAGAGCAATCCTTTCCGAATTCCCGAGCGAGAGAAGGTACCCAAAAGTAGGAGCTGAGTCGACTGGCCCGGTCCCCGCCGGGGAGCTCCTGGGAGTCGTCGAGGCTGCTGCTAAATCCGGCGCTGAGGTCTTCTTCTTGTTGTTATTTTGGGATTATTTGGTTAAAGGTTTGATCTTTTTGATGAAATAAGAAAACCCATTTGGTCGTCTCGTCGGTTCTTTTAGTTCCTTTTACCTTTGTATGTGTGAGCCTCCCTACACTTCACCAAAATTTTGAGACAGGAAATGCAATCTTAACGTTTAACATCTTTTGCAGGTTGTGATGGAAGCTGTTAATAAGCCTCGAAACATTAACTATAAGGGAATCACAGATTTGGTGACTGAGTAAGAAAATCCTCGCACATATCATGGAACGTTAACCAAGCAAAATTTACCTGAAATTTTGTTGATACTTGATTTTTTTTTAAGTGTAAATTTTTCTGCTCTTCGATTACTCTAAACGGTGTGATGCTCATTCTCTTTGTAATTCGGTTCGGTCAATATTTTAGGAAGACTTTAGGATGTCTTTTTTCCTTTGTATAGTCTGAATCTAATCCTTGTCACCTTCTGCTGACTACTCCTTTGCCCTTCAGCTTCTCTGTCCTTCTAGGATCTCTGGTAAAGGAGGTTAATGTTGCGAGATTGTTTCTCTTTTCAAGAGAATCTTGCTTTTCTTTCCTTCTCTAATTGGCTTTTTGATCTCTTTCTTTTCATTTCTTTTGCTGAGACAATCAGCTTGTTATCGATTCTTTTCAAACACTCTGTTCCTTTAGGGTTCTCAGAACTCTTGATAGCTCCATTGTTGTACAAATGATGTACATCAGCCTGTGCAAACTTGAAGCTCACTTTGTCACTTTGTTGCAGCACAGATAAATTAAGCGAATCGGTCATCCTAGAAGTTGTCAGAAAGAACTTCAAAGACCACCTTATTCTTGGAGAGGAAGGTGGCCTTATCGGAGACTCATTGTCAGATTATCTCTGGTGCATTGATCCTTTAGGTTTGATTCTCTCAGCCCACTTTCTGGATGGATATGACATACCAACTTCTTCCGAATTTTGTATCAGGATAAATGCACTGGAAATATTACTTGTAGTTTTGTTGTAGATTTAGTAACAGTCAGAAAATATATTATATCACCTGGTGGTTGCCTTCAATATATCGTACAATATATCTGCAGTTTAACCTCATGGACCTCTTTTATTACTATCCCATCTTCTTGTCACCTGAACTTCTCACGGGGTTAGAGCCTTAATTGCTTTAATTTATGATCCTTATTGATGCATCTCAATACCTTTGTTCCCTGTTTGGTGGATGACTGGATTCGCATTTTCTAGCATCACTAAGCTTGTTTAACAAAATAAATTAGGCCACTATGTTACATTATGTTTGCCTGATGTCCTTCCTAGAACTGTACTTTATTTTCTTAGTTATTCGCATGTATTTACATGGAAACGTCTTGCATGAAGGTGTTCTTGGTGATAGCTCGTAAGTTTGTAACTATTTTGAACTAGCTGAGAGTCATGATTTTCCATGTTCTACCTGCTATTCATAACTTCTTGGAATGAATTATGTAGTTGATCCTATATAGACATTCAATCTAGTTTTATGTAAATTTATGATGCTTAGTCTTGGGTAATCCAGTTCGACGTTTTTGACTTCATGCCTTATAAGACAGAAGATTTAATCACAAAACTTGTGCCTCAAGTTGCAGCGCAATTTCATTTATTCTATTCTATGTGAAAGTTCTTTTTTTCCTTGTTCAATGATTGATTTGTACTTGCTGTTCAGATGGAACAACAAATTTTGCACATGGTTATCCTAGCTTTGCTGTCTCGGTGGGAGTTCTCTTCCGTGGAAAACCTGCTGCTGCATCTGTGGTATCTAGCACCCACTTTTAACTTAATTGTGTGCTTGAAAATTTTTTAGCCATCTGAATATTCTTAGTTCTTACCATGGGTAAAACAAAATGTGCATTATCATTTATCTTTCTATTAAAATGGTCCTTTTGTACTAAAATACAGGAATATAAGAATTGTAATTTATTTAACAACTTTCTGACTGGGTCTGCTGGAGAATATTTTCTTAGCCAAAAGATAGGGCATGTTCTCTCATAAATGATATATTTGTATGATATTCCAGGTCATTTGCACGTTATGTCTTACAGGAAAACATATGTTTCCTCCCTTAGGTTGAGTTTGTCGGTGGTGCTATGTGTTGGAATACTCGCACCTTTTCTGCATCTACAGGTAAGTACTGGAAAAAACCCGTAGAGCAATCTTACAGAACACAAAATTATGGTTAGAGAGTGAAAGATTTATTTTGTTATACTTTAACAGGTGGCGGAACCTTTTGTAATGGTCAGAAGATTCATGTTAGTCAGACTGATCAGGTAGTCTTTTTTACTGTTCTCTGATTATTTGCAAATGCTTAGTGCAAGCAGCATGTAACCTTTTTATGTTATGATATTTTAATGGCTCTTCTCTGAAACTTATGGAACTACAGTAATATGCTTAATCACATTGTTCCCTAATCAGAACTGGAAATCTTGGACTGGACTGCATAAATTCTTACTGTGACCTTTTTTGACAATATGTCATGATTTTTAATTTGCTAAATTAATTTGTAGAATTTTAGGTATGATATTTATTTCAAGGAAACTGACAATTGCTGAGCTAGGGGTCTCTTTTAAGGGGACACATCCTGGCTATATGAAAATCTTGTAATCAACTTCTCTAAAATTCTGAACTTTTTGAAGAACCACGGAATTTTAAAGATTCAATGAGTCAATCTTTGTGTACTCTTGCATGACACTGGCTGCCAAAACATGAATATATTAACTCAGTTACATGACGATGGTATGTGCAACTTGAATCTCATGTTCTGAGTTACATGACAATGGATGACCAAAATAGTGTCTAATAAATGAAAGTTGTTGCACATCAGTGGATAGTGAATATGCTACTACCTCTACCAAATTAAACTTTTCTGCATAACATTTTGATTTCAGTTTCTTTGCCACCTCTGCTTCTTTACCTTGGTTTTTTTTTTTTTTTTTTTTTTTTCTGATGGGTGAGTGAGTTCTTTTGTTCCTTGAATTTGTCCTTAATCTTTCTTTTTTATTTTCTTTCTCTAGCTGGAGCGTTCTCTGCTGGTAACTGGTTTTGGATATGAACATGATGATGCATGGACAACCAACATAAATTTATTCAAGGAATTTACTGACATTAGCAGGGTATGTCAATTTAAGTGCTTGTTAGGAGAAACAAATTATCCTCTCCTTGTTTTGCCTTATATGATTGCATGCGCAGGGTGTGAGAAGGCTTGGTGCTGCTGCAGTCGACATGTCTCATGTTGCACTAGGAATTGTGGAAGCCTATTGGGAGTATCGTCTGAAGCCATGGGATATGGCTGCTGGTGTCCTGGTAATCTTTTCTATTGAAGATTAGGAAGATTTGTTTTGATGGGATTGAATAACATGATGCAGTTCGGGACAACAACAAAATAGAAATAAAAGAAAAAACAGGGCCTTATCCTCTCAGTAACACTTTCCTGGTTGCTTCAAACTTGTCAGAGGTGTGAGTTCAGAACTTGAATGTAAATAATGTGGTTAAAGTACTACACCAACTAAACCATGTTACTTTTTTAACACTTTACCGTGGACAACTAGGAAATAGATAAAGACTTTGGACTAGCAAATGATGAATATATAGCCGGGTGGTAGGTGATGTGACATGGTCCACCTCTAGGCATGAGTTAAACTCGATCACAATTTTACACGTAATAAAGAGCGAACTGAACCGCTGATAGAAGTGATGAATATTTTACTTTGTCGAGCTTTTCTTTGACAATTCATATAGTTCAATTACTATTCTTTGAGCAGATAGTTGAAGAAGCTGGTGGTGTGGTTACGCGCATGGATGGCGGACTGTTTACAGTATTTGATCGCTCAGTCTTGGTATCCAATGGTGTAGTTCATGAAAAGGTGAATCCCACCTCTGTTAATATTGTTTAAAAATATTTCTTTTCATCCTTTGATAATTAGACAGTTCCTATTATTTACACTTTACAGAGCATTAAATTGTAAGATGAGCTGCAGCTCAGGGATGTTTTAATTATAGAAAATGAAAACAAAGCACAGATATTGAAATGTTTCATAATTCATTGAGTACTGCCATAATTAATAGATTACTTACCTAGGGCTATTTCTATTTCACTTACTTGTAGAGGTATCTATACATAATGTCTTTCTTGTAGGAAAATAAACTATAACTCACCTATAACCTTTAAGCGACTACATGATTATCTGGCCTTAATTCTTATTTACAACTGGCTGTTGTTGCCAACTCGCTAATGTGCATATGCTTTTGGGGAGCCCTTTCTTATGACTCAAATTATTCCACCTTCGTTAAGCCTTCAACATTTGAATTTTGAAAAGAACCAAAAGAGAGCAAACACAGGTAGTCATGGAGATGTGAATGATAGATTCTGGCAATAGGGCGCTGAATAACCGAATCAAGATCTTTTTCATTCTAAAAATTGCTGCTTACTCCTTCCTTGTGTACAAATGCAGCTTCTGGAGAGGATTGCCCCAGCCACTGAAGATTTGAAAACGAGAGGAATTGATTTCTCCTTATGGTTCAAGCCACAAAACTATGCTACAGACTTCTGATTTGCTTGTATCCCCATCTAGATTTCATTCTCCTCATAAACCCTCTAGATTCTTTTAACATGAATAATGACTAATAGATTTTTTGGTTTTTTCCTTCATACTATTGTTCATGGATCAAGATCATCATGCTTGTTCTTGAATAGTCACATTATGATGAGCAGTTGAATACCAAAGTTGGCGGGTATGAGAAATTGGGTGTAGCAAGTTCTGCTTGTGCTCAATGATGAAACGTTTTAATCATTTATGGAAATTATTGCCTTCTGATTGTTTCAGTACTATTGCCAGTTGAAATACTAGTTTCAACTTTATTGGTCATTTGCATTTGTGTTCTGAAAAGTGATGCAGTAGAAGATGGTCGGTGGGTGTTAAGCCAAATTATTTTGCAGTTAAACCCTTGTCATATAGAAAATCCCCGATACTTTGGGTAACTAAAATTTTAATTCTAGTTCAATTTCCCCCCTCGATTAGAGGAAATTCCCACACACCCCGGTACACCCATTAGTTTTTATTCTGCTGTCTTATTTAATTATTCGATCAATTGGCATTCAAAGCAAATGAATGCCTCGTAAGTCTCTTCTGCTTTGCCAAGATGGACTGAAGCATTAGGAAATAATAATAATAACTTGAACTCAATGCAATCAACAGGAAGACAATGAACTCTAAAGTTCACATTACACATAAAATTCCATAGTAGTTGGCAGTGAACTCTAAAGTAAGTAAAATAACAGCAGACAGTTCTTATTAACATTCAGTTCATATGCCATACACATTTCAAAATTCATCTACAGCACAGTTCATTAGCAACTTAACATTCTTGTTGAGTCAAAAAACCTATAACAATTAGAAATTAATGCATTCTCGTTTGTATGATCAAAAGTAAATTAATACATTTTCAAATAAGTTGCTGCACCAATTACTCTATCAAAGAGAAAGGAAGAAATTAAAATGTAAGATAAAAGAAGGAAACTAGCGACAAGTAGACTGAAACAAAATTGATCATAACAATCAAATTAAATATACCTTCACTACTAAGTGCTCATTGTAAATTATTAAATTGAGTGATATACTTAACAGCTTTGTTTGTGATATTTTTACAAACATATAACATGCATAGTCTTACTAGTCAAGGAGATATAAGTAAAGATATATGAAAAGTGATTATACAATAATCGGACAAAGGTACTGCTACTCAAGGGAAGAATATCTCGTGCTTAATTTATAGAGCTAAAACACAACTATTACCTTTGCTAGGTGAGGAGACTTATAAGAGAGTTCAATAACTAGCACATTTATCCTTCTTTCAATAATGCCTAGGTAAATCTTGAGATTAGAAGAGAGATTAGGGAAGAGAGATTGGGAAAGAGAAATTAGAAGAGAGGTTAAGGGAAGATGGAATTTTCAGTGGAGAAAGATAGGGTTTTTAGATAAAAGATTAGAAAAGATGGGGTTTTACAAGATATAAATGGGTCAGTTTACTAACGGGTTTGGATGTAAATATTTAAGAGTATACTAATAATTTGAGCGTCATGAATTAGTTTAACATGAAGTCCAATTAGTCTTCGTGATGATAACTAACTACTGAGGGTTTAGTAGATAGTAAATGTAAAAAACAATATTCAATTTAGACAAGTAGAAAAAGGAGGGGGGAAATAAATTTTTTTCATGTGATCAATTTGAATTTTATAATGAACTATCTTAAAAACTAAGGTGTTAGGAACACTTTAAATTATAATTTAAGAGTATAATAGGAACACTATTGGAAATGCATACATGTAAATGTTAATTTTAAAAGGCTATATATATATATATAACTTAATACTTTTATAAGGATATATATATATATAATAAATTAAAAAAAAAGTAATCACATGTTGAAATATTACTACTATACCCTTAAGTCAACCGTTAGATCTCTCTTTAAAGATATATACGAAAGATAGTCAAAAAAGATTTTTAAAAGAATATATATAAAAATAAGATATTTTAGAAGGGTATAGATGTAACTGACCAATTTTAGAATTAGAATAGTATATATATATATATATATATTATATATATAAGATATTAATTAAGAAGAATATATATGCTGTATATTAAAAGAAAAAATAGGAGGCACGTGCTAGGCACTTGCGCCGCTGTGTCCCTTTCGGAGACGGAAGGCACGCGATCTCCCCGGTGATTTCATCGGGGAGAAATCACGTAAACCCGATTTAACTCTTCCCCTATAAAAGCCTAGGCTTATACCTCCTCAGGACTACGCCTTCATCTCATTCTTCCTCATCTTAATCTTCTTCTCCATCTTTACCTCGTCGGCCATCTGAGCGTCGCCGGAGCAAGCGGATAACGCCAACCGAATCCTCTGTGAGTTCTCTTCCACTTCCTACGAGTAATTTCAGTTTATTTGAGTATTTAGTGGTGTAGCATCGCTTTTGGTTTTTCGACTTCGTCAGCAAATTATGCCGGCCGGTGACTTCGGGTTGCTGCCGGGCTAGTCGAGAAGCTCCGTGTGGATGATCTCCCCATCTCGGGTACTCTAGGATTCCAGGGAAGGCTACGCCATGTAGCCTCCCGCCGATGAGCTTCCTTCTCGCGTCTGGCCGTCGGCATCGGCGCCGGTCGGATCTAACCTTTCGATCAGGTTGCACTCTTCGTGAGGAGTCAACTGGATATCTCTCGTCGGGGCCTTCGAGGCCTATGTCGGGATTTCACTCACTGCTCTGGCCGCCAGCGAAGGGCAACGCGTCTCTCGCCGTCGGCCCCTAGGTCGACTTCCTCCACTTCTGTGGATCGCGGAGCCGCGATATTTGCGTCGGCGTTTCCGGTTTTGGGCTCCGGAGGTGGAGTCGCCGGCTGAGGGGTCGTTGGCAAATGCGTATTCCCTCTCCTCTCTCTCCTCTCCAACGAGATGGGAGAAGAGCTGTGGGTTGGGACCCATCCCAACCCGTATGTGGCTTCACCCAAACCCAAGTTGGGTTTGGGTGAGCGATCATAGATGCGTGGGTGGGCTACTAATAGCAGCCCAACCCAATTTGGGTTTTATTTCAGCTAAATTAATTATAGATTTTGGAAATTCTGTTGCTGTTAAATTAAACCATAAATTGGTCATTGATAAAGGTAAAGATTTTTACTCATATTTGGATTACTAATTTAAGATATTCTACTTAGACCACAAATTAGTGAATTCATTCACATAATTATCTTCTTGTATTTCATAATATAATTTTTATGTATTATCTTTGTGAAATATTATACTTTGTGCTTTATTATATTTGTATGCTATGTTATATTTTATGTCATACTCAACTTCGTACAATATTATTGTTCACAAAAAATTAATCTTCATGCAAATAGTAAATATATTTATTAATATTATAATAAAATTGAGTATGTTATTAGCTTGTTAATTTTATTATTGTTATTTGTGCTTGTCAATCATGTCATGAGCATGCTGCCCATTGTTACTAAAGTGTGATTTTAGTGACTTTTAAATGAATATTGATTGTATATGTTGCCGTGGTGTTATTAGGAAAATATTGATCGTATAATTTGGGTATTATTATATTTTTGAAAGTTTTTGAATTTGAGTTGTTAAATAAATTATAAGTTTCTTTGCATTGTGGAGTATATGCACAAAAATATACTATTTTTTTAAAATTTAAATTTAAATTTAAAAATAAGTAATTACCTATTGAATTGGTTATAACACTTAAGTTTTCTATGTTTCTATACCTATATCCCAACCGTTAGATCTCTCTATCTAGAAAGATAAATAAATACAATTGATAGAAAAGAAGATATCAATATATATATCCTATTTTAATTATGAGATAGTATCCTAATGAGTTCGCAAATCATGGTCTTTATATCAATGGAATTAATCTTTGGAAACCTCTTAAGAATCTTGTTGTTACATTTGTTTCTTCTTTTAAATCTACTTGATTACATAGGTGAATTGCCATTGCTTATCTAAAGATTTTTAACCAGGCTTTGCTGAGGTAATTAGTAGCAAATCTTGCAACTTTTCTTAAATCTTGAAGCACCGGCAAGAATGAAGAAAGGCGAAGAGGAGAGAGTTTCTCATCTGATAGATCAAGTAAGAGGCACTTTATACTTGATTAAAAAAATGTGATTCTGATAATCTTACAATATTATTTGATATTGTTGTTTGAAGTATTTAATAATATTGTAAGACTCTGTAAGTGGCTTTACTAAAATCATCCTTATCGAGAATAATTTTACAGCATGATCATCAGTTTTTATTAACCAATTAAAATACCCTTGTCAAATGTTTCTTTTTTTCCCACATTGGACAGGTCAAAATACTAATTGAGAAATTTCTCATGCTCTACATGACCAAGGAAGAAACAATAAAAGCTCTTCTGGATCAAGACAAAATAAGCCCTATAACCACCGAGCAAGGTACATTGGAGATCATCCATTACACAAGAATTTCGACAGTGCATTTTCTCTTTTTATGGGAATCCTCATAAGCTTTACTAGTTGGCTCTAGCATTTTATTGACGTATATGTTAGTTGTTAATGCCATTATCTGGTCCTCTGCAACCGCAAACAAAATTTTCTTTTACAGTATGTGCACTTTATCATCTGTTTAATAATGATAGTGACTTTAAGAGTTCAGAGGGTTTGTACACTTTTTTGTCATCTGTGATAATGTTAAGAATTGAAGTTACATATGCAGGATTAATGAGAAGTTATATATATAGGAAATTATTAATAAATCTTCTGACCCTTAAGAATAGCTTAATATGTTCTTTTATATTTTTTTTTCTTCTCATTTCAGTATGGAAACGTCTTGAGGAAGAAAACAGTGAATTTTTTCAGCATTACCATGCCAGACTATTGCTTAAGGACAACATAATTGCATTCAATGATCTCTTACGGAAGCAGGCCAACCTCATGGCTGCAGGAGGCCCTTCTAGTGCTGCACTCATGCAAGTGTCTGAAGGTACTTCCACATGCAACTTCCTGTTACTGTTTCCTTTTGTTATGTACTTTTTGTACGTGCAGAGAAAGTTCTTGATTCATATTCTCTCATTTTAGACACCAAAAATTTTAGACTTTGCAACTATTCAATCTTTTAGCATTTATTTGTAAAACAGACTTTAGTAATGCTATATTGCATTTTTAAAACTAATGGTTTGGATCTCGGTATTCTATCTTTTTAGAGTATGATTATTATATGGACACAAACGAAATAGTGAATAAACATAGTTCATTTTTAACTCCTGCATTCTTTTGTCTACCTCTGTCCTATTACTATCTGTTGAAGATGGTTCTATTATAAAGTCCATCATCATTTTTTTTTTACAGAGAATTGGAAGTTAGTTCTATAGTATTTACGTTTTCTTCTAACAAGAAGAAAGTTAGCAATTGTGTTTAGAATTTTAGATATGTGGTTGGAATTTGGAAGAATGAATAGTTGCAATTCAATAACTCAGGATGATTAAGGTAATTGCATAAGGTTCAATATAAATGAACTATAAGCACATATTGCAAGCTTTGAACTAATACTTCTATCATGAACATTGGATGAGACAAGTTCTTCATTACCTTGCCTTTCATGTACTTGTGCATTGAAAAGCAATACTTCTGAGTTTACTTAGAGCTTACTTGATCTTCATCGTTATCCTCCAATAGTTTATTTTTTTTCTATCAGCTAGTATCTTCAGGACAACCAATACATTGCAAACAGGGAATGAATCTATAACTTTATCTCTTTCCTATATTATTGTTAATAAGAAGAATGAATATATTGGGACTAATTTAATGTCTTTTTGTCATAACTGTACCATAGAGATGCAGACAAGTCCCTATATCAATTGTTGCCATCTTTATTCCTCATCTAGTCTCATTCCATTTCTAGATGACCTCTCAAAGGTTTCCTCTCTTATATACTAATATTTCACAATTGGAAAAGAGACAGGTTTGAGAGTTTTACTTCCAAATATGGTTGTATTCTACATCTTTTGATATGCTTTATGAACTATTTAAAATGTGTGGTTATGACTCATCAGGACATCAAAATATCAACTCTGGTGGTGATGCTTCAGTTGTACATGGAAGCATGGATATTCCAACTGTCAAATGGGCATCAGAAAATTCAGAAAGGCAAATGCTTCACGATGTGAAGGGGATATCAGTGGTGTCAGGCCTTAACTCTCAAGGAAATCCAAATTTTCTGTTCTTCCAGGATGGCGATCCCATGAGGACACAAGCACAACAAACCATAGGAGATGCTCTTGGTGCATCATACCCCCCGTTTATGGAGCAACAATATGCTCAACAACTTATTGATCCAAATCAAAATGTGGCAAGTTTTGACGTCTCTAATCAAAGAAGTGCTGGTATGAACTTATCTGTCTTATGTGCAAATTAACCTATTGTATTTCTATGCTTTTTATTTGTATTGTTTTGATATCCTGGAGCATCATGATTACTGTCTTGTAATTCTAACTAAAAGCACTGACAAATTTGTGTTGTCTAAAAAATTAAGGATTTTGGATATCCACCTATGATTCTCTTAAATTCGTTTTGGACACACATAATATAGACCTTTTCTTCTTTTATGTAAGGAACTCTGTTAAATGAAGTGGGTGATGATTTCTATTCTATTGCTTGTATCTTATAATTATAGTTAGATATTAGATGTCTAATACTTTGAAAGAGAAATTAGCAAATGATCTCATGTCCTTGATAGTTACCTCTTTTCCTGTTTTGCCATGTCATCGGCCCCTGAGCTGTCGCCAGTTGAACATCTTTCAGAGATATGCAAATATCGTAGTTGCTATGCGTTATGAAAAATAATTCGTTCACATTAATTTCTCAGTAATTTCTTTCTTATGATATGGTTCTTAAGGTTGGTCAATAATTTTTGTATGCGTTATGAAAAATAATTCGTTCACATTAATTTCTCAGTAATTTCTTTCTTATGATATGGTTCTGAAGATTGGTGAATAATTTTTGCTTCATTTAGATATATACTTTTAACTCATAATGAATTACTTAACACAATGGAATACTCTGGCTCACCCAATTGAAAGATTTACCATCATTTAACGAGGAATGTGTGTCAACTTTTTCAGGACCAGATTATGTACTATGCCCTACAACGACTTCAAGTTCCATCATACATAGGTTGCCCCAAAATGAGCAGCTTTGTCTTCCAGAGAACAAAATTCGCCCCCTGAACAGAAGGGGAATGCAAACCTCAATTCCACAATATTTTCAGGAGGTGGAACGAAGAGAAAATAGTTTCAAACTTAGTTATCCAAGCACTTCAAGAGTTGCATTCCCTAATGTTGATAACCGAAGCAAAACACAGTCACTGGTTGAAGATGCTCCTATTCCATCTCTCCAATGTCTTGAGCCTTCTGGAACAGAGTGGCACGAGCCAAATCATAGTGTCAAGAGACTGAAGAAACCATTCACTAGAACTAGGAAGAACCTTCCCAGAAACCCATGCCTCTCTACTTCAAGAAATGGTAGTTCCTCCCTTACCTCTTCATGCAGGATAGACCTCCTACTCTTCTTGTGTATTCCTTACACTATCTTATATTTTTAGTTCATTTCTCTTGTTAATGTTTCAGATGTAATTCTGTAGAGTTCTTTCCTTTGATCAGCTGGGGATGCTAAGCCTCTGCCAAAGCAAATGTAGAGTTTTGATGAAATTATGAAAGTAAATGCACTTTGTAGGAGATGAAGTGGATATTATTCTTCAATGACATAAATAGGTTCCTTGGAACAGAAGTGTGGTGCAAAACACATATATGCAATTCTAATATACACTTACAATTCTTTCGTTTTGCCATGTTCTTACTATACTGGTTTCTCAGAATGTGTTACACAGCAAATAAAATATGTTTATTGGGATGTTCTTTACTCATCTTACTATACAAATCATGTTCGCATTGTTCCTTATTCAATACCAATTCATGTCATGACTATCTAGGAGCAGGACTTCCACTTGATGAATTCTCTTTCAATTTAGAACTGTTCAATTATATCATTATGCAATATCAAGTGTAAGGAACTCATGATTGACTCATTGTTCCAGTGTCGCCTTCACCAAACAGTACAGACTGTGCTCCAATTCTTTCAAGAGCAGACCAGATGCCAAGCATCCAAAATTTTCATAATTCTATTGTAGATGTTCAACCCTCGAGACACAAGAACACCCCATCTGATGTTGGAACTCCTCCGGCTGCAATGGTTGACACTGCATCAGAGAGCTTGAAAGAAGGACGACCAAATCCAGAGCATCCAAGCAATACAGCAGTTGCATTTAATACTGACACTGTTCCTCCTGGAATACACACACCAAATGATGACCCTCTTAAAAAATTTGACACTGCATCAGAGAGCTTGAAGGCAGGAACACCAGATCCAGAGCATCCAATTTATACAGATATTACATTTAATACTGATACTGATCCTCCTGGAACACACACATCAAATGATGACCCTCTTAAAAACTTTGATGTTGATATCACTGATCTTGGTTCACCTTGGACCTTTTCTGATCTAGATGGAATGTCATTCGATGGGCATTTCACTGATGATGATTTATCGTCTTCTATTCTACATCAGGCTTCTCAGAATGGAAATATCGTTGATGACAGGTACTCATATTCTTCGCCTTCCCTAAGTCGACATAGTTAAACTCCTTTCTTCTCCCTTTTCTTCGTCTCATTATTGTTTTCTTGCTATTTGTTGTTCAGCTTTGACGAAAAGCCCATCTGATGCTCTTTCCGAAGCTAATAAGCTTGCATGTGTGCTTAGAGATGCAGTGGCAGAGGATTCAGGAAGCTAATGATCTACCCTTTGATATTGTTCTTTACATCGAAAATGATAGTTTTTTTGCTTCTTGATTACTTAAACTCAAATAAAACTTTGTTTTAAGAGCCATAAGTTGGTTGTTTGGTTGATATGATTCAAAAAAAGGAATTGTGGAGTAGCAATATAGGCCAGGGAATACATTGCCATTGGAGCACCAATTGTAGATATAATCTTCAGGTACTATTCAGGTGGCTCCACAATTTATGATTGTCACAAATTTAAGTCATAAAAGCTTTTCTTAAAGCCAAAAGGATTTGGTTGATCAGTTATTTACCGCACGATAGGTTTTGTAGTTAGGGATGGATCGGATTAATTTGATTCTATACCTGGGGTGCAGATTCTTTATTCTGGAAATAGAGGTTTATAAAAATGTTCCACCCGAATTCATATCCAGATTACAAAAATATTGGCCTTCATTTCTGTGTGGAAGTAAGGAATACAAAAATACTCTGAACATTACTTGCAGAACACCATCACGAGATTTGGCATTTTGGATTGCATGGACATGCCTGAGTAAAAGAATGAAACTATTTGATATATCAAATGTTGTGAAACATATGCAACTTGAATCAAGAACCAATCTAGTGTATTTTGAGTAATCCTGGAATTCCTTGGAAATGCTTCACTACTTGTATGAAGTGCATACTAGATCTATTAGATGCGAATATTAATTGCTGCTAGTATGGCCATTGTTACTCAAAGTCTGGGTGTGGAGAACACCAGAACTACTTGCTACCTTGAAATGGGCCTAAGCATCTAATGATAGGAAAGTTTCAAGATTACTTCCTCTTATTATATATACCAAGCAGAATATGGAAGCAATCTGAAGGAAGAAAAATGTATGGCAGAAGCAGCAGTAGGAATATCAGTTCCTGTAATTGTAGGATACACATCGCATTTTGGGAAGAATGTATCTTATGATATTTCTTGTACTTGATGATTTATTGTGAATTAAAAGATAGTTTCAGGTTATTTACTATTTAGGATATGTTAAATGAGAAATATATTTCATATGGATTTCAGGTATCTTTCACCGTTTATGTGAGAAGATCTTATCTAACATTATTAGCTTAAAGGATATTATATTGTTTTCTGTTGCAGCACATCTGGAATCAATAGGAAAAGAACACTTCAGATATCACAAACCCTTTTCTGCAACAGTTATGGAGAGTTAGTTATCTTTGGATATGAGGTAGTTTTGAGATAAACTGTTGTTTGGATATTAAATTAGTTTTGTGCTCACCAAAATGGTTTACCGTTTTGCCTAAGCCACATCCAAGGAGGGTTTAAGAATTCGAGTGGTAATGCATTGTATGAGTAGAGTGAGAAACATATATGTTATATTCTTTAGCATGGTTCACTTCAAGAATACTTTTTTTTATTATTTTAAAATATACATCTTTATTTTAAACTATAGGTCAACATTATAATAATCTCACTCTAGAATACAATTATTATTTATCAAAATTATATTTTATACCGCACACTGATATAGATACTAATTTACCCTTAATATCTATCCCATCAATATATTTTATATCAAATTAAAAGTTATTTACGATAATATTTTTTAAAATAAAATATTTTTTTCTTTTATATCACATCAAATACAGATATTATATCGTTATTATAGAATATATGTAAACATAAGAATAACTATTTTTAAAATAAAAATTTGAGAATAAAAAAGATGAATAATAAAGATAAATAGAATTGACCTTATTCTTAATAAATGGGTAGACTATTGAAGGATTTTGTTTATATTTGCATCTAGTTTCAATCCGTATTTAATTTTTATTTATATCTAATTAAGATTTGACTTGTATTCAATGTATATATATATATATATATATATATATATATATATATATATAGTTAAAATTTTTAAAATTTATAATTTATTATCCGAATTCATATTAAGATAAATAAATAAATTCGAATATGAGTTGAGCACTATAATTTATTTTCTCCTCGGCTTTTTAGTATTGGAATCTTTATCCCTTCCATTGCCTACTTTTCAAACAATATATATTCCTTCAGTTGCCGAAAGTAAAGAAGGAATAATCACAAGACAATGGAGGGAGCATCAAGGAAGAATTAGAATCAGACTAGAAGCAACTTCATCAATCAGGCGTCACAATCAAATTGTGTGGTAATTTTCAGGAGAATGGTTTTAATTTAGATTTTCCTAAACTAGTTTTGGGATAAACTGCTATTTGGATGCTAAACCAGTTTAACGCTCACTAAAATAGTTTTAGAGTGTTGCTTAAACCACATCCAAACAGGGCTTAAGAAATTAAGTGGTAATTTATTGTATGAGTTCGAGTGAGGAACTTAAATGTTCAATTCCTAGACTATTAAAGGATCCGGTTCATATTCATATCTAGTTACAATCCGTATTCAAGTTAATTTTATTCGTATTTATTTAAGATTCCACGTATTCAAATCTATTTAGTTATAATATAATTTTAAAATTTACTATTTATTTAATATTCATAGTTGAATTCATACCGAGAGTAAAAGAAGAATTCAAATATGAGTTGAATACTATAGTCACCAATATCTATTTCCACCGCTACTGCAATCTTTATGCTTGGCTGCTCTTCAAAGAACATATACTCCTTTAAAAATTGCCGAAAGTAAAGAAGAAGGAATTATCACAAGATAATGGAGAGAGCATCAATGAACAATTGGAATCATCAGACAGTAAGTAAATTCATCAACCAGTGGTGTGGTCACATCAAATTGCACACTTTATTCAATCATATAGCTTACTAGTAAATGGATCGATCGAATCCATACAGACCCACACGTAGGCCAGGACAGGAGAAACTCAGTACACAATCTATATCATGCATGATTTATGAAGTAATACGATAGTAACAAAGATGGAGTTCTCTAAATTCCATTATCATGTATTTGAAGTTTGACCTTCAGTTTTGTTGGGTGATATTATCACCTTCCTAATAAGCAGTCCTCCCTTCCATCTCCCCGTCCAAATATCGTACAAGCCAAATGTTAACTTAGGGTCTTTGACTTTTCCGGTATTAAACACGATTGCAGGCTTGGTTTGAGATTTGCCGTCGTTACGGCTGAGGTCAAACTTCTTCCATTTGCGTGAATCACCTACCTTTGCCATCACGTACACTGGGTTGTTCCACCCGAATGCATCAGGCTTCAGATCCACCTCGAACTCTAACTTATACTCGGTGTTCTCTTTGACGTTTTTGAGGTCACATGAACCAGTTACTTCAAGCCAACACACTTGCACTAGCTCCGCCGCAACTTCCCTGCAATTAAATTAATTAATATATGCACATCACCATGAAAAAAAAGAAGAAGAAAAACTTATGTCTCCTTTTACCCTTCATGTTGGTCTCTTGAAGTCCGGAATTATCTTTCTTTTATTCAGTTGGTCCACTGTGGTTGAGTATAAACAAGAACTAGGAGCAGAGAAACTTACTTTGTCTCCTTGTTTATCTTCCAGTAGCGGTCGTCGCCTCCCCAAATGATGTCAAGTGCTTGAGGATAGATTATCATCTGACCCTGACCATCTTCTGGTTTAAATTGTCCCTTCAGGAAAGAAGAAACAAAAGAAAAGGTTATCTCTTGTGGTTGGTGATGAAATTATCGACATATATATATATATATAGAGAGAGAGAGAGAGAGAGAGAGAGAGAGAGAGAGAGAGAGAGAGCAGAAGTCTAAAGGTAATAGTAAATATAGGATTCAAATGGCAGTTTTCGCAAATTATGCTAGTTGAATGTACACCTGAACATATAGATGGGAAATCACTGCGTACAGTAAACAAATGTGCTGATATTAATAACTTTTCAAAATAATACGATTCAAGAATGTTATCAGTAATTCCTTTGTATTTATGTTTAATTATACTATCGACTATCTGACTATAAGCGATCAAGGAGATTATCTAAGTTTCCTCATAATCTATCTGAATCATCATAATCACACTAACTAGTATGTCGATAATTCTCTACTAATACCAGCTACTAGCAACTTGTTGTATCACAGAAATGAAGCTGCACTTGGAAAATTTTTGACCAAGAACTTGTGTTAACCTGGATGAACTTCTCTTTGTCAGTACTTTTGGTCCCCCTGTAGTGAGGAGATGAAGAGGAAGACATAAGCGAAGCTCTTAAGACAGTCTAACTAATGAAGTTGATGAGAGAAAGAAGAGAAGAAACAGAGAAGAGGGAAAGTGTTATGGAAGTTTACGAGGGTGGATGCCTTTCTTATAGGGGTGGAGGGATTGCAAAAAGTTGAAATGCCCACAAGGAATCAAGTGTGGATGGAATGGAGGCAGGGAAAAAAGTAATCTCAACCTCACCATTCCTAAGGCAAGTTAGCTTCAACTTTTCATAGAATACAAACTTACTACGCAAAGATTATGCTTCTCTCTCTCTCTCTCTCTTCCTCTCTATCGCTAACTTGTCCTCTCTCTCTCTCTATTTATCTATATATACATGTATGCATGTAACTATACATACATATATATATATATATAATTCATTGTAATTAAAATGCAAAAGCCCCATTGAACTAGGTACGTGACCATCAGCTTTAAATTTTCCTTTAAACATAGGAGGTTTCCTGATGCGATCAGTGAGAAATGGTCTAGAAGTCGTAGGAATTTGCAAGACTGAAGAGGATATAATTTCCAGACAGAAAGAGCCCCACGATATTCCCACGGTTTCATCGCGGAGAGAGAACAATGGGTTAAGCATCCTATTCCCCACAAAGACGGGTCCAATTTCTCTAGCTTTCACTGGATAGAAGAGAATATAGAACATATCAATAGCTTGGTTTGATAAACACTACATTAAAGTTTTCCGCAATACTTGATGAACCCAATCCCCACATTATAGCGATTATTGCACAGAAGAAAAATAATTGTATGAGGGATAAGATACAGAATAGATGAATAATTGACACTCGAGTTCCAAAACACCATTAGCATTATATGGCATCTCCCATCAGAGCCAGGGGTTTGTCAACACGCTGCCCGGTCATTTTGTGATCTTAATTTGTTTGCATGCTCTGAGAATATGAGCTGCTCTCTTCAACAAGCTTGAAGTAGCTCTTAGTTCAGCTCTTTTGGTTGAGAAGAGCTGATGCAGAAGCTAGCTCTTCAACAGTGACTGGCTTGTGTAACTGGCAACCATAAAAAATTAAAATTATGTTGACATTGGAGTGCTTGCTCACTAGCCATCAAATTTTTACTGTGTTGCCGCATTAAGATGAAATAAGAAAAGCTTAATAAGACAAATAGGTGAATAACAAATATTACATGTAGCAATATTTTTGAGAAGAGAACATGAGGGCTAAACAAGCGCAAAATAATATCAACGCTCAGAAAAGATTCTCAAAAATCATATTCAGATATCTACTAATTGGGAAGGAAAATCCTGCTGGCAGATATAGTGATGAAGCAGTTAATACTTAATAGCTTATCATAGATAAGAAATTTACATAGTAATCAGTGTGATGACATTGCATGAAGCCATGCAGTTCAAAGTTAACAAGATACAATTCAGAAAATATCAACTAATTCCTAAGGATTCAAGCAGACCAGAGTGTTCAATAATTCAAACCTCACCTAAGAGAGAGCAAATTTAAAGTTACCATAAGGTTTTCGACCGACCAGGCAAAGTTAGAACAGTAGAAAAAGATTGTATGTCAATAATCACATATTAATACAAAATATGTAATTGTTGACAATGATGTGGTGATTTCATAACTATTTTTTTCCTTCAAAATATAAGTTCCAAAATTGTTAGAAATTTGGGGCTGCAAATTTTATTGAAACCAGAAAAAAGCTGATATAGACATAAAGGAGAAGCTCCAGCTGAGAATGCAAAGGTTGCACCAGCAAAGTTATTCTTTACTTTTCTAGAAGAGTCAGATGGCCCTTACAAAAGGATTTCCACCCTAAATAAAGATATTCTAGAGCTTAATGCCTAACAACTGCTCCTGCGTCACAAGTTGGATTCCTTAAATTTTATCGTCAAGATGCTCAATAGTTAGGTAAAGCATAAGTTTCAGCATAAATTGCTATCATAAGACATCTAGAATGATTTTCACATGTAACCAAGAGGCAAGAGCCCTGGACAGAAGGAACATCTTTGAATAGCAAGCTTTTGGTAATGTATGCAAGTTATTTAGGGCATATGTAGGGAAGCCACATTCACATGCTTTCATGTGTAATTTTCTCGTAGATATATTGGCTGAAGAAGTCTGTCAGGAGGAAATCAATTTATAGCTCTAGGATTGCAAAATTAGATAATACATTCTCCTTATTATATCTTGAGAAACAGAAAGATAACTTAGAAAATCAACAAATCAACGAAGGACCAAGAATTTCTAAAGAACTACCAGACTACCTAATACACTGAGAAATCAGTAACGTTTTATTTTTTATCAGTATCATCATTAGACACATGGAAATAAAAGGAGAACAATCTAAATACCTACAAATTGGTCATTAAAAATATGAGCTGAAGAAGCCATATTTCCTCTGCATGTCAGACAATACAAAAACTCCTACGCCTGCAGAGAACTGAAATGGCAGTACTTACAGCATTAGCAACAGCAAACCAATGGAAGCTCCTTAGGAGCGGATCATCAGGCGAAGGAAGAACATCGTGGTTCCAATACGTCAAACTCTGGAACTCAGCCCGTGATGACCAATTACTGGAATTCCCATCTGGGCTCGCCACCTCATTCTCTTTCTCCAATTTCTTCTTTTCCAAAACATAACCTAAGCAAGTAATGGAATGACAAAAGGAAAAGCAATAACACCACTAGTTAAAAATTGGATTTTAAAGAAGAATAACAAAAGAACAAGGCCAATGGACAAAGAAGATCACCTCGATAGCCTGCGGGGAGCGGAACAGTGACGCCCTGCAACTTTCTGCCTCTAAAGAAAGCTTCTTCAACCTCGAAACCGTCCACCTCCACGCCTAATTCACCAGAAAAAAAATGGATAAAAGAGGGTTTTGAAGAAACGAACGAGGTATAGAGACGCAGAGAACCAAAAAGGACCTGTCTTTCTGGGTTTGAAGTAGTTGGAAACGGGGCAAGGGCCGTCGTGCTTGATGGAGCAGGGGAGAAGATGGACGCCGCCGGTGAGATCGACGTGAGTGGACGAGCGCTGACGGAGATCGATGGTGCCTGTAACCCCTCCGTCGGCGCTCGACGGAGAAGAAACGCTAGTGCTCCTTTCTTCCTCCATGGGACTGTTCGAAAAGGCTCGGTGAAAACCCTAATGGCCACTTTAGCTTCTTTTGTTTGCTATTGGCTGAGGCCTGAGGGCCCCGGCTCTTTCCCGCGCTTTTAAGATTAATTTGAAAGTTAACTCTTTTTTTTTTTCTTTTTTGTTTTAATTCATCACACAAGAGTAATGCATTCAGTGCTTTACTCTCAATCTATATCCCAATTTTTAGCTGTAGTTGTATGCCTCAAAATTAGTCCTAATAGATACAAATTTTATGCCCACACAGTAGTTATTAAGTAGTTATTTCAGTTGCACAATAATAATCATAGGCCCAACCAGAAGTATTGTATCAGCCATAACTGAAAGCAAATCCACACCATCTTCACAGAGATCAAGTAGACACCATCTCTCTTCATAGGGATCAAGTAGCACAAGTTGATATCATTGAACTTCTCCTATAGTAAGGCTTTCACTTGCTCTTGTATGCCTGGGGTATAGTGTAAAATATCAAGGATAACCATCAAGACCCCAAACATATAGATTTTTTTTTTTTTTTTGCAGTAAACATAAGGCATACTCACCATCATCTGAAAATATATATATCATCAGATTTGCTTAGTTCAAATAAATAATGAATCAAAAACCACATCTTACCAAACAAACAAAAAGAAAGAATAAAAAAAGGGGAAAAAAAAGAGAGGACCAGACTCTGGATTATCTCAAAATGTACTAGTAAATATGGTACACAGCAATCTATGCTATTCAATACTACTAGTTGAATGGTCAGTACTCGGTATAACTCGACATCTGTGGTGGCCTTCAAGCTGAAAGCAACATTAGCTTCTAGTCAAAAGATTTAACTGTCATCAAATCTGCAGACAAGTTTTTCGATCTACTCCTGCTTCTTAGGCTTCTGAATCTTCACATAAGGGAAGAAACCAAAGACGTGAACGACCCAGGGATCCCATCCCAGTTGTTGAGCTCGGCAAAACATTAGAAAAGTGTTTGCGAAATATGAATTGAATCCCATGAGCACATGCCACCATGCATGACCCTGTGGGTTGATGTACCAATGGGAGAATTCCTTACAGAAGATGCGGTCAAATAACCAGCACAATGTCCCCAAAATCAGAGTTGTGACATAAAGCTTAGCAAGATACTTAGCAGCAACATCTTTAGTTTGTATATAGTACTTGTACACCCGAGGAATACAGAGAAGACAGAGGCCAATGTAATGTATCTTGAATCCTATTCCAAAACGTATCAGAGAATGAAAAATTGCAAATGCAGCACCATACAGGAAAAGGAAAGTTGGCATGGTACTCCGGTAATGCCAGTCTGGTGAGTATAGGACATAGAGGTATAAGAGAATTTCCCATACCATTGGTGTTTCATCACTCTGCTGTAGTCTGCAATTGTTAAAAGGCAATCAGGTTAATATGAAGTACAAAAAGTTTAAGACACTCAGCCGGCAATCCTGTAAAGACCATCAAGTGTATGGCACTGAAGAAGATTAATGTTTGAAGCAATGTAAACGACTATAGGGTTGACAAAGGCTAATAGATAAGAAAAAGAGAGGATACATTTATAGACAGAACATGAGGACAAGATAATGGATATCAAGTCATCCTCTCATGAGGAAATGATTAATGAGGTAAATGAACTATTTGCTGCTTCGAACACCAAGAGATGGTACCAATGAGAGTCTTAAATATAAAAATATCAATATCCTGAACAGGCACGATGATAAACGAAGTTTGTTCTCACATATTTTCCTTCCATAGAGGGGAACAAAATACCCTGTGCACAGGAGTAACTCAAACCACGTTATATATGTCGAAGGTTACATTTACCTCCTGATGATCTAGGTTTAAACAGACTACCTTCTGATTTCTCTAAACCATTTCAACCTAGTTACACATTGTCTCAATGCATACCCACAGCTGTTAACTAAATAGCTAATTCTGCGATCAATTCTAACATTACTCATGTATGCAAGGATGAAATTTATGTGATGTAAATGCTGTCTCTGCTTATTGAATACATCCTTCTTTATTCTACCTCGTTAATCAATGTAATGCAAAAGTAACAAGAAATACTTGGAAGGGCAAATCTTCACACCCAAATACACAATGTCTAGTTGCAGTAAAGGATTAGATTATCATAGTAATAATACTTTAAAAAATGTCCAAATGTAAGTCAAATTGCAACAATTATTGCGTTCTTACAAACGTAATCAAGCTCCAAAATCAGTTAAATGACAATTATCATAGACTACAATACTAGATATTCATAAAACTCCTGCAAATCACTAGCATATATAATTTAAAGAATTAATATCATTGTCACAAAAATGTCCATATGGCATGTCCTATAACTAAGAAGCTGGTAATTAATCTTAAAGATGAATACCGGAATACCGTGATGGTAACAGAAAAATCAAGCACATATCGAAAGTGAAAATACAGTAACTTACACATGTTGTAATGTGGCGTGGAATATCATGCTTCCAATTGCAAGTGTCAGATTAGAAATATGGAGAACACTAAATCTTTTCTCAAAGCATTGCGACATGGCATTTATAAGGCCAATGAATGCCAATAGAATACAAGGGATATTTGATATGGTGTTGTAGAATTCTGCAATATATGAGCCATAGGCATAGTTCTGCTCACACAAATCTGTAGTGGATGTGACAGGGCCCCAAAAAGTTGACACCACTGAGTCTGCCATCCGACTTGCAAAGAAAAACTACAAGAAAACAAGGGTAATGGCAGTGTCTGTCAATCATAAGCTCATAAAAAACACAGGAAATCCACATAAAAGAATAGAACTAATAAAGCAGACCCACAATTTCTGTGTTCCTGATTTCTGCCTCTTTCTTTCTCACACTTTCATCTCTCTCTTTCTCGACAGTGTTTTATGTTGTCTTTACTTTATACAACAGGAAAATTATTCTTAAGTTATTCTTCAATGCTAAGATTATCAGTACAAAACTACAAAGCTAACTTTTGAATTCAAAATTTTCATATCACATGTCTAGATAACGTAACAAATGATATTACTTGAAGCAGTACTATCCCATATGTTTCTTTAAAGAATACCTGTACGAATTCACTATTTTAAGTAGTCCACACTAAAGGATCTCATCATGTGACTAGAGAACATCATATGGGCTACAAATTTTCTCCAGTGATCAAAAGCTATGTGAAAAGAGAGAGGTTACCACTTACCAAAACCTATCTTGAAGAGCAAACTACTTTCCGCAAAGCCTCAAATGATCTCAATTCCATAATTGAGAATCTGAGGTGTTACAGTTTAGTGATATCGAACAAAATTACATCCCTTAAAAGATAGGGTAAGAACAGAATCTGGCCATTCTATCATGATATGTGACATAACAACTAAAACTGAACAGGGAAAGATAGATCAGCATATACAAGGACCATGGTAAATTCTTCTGACAACCACCTCAAGGATAAAGGTTTTTCCTAACACCATTACCAGATTCTACAAACACTGACTTCAAAACTCCATCCCAACCTTAAGCTCCTTTACCACAACCAATCAAAGCGCCAAAGCTACGAAGATTTTGCACGAATTTCCCAACAGAAAGAACCCAAAGAGAACGCCAAGAAAACATCGAAACCCAAACTTGGATCTCCACGGAGATTAGAGTGCTAATACACCAGAACAAGTTGTTCATAAAGATCAAATTCTGGAACTAAAGAGGCAAACTTTTTGCTGAAAGAGGCGGCAGATTTAGGGTTTCAAAGAGGGAGGAAGAGAAATTTTACCTTCGGCGTAGAGTTGGCGCGAAGGGAGCGCAAAGGAGAGAGCTTTATATAGCCTTGAACTAGGGTTTTAAACAGCAAGAAAATTAAAAATAGAGTGCATTTTCGATCTATGTTTTCCTTATAACTTAATTTTCTTTTTTTCTTTTTCTTTCTAATTAAATTGTACATAGAATCACTTATCAGGCTTTGTAAGAATAGAGAGAAAATAAATTATTATTCTATTATATTACTTCTTTCATCTCTCAACCCTCTCCCTTAAATTTTTCATATTTATCTTACATCTCTCCATTCCTTATTCTTAGTCTTCTTGCAGTCTTTCATTATATGAGGATTTTCTTTCATTAAGATTTTAATGGTATCATTGCTTTGGATAAGAAGAATATATTTTTTGCACTATAATGAGTAGTATAGGTATAAACAGACAATTTACTTCATTAGAATTGAAGTCCAAAATAATATTTGTTTAATTACAATATATTACATAAATATCTTATAGTTTACCTAGTTCCTAGTTTATATGAGCGAACTGGATGTATAAATATTAGTTCAATTATAATATATTATGTAATTTAATTATGTTTAATTTATGAAATATAAGTATTTAATAACTATAAGGTAAAGTAAATGTCAAACACAATTTGGGTTTTTTTTTTAATTCATTGATTGCAATTTGCAAACGCTTATGCAGTTCTTCCTTTATCCCGTCGTATAAGTATAAATATTCAATAAATATATAAAAATTATATAAAACTATAAAATATAACTAATTTTTATTCAAAATTGTTGATTCAGATGCTTTGACTCTCAAGTCTATGAGCATATCTCGTCCTAAAAATGCAAGTGATCAAGAACTAAAAACTATATAACAAAACTATGAAACACATTTAGTTTTTATATAAATTCATTGATCCCGGAAGCTTTGATTGCCGACTCAATTCCATCGTATTAAAAGGATAAAATTGGAAACTCAACCCATGAGATAGATGTAAGCTTGACTTACGAAAATGAAAATACATATATATATATATATATATATATATGGGGTTATATGAATATAGTTTGTGTGAAATATTTATCAAATATTCGTTTAACATTGAAAAATTGTTAGATAGAATTATTCTGTAACCTTGTGATCTACGTTTTTAATATTCATGCCCTTCTCAAATCGGGAATGTATCTGGGACTTACGATAAAGTTTCAATGATGGTGTTGGAGAGGATACAGAGATAATTTGATTTAGGGAGGATAGTTAGGATTGATATGGAATGAATGAAGAAGGTTTATGAAGATGTAGGAGTAGTGGTTGATGCAAGGATGTAGGGGACGAAGGCAAGGATCGACAGTGGTGTCTTGCGGCTAAGGTTGAGAGCTGCGGCCGGTGGTCTTTTGTGGAGGTTGAGGGCAAATTGTAGATGCTACTAGGGGTGGCTGGATATGGCAAAGAGAGAAAAGATAGAGGAGGAGATGATCGATGCCCAAAGGGAAGGGAAGGACTGACAGACGAAGAGGAAGGCAATAGACTGCCAAGGTAGCTCGATGGCTATGACTTGATGCGAGGTAGGAAGAGCTAGGTTGAAGAAGAGAGATATTAGAGAAGAGACTAGGAAAAATAATTTCAATCAACTCAAGTATGATCCAATCTAATTGTACTCTATAATATATGTCGGAGGCTAACTAGCTTAACTGAACCAAATAATTAAACAAGGTCTAATCAACTAATTGAACAACTTAAGTCATAAGCTGAAATAAAATAGGCTAATGCAAAATAAAAATAGGCTAACAAAGATATAATTTGACTTAACAAGTCCAATATCCAACAAAGTGGTCCAACCTAATCCGAATCACATTACTGTTCTTCAATCCATTTATGTTTTTGCTTAAAATCTCCAATAATATATACAAATTCAGATCAAAAGAAGGATTGAAAAATCTCAACCCAAATTCAATAAAATTTGTATACTGAATCATTACCAGATTGTATTCAATTCCAAAAAAAAAAAAAAAAAAATTCCATTTCTCATGGTTACCTCCATTATTTTAAAATATTAAATTATTCGATATGAAACATGAACATCTATTACAAATGCCATAAAAGATCCTAATTAGCACAATTACCTTTTTAAATAGCATAACTGCCAAATATATTATTATTCTGTGGCCCAAAAAGAAGGATACAAAATACTAAAATTAATTAGGATTTAATTCTATTTTTCTTTAATAATTTTGCATTTAAAAACTTACATTATGAATGAAATATTTTTGGTAAAATATAAATTGCTATGATATAGTGAAACTTTCCAGTGGCTAATCTGTAAAAAAGAAAGAAAGAAAAATCACCGCCATGAATGAGGGTATGATGAACGCTGAGCACATCACAAGCACACAATTAGCTGAGACTCTGGCCTTGAACGAGTGAAGGGAAGAGAGTTTACGTCGCTTGGACTTCGACCCATTCTACCGTGGACTCCGTTTTCGGTCAATTCCTGTGGGATTGGAATCGGGTATGTTTCTTAAAGCAGCTACCTTTTAATGGTCTTTTGGCGTTGAGCAAATCTTTTCTCTTTTCTTGATTTGTTATTTTTTTTTTCTATAGATTTACGGATTGGGTGTTGTTCGTCTCCAATCCTTTACTTCGAAAACAGCGTTTTTTTTAGTGTCTACTGATGTTGTAGATTGGTTCTGCAACTCCTCTTCAATCAGTTCGTGTAAGGAATTGGGTTTCTCCGCTCACCTGCTCTCCTATTTCCCCAAGTGAGCTCTCTTTCTTTGGGACCCCTATGTTGAAAATTTGAATTGGGATTTGGACGATCTGTTGGGCTCGTCACTGTTGCCATCAAATTGGGTGTTGCTCGTATGTACCTTTTGTTCTCGAGGAAATTCGTGGTGATTTGCTTTTCTTCTTAAGGAAGTGGGGTTTTCTTTTGCTCGTATGCGATTATGTTTTTGAAACAGATCTTTTTGATGGAAAATTGGTACTTGGTGTTTTTTTTTTTCTCTCTCTGAAGAGTATACGGTTCTTAGATACTTTCGGAGGCATGACAAGATTCAGTCATGCAGCTGTCATGCGTTTCTTATGTAAGAATGATTAGCTTTTTATTTATGTTATGGTAGCTTATTTTGTTCGTTATGAGAAAATATGTTCCTGTTGTTTGTCCCATGACTTCCTTTTTCACCCATTCTAGATTAAGCGAATCCATATTCCTCGTGCAATCATGTAGTTGTATTTTCTGTAGAAACAAAGAAAAAATGAATTCGAGATCACAAAATAATGTTCATTTCTGACTGCCACTAGATCTAAGATTATATGTTCATAAGGTTACCAAGACGTCTTATCTTAGGGGATTATAATTTCTTGTTAACTTCTTATAGTTGTCCCTCTGAGGATTCTAATATGGGACTACTATTTCTACCTGTTTGATGTCAAATTACCTGTTAAAGCCAAGTTGCTTCACCACAAAACATTTCCTTCTACTAAAAGATGAAGTTCATTGTGAGTTCCTTTCACATTTCCTACTGTACACTAGCCTCGATGCCCTTATTCTTTTGATACCTTCTCAGAGATTCTCTATATGGCAACGTGCCATGACATTATAGGAATTTTTTACTGAACACCAATAAAAGGGACTTCACAATTAAAATGTTTTCATGATGTGAGTGGCCATAGTGGGGTGTGGAAATGCTTTTTATGTGAATCCCATCTTTTCCTTATTTTAACTACACTAATCTTCAGTTGCTCCAGGCAAATGCTCTGTTCAAGATAGCATGTCCGAACATCCTGATTATGCCCGTAAAAGCTCTAGCTCAAGTTTGAGCAGTACAGTACAGGAGACTGAGGATGATGTTACTATTGGCAGCCTTTTGGCAGAAGCAAGTAAAAACAATGAAAGAACTCTTGGAAAGCGCCTATCTCATTTAGACTCCATTCCAGTAATATTTCGACCTGTACAATCAAATTATTATTTTTCCTATTAATTTGCTTTTATACAGCTTTGAAAGCAAAATAGCTTTAGCACTAAGTCATCTATCTTAACGTTTTCTTTTTCTTTCCCTATGTCAATATCCTACAAGTTCTGTGCCAATAATGCTGATGGTTATATTTTTCTGTGTATTGGTTTATTTGCAATAATATATGATCTGTCTTTTGTCCCATTTGGCCTTCTGGTAATGTTGCAGATGTGTCCATTAATGTCTATATTAGATGCATGTTAGATCCTTCTAGAGAATTTTTTTAAATTTTAATTAGTCTGTGGTGGTAGTTTTTTTACTGAAATTACTATTTCTGAATGCTGATGAGTGTACATTTACCATATTAACAGCACACCCCTCGAGTTAATGGCAAAATTCCTGACGTTGATAATGCAACACTAGATCACGAAAGACTATTAGAAAGGTATGAACTTTTAGCATACATCTGTCTCTTGTCCCTTACCCCTGTAAGTAAAACAAACTTTCCTTTGGATTGATGTGTTACTCAACTTGCTGATTTGGTTGGTTTTTTGTGATACCTCATCCAGTGCTTTGCTCCACTTTAGCACCTCTTTTAAGCAGTAATTATGGATTGTGTTTTCTCATTTTCCTGAAATGCATTTACGGAGTAGATTTGATTGTAAAGCTATGTCAACTTACCACAATTTCTTTTACCAATAACACTCAGCTATCATAGTTGCAAAACTAGTTTGAATATTGCTCCAATGATGTCTGCCATATGATGAGCTTCATCATAATCATAAAACAATATCAAAGTGTGAATTGTTATATTGAATATTAGGAGTTGGCAAGCATGTTTCGTTAGATATTAGTGTCTATAACGAAGGTCAGTTTTCATGAAACAGACTTAAACTTCATGACTTCAGAGATGATATATGGTGAGTGATTGAAAATGAAGATTCTCTAGAGTCTACATAAGAAGCTTTATCAAGATAGATCTGTCAAAGCACAAGTCAATTCAACAAATTGTTGTGTTAGCAGAATTTTCGTTCTCTATTATGAATCCTCATCAGAAGTCTTGTTGACAATGACAGACTTAAAGCATATGGTTTAGCTGAACTGCAAGTTGAAGGGGATGGAAATTGTCAGGTTTGTTAAACAGAGTGATGCACTAGAAAGTGCCTGCTACTTTACACCATGATGGGTAGAATCTAGAGGAGATTCATTTGATTCTGTTCTATGACTTGTTCATAATTGACTCTTTATTCTCTCTGTATTGTTATGGCACAGTTTCGAGCTTTGGCAGATCAGATTTTTCGTAATCCTGACTATCACAAACATGTGCGCAAGGCAGTTGAAAAGCAGGTATTTCTCTTGTCTGACATCTTAAATCCTTGCTTCTGTGTCATGGAATTATATTGATTTACAGAAGAAAAGACACAGAAAAAGTGTAAGCAAAGCTTCTTGACTGTAGGCTCATATGTTTTGCCACCTTATATGTATTGTCTCTTAATACTTGTTTTTTCTATTGAGCTGTTAACACATTAGGTATTTAAAATAGGACAAGGGTTAATTTTCATAGATAAGCCAGTTCTGATGTTAGTCAATATCAGATCTGCATTAGACTACTTATAAAAGATTCTGACTTTAAGGTCTTAATTAATCTTTAAAGGTTGCTATCCAGTATGCTGTGCTTTTAAAGTACTGTTATGTATCAATTTATCAGCCATATAAAATTGATCAATAAACTTAGGGGAGTCAATAGTACTTTGTGCTGATTGGATTTCTTGGCACCAGAAAGGTAATTCAGAGTATCTATATTGCTTTTGTGGTTAGCTGAAAATTTCATACAACATTCATGCGCTTGTTTGCAAATTTATTACAAGAAAAAAAGGCAATAAAGGTAGTATTACACTATTACTAAAGTTCCCTGTTTCATGGAGTCCAGTTTCTTCTGAATCTATATGAACTACTGTGTGAATCAGAGATTTGATGGTCTTGGGCCACTTGATTAGTGCCTAATCCAGGAATATTAATATGAACCCTGAAATACATGAAACTTACTATCTCTGGTGCATCTCACATTTACTTCAGGTTGTATATGGTGGTAATAGTTTTCCTTCTCTTTCTTAAGCTTAAGCAATTCAGAAAATATTATGAAGGCTACGTTCCAATGGATTATAAGGCATACCTGAAAAGCATGAAAAGGTTCAAAATTCTCAGCTCTTCCCATCTCACATTCACATGATGAAAAACATATATTAGTTGTGCAGCACTTAACTGTAGTGTCTCTTATGACTTAGATCTGGGGAATGGGGAGATCACTTAACACTGCAAGCAGCTGCAGATCGAGTAACGTCACTCTTCACTCTTAAGTTGGTTTTCTGTAAGTAGGATATTTAGTAACATAAAATATTATATGTTGCAGATTGAGTAATGTCACTCTTCACTCTTAAGTTGGTTTTCTGTAAGTAGGATATTTAGTAACATAAAATATTATATGTTGTCAATTAATTGATTATTCCTGGTAAATTTTCAAAGGAAGATGATTCTTACCAACTTGTAACATTATGCTGCCCTATTATTTTCAAGATAATGATGGCCATGTGCTTTATACATTGATCACTACTTTCTAAATCATTATTGATATTCGCACATGCTGTGTTTCATCTTTTTATATCATAGTAATTCTTATGTTATTGCGACCTTTTAACAGTAAGTATGATCTTCTAAAGTTGATCTTTTTCAAATTCATCTAAAATCTACTTTCTCCTTACAGTTTGGCGCCAAAATTTGTCTACTTACATCATTTAGAGAGACTTGCTTCATTGAAATTGTTCCCAGGGATCAACATCCGACAAGAGGTAAAGGCTGCAATCTTTATGGATCATCACTGATATCCATTGCTGAAGCATTTATCATATATTTGATGTCAATCTTGTTGTCTAAACAGATTTAGTTTCAATGATGAATGCTGAACCGTTCTAGAAAGTTTTCTTTCCATTGTCAAACGGAGCAATAATGCATCCATTTTGACTTTTTAAGGCATGTTTGATTTCCGTTAGCTTTATACTTTACACCAACGTGAGTGTGGATTGCCTATCTAATATTAGATTGTTCTGCCTTGAGGTCTAACTTTGAAAGTTGAGCTCTTTTTTCAAAGTGACTTACCTTAATTATCTATTAGTCAAGATGCTGCACAGCTATACTAGTTCATGTCCATGGAAGAGAAGCGCCATCCAAGTACTTGTTGCCTGTTTGGTAAAACATGCAGGCAAATAATTGCTAAAAGTATGTGGAAACAGACATCATTAATGCACTTACCCGAACACCACCTTTAGAGAATCCTAGGCACAAACAACGTGCATATGCAGCAAATACTCAAGCATGCACATTGAATGTAAGTTAGTAGGCGTGGCAATTATGTCAGGTTAGGTGAGTTTGGGTCGGTGCCTCCACACCAACATGAATACATCCTATTTAGTGCATGAATATGACACACTTATCAAATGGGTTACCTGAAAACTATGTAACCCGATACATTATGCATCTTGAACTCTAATTAATGGATTCTTTGAGCATGGACAGATTGGTGACCAGTGACCACATACATCATACACATTGGAGATACTAACTCTCAGATGGACATAAGAGGGAACTGAATTATTTGATCTAATCAATAAGCATCCATATCCATATTCAGTCATCTTTATCTGTCTTCCTATAAGTTAGTAAAGTTTCATAATAAATCTTGTATTAACTCTTCACATCTTTATTTTTCCAAAAACCTTTAGCAGAGCAACTTCAAATGTGAACAAGATGATGCCATAATAGTAATAATTAGGCTGGAATTACATTTTCAAACCCTCTCATGGTTGATCTTTAGTACTTATACACCTTATTCCTGCATTGCAGAGCTTTGGCTGAGTTTTTGGAGTGAAGTACACTACAATTCCTTGTATGCAGTTGATGGTGAGTTTTTGCAGTCTTACCTGTGAATTAGAATTTCAATTTACGGTATGTGCACTTTGCAGATCTTCCAACTCGAGTAAATAAAAGAAAGCACTGGCTTTTCTAGAGGCTGCTCATTTCTTGTAGAAGAATTGCTTGTTCCATCGCCGCCTCCACTGGATCAATTCCTTGGCAAACTCAGTGAAATACATTGTTGAATGATTCCTGTACAGTGGGTTCTTTTCGTTCTTTTGTTCTTTAATTGAAACTTACAGTTTTTTTTTTTTTTTTTTTTTTGTCTTCCATTCTCATATTTTAAATGATACAATTGTGATGTTCTTGGTGTCATTTACTCTTGCATATCAACTTTCTTCTAAATTTGCAGACAGAGATTGGTTAACTATAACACCAAACAGCATGACAGAGTTTGTAAATTTGTCTTTGAATGCAGTATCTTCTGGGACAGATTTGAGTTGAGGGCTCATGATTGTCATGTTCCAGCAGTTAAAATGAAGAACGTTTAAAAAGAATTTTAAAAATGTTTAAAAAGAAAACTTGATAGCCAATTACAAGCTGCAAAAAGCTCCACTTTAGGAAGTTCCTATTGTCCTGGCTGCAGATAAATCTCATGCCATGTGAACTTCTACTCTGAATTTGAATGTATATTCCTCTGTGGCTATAGCAAAACTTACAGTAAATTTTGTGGTTACCTTCCCTACAACTAACAAGGTCATCAAATCGACTTTATTAATCCCAAATAATTAATTCAAAGAAAGTTGCTTTGCCATTCTGCTTAACGATTTAATTCGGCTTAATAAATTGGCTTAATAAATTGTTTGATAGCGCGATGGCTCTAAACGATATTTCATTAGCGTTTATTTTGAAATAATAAATTTAAACTAAAATTTGATGGAGACCAAGTATTTAAGGAGGATTGGTTATTTTTCTACCACATATCTGGTCTTAGAGCTCTCAAATGATAACAAAAAGAAAAACTAAAATTTTTGGGGAGAAATCTAATAAGAGGTGAAACATGGAAAAAAAAAATCTCCACTTCGCCGTATACCAAAAAGGATTACATAACGACAAGTTACAGTTACAAACTTGTGAAACCGAGTATAAGAACATCAAAAAATCCACAGGCAAATGCTGATGGCTACAAGAAAAGGACTTCAACTGTACGTATCAAGAATACAAGATATATTCACCAATATGTAACACTGCAGATAAACTCAAAATCAACACGCTAAATGCATTTATTACTGCAACTCGTATTTTTCTACAGTTGTTACATCATCTGCAGCAAGCAAAGAGGAGCTCTTTTGCGGTCCAAGTCACTTCGGTGAGATCTTGCAATGAGATAATCGTCTCTTCATCTAATGGAAAAAGTTTAGGGAGGCATTCTGTTGATCAAAGTAATCAGATTAGTGTAGAAAAATAATTTCTACTAAGTGTGACATCTTTGTTCTGTGCATGAATAGCAGACAATTTATATTTAAAATGACTAATGCGATGTTTCAAAATTAAGCACAAGATGGGGGAAAAAGAAAGAATCAAAAATCCCAAGTATTCAACCGAGCTAACCATTTGCAGCACTTCAACCAATTTGACTGCATTGTAGTATCTTCTGTTGAAACGAGTTTAAAAGCTTTTCACTTGTCAAAACATGGCAACCCTAACATGTCGATTTTGATTACTTGCTAGCCAAAATTCATCCTTTAAGAGGCAAACTTCATTTGTATTTGGAATAAGGAAAGTAGAAAATATTTTAGCATTCATTTTGGCAACTTATGAAGAAATACTTCAGCAAAGACAAATGCTAAATCAATTATCAGGAGCTGATCTATTAAGTGATTGCAGAATGATTAACAATGGTGGCTGAAGTCTATTTTAAGAGTAAATGAACACAGCAAGATAGCATAATAGTTGTAGATCAACTCCAAAGAAAATGCTGATGACAATGCGAGTAGATTATGTTACCTGGATGTCGTACAAAATTAATCAGTGATAGTGAAGCCAACGCCCTCTCTTCGAGTGACCTATCATAGTTCAAGCTCTCCAACAATCGAGGTGCAAGAATGGAGCATGCCAAAGGCTGGAAACTGTTGGAACTATGTAGTGAGGAGAGTGAGCTGCTTATCCATGCAACTGTGACGAGGCATGATCGGGCTAAATTTGGGGTACCATCAGATATACAATTAGATAGTGCAACCAAAAACCTCTTGCTACCTCCAGCTAGCAAGACAATTGCCAGATTCTTTAGCCACTCTTCTGTTACCTTTTCCTCTTCCTGGTAATCATTGTCATTCATGTCAGCAAAAAAGATGTCACCAGGATAAAGTATATTCATCAAAAATTTATTCAGTAGTCCAACTTAAAGATAAATGTTCATTAGATTTATGAAGAGTTAACAAGCAATGGCAGAACTAAATATAAGAAGTAGAGACCAGATAAAAGGGAATGAAATCAATTCTGTAGTTCCTGTCAAATGAAGTTACCAAGACATTCACATTTCAACTTGGTATGCTTAACACAGAATGGAAAAAATTTCAAAGTTCTCAGATGAATATTGATTCGAGAACAACCAAGAACTCATATGTAGGAATTACACAAAAGAACTAAGCTTTTACCTGAACCAATATAAACCTCATTGCAGATGTATGAATGGTACATTGTCTCAGTTATAAAATTTATCATACACAACGGAATCTAAAAGCTGAATAAAATGATTATAGTAACTAGTAAGTATATATATTCCTAAATGAAACAAAGGTTCAGAAAAGAAATTAAAACAAGAGGGAGCTCTTTAGGACAGTCAGGTCAACAGATTCACTAGAGAAAGATACAACTATCAATTGATATTTGTCACGTATGTTTCCAAATATACTTCTAATTAATCTTTTGTCGGCGAGTATATAAATTATGGCTCAATACATTCATTATGATTGGTGTCGAGAAGTGTAATCCTTCTCAAACTATGGAGGAACCTGTCAAGCCCCATGAAAGTTTATAATAATCTTCAAGATGCACATTTATAGCTAAAATGTTGCGTTTTCACTAGTATAATAGACTAGAGATGTAAAAAGTTCTTCAAGCATTTAGTGCATAAAGCATATTGTATAACCTTGCAACCTTTTCCTTTGTTGCACTTTATTTAGTTAACCGGACACAACGAAATGACAGTCCTCGTGTAATTAATGTTTAGTACAATGTGCACTGATGTGATCCATCATCCACGTATAAGGAATTACATTTTTTTATACTGCTAGACCAGTTTCATCTACAAAATATGTACTACACAGGTTACAGAAAAGATGAACAGAACTCTGCATAACTCGGGCATATGGAATTAGAAACTTCACTTTGAGCAGTCGATATTTCCTTAAGAAACTTCACTTTGAGCAGTCGATATTTTCTTATTTGATATGTTTATGGATTGTGTTGTTTAGAAAGTAAAATATTCTTTAGAGCATGAAAACATACCATTCTTGTACTTTTATCTCTAAAAATGTCTTTGCTGCAAAATGAGCCTGCAGGACTATCGTCCACTCCTGCTCTTCTAAGTAGCCATGCCTCTGCCATTGCCTCCCCTGAGCATGAAAAACGACCTGCCAAGAGCAAAAGCGCTCTGGCACACTGTTCTTGAACTTTCTTGTTATGTAAGTTGTGCTCCAAGGCTGCTATAAGAGCATCAAGTCCTTCTTCTCTATAAACACTGTACTGCAAAGGATCTCCCTGCAACATAACCACGATATGGGATCTGTGCATATATCTAAAGTTGGGACTCTGTTTATTTAGAAAATGGTCCCAAAGACATACCAGAAGATCAAGCTGTAATAAAATAGCTGCAGCTAGTGGGCGTTGTGCAAGTGGAGCTTGTTGGAGATAGACCAACAGGACATGCATTGTATTCAAGCAACCATCATTCTTAAGCTCCTTTAGGAACTTGATGATCTGAGTTGTTCTGTTTGAAGAAACAAAACTTCCACCAATAGTTAGAGTATTTATAAACTAGTCAAGCTGACTAAATTTTAGCCATGCAGTTCATATGTGCCTCACTAAAGTAGATGGAGAAAAAAGAAGTAAGAAAATTAGATCATGACTAGACGCAGTGAACTTTTTTCTCATTTACTGATAAAAATTCTATCAGGTACTTAATTGTCAGTTCTTTGCATTTATTAGGTATACATACATGGCCTTTCAGAGGAAACAAACAGCTCTTCTATTAAAGCTGATTTGGGGCAAAAACTAGCAATCTACATGTTTGGTTTATCTTATCCTGCAGTTTAGCGACTTCAATATTTTTAGGTATATGATGATTGGAGCTTATTGATCAGCAACTCATAACAGAACTGTAGAGTGAAATAACATATGTATGTACATCACTACCGATGTCTATATGGGTGTATTTATGCATGTACATGCAAGTATATAACTATTTCAATGGGTCAGAAAATACTTTAAGAAAAGCCAATAATAGTTATTTTACTAAGATAAGTGAGAAGAAAATAGGTTGTTTATTTGGCTTTTCCTTTCAATCTAGATCTCAAACTGATTTTCTTTGCAGAAGAATGACTGCAAGTTTGTAACTTCATATTTACTAAAAGAGAAGACTAAAATAATAGCTGAAAGTACTTAAACTGTTAATTGAGAAAGAAATGTCTATAGAAAGCAGTATTAAGTTCATTAGTACCTGTTAAGACAGACCAGCTCGCTCAGCAAAGTGAGCGCAGCACCGCTAGACTTAAGCTGGTTTCCTAGAAGAAGTTGAACAACAGCTTCCTTCTTTATGTTAGTTGCCAAGAAATGCCTACAGCTTCCATCGGCTTGAATGCAGGTGGTTAAGAGAGAAACTGAGCTCTTTCTCTCACGAGCATCACCCATTTCAAGTCTTCTAATCAGTATGTCCAATCCACCAAGGGAAACCATCTGTTTTGCATTCTCGACATTTCTGTCAACATCAAATCCCATAAGAAGCTGATTGAGAAAATAGAAGGCAGCTGCTTTTGGACGGCATTGTACAGTAAACAACGTTTGCATCTGATCCCCACAATCCAGAACACGTAATATTACCGGTATCCAATCCAAGGAGAGCATCTGTTTAGCCTTAGGCTTAAGTAGATAAAGAACTACAGCTGCCTTTAAGAAAAGATTGCTATTTCTGAGCAGTCTCAAGAAAATTTCAAGCTGTGGGTCTGCATTCAGTACTACCTGTCTGTTTACCTCCTTCCTCGCAACCAACTCCGCCAATACGGAGATTGCCAATTCCAATACTTCTTCATCTTTAGAAGTGAAGGTTACCTCTAAAAGCCCTTCAATTACAGATGATGATGATAACGTTGTCTCCAAGACAGAGTCTCCATGTGAGTTCAGCCAAGCTTTGGCAACTACATGCACTGCAAGCTCACATTCACTAAGACTCTCCGAGTTTGAGATCAGAGCAATGGCTCGTTCTAGAGTTATTACAGGTGCATGGCCGTCTGGTTCTCTGGAAACTGGGATAGGATCCTTCTTCGGAATTTCTGGATGATGGATTAAATCTCTACTTGAATCGCTGCGACATGAGAATAATCGGAAAGAATAGGATCTACGTGGTGCTGGTGCTACTTCAGGAATTTGATGTTCCTCAGCATAGCCAGATTTCCTTTCTTGAAGCACCCTGTTACTCTGTCTACTCAGAAAACAAACTGAACTTGAGAAACTTTCATGAATCTAAATAGATGAGTTATTATCTTTAGTGGCACAACTATTGCTACCATCAATGGTCTAGAAAGACAATTAAGGCACAATAACCTTGGAATTTCTGCTTGGAACTACTAACAGGAAATATATCTATGACCTCACATGCCTCAAGCTCTTTAACAAGGATTCGAAGTATAATCTTCAGAAGTCATGTAAAGTATGAGGTATTATATTGAAATAGTAATGATGAAATGTTAGGCATTTTTTATTCTAAACAAGAGGAAATAGAAAACAAAGGGGCACTGTTACAGATGGTGGTTCTGAAGCCTTGCGCAGGAAAAATATGCAGAGTAGAGCAACCCTTCCATATACCCCTCAAAAGCTAAAATAATCTTACATACGGATATGGATTACCAAAAGAAGAGCTCTGGAATATGCACTAAAACAAACTCAAGCAGAACAATTAGCAACTAACTTACTTCATTGTATACAAATAGGATGAAATGAACTAGATACACTATGAAGTTCTTCTCTATGCATGAATGCTAATTTAAAGGATAGGTAGATGCCCTTAACGAAAAACAATTATTGTGTCCAGCAGTCCCCACCAAATATATAATTAGAGTTCACTGGGGCCAAACAGCTGTCGCACCAACTATATCATATAAGCAATCAAAAACACAAATTTCTCACTAGTGTTAACACACATAAGCAATCAAAAAAAATTAGGTCGGTTTTTATTATACATTTTATATAACCCCATCAATAGCTTTCAATGCGTGAAAGTATTAAATTCATTTTGACTCACATGAACAAGGTCCTCCAGCTTGCAGATGTCTTCTTTAGAATCCAAATCCCTCTCCATGATTAATTTAACATCACCAACCAAATGTCCATCCCCAAAATCTTCTTGTTCCAACGACGAACCAAAAACTGCTTGATACCTTCATCATTATCCAACAGTGTAAATCGTCAAGCTCATAACAAAAGTAACGGAAAAAAATCATTGTTATCTATCTGCTAGACACAAAATCAAACAGATAGAAGGCACATCTCACACACAGGCTTCTATTGACAGAATTCCGCGACAACGAAACCGACCGCTTGCCCCACACATCACGGCAACTGGGTCTCGATGGAAGCGGCACTGAAGGCACCGGAGGAGCCTTCGCCCCGGCCTTGAGCCATTCCTTATAGTAGACCGCAAACCGAGCCGTACCCACGTTCATCTGATCATTGTAAGCTCTGTCTAACCCCTTCAATCTTTGGTCCCTATCCTCTATATCCCACCCTGAGACAAGCTCCACCTCTTTGTGATACCACACCTTGAGATGCAACAAATGGGGGAGAAAGAAATGGTCCCAGAGATCTGGAAGAAGGTTTTTTCTTGCGAGGTAAGGCGCGTCGACGAACACCTGGAGGAGGTGCCTTGCAGAGATCCGATCGTTCCTCTCAATCTTGTATACGACCGCCAGATAGAGCTGCGCACACGCCGAGAGGTGTGAGTTGGGCATCCCGCAGGTATACCTTCCGCCTCGCGACCTCGGCGAGTTGAGCGAGGCGACGATGCTCAAGAGTCGGATCGAGTTGCGCAATGATCGGATCTTGGAGTCCTTGCACGCGCCGTCTCCGGCAGTCCCGCCACCTCCCTCCTCAGCGAGGCGCTCAATGCTCTCGATCCCGAGCTCGAGGTTGGTGAGCACGGCATGGGCCGAGCCCTTCCTCGCCGTCGCCAGGCACGCCGCGCATTTCTCCCGGAGGTTACGCCGGAAGGCCGCGTCTTTCAAAAACCGGCCGGCGTAGCCGGAGAGGATCGAGATGACGGCCTGAGCGGCCGATTCGTCGACAGTGTGGTCTTCATCGGCGGGCAGTGTGTAGGCCACGAAGTCAGCGGAGGACGCACTTGTCGATGACCGGCGAAGAGAGGGCCCATCGAAGCTGCGGCTATCGCCGCAGATGGAGGAGTTGGGGATGGAGGAAGGGGTCTTTGGGGTGGTGGGTTTCTTGGACTTGCGAGGTGTTTGGTGGCGGGTGGATTCCTGAGTCAGGAGATCTCGGAGAGAAGAAGCCATTGATAGTTCTCTTGGATTTGGAGGTGGTAAAGATTAGTTTCGTGAGGCATTTGGAGAGAGAGTGAGAGAGAGGGAGAGAGAAGAGAACAAAGGGAAAAGGGAATGGAGACAAAGGAGAGGTGGTGTTATAGAAGACAAGCATTTGTTTTTGGTCTTCAGCTGGAACGGTAAATAAACAGCCGTTGGGTTTTATTTATTTATTTATTTTTGAAAAGTTGATAAGAAGACCGTTGGGGTTCGGCAAGCTTGGCGGGAAGCTCCCGGGCACATGGGAAGGTTTCGGCATGTGAGCAACTGACTGACAGGCACAGCAGCAACAAAAATTGACATGGCACCATCTGATTGGACGTACATGATGACCTGGCTATTGGTCCCACGTGTCTCGGGAGATGGTGACCTGCCATGTCAGCTACCACCAAGATTATGCTCCCCACTATTTAAGACTTTATAGGTATAAGTTAACAACCCAAAAAGCAAAGTGCAAGTGCAAGCCAAACCATCTAAACAAGTACTGCATATATATACATATATATATATATATATATATTTATATATATATATATATTATTTGATCTTTTGGATTCTATAATTAATGTGAAAAAGGCGTTTCTAATATCTACTAATATAGATAAGGATATATAACTCAAGATTTAAATCATGTCACTTACTAGGATTTACAAGATAGTCCAAATTTTGTAGATAAAATTTAAGTTTATTTCTTAATTTAAACTATAGGACTCCCATTCCCACAAGCTAGAAATATACCTCCTTTTTTTTTAAATCTTCCTTACCATCACTCAAACTCAAACTTGTGTGTTTTATCTGCATGCATGCATGTGCATGTATGCTGAGATGTGGCATAAGTTAAGACACCCTCATAATGCCAAACAACAACTAGTCACCTTCATTTCTCACCTTGTTTATGGCCCTCAGGTACATAGCCCATTGTGCACTATAACATTAATCAAAAGATACTGTCATCAAAGCCAAGAAGAGAGGACATGTAGGGCACATTGCAACAAGATACTTTTCTTGCTCTTGCTCTTGCTCTTGCTCTTGGCCTCTCTCTCTCTCTCTCTCTTCTCTCTCATACCAAGTAGAAGACAAACATTCCAATGGACGCATGGGCTCAGAATCCATCATGGAGACAGCAACTCTCCACTGTTACGTATACTTGGCTCAGAATTTAGGCTGCCATCTTAAGTAAAGAGTTACTTGAGCAATGTGATATAGAATATATTCTTTTGTTTTTTCTTTTTAGTTAACTTGGGTTCTCATGTGAACTCATAGTAGTACCCGTGACTGAGGCTTGCATGCACTTGTCTACTTGCATTGACTACTGGGGTGTCAGCTTCTCTTGTGCTCCATGATTGCTAAGTCCGCACAAGCTGTCTTTTACCACTCCAGTTAACTTATACTGTTTGGTTTGGATGGAGAGGATAGAAGTCCACAAGCTGTCTTTCACCACTCCAGTTAACTTACACTGTTTAGTTTGGAGAGAAGAGAAGAGAAGAGAAGAGAAGAGAAGAGAAGAGAAGAAGTTAGGAGGGGGTATTAATTGCTATTATTTATTTGGAAAGAAAGAAGAGAGAAAAAGGAAAATAAAATGGTTTTCCTCTTAAATAGACCATCATGGATACATTTCAAAACATAAATCATAGGACTCAATACATTCATGTGATCACGAGACATGGAATAATAATACCAAATATAATAGGCAACCCTTGACCAAAGTCCAATGCCATCTTAAGCCCAATCTCCACGGTGATCAATGAACAGCTCGAATTCAATTAAATCATGACTCATTAAATATCTATTGGGCCATTGTTTCCATTGAAAAATACTAAGCTTGGGATCGTTATATTATGTCCAAATCATTGTAAACATATACGGGTTCATAAACTATTAATATCTTGTTAATCTTATCGATCTGCTTTTATTCTCAATACGGTGAATTGGATCGATCATATTAATTGTGTATCTCTTAGCCAACTAAATAATTTCGGCTAATCATAATTGATCGTGTTAATTTTATTTTATCTAACACAGTATTAAAGTTATATTTTTTCTTTAAATTACGAGTTTAATCTTTATTAGTCTATTTCTATTCTCGTTGTGATGAGCCGCATATTTTATTATTTATTATTATTTATCTATTTTTGATTTTACTGCTTTATATATATTGTTGTCTTGTTGGTTTATTCATCTAGCCTTGTTTGCTTTGTGTTTAGGAATTCTATTAATTTGATTTAGAGACTCTTAAATTAGTTTACTAATTTAATATTTTTTATATCTAATTAAATTTATTTTTTAAAAAAATTAAAATTAAAAGTAGCTAATGGAGTTCAGAATTTAGTTAATGCCTTATAGTATAGTATGCGATTTATTGAATATCTTTTGGCTAACCAAATGATGCCGATCAAGGGCATGTAGTAAATTCCTACAAACGTGGATGGAGACGATCTCTATTTTCGAGCTTTACATTTCGAAATTAACACCGGCCGTGGCCACCAAACCAGGCTGCCGTCTTCTTCTTCCTCCTTCCACTCTTTCGCCGATTTGTTTCACTTCGAATCCGGATCTCGCGGAGACGCAAATGTCGGTGCCCGGCGACGCGAATTGGGCCGGGAAGAAGGCTCCGAAACGGCTTGGAGGCATGGCCGAAGCCCTCGCCATCGCTTCCGATCTCGGCTTCTCGATCCCTCCTCTCCAGGTCCGAAATTTTCCCCTAATTTTTCCCTTTGTGGGGGTGTTAAATATCTAATTTCTTCTGCTATCATTGATTTTATTTTCTAAAGTTTGCTCCTTTTGACGTTAATTTGGATTTTTAGTGTACGTTGCTCTTCTTCTAGGTCGTTTGGTAAATGGTTTTGCCTTTTTTTGGGTATTTTAAGTCTGATTTCGATCTTTTGCGTCAAGAGACGTATTGGGTTGGTTTTATATCACAAGCTAGAGTTTTAAGTTCTCTAATGGAAATCTCCGACTTGTATGGTGTCTTTTTTAATGTGGTTTTCTCCTTTGAACCGTTGTTCGTATTGATTGTGCTTTCCCCACTGAATACAGGGTTTCTGCGAATAAGTAGGTCTAGTTCTTCCTCATATGTAGTAGGGCCTAATCTTTTCCAAGTTCTTGAAATATTCTTACAGTCCTTTAGGGCATTAATATTCTCTAAATATAATTAACAATTTAACGTCGTTGTTTTGTTTTTCTTTTTTTTTTGGCTTTTTTAGGTGTACGACTTAACGTGATCATTATATAACTTGCATCCTTAGGCATATTCCATTTCTTTTTATGTTTCTGGAGTTACTTTTGTTTGTATTCATATGAATCACATAATATATGAAGTTACTATTTTGAAGGGTAATGTGGTTCCTTACAATTTGCTTGAGATTTTTCTGTTGGTGAGCTTGGTTGCTTGCAGAATTCTGGTTTAGTTTGTCTTAAATGACACTCACCGTTCTGCGTTTACATAGGAAGATCAAACCAACTCCTTTGCTACTGAGAAAAGTGATGACTTGATAAAGGTTTTGAGAGAACTTACTTCCGTGCAACGGAGCATAGCTAATTTGCAAGTTGAACTTCAAGGAAGAAAGGTGCCATATTCATAACTGAGACATTGCTCTTTGATTGTGGCTTATTGTTCCTATCTATGAGTTCTCACATTTGAAGCCCTTCTCTATTCATTACGGACAAATGGCATCCATTCATAAGCACAGCACAACCTAAAGTGAGAATGTACGAGTTCCATCACTGGAATTCACAAAATAATTTTCTTCTCAGGTTCAGTTTTATTTAGAAAGGCAACAAGAAACCCAGCACTAGCTCTTCAGATCTTATCCTATAAAATCTAGTGTAAATATATACCTGTTTGATCATCCTTCTTTTGAAACCTGATCTCTTTTTGTCCAATTTGTAGTTTGAAGCTTATCAATCTTTAAGTCATGGGAAGAGAAAGCCGATCCATTACTTTCGAATTTTAATACACTAGATTATCTGGTTATTAATTTTCTTACTGTTTTGTTATTCTTGATGATTCAAATAGTAACATATCATAGTTATAAGCACACAAACCAATATCCAGATAGTCTCTTAACTGATGGGAAATATGTCTACTTTTTTCTATTGAAAGTATGTCATGGGATAATACTATTCCAATATCCAGATAATTTATCCTGTATATAACTGCCTATTCATATTAGAATATGGTTTATATTGTTTTTTCTTAACGATTATTCTTTGTCTCACATCCTCTTTTTGTTGGTATTTGTATTTTGAATTTCTCAGGATGACAAAAACATTGCGCATCTAACCCATGTTAGTGAGATGGAAAAGAAGTGCGAATCTTTGGCCAGAATTACTGCTATTTTGAAAGATGTTATTCAGAACAAGGTAAAGGGGCCTGGAAGAAACTACCATTTTTTGTTTCACTCACAATTATGAAATTATAATTTATGGATTCAGCTTAAAATTCAAACAGTTGTGTTGCGACAGTAATTTTGATTATCAGGAAATAATTGAAGTTTATGCAATGATATTTTGTATGCTTGTTGGCCTCCAACTTGAGTTTTGGTCATTGAGTAAGAACACTATTTTTGGTTGCCTTTAAACTTCTCCAGTTAGAAAGTTGACTTTCTAATAGATGCATACCCGTGAAAATAACTACCTTAGGGCATTGTAATTCTCAGTTGTGTTCTTTGTTAATTTGTATTTGTAATGTACATCAGTACAATCTAAATTTTGGTGACCAGCACACTTAGCTAATTAGTTAAACATAAGCAGATACTTATTTTCAGCATGAATTGTTTAATATCCTTCGGTTAAGAAACCAAAAACCTCACTGATTTATTAAAATTCAGATAAATTATCTTGTTCATAGTATACTACCTTCAGTAATGATATTTCTATGCTGTCAGGACCGCATCATTGCTCGACTTCAACAACCATACTCTCTTGATTGCATTCCAGTGGAGGCTGAATATCAGGTGAGATGTCTAAATTACTTTTAATTGTTTGCTTAGATATAATGACAATTTTGTTACTTAATGCTGACCCTCAGTTCTTGCTAGCTGAATTTTGGAGCTGCTGATCCTTCTACTCTATGTGCTCTACTAGATTTACTTCTTTTTTCTTCCTTGTGTACCAGAAACAATTCTCGGAGTTGTTGCTGAAGGCTGCTAGTGACTATGGGGCTCTGACAGCATCTGTTGCTGATTTCCAATGGAGCCAAAATTTCAGAGAGTCACCTTCTGTATGGGGGGTAAGCTTCAAAATTGTTTGCCTGTGCTTTCCATAATTCTCATTTTCATGTATTCACTCTCTCCCATCTTTTCCTTTAGACTTTCATTAGTACTTTTAACCATTAAGTGCTACATATTTCTGTTATAGGAGACAATCTAAGATTGCCTTGTTGTGTTTACATGAAGGAAATGCTGCGCCCGATTCCTGCTGCTCTTGCATCATGCACACGTTTCTTTGAGGCAATGTCTGCTATGAGGGAGTCTTTTGGTACCCTCCAACTGCTTCGTGTAGGCCACTCTTCATCGCCGATGACATCAACCGATTCTTCTGGTGGGGATTCTAAGTTCTTGACACCACCTCAATGGAGAGAGCGGACGACAAGCTCTGATGATTCACTTGTTGATAGTTGGAGGCAAGAGGAAGATGGTCTCAAGGTGGAGGAGAATGTAGTAATTGATGACATAAATCAGAGGAGGTTATCTTGGCCTCCCAATCATAAGAGGGGCTTGTAAGTATGGCTTCCTCACCGGATATTGAGTTTGATAGCAGGAATGACATCAAAAGAAATTGGCTCATATAGAATAGGAAATTGGTCAGGAATTTCTTGAGAAGGCCCACTTTGTCTATGTTTTTCTTTTTTCTTTTTTTTTCCGAGAGTACCCACTTTGTTTATGTTGTATAATTCCTCATATATTTCCTACCTTGGATATGCCTAGTCTTGTGATCAGTTGCCGTGGTCGCAATAGAGGACAACCAGGTCTCATCTGAGTGAAATGTTGTTCTAAAAGTTGAATTTCACCTGATATTAATTTTAACTTTGTTCGTCTTGGAAGCTTCAGTGTGACAAAAAAATATGTTGCCTTTGATATTTTGGGTTATTTAATGTGTGCAAGTGTGGCAATTCCTCTGATACCTGAGGTGTCATTTAAGATTAATTACTTTCTCTTCCTTTTTTACAATAATTTTTTTTCAGGGATAATACCCAGGTGGAATAGCAACACCATGGCATTCTCCATTGCAACTATCACGGTGAATTACTGCTTAATTCTGAATGAGCTGAATGCAATGCATAGCAATTGAATCAGAGAAGTTTCCTCATTGCATTAGTAGATAGTAGCTTCCTACGCAGGAGTTCTCCAAATAATTATTCTACATGTCGATAAAAGTTAAAAAGGGTAAAAAGAATAATAAGCTCACAGAATATCGCACCAGTAATGATTAATTCGATTCATTGCCCAGCATCAGGCTGCATTCTTTTCTTAAATATCACACCAATAAGTTTCACATCTGCAGGAAAAATAGTCCCGAAACCGGACCAGAAATTGGTATATACTGTACTGGGATCAAGTACAAGTTCAGTTTACAGTTTTATACAATAGCAACTTCTAATATACCTAATACCGGGTTAAAGAACTATGGGAAGGAGAGAAAAATAAATAAATAAAAAATGAAGACCTTATTTACAAGCAGGTTTCAGCCTTTTAGGACAATAAGAGTTATAATTTTGTATGGCCTAATTTATACTAGTTTACTATCCATAAAAGGTGTTCCTCGTGCAACGGAAGTTGTTCACCTTACAGAACTCCAGATGCAATCAGCCTTCTTTATACTACAAGCACGGTAAACTGTGAAGATCGTAGGAGATTCAGCATTTCTCCACAGCCAATATTGTGACAACAACAGTGGAAATTCTCTACGTTGTCGCAACGGAGAGAAGCAATGACCCAAAGGGAATAAGTTATCTTGAGCTCACCATACTGAACAAGAAACAATGACCAGAAAGTATCTTATTAAATAGAAAACTACAAAGAGCAACAACAAAAGAAAATCACTCAATAACAAAACTTACCTTATAGAAAATCCCACACTGGTATAGCACAATGCCCCTGATCACTGCTCTGGTGGTCCAGCTGCGGATTGGTCCCAACAAACGGTAGCCCATGCATATCTGAAGTTGGATAGCTCTGCAAGAGTTTTAAAACTATTCTTTAAATACTAAAGATATAGAAATGTAGTTAAGTCTTCATATCAAGGAAAAGGATCCAACGGAGAGTGGCGACAGTGAGGTATGTGAATAACATCCTAAGTAGCTTTGTCAAGCATGTGTGAATGCATGTGTGTGTGTATATAATTATATATAAAACATGTGCATACGTGTGTTTTGAGACTAAGTTTCATGGCATCACCTGAGTCAAGTGGCCATTGCCAGGGAACGGTGGTTGCTGTAAGACAGAAGCCGAAGTGTCCTGCATTCCACAGATACGTGATTTACACTAATTGAAAAAAAAATTTGTCCAACAAAATGTCATTTAATAAACACAAACCTGGGCAAACTGTGTCATGCTATGAAGATTTTGTGTTATACCGTATTGATGAGCAATTACATATGGGCCCTACATGTTGAAGATGCATGGTACATGAATATCTGCAGAAACTCATATTGCAAAGCCACTCATATAGGATAAAAGTATATCACCTGCATAAAATTATTTGGTGCAAGAAACTGGTTAGGAGCATTTCTTGGTTGAGAAGGAATGCTGTTTGTTGTTATATGCAGCTCATCATCCCTTGCTGCAATCTCTGCTTCATCAGAATGTCCTACAACATCTACCTAGTAATGTTATTACAATCCTAAGAAAAGAGACAGACACATAAAACTATTGAAGATTGCACAAACCTTTTCTGGTTTTCTGCCTTTTATTTATTTCAAGTTCATTTTGATTCTTACGACGTAAGCCCACGCTGCTCTTCCTTTTCCCAATAACTTTCTGTGTCTCATTGCTATCATTAGGCTGCATGCTTTCACTGTCAATAGAATTATGTGTTTGACCCTTTGGGGCATTGCCAACAGATGGTTTTTCTAGTAGTCTAGTTTGCAAAATGTGCTCTACTTGTTCAAGAAGCTGATCAGATTGACCAACCATTAGTGTAAATGTCTCCACATTTTCTGCAGCCTTTGCTGCAATCTTATAGAATGTGCGGCACAGAGAGCTATATCGTTTTGGTATAGATGACCTAGAGTCAGCATCTAGTGCAAACCCATTATTTTCTCTTATGCACTTTGCATCCTTTCTCCACCTCTTTAAGATATATTGCTGTGGAAGTTCTTTGATATTTCTCAAATCAAATACTTTTAGCACATGACAGCACTGAATTCCAACATATTCAAACTTTCTGCAACTACATATGACTGTACCATTCGACACGTCAAACCTAACAAGATGTTCTTTAGGTTTATCCTTGGCGGTAACCACATACTCAGAACAAGGTCCAAATTCACCACAACTGTAAGCAATACAATTCATAAATAAATCAAATTCCTTCCTGAATATCTCAAAAATAGCTGGTGTGTACACATTTGCTGCCTGCCACAGCAACCGCAGAGGAGGTATTCTAGGTGTACCTTGATTTGCTTGATAATCAGTTTGTAGTTCAGCATTTCGCCTTTCCTCTAATAATATTTCATACAGCTTTAGAAAGTGTGAGAGATCTTTGTCCGAGTTTAACTGCTCTTTTAGCACAAGACCCAAACTTTCAGCTTGCAGAGTGCTTTTTATATCTGCAGAAAATGTTTGTCGGCCATATACCAAAGCCCAATTTTCCCTTTCCTCATATAGCTTAGCCAACCATTCATCATTTTTAAGATCATATTTCTCCATCATTGAGCTCCACGCTGCAATGAACTCTTCCTCTTCCTCAAAATCAAAGATACATTGGCTGAAATCATGGGCAAAAGTTTCTGAGCCCTCAAAGGCATGTGCTAAGTGCTTGACAGCATTTTGGTATATTTGCCACACACAGAACCGATGAATTGTACCTGGCCAAATAGCAGCTATTGATTCACTTATAGCTGCACACCGATCCGTCAAAACTGTTCTCGGTTGCTTCCCACACATCGAAGCCTTAAAACTCTCAAACAACCATTTAAAAGATTCTACAGTTTCATCATACAAAAGTGCAGCACCAAAAATAACAGTTTGCTTATGATGATTCACACCAACGAATAAAGCAAATGGCCTTGCATAACCATTTACTTTGTAGGTTGTGTCCAAACATAGCACATCACCAAAATAGTGATAGTCCATCATAGATTTAGCATCAGCCCAAAAGACATTGGTAATTTTATCATACTCATCAACTTGAATGGCATAGTAGAATGAAGGATTATCTCCTTTCATTTTCTGTAGGTATTCCAACAAGGCTTGCACATCTCCCACCTGCATATCCTTTGAACGCTTAGTCCTAAGGTAATTCTTATATCTGGCAGGAATTAGACTAGCATTCTCATGATCTCCAGGTTGAACTTTAATCAAGAGTTTCTGTGACTTCAACAACTGAATATCTAATGGGGCTGCAAGCTGATGGTTATGATCTGAAACAAATTCAGTCACACGATACTTACCACTCGATGTGATTTTGATAGCCATTCGTGCAGGGCAACCTGTCCTTGTCTCAGGCCGTGGTCTCTTAGCGTCATTCTTCGGGCGAAAACCCTCTCTTGAACATACATACACCCTTGATCTAGTAACATTTTTTGCAGACTTGTCCCACCAGCCTTTCCGGACGCTGAAACCTATATTTCCCGCATAACTAGTGTAATACTCATATGCTTTCTCTTCATTTTCAAACACCATTCCAACTAATGGCACTCCACCAGCATTTGCAACAACTTCCACAGGCAACTCTGGTTCTTCTTCTGCGCTTTCCTCCTGTTTATTTGGCATCTGGAAGAATGCAGGGCACTTAAAAGAAGAAGCTCGAAAAGAATAACAAGACATAAAAGACAGACAGAAGCAAAAAATAAGGTGATGTTCTCCTTTGCCCAAATTTAAAAGGAAAAATAAGTTTAGAGTGATCAAATATAGCAATATAAAAGTACAAAAGGTACATGTATTAACAATAGCAACAAACAAAAGGATTGCTGTCTTTCCAAAAGTTAATTGGCGGTGAAACCACTTAGAGGTCACAAATCCAATTTTTACCCACCAAACGATTGGAAAAAGGTAAAGATTTACCTCTCTACTATCAACTCATCATATAAACTCGCTATAAAAGATATTCACAAGGAAAAAAGGTACCTGCATTTCTTCCTTACTAAGAAACTTCCCACCAACACCTCGCTGCCTCCTCTCCGCGAGAGCTTGCCGAGATGGGATCTGCAAAAAACATACCTTGGCCATTCAATCCAGTCATATAAAACATATAACACAACACATTCTCATCCTTTCTAATCCAAACTTCCAAAGAATTCATAAGCCCCTAACATATTTACACATCACACAAACATCATTTCACCTTAATTGCCCTATTGACGACTTGCCTACTGCTCCTCTTCTGCATGTACTTGAGAATTATGTCCCTCCTCTCCTCGTGAGTGTAGCGCGATACTCGTATCCCAAGCTCTCTCAGCAACCTAGACTGACCAGGATTAGAGACCAATGGCACCTTCTCAGTTTTCTTCCCATTGCTTGATGCAACCAAACCCTTCCCTGAAGCAGACTCTGATGCTCGTGGCTTTGTTCCTTCCTCATTATCCCCAAAGGTAGCTTCTTTTTTGCCCTCCTCTGGTTTATCAATTGCCTCATCTATCGGTATCACCTCAGCTCCTTCCCCTTCCTTCGGAGCTCTCTTCTTGTAAGGCCCTCGCTTCCTCCTGAAAGACTCAGAAGCAGTAGCACGACGGTATGGAACGAAGCTTCCCTTCGAGCACATAAACCTCTGCATGATCAAAATCCGGCTATCCCTTGACCGCTTCCCGGATCCCATTTTGGCCTCAAATCCCATCTTCTCACCGTAAGCATTGTAGTACGCCTTTGCTGCCGAGATCGAATCGAACTCCATTCCCACCACTGGCACCAAACCACCACTGGAGACCATTCCAGTGGGGTCCGGCGGCGGCGCGAGCGGGTGCGAGTGCTCAATCACCGCCTTCGACACCGACCACCGGCCGTTTTCCTTCCGCACCACCTCCATGACCGCCCTGCACGGCTCCTCGCCGCCTCCGGTGCCGGCGCCGGAGGATAATCCCTGCCTCGTATGGAGGTAGCTCCGCATGATGTAAGCGACCCTTAGGGCGTACTCGTGGTGGGGAGCCTTCGCCGCCGCCGGCTGTTTCTCCAGTGGACTAGGGTTTCCCTCGATGATCTCATCAGCTTTCTCGCGCAATTCTTCGTCCCCTCCTCCTTCTTTCTCTTTCTCTTCTTCTTCTTCTTCATCTACTCCTATCTCTTCTTCTTCATCTACTCCTTTCTCTTCCATCTCTTCGCCTAATTGCTTCGGGTCATCGCCTCTCCGTAGGGATTCGTGCGAAATTTCCGCGAGTTGCACCATACCAGTGGAATCGAAACGGAAATTTCGGAAACCCAGGGGTTTTAGAAAACCCTTGGTTCTCGATCGAGAGGAGGCGGGTGGAGGAGGTGGTGGAGCTCCGGGCGGTTGCGGAGAGGAGGACGAGAGGATTGGGGATCGGGGATCGGAGGAGAGAAAGAGAGCGAGAGAGCTTATCGTGATCCCAGAGGCGAGGTGACACGTATCTAAAACGGGCCACGTGTCCCCATTTTAGTTTGGCACCTCGCTGGTTCCTGTATAGTTGATTATGTATTGTTTTTATCTCTAGTAATTTTCTTTTAATCATTCGTGAGTCGTGACATTTTATACCATGTCGACATTGGCTTCAAAGAGCGGGTCCTTCTATAATACAGAGATTTTAAGCCACAAAATATAATTAAATTAATCCTCTCATTAATTGAGTCATGGACTCATGGTCATGGGCCTTATAATCCCCGTTCTTCAAGCTGAAACGCCAAGTCAACTCCACCAAACTTATTAGTCCCACATCGGCTACGTTCGCGGAGCTATTCCCCACCAGGTGCTTTAAATAGGAGCTGTCCTTGGTTTGTTCAACTCACGCAGCTGCGTGGTGAGCACAAAGCGAACTATTCTTTCGCCTTTTACTAAAGAATACCGTGTGCTCGCCACTCAAAGCAGCATACGCCAATTTTTAGAGGGTCTTCTTCTCTTTATCTGCGAGGGAGCCCAACAATTCAAATTTCAAATGTGTTTTCTCTATTAGGTTTTAACATAATAAATCCAAAGAGAAGGTTACTACTTAATTATATTAAATTTGAACTCATTTAAAGCCTTTGAATTTGTGCCCAAAAGAGTAGGTCAAAAGCTTTTCACCTGTAATTATGGTCAAGCGTTCTAGATACAAAGCATAGATTCATGGGACTTTTGACCAGAAGAAACTGGGTAATCTACATTACAAGTATTTCAAGGATTACACACCATGATTAGGCTGCAAGCTGCAGTAACCTTCTCAGCAGACTAAACCTTCACGGCAATTAACCTTCTTTTGCTATACTAATCTCTTTTGGGTAAATAGGGTGAGTATTGCTCTCATCGGGGACCGCTGGATCTCTAAATCACGAATCGAGTGTTCTCTTGTTGGCGTGTCTCTTCAATAGACGTGCCCCCTTAGCCCTGCAGATTCCTGAACATAGAGAAGAAGCTCGAAGTGCCACTTAAGAAAGCACACCGCAATAATAGCCAACAAAAAAGTGACCCTGAAGGGTTCGATAAGCTGTATTCAGGTGCAGCTTCAGTTTGTTGGGTGCTAGAATCTGAGTGTCCTTGAGCTTCTCGGACTTCGATTGGTTCCAACGTATCAGGAACAGCAAGATCAGATCTTAAGGGAATCTCAAAGCTTGTAGGAAGCTCATAATCACCCATTTCGCTGTTCAGCATGCTTATGCTTGCATTCTGAACAGCTGATGTAGAATGCATTGGCGATGCCGACTGAGCTCCATCTTGTTGCTGTAGCTGAGCTCTGCTCAGGGTTGGAACCTGTCGTTTGATGAGAAGTGTAAGATGGCAATGAACTGGAAGGTATATCAAAATGCTAATTATATAACCAGTAAGTTATGATGCACTTGGTATAAGTGACACTTGCCTCAAAGTGGTTCCAGAAATAAAGGATCAAATGCAGCACGAAAGCTACGGTTGCTGAAAAAGCCAAATATGAAAAACCTGAAGAAGGGAGCAGAGCAAAAAGGTGTTAGCTTTCTCTGTTCAGGTTTTAAATAGATAGGTTAGAAGTGCATGAAAGTAATTGATCACAATAGTATAACGAAACTGAAAACAGATTAAAAGAGAAGGGCGTACCATAGGGATATGAAAGGAAATAGATGTGGAAAATTAGGAAATAAAGCAAGAAGAACTGAGGGAAGAATTGCATTGAGATCGGTGTGCGGGCACTGCAAGATGAGCACAAACATAAAATCAAGAAACTGTAAATGCAATTAAACATAAAAAAGAATTGCTGATAGGTCATTGCACTCCTTTCCTGAAAGCTTTTAATTTTTCAACTACTTTCATGTATTGAAACACTAGGCTAAATCTGCAACCTTCTTGAAGTGATCTATGCAGAATTTAGTCAGCATTTATCATGCAGGTTGAGAATTCAATGCCAGTTTTAGCAATGCCATAATGAGGTGAAGTGATTGAACAAAGTCAAGCACGAGTATGAGGAAGAACGGAAGATTATAGGATTGCTTTTAGATTAGGAGCTCAATGAACATTTGTGGCCTATAATGAGAAAGCCATTTCTGCCAGGATGATGCTAAGTATTGGGTGCAATTTCATTTTTTTTTCTGTTTAACAACAGCTGCAGATGAACTGACTCTGGATCTGTTCATGATCAACACACTCATAGTTTAGGAATCTACTTGGAATTGTACATTTAGGACATCCATCTTCATGCCACACATGTGTGCGTCTTTTAATTAATGGCTAGTATCCAACATATAGACATGAGTATAAGCTGAGGGACAGCTGCATCTACTTTGGCCGAATATGAAGCTTGAATTTAAGCCTTTAAGGTATCGAAAATCTACTCACTGTGGCTCAGTTTGTTTGACTGCTATTCATATCAGTGTGCCACAATTATGTGCAGGGGTGCCAAAGGAAAGAAAAAAAAAAAGAAGAATACAAGAAAAGAAAGGGAAAATTCAGATGAAATATATAATTAGTTACCTTATCAGTGTAAATACTTCAGATAACCATACAAGAATCAAGACCAGAAAGGCTAGCAACTCGCCATTGTATAACTTAGACAGGAAGAATAGGATGCCAATGATAATCTGCAGCAGCAAGAACAGTGCAGAATATGTATTCAGTAACAAGGTTATTTCTGAAATTAAATGAAATAAAGGTGCAAAATAACTTACTGGTACAAAACTCAGAGACTCAGTTACATGCACAAAAATCAATTGAAATGCGGGAAGATGAAAGTGGTCATGGTGATGGAGTTGAACTGCCGTGAACAAGAGTATATCAGTTTATCTCAAGCTACGCGATGATATAAAGTAAAAACAGACGAGATGGGTAAGACTACACAAACCTGTGAGCTTAAGTGTGCGAGACTCTGTTTCTCTCAAGATGAAGGAGACTGGCATAGTTGTAGTGAAGAAAATAAAAAGTGACATGATAAGTACACCACTTTTTCTAACAAAATAGTCTGCATGATCCAAGGAAGAAAACAGAGAAGGTAATTAGAAATTATAAAGGGTATTTCTCATGATCAACACACAATGCCATCCCCACAAACTTGACATACAATGATCACCACCATATGACTATTATATTATGATTAGCTCAAGAGAAGAAATCTCATATATAGCAAACCTCCGAATCTCGTAGAACCTTCTGAGCCTTCTCCATGAGTAAGATCATATAATTCCTTTGTTTGAGAGTTATAGAGATGACCTGTAAACAGTAATTAAGAGGAAATTATTCTTGGTTTAAATCTACACACAAATACAAATTTTAGTGTCCACCAAAAATCAACTGATCACACAGGATAGAGAAGATACAACAAGAAGTGTACCATGACCAGGAGAGCTCAGTAGGCTGTTCATAAGAATTGTATCATAGCCAACAAAAGTATTGATAAGAACTTGTTGCCATCTGCGCGAAAAGAATATTCTTGCATATGTTATTGACCGAAAAATTTACGGTGTAGACATCCTAGCAGTATGCATCATTAGATGCCTACATTATGAAAAGATGTACAAGAAATTCAACGGACCTGTTCCCAAAGCAGAATAATGTGGCATTGACAGTAACAATATTTTGTCGAGATTTTTCTCCTTCAGAAAGCAAGAGATAACCCTGGAAGACAAATATTCAGAATTCAACTAGTTGATTTATGGTCAAATGTTGCACTCACTCAACCAACCCCACATAGCAAGCATATGTATGTGCATGCATGAACGCACATCCATGTATCAAGGCAACCAGACATTTGTTGATCTGCCCGGCTGTCCAAATTGATTTACAATCTAGTTCTATCAATTATCAGAGTAAACAATAAAAAATTGGATATATTACCTTCTCAGCAGTGTACAAGTAAGTTACTTCTGAAGCCTCTCTTCTCTTGTCAAGCCACTGCACTGCAAGGAATAATAGGACTAGATATAAACTACGAAAATCATTAGGATTTGCTAAATAGCGAGGGCATATTGCATCGATCTTCATGACTCGCAAATCCAGGCATATGGTCTGACACAATAGGAGAGAAATGCAAAAGGACTAGTGTTTCAAGAAACAATATGAAACTATATCTGAATGATTCTACTGAAAAAGAAGGTATAATAGAAGATAGTAAACTTTCTTGAACAGAAAACTGTGACAGCACAGCAGCGGCATCACAAAAACTACTAGAGAGAGCTCATAAGTAACAACTACCTATAATTGCTTTAAGATTTTCTGCATGAAGCATTTGTAAGAACTTGGGAGTATCCACAATTACTTTCCATGCTGTATTTTCCTGTAGTTCAAAATATGAGTCAGAAAAGCAATATACCAGATGTGACAAATAAAAAGGTTTTAGAAATACCTTTAGTAAGTATTTTAAGATCATAAAGAACCCATTCATATCTGAAATTATTGAACTTTCAGTAGAAGAACTATTGTTCTGAAAGTTCATTTCCTGTCCAGTTGTGTCCTCAGTCCAAGCCCCAGCACAGCCTATCTGAAAAATTGATGGAAATCATGGTGTATCCAAATAGTATAGAAACAAGCTAGAACGAACCGCAAAGGCATGGAGAGCAGAAAATATGAAAAAGGATTAACTTATAGTTTCAAGATAAAAATATAAAACATAAATGTATACTAATAATAGAACAAAAGTAAAGCATGAAAGGGTAAGGCAAACACTTGAGACAGAGATTAACCAATGCGCATAAGATTATTTGAAATACTAGATACATTTCAGAACCTAGCGAAAGGTTCTCTCTGATTGTTTCATATAATAAGGACTACTAGGTAGAGTCATCTCAAGACTCGAACGATTAAAGTACCAATGGGTTAAGAAGTGAGAAGAAAGAGGAGGCAACAATCAATTTACCTTTATTTGCACTAGTTGAGCTCCAGTGATATTAATCCCAGAAAGCTCGCCAGAACACCGAGACTTCACAAGCAAATAGAAATTATAAGTTAAAGAATTTCTTGTAACACTAAATAAAGAAAACTTGTTATGGAGTGCATCAGAGGACAATAGAAGTTGGTACTCTGAACTCATCAATCTTTAAAGCCTCTATACACTAAATTTAAAAAAGTTTCAATTAGTTTCAGCTCAAGAACATTCATCCGTACTGGAAAAGAAAAAGAAAATTCCCATCTTTCATAACAAAAGCAGAAAAGATCCACGAAGAAGTCCACAAAAAACATCCAACACTAGAATTCTAAAACAGAACGAAGGAGGGATCATCAAGGAATGGGGTCTCACCTGCTGCACGAAGTTGGTGTGCAAGACGACGAGGAAGCACAAGAGGGCGACGGCGACGGCGAGGCATGCGTACTCGAGCGCCACTGTAAGCTTCGGGGCGAGTAGCTGCGACAGCATTCCGGAGAGCCGCGCGCGCACGCGAAGACTCATCTCCTCCTGATCCATTCTCCTCCACCGGCGAAAGATTTCTAGAGGTTCTGTATCGTGAATATGATCGAGAGATGCTTACATAAATGACGAGGAGTACGAGAAAGGTTGTGATCTTTTCCTCGTGTTTTTCCTTTCGTTGGTCGTGATCAGTGGTGGCGACTACGTTGATCTCGACTCTCTCCAAATTAATATATTTATAGCAGGGAAGAAATTGGCAGGAAACGAATAAGAAAGCAGGAGACAATTTTGAATTGAGATAAATCATGTGGTTGACTCAGACTTGTTGGTAACTGGAATTGGATAGAAATTGCAACGTTAGTCTCAGGTTGGACTGGTAGCTGGTTCATAGAAATTGGATTGCAATTGTAGTCAAGCACTGTACGTTCGTGAAAGTTTAGATCTTTTTCTTTTTCTGAATATATTTGAAAATGTGACTAAAATATAAGTGTAGTTAGACTTGATTTAATAGTGTACGTTACCCCTCGAAAATAAAAAAGAATGGAATATTTTAAATAATTTAGAACGATAAATTATATATTTTTATTTTTACAATAACTTTATTTAGACCTCTTGAAATTAAATCTTTTTATTGCGTACATACATCTCATAAACTAACAGACAACTATTGTATGTTCACTCTTTAATAAAGAAAATCAGGTAATTATATGGACTTATCCATTTAGTTTTCAGAGGTGTTATAATAGACTTCTTTTTTTCTAATCAAAAGTTAGATAGCATTTAATTTTGTTACAAATATTTTCAAGTATTAAATAGTTGTCTAATATATATATATATATATATATATCCTTACTTATGGAACCATTTACAAGACAAATTGGAAAATGAGCTTCATCACCTTTATCCACCTTCTTACAACTCTATCGAGTTTATCCATTTAGTTTTCAAAGGTATTATGTTGGATAGTCTTAAATTTCGTTACAAGTGTTTTCAAATATAACTAGTTGTCTCATATCCTTACGGAACCATTTACAATACAAATTGGAAAATATGCTTCATCACCTTATCCACCTTCTTACAACTCTATCGAGTTTATTTGCTACATGCTCACTATTCCAACTTTTTCAACGAAAAAGAAGGAAAAACACACACACACACACACAATTAGTGTCACCTCCTCCGTTTCTTCTTTCAATATTTTCTTATGACATTATTATTATAAAGAAATCTAACTATATATATCTCTGGTGGCTTAGTTTGTTTGAGTCCTAGTAATAAGTTTTCCACTCATGCCAATCAACACTTCCTTCTCTTTTGTCTTTACCATCTGGCGACCCTCACAAGTCACAAACAGTAAAGAAGACAATAAATACCCTTCTCTTAGTCTTTAATCTGCACTTAAAGTCCATGCTAACTTCTCCACGTCCAACTTTTTCAACATAACTCCATCCCTGCATCTCTTTCTGTCATTTATTCCACACTTCAATTGCCTCTCCAATAAGAAGAAGAACAGGCGTATTTCACCATCTTCTTACGAAACCTTCAAAACCTCTCCTTCTCAAACATGAAACATTCCTTCAAGTATATAATATATCACGCTGCTGGCTGAGTTATCATAGTAGACTTGTGTTTGAATTGTGTGCGACTAGAAAAAAATGCTCCAAGATGTTGGCTTTTCTGGGGCTTGGAACCCGATTGTCGAGTCGAAGCCCACCACGCACCGAGTCCGGCCCAATATATGCAACCCAGAGAAGCACATTCGGATCTTGCTCCTCTGTTGGCTCATAACCCGATAAGACTATTTGAGCGCGTCGTCCAAATAATCGATCGCATTCGTAAACAAATAAAAGGTTCATTAATCATGTTCCACGAAAACAAATAAATATAGGGATAATTAAGAATAGTTGACTTAATTTTGCAATTAACTCTAAGTACATGTATATTTACTGGAAACACAGGGAAAGATTTATGAAAACCCCATACTACCCTTACCACCCGACGTTACCTGACCCTATTTACACCAAACCAAGAAGGGTAAAATGGGAAAAAAGCGTAAGAGAGAAAAGAGAGAGAAGAAGAAGCCTAAAGGCTAAAGCAAACCCTACGAGTAGCGGATCCCGTCAGATCCGAGCACCTCCTCGACGGCGAAATCGGCGGCGGTGCGACCGGAGAGGGATTGGAGAACGCGGCGGAAGAGTGGCACGGAGCACGGGATCCGGAGGACCCCGCGCTGCTCGTACCCGTACTCCTGGGCGGATCTCCGGAGGAGCTCGGCCAACGGCGGCCGGCCGAGGAGCTCCGCTCGGACGGCGAACAGCTCCATCTCCTCTCCCACGTACACTGGCACGTGCCCCTCCGGCACCCTCCACCTCCTCCCTCCACCGCCGACCGTCTCCTCCACCCCCTTCCGTAGCTGGCGGCACTCGGACGAGTCCGCCACCCTCGAGAGCCGCCTCATTAGCTTCTTCATCGTCCTCCTCTCTTAGAGTTAGGTTTTGGTGGAGGAGGAGAAGAATTCGTGTTATAGGAGGGAGAGAGAGAGAGAGAGAAGAGTTAGAACGCGAGTTAGAACGCGAGAGAGTGCGAGCGAGTGGGTAGAATATATCGGCTTAAGTTATACCATCAACACATTAATTCTCTTATTTATTAATAATATCGGTAATTCTTAGAATTGGGTGATTTAATGGTAACTATATACGTTTAGTCACGAGAAATTCAACTCATATCATCTGATATCCGTCGTCCGTTTCCTCATCAACCCCTGTACGGCATCCGTGAAGCCCAAAAAGGAGAAGTATAAAATAACGAAAAGAAAAGAAGACGGCGCGTGGGTCCAAATTCTCTTTTCGTTACATCTCACATCTTATCGCAGGAACTCCGACAAAGAGTAGCAGAGAAAGGAATCATGGAAACTATCTTCTTATTGGACAAAATTGCCCTTCTTACTTTAATTCACCGTATCATTCACCATATTTACCATCCACTGCCCTTGGGGGAAGTAATCCCTTTTGGGAATTTTGCAATTTAATATGCAAACTTTTATTTATTTATTTATTTTTTAAATGTACCCCCCTCGAAAGATTCTTATTTGCTTGAATATCCTTCTAGATTCTATATTTACAGTATGCCCACTAAAACCTCCCTGTCCTTCTAATTAATTTAAATATATATATATATATATATATATATACTTTTAATTCATGTTTAAGATTTATGCACCAATTAAAGAGACACGCACGCTAAGCGTACGTAAATTTTTGTTAAAATAAAAATAAAAATAATGAGGGCATTATTGGACAACTGACATAACGGTATCTGTCGCTGGAAAGCACCGACTGGCCTACTCGGAATCTTACGCCGACCGCACCCACCGCTGCTGTATCTGCGGGACCCACAGGATGGTCGTATCTCTACTGGTACTTGCATGCGGGTCCCTCGGCCTGGTTTGTTTCATGGTCTTATGCCGCGGTCTCAATCTCCGGCGACGCCGTTAACCTTCTAGAAGCTCTCTCTCTCTCTCTCTCTCTCTTTCCATCTAATTCCACCTCTGACCTCTATCACGCCTAAAGCTTTCTAAGAATTTATTTTATTATATTATATATATATATATATATATATAAATATATATGAGTTTATGGATAAAAAAACTCGAATAACTATCATTTTTAAATATAAATAAGGAGTTTATTTTAATATCAAACTACCCCTAAATTATTTTGTCACGACTAAAACTGCTAGAAGATGAAATACACTTAATTTTATATTTAAATTTTAAAATAAACTAGATTAATTTTTAATTTAATGAATGATGATCCCTTAATCGTACGATCCGGATCACAGATGTACCTTCCTCTCTGACATCTAATTTAACTAATTTTTAAAATTAATTTTGTTTTCTCTTTCCCACCAAGCATTTAAAATAAGTTGATATAAAATCAAAATTACTTTTTGTTTGCTGAGATAGGTTTGAATAATAACAATTATAATAATTGAATGGTTTTGTAAGTTAGCTTCCATGATTGGGTTGCATGATAGTGATTTCTTAGATTATAAGGATAAACATGCATCTGAAAATGTGGCTACAACAAATTATAGTTTAATTAACCCCCGTTAATTTAATCTAATTTTAATTTTCTTATTTCACTTCAGGTTGATGCTAACTTGTAACCGTTAGATTTTTCTTCTTTCTTCATCCAAAACCGGCGATGATTCATTTCGATGTCGAAATTTCTTGTTAGTTAAACTACTCTATCATCATCGTTACATTAAGCTATATTTATATGGGGTTAGTTAAGTTTTTTATTTTTAATATTTGAGTTAATAATAGACTAATAATTATAACTTAGTTTGGACGAGAGGATTAGTGGTGAAATTAAATTGGAGGATTTTAATTGACAATTAATAGAAGAATTTCATAGATGCACTTAGGATGATACCATACTTTGCTAGTGATATAATTGTTAATGGGCTTAAAATTGAGACAACTTATAATATATGTCCATTTATGACATACAATTAAGTGCATTAAATAAAGTCTAAATTATACATACATTCCATAATCTATATTCCTTAGTATTATCTATCCCCCCCTCTTGAACTAAAAAATTGAATTAATTTAGTCTTAATTTAAAATTGATCATTTTTTAGATGTAAATAAGACCCAATTTTATCCAAGGAATGAAGTACAATCCGGATCACGGGTGTACCCTCCTCTCAAACATCTAATTTAACTATTTTTTTAAATTAATTTGCTTTTGCTTTCCTACTAAACATTTAAAACTAAATTAGTTGGTATAAGAAGAAACAAAGAACAAGTTAATGGACATCTCACACTTCTTGTTTATTTTATTATTATTTTATTTTTTGTAATCTCATACTTCTTGGTGAGATAGGTTCGAATAATAACAATAATAATAATAATAATAGTGTGGGGTAATATTAATGAATGGTTTTGTAAGTTAGCTTCCATGATTGGGTTGCATGAAAGTGATTTATTAAATTAGCATTTTACTTGATGATGAATTTGATCGCATAAAATGATTTGATGATTTGGGCACCCACCTATTTGATAGGGTTGGTTGATGAAAAGGATAACTAAGATTAAGACTTCAAAGAATCTCAGGAGAGGAGATTACATTGAGTAATTCTTAAGCAAAATGATACTTACTTCTTTATAATAATTTTCAATCAAATAATTATCTAATATAGTATCAGAGCTAATTCTTCTCGAGGCAATAATTCAAACTTTCTCGGCTCTTACATAAATTATCCTTTCTGTTCTATTATTTATTTTTATGTAGTGTAGCAGCTGCACGTGAAGTTTTGTGATGTATATTGTATGTCTATTATCTAACTGCTTAAACTTTTACGTCAATCTTATAATGACTAGTGCCTAATTATTTGTTCTCGTGAGTTGTAACATCAAGATCAGCGAGCAATCCTATAAATTGTTTTAGATGTTTTGATCACTTTGTGTGATGATTTATACTTAGTAGCCGAAAGGGCCAAAAAAAAATAGAGGATATATTTTTAGTCCCTTAATCCAAAATTAATTAAGGTGGATAGAGAAACAGCGACACAAACTATTGTACAACAGGAGCCAAAAAGAAAAGGAAATTTTCTTCAAGATCTTAGTTGTTTATCAAGCCACAGTGAGAGAGAGAGAGCAAAGGGGATGAATGACAAGGAGGTGATTAATTGGATCTTCTAATAATCTAATCTAGATGGGTCCTAAAGATTTATAATGTATCTATGAAAGAAATAGACTTTAATTGTCTCTTCTCTCACATAGTTATAACGTCATAATTAGAAAAGGGCAAGCAACCAACCTAAGTTTTGGACACCAATAGAGGCATCAAATATAATTGATAGATTTAGTTCTTTGACCTAAATTATTCCCATCATTCTTAACTAATTAATATTTTTTTAAGAAAAAAAAACATTTGTTTTATTAACTCTCTTTTTTTTGTATGCATGCTAATAATTGTTAGAAGACAAATATTATTATTGATCATTGCTAACAATATCTCATTGAGAAGTATATACCTTCGCAATAAGATTGGATATGAAGGTTTAAGATTATATTTCTCTCATATAATTGATTCTTAGAGATTAAACAAAGGGTAATTTTCAGATAATGTAATTAATATCACACTCGTAATTAACTTAGACTAATAAACCAATCTCTAACATATATAATAGTATATAAACATGAGTAAGAATTTTCTTTTCTCGAAGGTATTTTCAGTTATAAACTCTAAAGAGTAATTTTATAACTTCATAATATACTTATTAAAAAAAAGTAATCAATCGAGTAACAAGTATCTTTTAAACTAGATCTAGTGTTAATCATAAAATCACTAAATGATAGTGTTATTTAAAACATTTTAATTTCTCCTTAAAAATACGAGACCAAGAGGAGAGGAATATATTAGTATTAAGTGAAAGTGCCATGAAGATGCATGCACTTGTTCTAATGACCAAGTTTTGGAGGTCAAATATTGGTAACCTTGAACATTTCATTCTTTTTTCTCAAGTCTAGTCAACGTTTTTGGCTTCCATTCAATGTTTCTCTACCTTGTAGTTCCAATGTGACCCACACAAATTAAGTACATGACATAAATTTTGTGACCACATCTCTACATTGGTCCACAAAATATCAAGATCATGTAATAATTAAGGCTACTTCAACCCCTAGTTATAGATTAAAGTTAATTACCATAAGTTAAAGAGTTAGTATTTTTAATAAATACTCTTAATTGAACGGAACGCATAAAATTAAGAAACTAGAACGAGTTTATTTTTATCTTTGGTTTGAAGGGTTTGGTTAAAAAACAAAAGACTACTATTATTTAGAAATTCGCATACAAATTAATATCGTTTAAATTATATTTGATTAGTTAGTTTATAGTAATAGACTACTTCAGTGTATACACAGTATATATAAACTGTGTGCGGAAACTATGTATTGACTATAAGAAAATATACGCACTTAGTTTTATATACTAAATCAATATATATATATATATATTATATCACAAATAAACCACTCACATGAAAGAAAAAACCTACAAAATAATTAATAACCCCCTTTTTTTTTTTCCACGGTTTGGACCAAAAGGTCAGTTCAAGGATACATGGTGATATCTCATGTCATATTAGCTAGGTCAAAAGATTGACCATCCACCTCACCACCAAATTATTACTACTATATTTCATGTCTGCCTATATATATATATCTATATCTCTCTCTATCTCTCTCTCCCTTAAGACTCTCATCTTTGCCTTCTTCATCAGAATTGTACTACTAGCTAGTGCAAGCTCATAGATATATAGATATACGAGCAAAGCAATTCTCTCTGCATAAAAACACAGTGATCCCAGCTGGTGATCAAGAGTACGCAAGAATGGGCTGGAAGAGGAAGGAGAAGAAGGATTCTGAGATGCATGAACACTTGATTGCTAGCTCGGACAAAACCCAAGTTCCGAAAGGTTGCGTCCCGGTGATCGTCGGCTGCGACGACGAGGCGGTGGAGAGGTTTATAGTGAGCTTGAGGTTCTTAAACGAACCATGCATTGTAGAGTTGCTAGAAATGGCTGCTGGGGAGTTTGGATATGAGCAAGAAGGGCCTCTTAGAATTCCTTGCAATGTGGAGCACTTCAGGCGAGTGGTTAGTGCTATATCGCAGTCAACATGACTCGCATCTGCGACTTCTTTGTTCATATTATCATAGATCGTTTTGTGTTTGTACTCTTATCATTTGTAAAGATTTAGATGACTCTCCTTCTAAATATTGAAGAGAGAAAGAGAAAGAGAAAGAGAAAGAGAGAGGCTCATTTTTAAGGTTGCAGAATCTTCTAAATATCGAATTTGAATTGATGTACAGAGAAATTAGTGAGTTTCGGAGTTCAAATCATGAACTTTGGCATTTAAAATGTCTTCTTCAGTCTATCAAAAATATAAGAGGATTGATGGCATGTTAAAAAAGAAAATTATTAAAAAAAAACCAAGAAAATTGGAAGTTATTACCTGAATTTGTTAGTCTGAAAAATCTATTGATCAAGGAATTTAAATCCTTTCAAGAACGTAAAATTTCATTATTTTTTTTGCCCCAATTTGAACTTGGATTATTCTTGATCCTTATCCTCCATGATCGACATAGAAAAGCATGGCAAGGAGATGATGGTGACAATCACAAGTCGTTTAGAATCTTTGGATTTTAACTTGCAATGGTTGATTTGGAGGGCATGATTGAGACCTAAAGGAGGTTGGTTCCTGGAGTCAATATTTTAGGCCAACTTTGGAGTTATTTCCAGTCCAAATCATATGGCAAAGTGACCATTTTGACGATTTCTATTTGTATTTATAGACTAGTTTGGTTGGTTATACCAAAGATTTCTTGCTTGATATGATGCTCTTGGTTCTCACTAGAAATATTTGTCAAACAAATATTCTTTCCAAGAAAGTTCAATATAGTACTACAAATAGATAATTTCTATGTTACTCTTTTGAACTATAACCCTTTTCTACTGTCACTTTTTGAAAAAAACAAGCCGGTACATTATGACCATCTGAACTATTAAAAATATCTCACTTGACTCATTTTATTACGGGAGTCATTATGTACCAAAAATAAACTAAAATATCATTATGTAAGTCTTCGAGCTATTGATAGAAAAGAATAATAGTTCAAGAGATGAAAAGAAAATTATCTTTACTAGAGATAATTAAACTAACTGATATTGTTAGAAAATATTTACTGTCTTGATTTTTATTTTCTAGGAAAATATATTTTATTTATTATAGTTAGATCAAAGTTTTAAAAGTGTTTCCTCAAACTTCCATATGTAAAGTTTAAACCCCGTTGTAAACAGTTAACTTTTTCATTTAAATTAATGGTAAAGTTAATTTTCTGTTAAAACTTTTAAGCTTTTGATTATTTTGTCATTTTTATCATCTCCTTTTAAAAAAAAATTAATATAAAAAATAAAAGTAGAAAAGATTTAGATGAAAAAAAGAGTATAAGATTGAAAAAAACAAAAGAAAATCTCAAAAAAATATATATTATTATTTAATTGTTGCAAAATAAAAAGCGTTAACGTTTTTATATTAAAGTTAACCGCTCTACATTAAAACAAAAGAAGGCACTCTAAGTTTGGCATAACCACAAGAGTGTAAATTACTTTTACATTTATTATTCCATTCCTCGTATGTTCGTTATTTTTAATTTACCCTTATTTCATTGAATCACACAGCGACCTTTATTTTTATCATTTTTTCAAAAATAATCTTAACATTTGTCACTATATTTTGAAAACAAAAAGCAAAAAAAGAACACACAAAATTGTAATTTAGTAAGAAAATAAAGGGTTGGAATTAAAACTATTAAAGACACGAGTGTAAACTACAAAAATGGTAAGGTATAGAATGAAAAATTCTAAACAAAAACTGTAAGTTATGACTCACATTCCAATGGTTTTATCAATCAATTTATTACATAATGTAGGCCAAAAAATGGGCTCAGTATAATGATCAGTACAATCAATTTAGGGAAAATTAAAATGTACCTCACAATGCTATGGGCCAATTTTAACTTCCTCCTCTTTCGAGTGACCCACACCAAATTACAACCAGTAGATTGGACTATAATCCTAATGAATAATTGTCTTTTACATCGGCAAATGAACCACTGGAAGGTTTAAGTAAATGAATAAGTTAAAATTGGTTCAGAACATGGGGAGTAAACTATAATTTACTATTTTCTTTTTATTTCCTTTCGGCTCTTATTATACATCTATGAACACAGCATGCAGCGAGGTGGGAAATGAATTGAGACAACAAATATGCAGCAACATCAACAACAACAGAAAAAAAAAATGTTGAATTTGCGCCTTCCTGTAGCTTCCTTTCACTAGCTGATTGGTCTTGCAAAGGGTCAGACTCCCACTTGCAGAATGAGCTGTAGGTTTTCAACCATTGAAAAAAATTAGTTGGAAGGCAGAAAGTAACCCGCATATGTAATTAATAAGTTGCAATAGAATGTAGTTTAGATTGCAGTTGATTAAGGGACAAAGATGTGATGAAAGGCAACTCGAACAGCAGATATAAATTGTTCAAATGAACCAAATTATAACTTCCACTGACATCCTATGGACTAGATGCATATAAAATATGCCTAGTGAACTAAGAGAGCAAAATAACTGGCTAACATAAAGAAAGAATTTTGTAATGTATATGATCTACAAGGCTTTCCAGTGAAGTGTAGCTTGGAAAGTGGAAACTACCTGAGCTGCCTAATAATTCTACATTCTTGATACTAACTATACCCATGACCGGGAAAATCACATACCATTTGTATTGGGTGTTCTACTAAAAGTCACAGACATGAGACCTAAAATAAACAACAAAATAAGGATAGGTGATAGATATACATAGATATGAATTCTGAACAATGTGTTTTGGCTCATCTGGCAGGCCCTTCAATCTTTTCCCTTAGCCGTTCATATTTTTCCAGTTCGGCCAAAGACAGAGATGGTGAAATTTCTCCTAAAACCTGCGCAGCAGTGAAAGACATTTCGATCATTAAAAGCGGACAGCCTACTATTAGGCAGAAGATACCAAAATCATTCAGGAATCAAATAGCTCCGGGAGAAAAAAAAAATTGTGCTAATGCTTACTTTGACAAAGTCATCAAATTCAACAATGACTGAATCAGTTTTATCTTCAACATTTGAAGTATCTGGAGAATGATTTGACACCTGCACGAGATGAGAGCAATTATAAGAAATTATACAACAATCCGTAATCAAGACATCCTAGTGATCAAACCAACTCAATTGACTTGTTAACCAATAAGTCATACAGATGATGACTATTAGCAGAGCCAACTATCATGATCGTTCTTGATGGTAAAATATAAATCAGTGGCTGGGGAGGAAGATAAGCTAGATGAGGGATGCTGCAAAAATACTATAGTTTCACTTAAAACAACAATAGCTTATATACATTTGGTGCATAATATGCATAAGCTACAGCAGTGGAGTGGAATATTACGTGCATCAACAACTAAGCATCCAGTCCCAACTCCCAACTATTTGGGGTTGGCTAACAATATTACACGCAATAAAGGTTATACAACTGAATAATATATTGTAGAAATTCTTATATACTTTAAAGTCCAGAAAAACAAATGGAGATATGAATCTTGTGTAAAAGCATATATCTGCTCTAGGGCACAAATAAACCAAGAAAAACAACCAATGTGATCATTTTCTACTGGGAAGAAAAGAACATCTCTAAAGGTCTATAAATAATTATAGTCACAAATCCATTGTCCATTATATACCAGACGGAATGCTCCTTAAGCATACCCCTACATGCCAAAAGTGTTCCTCAAATTGATCATATATTGGAGCTGGGAAAGATATATTAAAGGTGCGAAGAGTTGGATGGTCATGATCAACTGTGCTGATATTAAGAATTGATGAAACAACATTAAGTTGAAAGACATATTGCTGGCTACTTTCACATGAAATAACAGTGATACCTTACGCTTTGCAGCATAAAACCAAGCATCTGCACATAGTGCATACATATCTGCACCAGTGAAATTCGGAGGACACCGTTTTGCTACTGAGAGTAGCGAAACATTTTCATGGAGCTTAAATTTACGTGTGAGTGCTTTAAGAACCCTGTCATTGTAAGGTGAAAATCATATATATGACCTAATATATCAACAATAATAACAACAAAACTAAGGTACTAACCTCTCCCTGTAGGATGCATCAGAGTTTACTCCAACAAAAAGAAGCTTATCAAATCGGCCTGGGCGGAGAAGCGCCGGATCAATGAGGTCAGGCCTATTGGTTGCCCCTATCACAAATAGATCCTGGAGATGAGATAAAAGTCAAGAAGTCAAACACAGCGAAACAAAATTTGGCTGGAAAGGAGAAAGTGAAAAGCTCATGGTTCATAACTTCATATAGTAGGCTCATTCAAATTTAGTAAATAAATTATACATTTGTATGGCCAGGAAAACAACCTGACTGGATTCATTTAAGCCATCAATTTCCGCGAGCATCTAGAAAGAAAAAATATTAACCAAATGAAGTCATTATAAATCAATTTAGATCTACAATATGTAACGTGTAGATTGTCATTTACCTAGGGCAGAGTGACCATACCTGAGAAACCACTCTATCCATGACTCCACCTGAATCTCCAGAGGCTCCTCGAGCAGGAGCCAAAGAATCAAGCTCATCAAAGAATATCACACATGGACGTGCAGACCTTGCCTGAAAGAGGAGATAAGAACTAGTACCCTCTACTTAAACTATTTTATATAGCAATATGGTTTAACGAAGCTAGGTACCTTCTGGAATATGTCTCTAACATTCTTTTCTGATTCACCAATATACATATTGATCAATTCCGGTCCTTTTACACTCAGAAAATTCAATGAGCACTCAGTTGCCACAGCTTTTGCAAGAAGTGTCTAAAAATTTTACAAAATGAAGCTTCAAGTAAGAAGCTTTATTTGTTGGAATTGATATAATATGGTCAAACAAAAAGAAAAGGTGAACTAACCTTCCCTGTCCCTGGAGGTCCATAAAGCAGAACACCCGTTCTCTTTCGTATTCCAGATGAAAAGAAATGCTTGTAGATGAGAGGTAACTGAAACATCGCCCAATTACAGATCTTAGTGAGGGCAAACTACTTAGGACTAAAGATAACAAAATCATACATCTCAACTAGACAGCCTAGCAAAAGCGAGTGCGAACTATAAGTTAAGAAACACGGCGATGCCTTAGGACATGAGCACAAAAGAAAGACACCCATTTCTCTATAAATCCATCAGAAAATGCAGAATGCTGTGTTTGAATACATAGCCTTTGCATTTATTTCAAAAGAAATAAATGCCAATTGCTTCATCATTATCATCATCACCATCAATCAAGTTCTTTCTTGGGAGTCGGTTAGAGCACAATGCAAAAGATGAAAAGTTCCGGAAAAGAAATTATGATCTGACATTGACTCATCAGAAATTAGTGCCAAATGCCAAATCGAAACAAAATCAGATAATACAGGGACTTATCATAAAACCTTTAGGGCTACTGTGACCTACTTGCCTGGTTGCAGTTTAGACCAATAAATCCCTCAAAATATGGTTATAGTCCAGATCAAGAGAACAATGAGCACTCTAGTAAACATGGTTTTTAAAAAAAAAATTTAAAGTAAAAGAAATTGTGGGTGTGGTATACTGTAGTTGCTTTACCCACCAAGTTTTTATCAAATGCACATAAAGGTACACAAGCGTCCTCAATGAACAAATGGAAACAAGACTGGTTTACCATTTACTTCATATTGTTGATCTAGTTTTACCTGAACAGTGTCCAAAATTGATTTCTTCACTTCTTCAAGTCCACCAACATCTTCCCATTTGACATTGGGTACCTAAGTACAGTATTACACAACCAAGTGAATCTCAGAATCTGTCCAATATATTCAGTGATACAGATTCTATGAACAAACTGTTACCAGTAGCAGAAAATGATATAGGTATGGTAATGAAAATGCTTACATTTGGCGTACCCAGTGCAGAAGCAATCCTTTTCTTTACTCGTTCCAAAGCTCTTAAAAGGTCTTCCTTTCCTAACCTCGTGACTCCAAATGTATCAAATTTGCTGTTATCTTGAATGGTCATAGAACTTGTAGAACTGTTATCATCACACTCAGTGGTTTTAATTATATTCTTCTGAGGAAAAACTCTGCATACAAAAGAGGCAGCAGCATCAGCGACCAAAGCATTTAAATCCCTTGGCTTGAAACCTGAAGTTTGAGCGGCAAGAGATTTTAGAAAGTCATCAGTAATGCTCTGCAAGAAAAAAAATGAAGGAAAAGAGAAAAGTTAAATTTCAGCACATGTATTTCCTCAAAATTCTGGTAATTCAAGGAAAACTACCTCATCAGTGATCCTGGTAAAAGAATGAATTGACTGTGATATAATATTAGCCCTCTGTTCCTCAGTTAAGGAAGTCATGCTAATCTCATCAGTGAAGCAGCGCCTAATTGGTAGTGGCAGACCTTCAGAACTGTCTGCAGCTGCAACTAATATTATTTTGTGCCTTCTTCTTCCAGATTCGGCAAGATACTGTACCAAAGGATACCAAAATAAGAATGTAAATTATGTACCGACAAACAGATAAAAGATGAAAAGAAATGTGGGCCTCTACTAACAAGAGTCTCAGCAAACTGTGAGTACGGAGAATGATAGGAAAACAACTTACCAAACTGCCATCTACGGTGTTTGCCAGATGGACGTCCTCATCTTTTGGATGTGCTACTGTGAACTCCCTAATAACTGATGCAACTTGTGAGGCCATGGCTGCCGAATAAGATGGACCTTCAGCAGAAGATATACTCCCCAAGACATTGAATTGGCGAAGCATCAGTATACAAGGTGAATACCTGTACGGAAACTTACTCAGCATAAGATTATTTAACACAAGCTATCACCAGTAAAAATCAATGTAACAGAACTTGCCACCTTGAAACTTCTTCAAAAAGAAAAAAAGAGCAAGTGCACTTAAACTGAAAGTATAACAGATTTATCAACAGATATTGCAAAGTGACCTGAAGTTTAGAATCCTAGAACATACTCCAAACTGAAAAAAAGGAAATCTAGAAGTACCTACTAACTTCTTTGAAGATACTTTCTAGTGCATCAGATGGTCTTCGCTCTGAGGATGACACTAGGTCATGACAGCTATATTCCACCACATGCAACCCAAGATGACGAGCAACATATTTAACAACAGTCCGCTTACCACACCCTATATGATACATTATCGACTTTACCTCAAAATAATTTTCAATAGTGAAAAAATAGATAATCTGTTTTCAAAGTGAACAGAATGTCACCTGAAGGACCATATAAGAAAACAGAAACCCTGAACCTTGATGATATATGTGGAGGATATAGCGTTGGTGCAAGGACAGATGCCAAACTCTTCACTGTCTCGTCTTGCAAGGGTGTCAGATCTCTAGAACTGACAACAAAATCATAAGGAGGGATTGCAGAAGATACACCTCCTGCCAGCACAAATGCTGTTTCTTTAGAATTGATTCGAAGAATGGGTTCATCTGAGGGCCCCATAGCAATAATCTAAGAAATCATAGAAGTTCCAATTGTACGAAGTCAGTTACTCAGATACATATAAAATTCCTAATAAACTCTGATCATCTAAAGGCAGAGAAGTAAAGAAATTTCTGATTATCTAAAGGAAGAAAATAAAGAAGTTTACCTTGAAATAGATCATGTTATAGGAAGGACTTTTGGTGTCCTCCTCATTGCAAATGAGAGACAAGTCTGAGTGACAGTTCCAATTGTTACGAACACAAAACACATCACCTCTTGCCAGAAACCGATCCACTCTAAAGTACTGATGGAGAGCTGAATCTATCAAATCTTGATGATCACGTTCTTCAATAGTTGACTTTCCCCTCAGAGATGAAAGCACACCACATTCAGGAATCCTGACAAAAGAAGCTTGTACATGCGAAGCATATTTAGGCAATTGAAGCCATGGAACAAGCTCTACATGTGCTGAAAAATCATTTGCTCCATCAATTGCTGCTTCATGGCCTTTGCCTTCAGCTAGATATTCAGAAGATTCTTCTCCACTCTGACAAATAAACGGAATGCATGACACATGCAATCCAAGGTTAAATGCCAAAAGTGGACTAACATAAGCAACCTCCTCATCCAAGGGAAAATGGGCAGGTTTTGGATATGTGCAAGTAGGTAATACACCCATTACACGAGTAAAAGGTGATGTTGAGGTTGTCAAATCGGGGTCTTCTCTCTTCGTGTCATGCAAAAGTAGACGATCAAGGACTACAGCTTTAACGATCCTCTCAACATTGTTCTTGGGATTCTTGATTTGAACCTTCAATTGACAATAAATTAGTACTAAGTAAAAGAACATCCTACAGTTCAAGCACAAAGGAGAGAACTTCAGTGCTATTATAGCAGCCCTGACCAAAGAAAAGAAAGAAGAATTACTTGTTTCTATAGAATTTCATGTTAGGATAAATACGTGCCATTATCATAGGAGAACGTATACAGAAGGGAACAAAATTGTGGACTATCAACATACACATCGTGCCTTATGAACATGAAATTTAGATAGATTTCAATCATTTCTGATAAATTGTGCTGAAAGTACTTGAGAGACGAGAAAATATTTACTAAGATGGATCAGAATGGTGGGTATTTTGGTTGCTGAAGAGAAGTGTAACCCCAACAAATTGACTGACATCATAACTTACATCAATTATCAGCTTCTCATAGAATGAAAACAAAAGCTAGAACAATAACAGAAGGTCTAAGATCACAATAGAATTGAAGAACCGACGCTTTCAAGCGCACAAAAACGAGACACAGAGAGAAATCATACCAGCGATCCGGTAAATATCCCTAGCCTCCTCAAAACAGAGGTAGACACCCCTACGAACGACGAAATCTCGTTAAACTCGTCGCCTCCCCCGCTACCATCGTCGGAGAACCGGAGCATCCCGGCGGCCAATCGCAGCGGCGAATCGTCATATGCAAACCAAGACCGCCGGCGGTGATCTCCTCCACCGTCCTCGGCGCCGACGACGGGATTGAACACAGACTCGAGGATGGCTCGATTCGACGCGAGTATCAGAGGCTTTCGTCGTCGTTCCACCGTCATGGGTAGAGAGAGCGAGAGGAACTAGGGCGGGTTCGCTTGCGGGAAAAAGATAAAAGATAGGATAAAATATATACTAAACTAAATTCACTATAATTTACAGTTGGGTGTTTGATTGACAAAGAGTGTGAAGAAAAAAAAAACTAAATTAAATAAATACTTTTCTTACTTACTAAAAATAATTTTAATTTATTTTTGATAGAAAAATACTATTTTAGTAGGATTAACCCTATCTATCACATTTTTAATTCAGCTCAGAACTTGAGTGAAATAGTAAAAATAATAACCCTATTTATTGCATAATTTGTTTTATTCTAATAGCCCATTTAGTTGCAACTTTTAGACAGTGGTTTATTTTTTACTCCACTTCTATCCGAACAGCAAATGGGGCTTACAAAACGTCATATAATTAAACAACGTGATAAGACGTGATGGGAGTGATAAATTCTTATCCTCTGTTTATTTCAGACTTTATCCTTACGAATACGAGCGTATGTTTTATGTTGCTTCTTCTTTTCATTTTATATTTTTGTTGGAAATCTTTCCTATTTCAATATTTGATCGATTTATTTTTGCCTTATTTTTAATTTTTTTTTAATAACTCTGTTTCTTATTTAATAAAGTATTGAGAAATAACAAATCAGGTTTCTCATTTATACACAGAATATAGAGTATTTTGAAAAGAAAACTTTTCTTTATTAGTTGTGACCCGGTGTGAGGGAAGAACTCCTACGGTCTCTTCTTCGTCCTCGTCCTCGTCCTTGTTATTTTTATAAAAAGTTGCACCGTAATTATTTAAGTCTTCATTCATCTCCTTGCTATAGTAGTGTCAGATTTTTCCAATGTATCGAAAACTTATTTAATTTTTTAAAATTTTTATCTCTAATTAGTATCTTTAAATTTATATTTTTCTCGTAATAACTTTGATTGATATTATTTTATATGTATTAGAAAAATTATTTAATTTTCTAAAATTTTTATCTCTAATAAGTATATTCAAATTAGACTATTTCAAACATTTAAAATTAAAATTTATCAATTTGAATAATGAAGTTTTTTGTTTATTCCTTTTGTCATATCTTTTCAATACCAAATATTTATGTTTTAAAATAATAAATAGAGTTATAAATTATGTATGTATCTTCATGTTAGATACCATGTCATGGACAAGGTGACTCCATTCGGAGTGATTTCGATCGTCAAACGAGTAGCTCATGATACCATCGATCGGCGTCCTTGATGTTGGCATACTTAATTAGTGCGAGAAACCTTCTACATTTAAAGATATTAAAACAACGATCAACGACAAGACCAACACTACCACATAGATACTTTTTATCTTGTACGACCGACTAAGCCACATGGCAGGGAGGGTGCAGACAGTTATCGAAGATATGGTGGCATAGGGCGAGAGGGCTCGGGCGTTGCTAAGCGGAGGGATCTGTGAGTGTCGATGATCTTAATTATTTTTAGGAGGTGGTCCTTTGAAGGATAGGTATCAAAATTAATCAGCATTGTGGTGGGTAAATGTAATTATGTAACTTATATTTGTGTTCTATAGAGAGAGCCAACTGTAAATTAAATAGTGTTAATAATTTGTTGGGAAATCATAAAAATATGGAAATGCAGGGCTTAAATTGAAAATTCACTTAAATACCAAACCGAGCTCGAGCTGCTTATTTATTTAGATAGCCTATTTACATCTATGCCCCTCAATGACCATCTCTCCAAGACTCCAACGGTCATATGTCTCTCTACAAATAAAGGCGCAGAGGATTTAACGAAAGAATGATTTGGAGAGAGGAAAGCTGAAGAGAGAGTGAGAGAGAGAGAGAGAAGCGTGGAAAGCTGAAGACAGAGTGAGAGAGAGAGAGAAGCGTGTTACGAGACCGCGGAAAGAACTCAGGATACAATGCAATTATATGGTTCTAGGATCGCATTGCCTCCCAAGAAATCTTGAAGATCCCTCCAGGTGAGTCCGATTCGTTCAAGATCTGTTCAGGAAACTTCTCAAGATTCCTCCAGGTTAGTCCATTTCGATCGTTCAAGAATCTATTTGTTGTGTAAATATTTGACTTTTTCAAAGATCGAATCCCTTTCTTGCTGTTCTCCTCCTCCATTGGATATGATTCCTTTTGGTTAAGATCTTACAACGGATGGCCAATTGGTGGTGCGTTCTTGAAATCTATGGACGCCCATTTCATTGGAAGAGATACTGAGTAATAGGTTCTTGAGGTTTGCCAATGATGATAGGATTTGTAGGTTAAGATCTTATGGAAGACAAGTTGGATGATGGGTTCTTAAACTTGTCAAGATATGAACTTTTTATGTTAGATGTTATAACAGATAATAAGTTGGATGATGGTTCTTAAGGTTGTGTTATAACAAAAAAAATAAGTTGGAAGATGGTTCTTAAGGTTGTGTTATAACAGAAAATAAGTTGGATGATGGCTCTTAAGGTTGTTGAGTTGATATCATCTGCAAGAAGATTTTATGATTGAAGACATGTTTTATTTAGTTTCCTGTTTTATTTTTCTCCTTGTGACAACCTTGCCTTTTTAGTTTACTGTCTGAAATTTGTGAAATTGATGAGGATTTGAGACTATCTTATAATGATGACAAATTGGGTGATGGAAGAGATACCAGTTAAGATCTTATAATAGATGGCAAGTTGAGTGATTTGGTTATTAAAATCTCTGGAGGTTCTTATGATTGGGTTGTTGAAATCTGTGAAAGTTCATATGGTTGGAAGAGAAGATGGGTAATGAGTTCTTGAAGTTTGTTAATGTAGATGTGATTTTTAGGTTAAGATCTTATAATAGATGGCAAGTTGAGTGATTTGGTTATTGAAATCTCTGGAGGTTCTTATGATTGGGTTGTTGAAATCTGTGAAAGTTCATATGGTTGGAAGAGAAGATGGGTAATGAGTTCTTGAAGTTTGTCAATATAGATGTGATTTTTAGGTTAAGATCTTATAATAGATGGCAAGTTGAGTGATTTGGTTATTGAAATCTCTGGAGGTTCTTATGATTGGCAGAGAAAATGGGTAATGCGTTCTTGAGTTTTGTCAGCATTGATAGGATTTGTAAGTTAAGATCTTATAATGGAAATCAGGTTGGATAATGGAACTTGATTTTTTTAAAGGTTAAATGTTATTATTCTAGACAAGGTGGATGATGGTTCCTAAAATTGTTCAGTTGATATGATCTGTAAGATAAGATTTTATGATTGAAGACATATTTTTACATTTTTAGTTGATCTCCAATTTTATCTGTCTCCTTGTGACACCCTTGTCTGTTTTTAGTGATAATGCGACTATCTAAAGCTAGCTTGTGAATTTGATATAATTTTTTGGTTAAAATCTTATGATGGATGACAAAATTGGGTGTTGTTGAAAATCTGTAGAGGTTTATATGATTGGAAGAGAAGATGGGTAGTGAGTTCTTGAAGTTTGTCAATATTGATACGGATTTCATGTTAAGATCTTGTAATTAAAGACAGGTTGAGTAAGGGGATCTTGAACTTGTCATGATATGACTTTATGTTAAATTTTATATCTAAAGACATGTTAAATAATGGTTCTTAAGGTTGATATGATCTGTAAGATATTTATGATAGATTACATGTTTTACTTTTTCTCCTATTTTTTTTTTTAAGTTGATATGATTTGTAAGACAAAGTAGATGATGAGTCTTAAAATTGTTGAATTGATGCGATTTGTAAGATAAGATTTTATGATTGAAACATATTTTAATAGATGACATGTTTTATCTTTATCTCCATGACACTCTCGCCGATTTTTAGAGATAATGTTTCTATATGTAGCTAGCTTCTGAATTTGATATAATTTTAGGTTAAGATCTTGGTATAATGGATGACAAATTAGGTGATGGGCTGTTGAAATCTGTGGAAGTTCATATGATTAGTAGTGAGTTCTTGAAGTTTGTCAATATTGATACAGTTTTCATGTTAAGATCTTGTAATGGGAAACAGGTCGGGCAAGTGGCTCTTGAAGTTGTGAAGATATGGTTTTTAGGTTAGAGCTTGTAACAGAAGACAGATTGGGTAAGGGGATCTTGAACATGTTGGAAATGGTTCTTAAGCTTGTTGAGTTGATATGAAATGTAAGATCAAGATATTATGATGAATGACATGCCTGGCTTTTAGTGATCATGCTTCTATCTAACTTCTGGTGATATAATGGTGGATAATTATACTTTTGATGTCTTGTAGTAATTGTGATTACTTGAGTACAAAAGCAAAGGAATTAGACTAGAGGAAAGCGAGCAAGATGTTTCTAAATAATTGGTTGGAGAATACATTTTAACAAATTCATACTTGTCCATTCATGAAGTATTTCACTTCCTATAGAAGAAGATTAACTGTGGAGTTTTATTTAAAACCTGATGTTGTTTGTAAGGTTTTTAAATTACATGAAGGAAGATTAAAGTAAATGATGCCTGAAATGATAGAGAGTTTACCCTAGATTAGGTTGAAGGAGAAGAGAGAGGAGAAGAGAAGAGAGGTGAAAAATGTTTGTATTTTCTTGATAATCAAAGAGGGGCTGACCCATATTTATAAAAAGTCACCATAAAATAAGATAAATAAATAATATATAAATCTAATAACTCTAATACACCCCTCAAACTCAAGGTGGATCATAAATCGAAAGTTTGCTAACTAAATACGCAAAGCGTGAAAGGGAAAGAGATCTCGTGAAGAAGTCGGTAATTTACTCTACTTAGTATTGGAGAGAGACACCACATTTTGCTTTTTGCTATGCTAAAAAATTAGAGAATCTCCTAAACAAATATAGAAGCCAGTAGTAGACTTCCGATTAGACTCATCACCAGCATAATCTGTATCGTAATAAGTTCGCAGAACTAAGATGAAAATCGATGATATGAAAAGAGAGCGAATGATGATGCCACAAATGTATCGAAGAATACGTATAAGAGCAATATAATGATTTTTAGGTTAAGAAACAAGTCTACTTATTATCTTTCTCCTAATCATGCTCCTGCCTCTTCTTAGTGAGCACAATAGTTGGATAATTACACTATTAATTTCCTGTGGTGATTTTGAGGAATTGAGAATGATGTAGCAACATTGAAGTTGGCTTCTTGTAATAACAGAGGAAACTGAGCAAGTTGATTTACAAAATCTTACATAGTTGGTTCGAAAATGCATTGACAAAATTAGATGTATTCCTCTGAACATTCTTCACTTCTTGTGGTAGAAGATGAACCACGGAAGTTGGCTTCTTGTATCTGGTGACACCTGACAAATTTTAGTCAAGCTTTTCTCTTTAAAATTCACCTCATAATGATCTCAATTCTCATTCATGACATTGCCTTGTTTTTGTTTCAATTGCTTATTTTAAGCTCACCTCAACTCTATTATAATCCTGATTTTATCCTATTTGTAAGACAATTTCTACCTATGTTGCATTTCTACCCTGTGCTCACATCAACTCTATTATGATCCTGATTTTATCCTATTTGTAAGACAGTTTCTATCTATGTTGCATTTCTACCCTGTTTATTATATTGGGCTGATCTAACTATCATTCTTATCCAAATATGGCGTTTGTAATTGTGCTTATAGCTCAATTACAGTCTCATCCATGATCTTCTTTGTTATATCTTGTCCTCCTTGTTGGATCAATAGACTTATTTTAGGCTCACTCCAACTCTGTTATAATTCCGATTCAATCCTATTTTAACTAATCTGTAATAAAATTCCGCCTTATTGCATTTCTTTTCGATGACCGTTGTTGGTACTCATTGTAATATCATTTCTAATCCCATCATCATCTTGTCTATATTTCCGACATGCTTAGTTAATCCTGATTTTTTTTATAATTGTGATGTTATCGTTGATCTTAGATGTGTGGATGGGGTTTGTGTCGTATTATTATTATGTCGATCAGATCATTTCGTTTAAATCCTCAATAGTAAGTTTGAAGCCTCATTGTAATGCAATCTGTATTAATATCACTTTGTTTATCCTTTGTTTCCATGTCCTATGATCTCAGCTCTGCTAAATTTTGCTTTAGTTCTGTATAAATATCTTTTTTCTCCTCAAATATACCAAGGCTTTTATTTTATTGTCTCACTCTCATTGTCACCAACATTACTCCTATCTTAAGAGTATATCATTTATCATCATTGTTATTACTTCATCTATTGTGAAAACAAAGAAGTATTGTAGTAATGCATCTTATGTAAAATATATTTAACCTTTTTTTTTTCCTTTATAGAATAATCTTTGTCATGCGGCAGGCAGGGCAGGCAGGCGTATAACTCACAAATAATATAATAACTCATTTGAGTTTCATATCTAGATAAGACTTTGTCACATATTGTCTACCTCACTTATTTATAGCTCTTATTAATTACTCACGCGTAGGAAAGAAATAAACTCCAAGCATTAATGGCTCATTCATGATTCATCTGTTCTAGAGTCTAGTAGATGACTTATACCATAAAAAGCTTGCAATAGAAGATATCCATAGGTAGAGAGTAATAAGTCGACATGCATTAAATAGTGACAAGGATGTAGTTTAATTAAGGACCAAAGTTGGAGATGGAGCAATTAAATGGGGGAGGTGTACCAAGAACACTTAAATCTGAGAGAGAAATTAATTGGGGAAGTTGTGAGGAGAGGCATTAATAGCTGCAACTTTAATGTAGCTAGCAATGGTATCTACTTTTGGTTTAAGAATCACAAAAAGTATTAGGTGAGAGGTTTTGTGCATTTATTCATGTGGCACACACTATTCAACAACAACAGAGGGAGTGGAAAGTGACTTCCGGAGAGTTTAAAATTTTTTGCTTGTTGACTTTTCATCGACCTAACACATACACAGACGCACACGGAAACAGAGAGAGTAAAAAGTGACTCGTGTATTTTTAATTCTAAAATAATTCCAATAAAGAAAAATATGTTTACAAACTATACGAAAAACTATCATATCTCTCATCTATCCTACTCTAATACTATAAACATAAACAAAAACAAGAAAACAAAAGAAAAAGTCGTCATTTATTCTCTAATAATTTCTCTATGCAATTTCGTCGCTGGCGGAGTTGAGATCAATCCGCGGCTTCTTCTTCTTCTTCTTCTTCTCCTCCTCCTCTTCCTTCCTCTCTTGGTCGAGTAGAATCGGCACGTGCGACTCACACCTCGGGCACCTGGGGTCCACCGCGGTGATGAGCACGTACGTGAGACACGTGCCGCACGCCGCGGCCCGCATCTCCGTCGTCGGAGACCGGCTGCGCTTGGGAGGAGCGGAGGCGGAGGTGGTGATGGAGGAGGACGAGGACGGTGACGGAGAGCCGTCGGATCGGGGGAGGCTGACGCGTACACGCGGAGCGCCGGCGAAGCGCTCGAGGGCGGAGCGGACCTTGTCGAGCGTGTAGGAGTCGGCCGGGAAGCGGTTGGCGTCGGCGGCGGAGGGGTTTGGAAGAGGAGAAGCGGGGAGGAGGTTGAGGTCTTGGAGGTGGAGATGACGGCGAGGGGTGAGGTTGGTCTTCCCCGTCTGCATAAAAAAGATGCGATCTTTCTTATTAAAAAAAAAAAATCGTAGCAAAATTCGATCTTTTTCGAAGAAATTTCACAATACTGACAAAATTCTTTCACATGGGGGATAGATAGAGATAGAGATAGAGATAGAGATTTAGATCAGAAAGTACCATGAGATCAAGTTGCCTCTCCCATCCAGAAGGAACCTTCATCTCAAGATCGACCTCTCTATCCCCCATCAAATCTCCTCCCCCAAGCAAATCTCTCGTCACCAACTCCCTCTTCCCTTCGCCTTCCTCCCTAATTCCCCTCATCACCCTCGCCACCGAGCTCACCTCCGCCGCCATTAGCAATCTCGAACTCCTCCCAAACCTCACAACCTCGAACGAGAAGACGAGGCAGGGGGATGCTACTACGAGTCTCGAGTTTGGGGGAGCGCCTCTTTTTATATAGAAGTACAAGGGAATGGAACAGTAGTTATGAGATAATTAATGGGATGGAATAGTAGTTATGACATGATTAATGGGATACTTTTCTGTGGGCATATTGATATAGGATAAATAGACCTGTTATTAGATGATTGACTAATTAATGCTACAAAGTAGTTAGCGTGGCTTTAACTACTATTTATTTGGAGTGCACTGGAGGGTGTGGAATGAATCAACGAAACCCATATATATTGGTGATGACTTGAGATTATAATAATTAAAAATAAATATTTGCTTTACTGATACACGTGTGGCAGGGATCAAAAAATAATTCATATAAAATAATTTTCAGTCTTTTGTTAGGTTTGTTTTCATTAAATCATTAGTTTCCGATATAGATATTAATAACTATAACAATGCTCTTAAACTATGCTCCATTAAAAAAATTATATTAATCTTAATGCTTATAGATCGATAGAACTCAATCATTAGACTATAATAATTGATCATTGTTAGATTCTTTTTTAATAATGCCGGTAAGTATGATGTCCTATGTAACAAGATATTCTTGCCTCTAATAATCCCTACTATATTATTTTTTTATTATAATTTTACCCCTATGGATGAGAAGAGCAAATCTTGGGCTTCTAGAATTACTTGACAAAGGAAGTAAAAATCAATTTTGTTTCCAAATAAATCCTGGAGGTCTATTCACTGTTGGATCGGGCCCATTAAAACTTCTCCAATCTACACACAAGCATTAATTCCATCCAGTCTTTTCCTCTTCCAGTCACTGTGCAATTAATTAGGAGTTGAGACCCTTAACCCCTTAAATTATGGAATTAATTAAGGGGGCATCAACAAAGAGTGTGAATCCACCACATGGAATTCCCACAATGAGGGGATTATTCACTTTTGAGATCATACAATATCTTTTTGCCTGTCAAGGACTCACACTTGGCTGCCTATAAAGTCAATGTGGGTTTGTGAGGTGGTTGGATCACCTGTCCAAAACGGATTGATTCCAATAAATCCAATCAATTTGAACAATTAATTTGTCCATTATGACATTAAAAGATGTTAATTGAGGTTGGGTTACAAGTTAAATGAGGGTGGGTGGATTGATTTGGCCTCCATTAGACATTAGAGTCAATGTTTAATTTGAGTATTTAATGCAAATAACTTTTATGTTGAGATCCAACACCCAGCTCAATTTAAGTGCATCAAATTGGAAAAGTAAGCGTGCATTTCTTCACGCATCCACTCAACCTGATCACAAACTCGCCACCTATATATTTTAAGTCTATGGTTTTTAAAGTTAGGATATCTACTCCAACTGTTCTCATCAATGCATATCTATCCACATTCCTCTAAAATAATTCTTAATTCTATATGTAGTAAGGTTTTTCTCCCATTAGAATAGCTCCTTTTTTGGCCAACAATTATAAGAGCTTAAGCTAATCATTGACCAATCTTTTAGACAAAATAAACAACTTTGTGATTAATACATAGGAAGAGGATTTTCTTTTTTAAATTTATTTTTCCATCCCGAGTATATTGTTATATGCACATGATTTAAATTTTTATAGTTTATTTTTTAAGAAGATTAGTTCAGTTGTTCAATCTATATAGCGAGAGAAGAAATAATTATTTTTTTTTAGTATAATTTATGAGCCCATAATTAAATAAATAATTTAATTGGCGTTCTTTTGGTATTTTATAAAAAGATAAGACTCGAATTCTAATAAATAAGAAGAGAAGAAGATAAGAATCGAATAATAAAATGGCAGGGTGTTAACTGTTAAAAGTAATAAACATATCATGTAGGGTGTGAAATGAAAATATATCAAATAGGAAGAAATTGGAAGCTAAAATCTTCTGTATTATGGTTACGAAAAAATGAAGAAGTATTTATAAACCGTCCGATCAAAGATCAGATGGTTGGCATAATCTTTTACCTCGAAAATATCCTCCTTGATCTCCATCTCTCTGCCCCCAACTCCCCACCAGAAGCCACTCTGTCTCCTTCCCCGCTCATCCCTCCTCGCGCCGCCGCCTCCACCGTCGCCGTCGTTGCTCCGCCGCATATCCGCCTCCTGTCATTCATTTCATTTCTTCCTACATCGCCCCATTCTTTGTTACGCCCTTAAATGAGCACTATATTGCGCCTCTCCAGCCCTTCTTCTACCGCCCCAAACCGTCCTCTTGAAACCCTAGAGATTTTTAGGGATAGGATCTCTCACGCTCTTCCCTTGTCTTACCCGCGTCCAAGTTCTCGCCTTTGTGCTCGTCCGCTATCTTGGAAGCCAAGTACCGTCTCAATGGCTTCTCTCTCTTCTAATGGCGGCGGAGGGAACAGCGTCCCGATCATTACCCAGGAACTTCCAGGTAATTCCTACGCAAAGTTATCCTTTTTTTTTGCCAGGCATGTGATACTATTAGGATTCTGGTTGAAAGTTCGGATCTTTATTGCATACTGGCCGCTTTTAGCTGTTCTAATTTTTAAAAATAGCGTTTTGGGGATTCTAATTAATCTCTCTTGCGAATTAGTAGTAGATAGACGGGACTGTGATTCTATTATCCAAGATTATGGTTAATTGGATGGAAACATTATATTACTTTCTATGTAGTCTAATCTTTTTTCGATTTTATGCGTTTCATATTCTGCAAAAGTTTCTTATTCTGGAATCCGTTAAGGGCACTTGTGATTCTTTAACTTCTTTGTTCTCTTGATGTGTTGAAATTGTCATCTTAGGAAGTTTTACTTTTTAGTGCCTACTGATATACTGATCTCTTTTTTACTTGGAAATTGATGACGCCACTATGTAATTCTCATCCTATAAGTTCATGGCATTTTCAGCATCTCGGATTGGAGAGGTTAGAAGAGTCACAAAGGAGACAAATGTGCATATAAAGATTAATCTTGATGGCTCGGGAATTGCTGATTGCAGTACTGGAATACCATTCGTGGATCATATGCTGGATGTGAGTTATTATTAGTTTTCAGAGACCATGGAAATTTGGCTGCATTCTCTCATTAGTTTCAAACTGAAAGTAAGGAATTTTGATGTCTTTATCAGTCTGAACTAGCTTAATAACATAAGGCTTGAATATTGTAGCAATTGGCATCGCATGGACTGTTTGATGTGTACGTGAAGGCATCTGGTGACACACATATTGATGACCATCATACAAATGAAGATGTTGCTCTTGCAATTGGATCGGTATCTTAACATTCGAAAACCTCCATTCTTTCTGTTTTGCAGTCTATGCTTTGTGCATTACAGTTTTACCCTGAGAAGGTGAAATATTCTGCTTCTAGGTTGTTCATTCACTCTAAGGACAGATTGTTTTGATTGTATATCATTGTGCTTTCTTTCATTTGCACCTTGGAGATGAATATAGTTCCCTTTATAGGAGTAGTGCCACTTACTCTGCTTCCAGAAACTGCCATGTTAATTTCATAAAATGTTTTTGAGACATTTGCTTCATGGTTTGTATAACCTAAAATTGCAGCTGACAAGGTTTAGTTCTACTGCCAGGTATCTTTGAGTTTAAAGAAAAGCCCTTCACTTACCTAGTTTTTCTTGCTTGTCACATAGAAGGTTATCTTTATTTTAGTTGACATCAGATGGACTGTCAGAAATGATAGCCTTTTCAGTCCTACTAAAATTTAATCTGGGCTGTACATCTGCGCTATATTTTTTTAGCAAAAGAAGAGATTTGAGGATTTTACATTGTTTTGTGCAGGCTCTACTTCAAGCACTTGGAGATAGGAAAGGAATTAACCGGTTTGGTCACTTTTCAGCGCCACTTGATGAAGCTGCTGTTGAAGTTATACTGGTAGGCTTGTGAATTGACCAGAAGACTAGAAGTACCTTGTTGCCTTTCTTTTTTTCACTTCTATGTGTATATGCACACGCATGAATGCATGATTCAATTTTCAGCACCACCTTATTTGCAACTATAGTTTTACTTCTTTATCTCTGTGCTAGTGTCTAAGCATGTTAAAAGTTACTGTAGTGGCAGCTAAAAGCATGGAAGCATGTCCTCATGTCACTCCTTTCCTGTTTTTCTGATTCATGTACACTACGGCTTTCTTTCGTGGACCTCTTGATGCATTTTCTTTACGTAATGTGGGATCCTCCTTTGGATGTCAACGTCAGTTCTAGTATGTAATAGGTGCTTATAAAAGCTGATTGTACTGGTGGATAAGAAATAAAGTTACTTGACTTTCTATTCTCGTCTAAGTTATTGAGGAACATGTGCAGTTCTTAGACATCCTATTCTGTGGGTGTTTTGCCTACATCCATATGCATGACCACTGATGACTTTGCAACATTTGGCACTGAATATTGTCAGGAATGATTACCATCTGGCAGAACTGCACAAGAACATGGAATTTCATGATCTGGATATTATGTTTTCCTTTATTATATTTGTGTGTGATTGATTATGTCATAAGAGAACTCTTTGTGATATCTACATGTTTGGGACCTTTTGGTTGCTAAGGTCATTCTTAATGCAGGATCTATCTGGTCGCCCTCATTTGAGTTGTGGTTTGAGTATCCCAACTGAAAGAGTTGGTACATATGACACACAGGTATTTCTGAAAAATTCTTTTATTATACATTTATTGTTGCATTTGTTTGCTTTATTGTCAAATTGATGTGCAATACCAATACTTACAAGTTTCACTTTTTCTTTGAGTTCACTTGGTGCATTGCCTCACTTTATGGTTCATTTATAGGTATATGACTTTGTTAATTTCTTTGTGGACTTTACTTCTCCAGCCTGCTCAGAGGATATAAATCTTGTGGTTCTGCTCACTCTTGATATGGTGGCATATGAAACCACAGATAGCATTATGTTCAAACCGATGGTGCAATTTAATATCTAGGCACTCATTTTTTATGATATAGAACATTTGAAAGAATAGAAGTAATGAAATATTCCATACTGTGAATTCTCAGTGACAAGCCAAGTAACATTTGAACTTTACAATATAATTATGTAATTCAGGTAGAGCCTTCTGAAATGTGCTTCATATTAGACTTCTAATGTTCTGATCACAGGATATTCCTCATTGTAGCACCTTGGTTTAGTGAAGTTTTTTTCTTCATTGAACAATATTTCTAGTCTTTAGTTTACTCATCTTCTAGTAGGAATTATATTTTGCAGAGCTCTGTCAGTATAATATTGTACATTTATACTTTAACTAATATATTCTTCATCGTCTTCAGCTAGTGGAGCACTTTTTCCAGTCATTAGTGAACACATCTGGGATGACACTTCACATCCGTCAGGTGATGACTATAGATGTTCAGTAGGAATTTAATCTTTCATTGATGATGACTGCTTGACATATATGTTTAATTAACTGACACTCTGGCTTTGTTAAGAACTTAAGATGGTGCAAAAGGTGAGCAACTGTGAAGTTACATGTGCCTCCAATGTCTGAGCATGTATTATCATTTTTGAATAGTAACATGTTTGATCTTCAAAGAGCTTGGGATCTCTAAAGTTTGACTCAAGTTTACTTTATAAATTATATTCTGGATAAAAGCTTGCTGGGAAAAACTCGCACCATATCATTGAGGCAACCTTCAAGGCATTTGCGAGAGCTCTTCGACAGGCGACAGAATATGACTTGCGTCGGCGTGGGACTGTGCCCAGGTTTGTTGGCACTTGGCAATGATCTCTTGAACTTTGGATGACAATATTGCTCTGCTTAATTTTGGTATATGCTATTATAATGGGTATTCGCTATTATTTTCTGCTGATATTAGATATTTGAATTCTAAAACTGATTAATGAATGAAGAACAAAAGAAGCAACTAATCTGGTTATAACTGCACCTTCCAAAGATCACAGAGAAAAAAAATCCTCTCACCATGGATACAAATAGAGGCCAGATACAAAGAGAGACTATATTTTTGTGTATCCCTAGGAGCCATGACCATGACACAGTGTAATGGTTACAATCTTCATTGACAGAAAATCTGTATATGGTTTTATACTATATTTAAACTTGATAATATACTGATATAGAAGTACCAGAAAAATAGTAATATTCATCTTTACTTCTAATATTGTACATCATTTCATATTCGCAGCTCAAAGGGAGTTCTGTCACGGGCGTAAAACGTTGCCTCCAATGGAATACAAAGAAGGTTTCTTAGAGAGAAAAGGAGAGAGAAGGGCCGGCTACTATCTGCAACAGATAGAAGGTGATTGAAGAACCTTTATAGACAGGTCTAGTAGTTTGAAGAAAGTAGTGAGGCCAGATAGCTTTAAATGAGACTGTGGAAGTATCTGCAATTTTTGTTGCTTTAACTATGCCAGAGAACATTTCGTCCACTCTCTGACAATATTCTTGGAGTTCTTGTAAATATCTGAGAGAATAATACTATGTGAAGATTTTGGGTCACTGTTCTAATAAACTATGGCCTGTGTTTTCTTTCCAATAATCTTTTAGCATCGGTCGCTGCTCTTACTGTGGTTCCTTTGCCAACTGCTGAAATAAATCAGCCCCTAATTGATGCAAGTTCCTTAATAAAGAGCATAGTTTCAGAATAAGCTTCCTTCATTTCATTAGCTATGCATAGGTGCTTTAAGAGTGCACGTTATTCATATAGTCTATAATGCTTTAAGAGTGTGCACTTCTCACACATTTCTTTAGCTGTTGCTCATCCAGAACTGAGCCTGTAACCAGTCCACAGTCTTCTTATCCAGCTGAAATGCCTTGGCTAGCACTTCATCAGAGATGGGTGGCTTAGAACCAAACACTGCATTAGCTATTGTGATCACTCCAGGGTTCTGGCTACTCAAACCTGACAAGGCCACGGCAGGCATTGCACCACTGTTGAACTGGAAGTGGATGAGCCCTTCAGGGAAGACAAAGACATCGCCTTTGTTGAGGGCCTTCGCAAATAGCTTGTTATCAGGGTTCGAGGTAACAAAACCGACGAGGAGCACCCCTTCCAAGACCACAAGGATCTCGGTAGCCCGGGGGTGGGTGTGAGGAGGGTTGAGGCCATTAGGTGCAAAGTCTATGCGAGCCAGAGATATGCCAAGGGTGTTGAGTCCTGCAATCTGGGCTACATTGACTGCAGTCACCTTGGATCCGACTGGGTTCATCGTGTTGCCTGGCTTGTCGAGGCCGGAGAAGAAGAAGTCATCAGCAGCGGCGAGCTTTGGATCCTTGCAGACGAATCCATTGACAAACACTGCAAGGAAAGCTCAAGAGTGAATAAGGTGACATGACATAAGATTTCATGGACTCGATAATTGCACCAGTTACTAGACTTGAGTCTTAACGAATAACCTTTAAACTACAAATGATAGATTAATCAATCTGAACTTTAGCTGAACTCGAAGGATTTGATTATCTTAGTCCTTCCTGTTGACGAATATGTGCTATAATCTACATAGTTTATATTTGGTTGCATTTACCAGGAGACATCTCATCAGCAACACAAAAGTCTTGAAGAGGACTAGGATCAGAAGCAAGTGCAAGAGGTGAAGTGAGTGCCAGTAAAAAGAGGAAAAGGGCAGCCATTTGCTTCGTTCTAAGCTAGCAAACGAACTATATTGATTGTAGAACTACTTGATGATATAAGACGATACATGGAGATGGATATTTATAGATCAAGAGGGGAGTGGGTAAATTTTGGAGCTTGTGTAGGCATGCACTTATTAATTAGTCAAGTTATTTTCCAATGCATGCAATGTATAATAGTAGTTTAGTATGTGAATTAGTGGTTCCATTAGTTATCTTTCTGTTTCTTATTATCCACTACATTAGTCTTTGCAAGCAATGAGATGGAAATACTCTACACAACCAGATTAGAATAACTTTTAAGAATGCATGGATAGTAAAAATTTCCTATGCTTAATGGAATTAGGTCATCATCCATTCCACTAAAACAAGTGCTTATCCTCCCATGAAATGGGACACCTGTTGACAAAACAAGCACATTGCAATTTCAAAGATTTAGATTTTTCTTTTCTTATTTAACTCTCTAGTGCGACCTTTTTTGGCGGCGACGGTAGCGACGGCGGCATGGCGGCATTAAAGAGAATATCCAAGATATACCCAAGATCTTTTATAAATTTCTTCCTAGTAAGTGACATAGCAACATCTCACCCATGTTAATAACGATGGAAGGATCATTGTTGCATCTTATTAGAACTTACAACCTTTATATATATGCATAATGGAATCAGTAACCCCCCATACTTTGGACGAAAGTAACTAAGCTTTTATTCTGTGTCACTAAATTTTAATGACTTAATAATATAAATTAAAAAACGATTCAGAGGATTAAAGTGACTTTCCTTCAAATTGAGAACACTTTCATAATAAAAATAAATAAATAAACATCATCTCTCTTTAACTTAAGAAAGCCTAACTCTTACAATTCAGTCAAAAATTCAAGAGAATCTAATTATTTTCATTTTTCATCAAAAGTAGGGGGTAAAATTTTTTTAATAATTTTTTTTTACTACTTATTAGAGACTTATTCTGACGTAGACTCTCATGTAAATTGCTCAAAACAATCCCTATAATCATCAAGACTGATCGTGTTATTAATTTTGTCAACCAATTACAATTTGATACATAAAAAAGAAGAATAGGAAATAGGATAAGAATTCTAAGAACGAGCTACATAATTAACTGTATTACAGATATAACTATAATTTTAGCAGCATATGAACAACAACAAGCACTCATGCATAAAGAAAAGGAGGGGGATAAAGCAAAGCTCTGAATCGAAGTCTCCCGCTTGGCCCATCACGGCTGCACTACTTAGGCACATCAAAACAGAGTCCATGGGAGGAAGGCTCCATTTGAGCAAAACCTGTGAAACCGAGAATAAGCAAACGACAAAGAAGAAAAGAGGAACGGCGACAGTGGGCTGATCACATCCTCGGGCAAAGTATAGGCAGAGCGACGGCACCTTGCGTTTTGGAGGGCTAGGACCAGGGTAGCCAAGGTCCACGGTGTCCGGCGCAAGCGGCGGCGAGGCAGGAGGGCGAGAAGGGGATCTAGGCATGGTCCACCTCCCTCGGCGCAAACAACTAAAACGTGGACAACGACAGAGACGACGAGGTCCACGGTAGACGTCGGTAAAGTAGAAGGCCGGGGAGGGGAGGAGGCGGGACGCAGTGAGGAGTAGAGAGGCAAGTGGGAGCCGATGCAGGTATGGACGGTGGCGGCGCCAACGAGGGAGGAGTTGAGGGCAGATGATGGTTGGGGGAGGAAGGGGGATCGTAGAGAGGGAGCAAAAGAGGGGGAAGGAGAGAGGAGAGAGTAAAATACCGATCGAAAGAGAGGAGAGGAGAGGATAGTGTTGCTAGGGAATGTGGCGATACTAACGATCAAAGTAATGTAACTTGCTCAAAACAAATCCTGCAATCATATAAATCTAGAAGTATTTAAAGCATATCCAATTTAATATCAATTTTATTCAGATCACATACTGGTATTACACCTCTTTCTCATGAAGTAAAGAGATCCAAAGAACAACAACAAGTACATAGTAAGTAAAACAGCACAATTTTTAGATTTAGTTGTTATCCATCCAGAACTGAGCCTGAAGCCAGTCTACAGTCTTCTTGTCAAGCTGGAACGCCTTCGCCAGCACGTCGTCGGAGATCGGCAGCTTCGACCCGAAGACGGCATTGGCAATGGTGATCACGCCGGGGTTTTGGCTGCTCAAGGCTGCCAATGCCACTGCATTCGTCTCGCCAATGTTCATCTGGAAATGAATCAACCCTTGTGGGAAAACGAACACATCTCCCTTGTTGAGGGTTTTAGTGAACAGCTTGTTATCGGGGTTAGATGTTACGAATCCAACCAAGAGAGTGCCGTCCAACACTGTGAGGATCTCGGTGGCACGAGGGTGGGTGTGGGGGGGATTTTGACCCTTGTGACCGAAGTCAATACGGGCTAATGATATGCCCAAGGTGTTGAGCCCGGCGATCTGGGCTACGTTGACCGGAGTCACCTTGGACCCGACGGGGTTCATGGTGTTCCCCGGCTTGTCGAGGCCTCCGAAGAAGAAGTCATCGGCGGTGACGCATTTTGGGTCCTTGCAGACTACTCCATTGACAAACACTGCAAAAAGTCGACAATCAAATCACACGCTGAGTTGAGTTAACTTAAAGTAATCTAACAAAAATTTTATATAAACAGATAGCTCAAAATCGACGAGATATATAGTATCATATAAAAATTCCACTTAAAAGAAATACTCGCTGGATGACTACTATAACATTTACCTTTAGACATATTATCTGCGACGCAGAAGTCTTGGAGTTGGTTAGGATCAGTGGCAAGTGCAAGAGGGGAAGTAATGGCGAGTAGAGCAAAGAGAACAAAGCAGCCAGCCATCTTAATTTGTGGATTAATTGAAGCTGGCTTTACTTTGGAGCTCTGCTTGATGATAAAATGGCAAAGTGGAGATGGGTATATATAGATTTCAAGTTCTCGACTTGGTCTTTTTAGTACGTAGTAAGCATTGAAATGTTCAATATTTCATGTGGAAACACGGAAGAGTCTATGGAGTTAGGTTAGTGTTCGAAATTAGTATGATCTTGCATTATTAGATACGATTCGTTTCTGGCGTTGTTGTAGTAGTCCACAATTGTGAGGTGGAAAAGGAGAACCGATACGATCAACTGTACGTATATTTATGAAAGGAAGACTATGTCTAATGCTCAGACTTAGTTGTACTCAGTCACGTCATTTATTATATCTCATGTTTGCAACCGGGACTTTGTCATCCAAAGAGTTGGAATTATGTGAATATAAATTCACAGTCCTAAGATTTTGGAGAACTATATAACATAAGTTAACGCCTTCAGGTAGCTTCTTCACCTAATTTTGTTTACCAGTTCTAAGCCGTCCTTAAACAATCTTTTACTTGTCTGCAAATGAACCTGCGACCTAATCAAGGATTAGGACGTATACGTATTTGTGGTCAACTTCTAATTATGCTAATATAAGTATATGACAACATAACATTTTCAAATTGGCCACTAGATGTTACACAAATCTGGGCTAAGTTGACGGATGTCACATTGGGATCCACCCTTTGCGTACCCGTCTGAACTAACAGACCGACTCTGCTAGGATTTCTTTTTTATTTCTTTAAATGATTTATATATAATATTATGTCTTTTATTTACACTTTATATTTTTATCGTTTATAAATTAAATCTTATAATTTAACGAATATAGAAAAAAATACCATATTGTTAGATCAGTCAGTTAAACTTAACCAAGTATCTGAGTTAACTTAATTATATTTAGAAAATTATAAAAATATCTTCAACTAAGTAATATTAAGAGTATTTTAGTTATTTTAAAAATAAAATATCTATAAATTATTCTTACGATATTAGTTTAAATCTAATCTAGAATATTTTCTACATATATACATTACTTTACATGAGTCAATTTATAAATAGTAAAAATATAAGACGTAAGCTTAGGTCTTCTTTTTTATTTTCCTTATTTTCTGCATCTCACCTTCATTGTTGTCCATCGACTCCTACGGGTTCTGCGGTAGCTAGTCTTAAGAGTAATAACGTAGAATAGTTATTCTAAATTTTACTTTAATCTCAAAACAGACAGCCTTAGAATCAAGTTAATGGTTCAGATTGAAAATACTTTTAAGATAAAAACATCTTTCATTCTTTACCATTAGAAAACCTAACTCTTGCAATTCAGTCAAAACTTCCAACTTTTAAGAGAATAAAGTGATTAATTTTCTGGAAAGTAAAGGAAGTAAAATTTATTTAATAAAAAATTTTACTGCATACTTATTCTGACGTAGTAGACTCATATAAAGTGCTCATGACAATCCTTCCAGCCATATAAATTTAGTAGTACTCCAAACCTTATCAAATTGAAAACATCGTCTCTCTTTAAGTCTAGAAAGCCTGCAATTCAGTCAAAAATTCAAGAGAATGTAGTTATTTTCAATTTTCATCAAAGGTACGGTGTAGAAATTATTTAATCGAAAACTTTACTACTTATTAGAGACTTATTCTGGCGTAGACTCATGTAAATTGCTCAAAACAATCCTGCAACCATATAAATCTAGATGTATTTAAAGCATATCCGATTTAGTATCAATTTTATTCAGATCACATACTGGTATTACACCTCTTTCTCATGAAGTAAAGAGATCTAAAGAACAAGAAGAAGTACATAATTAGTAAAACATCACAATTTTTAGCAAGCTATTCGTAGCTTTAGTTGTTATCCATCCAGAACTGAGCCTGGAGCCAGTCTACAGTCTTCTTGTCAAGCTGGAACGCCTTCGCTAGAACGTCGTCGGAGATCGGTGGCTTCGACCCGAAGACGGCATTGGCGATGGTGATCACGCCGGGGTTCTGGCTGCTCAAGGCTGCCAATGCCACTGCATTCGTCTCGCCAATGTTCATCTGGAAATGAATCAACCCTTGTGGGAAAACGAACACATCTCCCTTGTTGAGGGTCTTAGTGAACAGCTTGTTATCGGGGTTAGATGTTACGAATCCAACCAAGAGAGTGCCGTCCAACACTGTGAGGATCTCGGTGGCACGAGGGTGGGTGTGAGGGGGGTTTTGACCCTTGTGACCGAAGTCAATACGGGCTAATGATATGCCCAAGGTGTTGAGCCCGGCGATCTGGGCTACGTTGACCGGAGTCACCTTGGACCCAACAGGGTTCATGGTGTTTCCCGGCTTGTCGAGGCCTCCGAAGAAGAAGTCATCGGCGGTGACGCATTTTGGGTCCTTGCAGACGACTCCATTGACAAACACTGCAAGAATTCGACAATCAAATCACACGCTGAGTTGAGTTTACTCTAAGTAATCTAACAAAATTTTATATAAAGAGATAGCTCAAAATCGACGAGATATATAGTGTTATTTAAAAATTCCACTTAAAAGAAATACTCGCTGGAGGACTACTATAACATTTACCTTTAGACATATTATCTGCGACGCAGAAGTCTTGGAGTTGGTTAGGATCAGTGGCAAGTGCAAGAGGGGAAGTAATGGCGAGTAGAGCAAAGAGGACAAAGTAGCCAGCCATCTTAATTTGTGGATTAATTGAAGGTGGCTTTAATTTGCAGCTCTGGTTGATGATAAAATGGCAAAGTGGAGATGGGTATATATAGGTTTCAAGTTCTCGACTTGTCTCTTAAATACGTCGTAAGCATTGAAATGTTCAATATTTCACGTGGAAACATGAAAGAGTCTTTAAGGAGTTAGGTTAGTGTTTGAAATTAATGGTATTGCACTATTAGATATGACTCGTTTCTATCGTTGTTGAAGTAGTCCAATGCTGTGAGGCGGAGAACCAATATGATGTACTATACGTGTTTTTATGAAAGAAAGACTATGTCTAATGCTTTGATTTAGTTGTAATCAACTACGTCATTATTAATTATATCTTATGTTTGCGCGACTTTGTCACCCAAAGAGTTGGAATAAGATGAATTTAAAGTTCACCATTCTTCACCTAATCCTGTTTACCTCTTCTAAGCCGTCCTTAACAATCCTTTACGTATCTACAAACCTGTGACCTAATCATAGACTAGAACCTTTTAATGTTATACGATGTCTACGTATTTGTGGTCAACTTCTATGCATGTGTATATATATATATATATATCAATCTGGGCTAAGATTATCGCTATCACATTGGACCCGCCCTTGCGTCCCCCTAGCAAACAGGCTGAGCCAAGACTTTCTTTACTTTTTTCTTTTCTTTTTTTTTTTTTTGAAAATTTTGTTTTCCCCTCCCTCTCCTCTCTCCTAGCTAAAAATGTTGTGTGAGAGAAGATAGAGGTGATCATCTAGCATGCCGAATTGAGCCCATTGTGTTAATCAAATTATGCACTCTGTTTACCAACCTACCCACAATTAGATCGGGCTGAGTTAGAATAGTCTAACACGTTATCACCCATTAGCTCGTGAAAAAGCAGGCTCGGGCTGCGCGGGACCAAGCTTGGCTTAACAGGTAGGTTGGGCTCTACTAGGTTCATTTTCCTTAGTTTCTCCAAACGGATGCTCTACTAAGAGAGTAGAAGAGGGGCAACGTAAGGAAGAGCAGAAAAGAGTAGTATATATGTCTCCCTAATTTTGCTAAGAAAGGGTAGAACAAGAAGATGAAGACAAAATGGAGAAGTGGGCATTATAATATTCGATCGCCGACTTGAAGCCTTTTTGAGCTCAAGAAACCAACTTTCTTATGGCTATTAAAAATTAGAAGATGGAGTGGAAAACTTGGGAGGGAGAAAGAGGAAACACTATTGGAGTTTGGCCAGTGGACAGAGAAGCAAAGGGGTTTCTTTCTCCAAGTTTTCTCTTAATCATTGCCTTCAAGGCTAACGCCCATGACTCTTATAGCCCTACTCCAAGCTCGTGTCTTGGAACGAGGAGGACGACAACCCATGTGGTTGGATCAAAGTTAAATTTAACTCGAGGAAAAACTGGGTCAGCGAGCTCAATCTTGATGGCTTCTCCCTCTCTGGAAAGCTAGTAATAACTTCTTTGGTAGTCTAAATCCAAAGCTTTTCGAGCTTGATAGCTTATGGTTGATGAATCTTAGCGAGAATAACCTATCAGGGTTGATCCTAGATGAGAGCAATGTAGGTCCATGAGAGCTATATCTTTGGTTGACAATATTTTCTCAGGGATTATTCCACCAAGTTTAGGTTCTTGCTCAACTTTGGTGGCGCTCAACCTCTTGTTGAATCGGCTCTTAAGCCCCTTCTCGAGTGTATGCTCTTTGTACGATCTCCGATTACTTGATTTTTTAGGAAATCTTTTGGTTGGCTAAATGCCTTTCGTGCGTTGACATTGCGAAGGGCCAAAGGGGAGAGTAGAGGAAGAATGGTCGAATGGAAGATTGAGGAAGAATTTAAAAGAGCTAATCAGGTTGGGGCTGGGTTCATAGGTTGAGCTCACAAGTTTAGACGAGGGGGCAAAGGCCTGGCCCGTGCCTCCCATTGCCTATTCGGGCTCGGGAGGGGTCGAATCCCAACCAAGCCCAAGTTGGGCTTAACCCAGGCAGTTTGGATTGGGCTTGAGTAGGTTGAGCCAATTGATAACCTCTAAAGGAAGCCTCTTTTTTGAGATCTTTCAGTATCTATTTTCCTCTCTCTGTTCTTTTTGCCATATACTTTCCCCTTTTTTTTTGTTCTCTTGTTCTTTCTTCATTTCCCTTCTCTTTCCCCCACCGGTCTATCCACTCTTGTGGGTTTTGCCCTAGCCGACCCCCTTCTTTGCTATGCCCATCTATGTGATCGACTACCTCTTTTCCTCCATCTAACTTTGGTTGAAATTGAAAACACTTATATGTTGAAAGAAAAAATATCAATCTTTTTAACTTAGAAAACCTAACTCTTGCAATTCATTTAAAACATTAACTTTAATAAGAGAATAAAGTGATTTTATGGAAAGTATAAGGAATAAAATTTATTTAATAAAAAAGAATTACTGCAGACTTATTTTGACGTAGTAGACTCATGTAAATTGCTCAGAACAATCCTTTCAGCAATATAAATCTACAAGTACTCCAAGCCATACCCAAACTTGGATAAGGTGGATTTATTATCCATTTAAAGTATTACACCTCTTTCCCATAATGTAAAGAGATCAGCAGAAACAACAACAACCACCACAACAATAACATCACTAGTAAATAAAAACTTCATATTAGCAAGCAATCTATCTTAGCTTCAGTTGTTGTCCACCCAGAACTGAGCCTGAAGCCAGTCTACGGTCTTCTTGTCAACCTGGAACGCCTTCGCCAGAACATCGTCCGAGATAGGCGGCTTCGATCCGAAGACGGCGTTAGCAATGGTGATCACGCCGGGGTTTTGGCTGCTCAAGGCCGCCAATGCCACTGCATTCATCTCGCCAATGTTCATCTGGAAATGAATCAATCCTTGTGGGAAAACGAACACATCTCCCTTGTTGAGGATCTTAGTGAACAGCTTGTTGTCCGGGTTAGATGTTACGAATCCAACCAGGAGAGTGCCATCCAACACTGTGAGGATCTCGGTGGCACGAGGGTGGGTGTGAGGGGGGTTTTGACCCTTGTGACCGAAGTCAATACGGGCTAATGATATGCCCAAGGTGTTGAGCCCGGCGATCTGGGCTACGTTGACCGGGGTCACCTTTGATCCGACGGGGTTCATGGTGTTCCCTGGCTTGTCGAGGCCTCCGAAGAAGAAGTCGTCGGCGGTAGCGAGCTTCGGGTCCTTGCAGACGAATCCGTTGACAAACACTGCAAGAATTCGACGATCGCTTAACTTAAATTGAAATACTCTATCGAAAATACTAAAAAATCTAAAATATTCTTATCTTTCCTTTATCCTTGCTAAATTACCATTGCAAAAATGTAAATCAAGAGTATTTTTTATAATTTTATTAATTTACTCGTAGAGTTATTAAAGTATGTTAAAGGAACTGTAGGGTGTCGTATAAAAATTATAACAAAAAAGAAAAAAACGACCGGATTACAAATCTCAAGATCAGACAAGATATTAATCACGAAATCACTAAATTATGTGGTATTATTTAAAAATTTCTCTAAAACAAAACTCAGCGGGATAACTATTGTAACATATACCTTTGGACATATTATCTGCGACGCAGAAGTCTTGGAGTTGGTTTGGATCAGTGGCAAGTGCAAGAGGGGAAGTAATGGCGAGTAGAGCAAAGAGAACAAAGTAGCCAGCCATCTTAATTTGTGGATTAATTGAAGGTGGCTTTAATTTGGAGCTCTGGTTGATGATAAAATGGCAAAGTGGAGATGGGTATATATAGGTTTCAAGTTCTCGACTTGGTCTCTTTAATACGTAATAAGCATTGGAATATTCAATATTTCACGTACGTGGAAACACGAAATAGTCTAAAGAGTTAGGTTAGCAATTAATGGTATTGCATTATTAGATACGATCGTTTGTATCGTCATTGAAGAAGTCCACTGTTGTGAGGTGGAGAACCAATCTGATCAACTATGTCTAATGCTTAGATTTAGTTAAATCAATTACGTAATTATTAATGATTGCGACTTTGTCACCCAAAAGAGTTGGACGTAAGGTGAATAAAAATTCACCGATCTCTGCCAGCTTGTTTAGATTTTTGAGAAGAATATAACATAAGTTAACGCCTTCAAATAGCTACTTCACCTAATCTTGTATACCTCTTCTAAGCTGCCCCTAAGCAATCTTTCCTTATCTGCAAACATGCGACCTAATCAAGGATTAGAACCTTCTATTAATAATATATGATGCATACGTATTTGTAGTCAACTTTTATGCATGCTAATAAGATATGAGTACGAAATACCGACAACTATTTCGTATTGGCCACTAGATGCTACACAAATCTGAGTTAAGTTGACTGATGTCACATTGGATTCGCCATTACACAATGTCGCCCCAGCAAATCATATATGCTAGGGTTTCTCCTTTTAAATTTTACTTTTCCTCTCTTCTCTTGAGGGCTTCTTTTACCCGCTAGCGTCCTCCCCTTTTGTGAGATCTTTTGGTATCTCTTGTTCCTTCTTCTCTCTCTTTTTTTGCCCTTTGTTTTTTTCCTTCTTATTTTCTTATTTTTTTATTTCCCTTTTCTTCCCCTACCTCACCGCCATCATTGTCTATTGACTCTTGCGTGTTCCGCAGTAGTAGACCCCCTTCTTAGCTATACCCTTTCATGTGACTGATCGTTGATATCTTTTCCTCCGTTGACTTTGTTGCCCTCACCTTCTCCACACTACCACCTAGTCTCTCTTTTTGCTCACCACCACGTGCATCCTGATCGTGCGGTCTCTCTTTCTCCACCTACTTGCTTTCACTTATCTTCTTACACTTCCTCGTCGTCCATATTAGTGGTAATCATGCTTGCCCTCGGTGGCATGCTTCACCGTTGAACCCTTCATCATAGCGATCTCCTTTAGCACCGGTGATAGTGGAGGAAGTGTTAGGTCTATAGGGTTTGGGATATATAGGTGCGAGAACTGGATAGTTACGGCTTAAGCTTTGATGTAGTATTTTTCTTCTCTTCTCTCTTTTCCCCGATGAAATAGGGTGACTAAGGAGAGGTGTTGTGGCTTAGGTTTTTCTCGTAAGACTGGCATTAGTTTTGGTCCACTTGTCCCGCTATCCTTCCCCCTCCTATGCAGTTGAAGCATGTGCTCACCGATGCCTCGATTTGATGCCTCCCCCTCCATCGTCCTCATCTCGATTGCCATCCACTTCCCATTTGTCCCACCATCATTGATCAAATCTTAGGTCCGTGTCTTTTCTAGGAGTTTGCTTTTTTTTTTTTCCTTTGGTTCTTTTTATCTATTGTAGGTTAACAATCTTAGAACTTCCAGCACTTCATAGGATCATGTCTTGGACTGTCAGATCACGATGGACTAGTAGGCTAACTCGAGGGTTTCTACTCCAAATAATCTATTATAGTTGTTCTTCATTTGATAATTTTATGTGTGCCATTGGACTTGATGTTTTGTCTATATATCTATAATGCTCTTTAATTTCGGCCAAGTGTAGAACTTGCATTAAGAGTCATAGCTATATACCCTACCTCTTATGTGTATCAAGTTGGCTTATAATTATTCGTGAATGTTAATGAAATATTTTTGCGTACGAGCTTTCACTAAGCAAAAAAGAAACTTAGACCTAAGTGGATTCTAATAACTCACGAAGAATGATTATTTTTATATTTTATATTTTAATACTCTTCTATGCTTATGCTATTAGATATTTTGAGAAGCCTATAAACACTTGAATTAAAAAGGTGAAGATTTTGTATTTTTAAATAAAAGATGAGCCTGATAAGATTTTAACTTAAGAACTTTGCAAGTAGATATATATTAAAAAAATTTATAAATTACACTCTACATTTTACCTATTTTATAATTCACACCCTGAAGATTTTATAACTTTACCCTTTCTTTTTTCCTATAGTTTTCATTAAACATCTTTATTACTAAAATACCTTTATCTCTCTACTCCTCTCTACTCGTCTCTAACCCTCCATCATCTCCCCTCCCCAAACCTGACAAGGAGACAGAAATAATTTGGGTATTTTATAAAATAGTTAGTATATTATAATAAAATATTTTTTTACTGATCTCGCTCACGTTAACCTAGAGTATTAAATAAAAATTATAAGAAAAAGAAATGATCAGATTACAAAATCTCTTCAAAGACGAGGTATGAATAAAAAATATATAAAATACATAGTGTGATTTGTAAAGTTTCTTATAAATTATTATTATTCTAGATTAAAACTAATATTCAAATTATTTTCGACATATAATTCTAATTATAATTTTACCTTTGATTTGACCAAAGTAATTTTAAAAATTATCTCTACTCTCCTACCATTCATCTATTCATCTCACAAATCAAAATGTTCCACTCAAAATTTTCACCTACCTCCTACCTCCTACCATCCATCTATCTTACAAGTATGTATTGCATATCTATAATAAATGGGAACACTTTCATTTAAATGTATATGTCAAATTAAGAGTATTTGAGTTAATTTTTACTTCTTATTTATTTTGTCTTAATTTTAATTGAATCAATAATTATTATTATATTATTTTGGATTACCATCAAATATCAGAATATCATATTTTATATTAAAGATATAATTTTAAAAATAAAAATATATAATAACAATTTTAATTTTATTTTAATCTCAAGCAACTGTGTCTTAAAAGAAATAGATTAGATATCCATAAATTATATTCTATATTCTACTTAAAGCTGCTTTGGTTGAAATTGAGAACACTTTATGATAATAAGAAAAACTCGTCACTCTTTAATTGTAGAAAACCCAACTCTCGCAATTCAGTCAAAACTTCAACTTTAAGAGAACAAATATATAAATTAAAAGATGTAGTGGAGATCGTCTTATTCTGAGTACGTAGCAGATTCATGTAATCGCTCAAAACAATCCTTGCAGCCGTGTAAATGTAGAAGCACTCCAAGCCATATCCAAACTCGGATAAGGTGGATTTATTTTCCATTTTATTCAGATCACACACAAGTATTACACCTCTTTCTCATGATGTAAAGAGATCTACAGAAACAACAGCCACCAAATACAACAAGGTACATCACTAGTAAATAAAACAATTAGCAAGCAATCAATCTAGCTTCAGTTGTTGTCCACCCAGAATTGAGCCTGGAGCCAGTCTACAGTCTTCTTGTCAACCTGGAACGCCTTCGCCAGCACGTCGTCGGAGATCGGTGGCTTCGACCCGAAGACGGCGTTGGCAATGGTGATCACGCCGGGGTTTTGGCTGCTCAGGGCTGCCAATGCCACTGCATTCGTCTCGCCGATGTTCATCTGGAAATGAATCAACCCTTGTGGGAAAACGAACACATCTCCCTTGTTGAGGATCTTAGTGAACAGCTTGTTATCCGGGTTAGATGTTACGAATCCGACCAAGAGAGTGCCGTCCAACACTGTGAGGATCTCGGTGGCACGAGGGTGGGTGTGAGGGGGGTTTTGACCCTTGTGACCGAAGTCAATACGGACTAAGGATATGCCCAAGGTGTTGAGCCCGGGGATCTGGGCTACGTTGACCGGGGTCACCTTGGATCCGACTGGGTTCATGGTGTTCCCGGGCTTGTCGAGGCCTCGGAAGAAGAAGTCTTCGGCGGTAGCGAGCTTCGGGTCCTTGCAGACGACTCCATTGACAAACACTGCAAAAATTCGACAATCATATCACACCCCTGTGTCAACTTAAAGTAATCTAATAAGATTTTATATAAACAAACAGCTTAAAATCGACAAGATAATTTCCCTAAAACAAAGTACTCTCAGCATAACTATTGTAATATATACCTTTAGACATATTATCTGCGACGCAGAAGTCTTGGAGTTGGTTAGGATCAGTGGCAAGTGCAAGAGGGGAAGTAATGGCGAGAAGGGCAAAGAGAACGAAGTAGCCAGCCATCTTAATTTGTGGATTGATTGAAGCTGGCTTTACTTTGGAGCTCTGGTTGATGATAAAATGGCAAAGTGGAGATGGGTATATATAGATTTCAAGTTCTCAACTTGGTCTCTTTAATACGTAGTAAGCATTGAAATGTTCAATATTCCACGTGCATGCAAACACGAAAGAGTCTAAAGAGTTAGGTTAGCATTTGCAATAATAGGTACGACTTTTTTCACACATATCCTTATTGACGTAGTCCACTGCATGTTAATACTCGGTAATACTGCCACATATTTATTTATGAGGTGGACAACCGACATGACCAACTATATAAATATATATATTTATATATGGAAAGGGTCATCCCTAAAAGAGTTGAGCCGACACTCCAAGGTATAAGCAGCTTGCAATTTAATTAAGGATCTTAGCATAGTCAATTACTTCACTATATTTTTTTTTTATTAATTAGTGAATGGTCACGATTTTGTCATCCTAACATCTGGCATCACGGAGAATGGTTCAAGAGATGACTAAGTACACCATGCATGCTAGAAATCTTGAATACTTCTTAGTAAACTTTTTACTCTCCCTTTCGGTGGATTAAGTATATTTATATCTATAAACTATTTCCCATTTTTATATAGATCTTTTCATGATCTTAACGAAAAACATTAAAAAAAAATTATATTATTTTCTTCTAAAATAAAATTAAAGTTCTTTCTCGAGTGTATAAAATTAATCACACTTAAAATATTTTTACTTTTAATGTCATAAAAGTACTTTGTTAGTTATCTTAACAAATAGTTACTGCATAGATGATTTAAATAACTATAAATATAAAATGACTTTTTAAAAATAAACGCAAAAGGGTAACTAATAATATGAGATATATGAGATATGTTTTGAGTTTTATTTTGAAACTAATAATATTTATCTATTCCATTAGCTATTGTCATGTGAAAGTTTAATCAGTGTTTTTAAAGCATTTAAGACTAAAATACAGCATGACTAATAATAAAAAGTAAAATATGAGTATGTTGATATGTTTTCCTACTTATTAACAGTGTTATTATTTAAAAATAAATAAAATGAAATATTATTCATATTTAAATGGAAATATATTAAAACAAATACGATCACCTTATCAAAAATAAATAAGTTAATAAATACGATCGCGATGGGACTCGAACCCACAATCTCCCGCTCCGGAGGCGAGCGCCTTATCCATTAGGCCACGCGATCGTTTATACTGAGATTATAATTTAGCTTATTCGTTCTTTAATGAAAACGGTTACAAATTCAAAATAACTGCCATTTCCACAGATCCCGCACTCCAATCTAAATCACCAAACAGCAAATTTCCTCCCTTCACCTTACTACCTTGAAACCTCTCATGGCATCGATCTCTCTAACTTCCCTTGCCTTCTCCTTCCTCCTCTCCCTCTCCATCGCCCAAACTCTCCCTTCCTCCCTCATCCAAGAACTAAACCAACCTCCGCCGCCCGATTTCCCATCGACGGTCTCCGACCTCTGCAAACTATATCCATCTCTCCGCTACTGCAATGCCATCAAGACTGACCTCACCAACATCTTCAAATCCTTCGTCGTCGCCCGCCACCTCTGCATCGAGTCGAAGAACGCCGATTGCAACGCCAACTTTGCCAGAATCGACCTCCGTTCGCGTCCAAAGGCCGCGCCTTTGTACCTCTCTTTCGCCTTCTTCTGGAAGTATTGCCCCTTATCCATCCTGTCCATAGATTTATCCAATAATTCTCTCAATGGCGTCTTCCCTTATGACATTTTACAATGCACCCAAATCGAGTTTCTTGATCTTAGTTTCAATGAGCTTGTTGGTGATTTATCTCTTGATGCGTTCAATAACTTAACCAACCTCTCTGTTCTCAATCTTTCTTATAATGGCTTTTCTGAAGTCAACCTTAAAAAAGTTGCCTTCTTTGATCGTTTCAACGAGTCTAGTTTTATTAACTCAGGTTTACGATCCCAGGATCACCACCATGGATTAAAGATCATGACGACTATTATTCTTTTGGCTGGAGTGTTGGTCTCTGTGGTTCTTTTGGTAGGTTTTCTTGTATGGGCGTTGCCGAAGAAGGATTATAAGTTCTCAATTGCCTCGCTTAAGAAGGCGACCCATAAATTTTCTACTGATAATCTGATATGGAAGGAAGAGAAAGAGGAGATGTATAGAGGGAGATTGAGTGATGGAGTTGAAGTTGTAATTAGAATGCAAAAAGGGAGGTTCTCAAAGGAATCCATCAAAGCATTTGATGAAGAGTGTCACGTTCTTATGCAACTAAGCCATAAGAACTTGGTTAAAATTATAGGCTTCTGCAACCAGAGGGGATTGAGAGCAATAGTATTGGAAAATTTGGGTGTCTGCAATGTTAAGCAATGGCTCACGGGCTCACCGCCATGGAAGCAAAGACTGAAGGTGGCCGTCGGGGTGGCGGAGGGGATGAGATACGCTCACGAGCAATCATCGCACATCGGATACGATCTCAGTACCGAAGATATCATGCTGACTGAAGACATCGAGCCTCTCATTTCGACATCGAAGATTTTCGATCATAAGAACAGATCAAAGAGTAAGTATAATTTCACAAAGAAGTAGAATTATCCAACAGTTGATGTTGCAATCTTGTGGTTACATAATTTCTTTGTTCCAGAGGTGTACAACTTCGGCTTGCTTCTTTTGGAGTTGGTGGCTAACAGGAGCCCAGGAGAAGGTTTTGAAAGAGGCGAATCGGGGTTCTTGCAGTGGATGAGAATGCAATGCCAAGGGCATGCATTGAGGAAGGTGATTGATGAGAAGATGGCTCTCACTGCAACTAGTTATGAGCAAATCAAGCAGATGGTAGAGCTTGGATTGTCATGCACTGATGTCTCTGCTGATCATATGACACCAACTATAAATGACATCTCTAGATTGCTTCATAAGATTTATACGACTCCTCCTAAGAGCACACATAGCCATGGGGCATTACATGAAGGGAATAAAGTAAGATCAAAGGGACATATTAAAGAAGAATTCCTGAACAAATAGTGCCTGCTTCCATAGTTGTTTTCTTATTTGACATCCTTTAATGTATTTGGCTATCTGAGTTTGTATTATTACATGCAGCAAGTGTATATGGTTTCCTAGTTTCTTGGTTTTGGTTTGGCTTCGTGCCAATATAAGCTAAAGATCTAAAATCCTCTCCCAACTCCTCTTTCATACAACTTATCTTATTCAGTAATCATCCAAACAACCTTAAATAATGGATAAGAATGAAGAATTTTTCTTTGATTTGTATTCGATGAGACCCATTCTTTTGCTCGTCAATTCGAACATGCTAATACATCAATTATGGGATTGATGCATTATTATACATTTATTGACGTATCTTAATTTCGTTGCTTAATGATATTTATCCAAGAAGCATAATTTATCAGAGAAATGTTCAAATAAAACCCTATATTTTAATAAAAAAATTTGTGATCATTACTCATCTTTAATAAAAACCTTCCTTTCTTCCTGGAAAAGAAGCTATTTCTGTTATCCTTAACGAAATAAATTTTATTCTAATAAAATTATAGGCAAAACATTGAAACAAGGGGCTGGATTGGAAAAAACAAATACACAAAAGGCGGGGAGTTAAACCTAATATTATGATATTGTTGGGTGTTATATGTGCATTGCTTTCTCGTGATTACTGTGAACCCTCGAGTTCTGGCGGAGTAATCTGCCGCTGCCTTCCGCCGTCGCAATCTCTCTCACTTCGACCTCCTCAGTGCTCGAAGGTAAACAACGGGCGCCCTCCACCTCGTACGATCCCTTGCACGCGAGCGTCTCCACGCCTCCTTCTCCTGGACGAGATCGCTTTGGTTGCCGAGCCCAGTTCTGTGCCCTAGTCCCTATTTCTCTCTATATCCATGTGGTGGCGGAGCTCAAATCGCCATTTTTGCTTCTTCTGATCTCGCATTTCTAATCACGTACCGTTCTTCTCGATCAGGTAGAATTTGGTCATTTTATCAAAGTTAATTTCAGTGGATTTTATGTTTTATTGGACTTTAGGGCATAGAATTCGGTATCATTACGAACAAGCACTCCATAGCAAGTTGTAAGATTTGTTTTCTCAATATAGTACCTAAGTGTTTTGTTAATTTAGAATAAAATCAAGCGGTGTGTACGATAAATGTCCTTAGGATCACTCAATCGTCATGAAATGGGTTTGAGTACTTGGTTTTTAAAGTTAAAAGCCCACTTTAATGACGAGCAGAAGATGATGATGGAAGCCTGAACGGTTTGCAGTATTCCAGCGAGATATTCTAATCTTCTTTTCTCTTACAGTAATTGAAGCTTATTTATAAGCTTTGTGAAATCGCGTCATAGGTAATATTGGAAATTTGTGCGTGCAGGCTTAATTGCATGTATGGCTGCTTTTAATAAATTGGTGCCACAAGCTGTCTACTGTTTTCGCTCTCTTGATCCAAGAATGTTATGCATTTTGAAGTGTTCTGCATCACCAATATCATCATTAAATCGTCCGCCTGTTGATGACAGTTATTGGATGGGGAGATTGGATCACAAAGATTGGCTAGCACCAAATGAGGTTCTGAAAATATTTGCAAATGTCAGAGATCCTAATTTGATTATTAGTGCATTCAATAAGGTCACTGGTCGTATAGACTATAAACCCAGCGAAGCTCTATATAGTCTGATAATTGACAGACTAGCTTATGCACGCAAATTTGGGGATATAGAGGATCTGTTGGATCGGGCCAAGTATGAAAAGGTCCGATTTTCTGATGAATTCTTCTATAGGCTGATTAAGATGTATGGAAATGTGGCAAATCATCCTGAAAAAACCATTGGAGCACTTCTTTCTATGCCAGATTTTCATTGTTGGCCTTCTGTTAAGACTTTCAATTATGTCCTCAACATGCTTGTGTGTACTCGGCAGTTTGAGGTTATCCATGAGGTATTCCTAAGTGCTCCCAGGTTGGGCATTGCCCTTGACACATGTTGCTTTAACATTCTTATCAAGGGCTTATGTCAACTTGAGAAGTTAGATGCTGCATTCTCTTTGTTGCATGAAATACCGAAGCAAGGTTGCAGGCCTAATGCTACTACTTATTCAACACTAATGCATTCTCTTTGTAAACATGATAGGATAGATGAAGCATTTGAGCTATGTGATAGAATGGAAAAGGAAGGTATTCCTCCTGACACTATAACATACAACATATTGATCTCTGGTCTTTGTCAACAAGGAAGAGTGGCGGAGGGATTGGAACTGTTGAAGACAATGAAGTTAAAGGGTTGTTACCCCAACTCCGGAACTTATCAAGCACTAGTCTATGGCTTTATTAGCTCAAAACAGTTTGCAGAGGCTAAGCACTTCATGGGCATAATGATCTCTGAAGGTAGCAGACCTAGTTTTTCATCATACAAACTTACCATTGATGGCCTATGTAATGAGAAACGTTTAGATGACGCCCATGTTGTTTTGAAGCAAATGGTAGACCAAAAATTTGTTCCTCGAACAGGTACATGGGAAAAGATCATCAGATGCCTGTTTCTGTAAGTTGCTTATGAGTACTGTACTGTTTTCTGCTTACTTTTTCAAACTAATGAATCCAAGCTCTTGCGAATGAGATGAAGCAGCTACTTGGTGCTAACTTAGAATATGATCATACACCTTTATTCTAATTATAATCTACTGGTTAACTGCTTGGACTTGATTAAATAATGTTGCTCAGTTTGCAGGAAATCATGCACCAAACGAGTGGAAACCAATGAGGGAGACGGTTCTATTTTATTAGTTGAATGAGTCCATTCATGTCTGGAGGATAAGTTGATTGGCTGCTATATGCAATTTCTGATCTTCTTTCTTGGTAGCTCCTATTTGCAGCTCTTCGTACGTTTGTTTATCTTGATATTTTCTTGGCTTTTCTTTTTCCCCCTTAAATAGAGAAGAATGATCTGTTTTAAAGAAAATTGCAGGATCTCACCTGACAGTTGTCTGGACATAGACAATCTTGATTGGAAGTGTCCCATGAGGTTTTTAAAATTAGTTAGAATAAGCTAAGCTACAGTATTTTTATGGGTTTATTTTTTTTGGTGGGGGGGGGGGGGTTAGCATTTATATGAACAAGAGAGTTCAGATATGTTTATTTCAGACCTGAGTTCATGCTTTTTTGCATTCTGTCATTGATAGCTTCACAACTATGGGTTTTGATTCTTTCTTTTCATCCCTTTGAAAATGCAGTATAAAGACTGGCGGCTTGTGGAATATGATGCATCCACAAAAGATTTCATGTGAATATAAAGCAGATTCACTGTTATCAGTCAGATTATAGGTGAATGGTTTAGTTGAATTATATCCTGCTCTTAAAAAAAATTCATAGTCTAGAACAACTAAAACAGGGCATGTAATGCAGGTCTGCTATTCTTGTCTTTGGCTACTGATAGCTATACATAGCCTGGTGTGAGTTTTATAAATATATGTAATCACCAAGTTCCAGTGACACAAGCTCAAACAATGGATGAGAAGGTTCAAATGTCCAATTTCCACTTTTTCTGAACCTTCCATGCGGTAGGTATGAAACTCTTACTGCCAAAGTTTTTCTATGATACATCTTGTATGTTTCACCTGATTATTCTTTTCTCAGTCTAACCACCTTGATTCATTTAAGTACTGTCATTTGAAGATCTTCTTTAACTCTTTTCCATTTAAAAGAGCATTTCCCAATTATTAGAATATTTATTCTTCTTGTGAAACCTATAGAGAACGGACTGAATTATGTCTAGTGAAAATAAGTTTGTGAGTAGCTGCAATGTTGGCATAAAACTTCTAGCACTCGAACATGCTCTATGACAAATTTTGCATTTTAAACATGGAGCATTATTTTTATAGGCTTTCGTGGTATTAGCTGAAGTTTAGGAGAGAACTCAGAGAAGAACATGAGACATCCAACTGCAGCCCATTCGGTAATAACAGCCATGTTCTTTGCATGATTTCTATGTCAACTTTAGTCCATGTGAATGCATTAAGAGAACCTTTCAGACATACATAGTGATGACTTAATTGGTGTTATTCTGGCAATCAAAATATTACCTCTATTATTTCATAAGGCAGGTTGCATGTTCTTACTATTACTACAAAAAATGTTTAATGTATCATAATTGATTCAATATGATTGTGCTAATTTTTAATCTCTTTACTTGATAAGTGATTATTAATGTTTTCCTTGTTTGTCAATTCTTAGCCACTTGCTTGAATTGCAGCCCACTTGCATATAAGACCATAAAAGTACTGCTCAGGAGAATTACAATTTTGGACAAGGTGTCTCATATCCGCATTTTGGCCCACATCAATTATGTTATACTTCTCCAATCATGCAATTCATTTATCATTGCATAAATCAATTGGTTTCTGACTTCTGCATATTAAATTATTACGAAGTTTGGAGAAAAAAAATGATAATGCAAAGATAAGCTGAGATTATGGATGACCCAGTGAGCTGAATCGCTGCTGTGAAGTCAAGGAATGGTCTGTAGAGACTTGTGATAAGCATTGGTTTTGTAGTCATGGTCATGGTTCCAGAGGTAATCCGTCATTGTTATTTAATGTACTGTCACCTAGCAGTTAATGATGAATAAATCTAAACGGGTCCCAATTAGTTAAGGTATGGAATAATAGTTGTTAGAAAGCAGCATTCACTTATTGCTAATATAGTGATATACTTCAATAAGGTCAAAAGATTACCAGTTAGGGAGCAAAATTCTTGCAACAAAAGGATTGAGGCTTCTGAGTTCTATCCATACCTTCCTAAATTTTTTTTGTAACTTGTGCATTGATTTCCTTCAAAAAAGAAACTTTTGCATTGATTTATAAAGTTACTGTCACTATATCATTTGAAGGATAGTGCAGTTTTAATTAGTTCGGACTTTTCTGCTTCGCTTTCATTGTCTCTATGGAAGCAAGTAGCTTCTCTGTGTGTTTATATATATGGGTAATGCCAAAAGGATATCTAGTTTTTTTATGTCTAGCTATTCAGCTTAGAATACTTTTTTCTAAAAGTTAAGCTTTTAGAGCATCATTCAACTTTAAAAAATGTGCTATAGATTCTTTGGTGTGTGCTTATCTTACCTATAAATATTCATTCATTTTTTATGTTTCTGAGAGATATTCAATGGTGTGTGGCCTTGTTAACAACCACTAATTTCTTCATATTTTATGATTAGGATAAGTATACATGAAGTCAGACAGGTTTTCTATCATACTCTGTCCACCATTATGGAGACAAGATCTGGGTGCCTTATTCATACTTAGCCTTGGGAGGATATGGCAAACGGCTTATTTCTTACTGGAATGCAGGTAGGCCCTTCCAGATATATACTTCAGTTTTCCTTGTAGTAACATCAGAGGCTGGTTAAAATAATCTGGTAGGTGTGTAACTTGGACACTAGATCTTATTAAATCTTGTCAAGTTGTGGACCTAGGAATATGATATATTATATGTTATGTACTCGCATGCTGAAGGATTGTATGATGAGAGATGCAGCAAAATAAGTCTTGGTCAATGAATTAGTTATGTGAACCTAGTTTCCAAATGTTTGGATTCTTTTTAAAATTTCTATGTATTTGATTAGTCTATGAATCTGATACTGAGACCAAGTTGTCTTTTCTTGGTCAAAGTGGATGAGCATTGCTGCATTGGAACATATCATAGTTATCCATGGCTTTAATACTAAACCTTAGATATTACCTACTATGCTACTATGTTAAAAATGGCCAAAAGATGACCTCAAACATAAGTAAATAAATGAACAAAACAAAAAAGACTAAAGAGCCAGCTAATTCAAGCTTGCATGATTCAAATATAATTCAAGTTGTATGTAAAATCATTTGGCAGGGAAAACGCTAATGTTAAGATGGATAATCTTTGTCTGGTAGTAGAGGAGCCCACATGCATGCACCTTGTATGAGGTTGGCCAGTACACTAATTGATTCAACTTCTGGATATTCATTAATGGTGCACAACGCACATCTCAATGCAACTCTATATAGGGTTGAATTCCTAGCCTATTAGAGAAAGAGAAAGTACCTAAATGTTGATGACCTATTCAAATTCTTGCTTGCTATATGTATGCTATCATACAGTATCATTGCATGACCAGACTCGTCAGCCTAAAAGGACTATGATTTCTTGAATATTCCCCATATGATTTATTCAATCATAGATGCCAATTATGTCCATTAAGACACTGAATATTCTTCTTATTATTGTGGGATTGATATGCTAAATATAGTCCCAAGTTAATTGCACCCCCAACCCTACTGGATATTGTTGCATTTTTCTTGTTAGACATTATATTTAGATCTGTAAGTATGATCTTCTCATGTTTATTTATGCAAGAAACTCATAACTCATATCATATTTTATTGTTTCTTATTAAAATTCCCGAAGCATTTGGAAAGGGATGGGTAGGTCTTGTCTTATTTTTACTCAAATGTCATGTCCATTTAATGTGCAGGCTTAGGTACCGAGTGGTGAATCTTATCCCCTTTCTCCATTCCAATCTACTTGTGTACCGCTGTGAAAGTGGAATATTTTCTCCCATGCAAAGCTAGACCATGGCTTGTGGCCAACATGATAAGAGTCCTCCCAAAAGGAATCTCAACCAGTAGCCCTTCCTTTTCGAGTCATATATGTGCAACTATTAGTGCTGACAAGATTCCTTGCTTTTGGTAGAGCATTTCAAGGATCATCTCAGACCCAATTGGCTGCTGGTCTTAAATATGGGCAGTTAATTTCAATATTATAATATGTGTATCATATATGGGAACAATCTCTCAATTAGGTAAGGCTAAAGCTGCAGACTTTTTTGGGTTTTTAATGCCTCTGTTTGATTTTATTATCATTCAGATATCTACATTGTGTTTGTAATGCTTAAAAAAACTATCGGCGTGTTAACTTTAATCTAATAGCAACTAAAGAAATGGAAATTTTTCTTTGTTAGTCTTGAAGAGTTAAAACAAATACCTCAAATATTTCTCATTTGACCTTAAAATTTGGTTCTGTTTGTTTTACTTTGATCGTACAATTAATAGTATTAAGAATATTTTTGCATTTATAGTCGATTCAACTTATCTATATGGTAACTAATTGTTAGAAGAAATAAAGAAACTTACATTGAAGTGTTTTTGAAGCATTAAAAATTTAAAAAGCAACAATGTAAAAAGGTGCTTTTATGAAAGCAAACAAAATTGATGTATGTATAATTAAGCAATAAACACTTGCAATTTAAGTCGACAAGAGAGAAATTAAGGAATACCTTCACCCACTCTACCAATGCAATGGGACAATGGGCGATTACTTAATTTAGGGTTATTTTGAGATTTATAATCAAGTGGAGGGAAGAATTTAAACCCGGATCCGCAAGCGCACCAAGATCCGGAAAAGCCGGGCGGCCGGTGGAGCTCGCGGGGCCCGCCCACGAGGGGCTCCCTCCCCCTCGACAGCGACCCCCCACGAGCTTTGCCACGTCTCCGTCCGTACGGACACGACCTCGTGGATTTTGTTGTCACCCGTGGGCCCCTGTCGATTAATTTCCTCTTTCTCTTATTATTATATTATTTTTTGTTGCAAAATTAGCCCTCCCAGAATACGAAATTCTACTCGATCCTTTCCTCGCCCGAGACCGAGAATAGATAAAAGACAAGGACAGATATCAAGTTGCGAGCAAGTGCACTGAACCATTTCACGCTTTTTTTTAATTTATTTATTTCTCTTTTGTCCAGTGACGTGGACGTCGATCTTCTAATTTAAATTATACTATTTTTTAATTTATAACAATAAATTATCCTGTCAAATGAATATTTATTTTAACATTAGTTTTCTAAGAAATCATTACTATTACATAGATGAGTTAAACTAACTGTAAATATAAACTAATTTTAATAATCTTGAGTAGAATAAAAAGAGCAGGAACTTGTCTTTAAGATCAAAAAAAATATATAATTATTACTTTTAATAATGTATGATTATATCATAAGGAACGTAGAAAGAAAAGATTAGCTCAAGTATATATATATATATATATATAATTATTACTTTTATAAATAATTTATTAGAACCGGTGCGTATTAATTACGACCTACCTTCTTAAAAAGAGGTGTTATTATACGCAATCAGCCTTGCAAAAATCCTAAATTTAATATATCCGCTGGATTCTTGGGATCTTGAATACGATAGATAGCATTAAAATTAGGCCGGATAGTAGTTAATAAGGTCCATAGTAATCCCTACTAATTTGGACTCATCTTTAATTTTTTCTCTTTGTTTTCATGAGACCCAGTCTCAGAGCCATCAACCACCTTTCAAGGGATTGGAAATTGGGATATATTTCAGTACAATAATCATAAAATAGTAATTAATTTATTGAGACGTCTACCAAGATCTGAACCATTCAATTAGGCCTTTTATTTGTTGCAATTAACTGGTCTACAACGCCATTAACACGGTCCTAATCAGTAATCACACTAATCACTGTTCCCGTGGGTCCCGCCGCTGCTAAAGAGAATAAGAAAAGAGATTAGAATAGCGTTTTTTATATTATTTTTTTATCGTCGGATAAGATAAGAGTTTATCGCGATTCGAGAACGGGAGGAGGGGGCTGACGAGAATCTCAATAAGTCTCTCGATATCTTCTTATCCATGGAAAACGGTTAGCTTTAACTGCTACAGTAACTGAAACCCCTGCAGTGGCAACATCGATAATTTTCTGACATAGGAGGGGCTTTCTGCAAAACGGCCACTGAAGGATCCGAGAGCCATTGTCCAAGGGACAGGCGACAGCGCGGTCTACATGACACGTGGCGCGCGCCTCCACCGACCCGTCACATCGGACGTCAAATCATCGCCGATTTCGAGAAGAGGAGTGTATGAGTGTGAGATCTCCCCCCTGACATCAGCACAGAAAATTTCTCTCTCTCTTTTTTTTTCTTGCAAAAAAGGAAAGAAAAAAATAATAGTGGTGGGACTATTCGGCAAAATAATTAAAAAAAATTCTCTCTTATTTTTTTAATATTCATCGCAATTTGGCAGTTTTGTCCTACCTGGTTAATTTATTCGTGGGGGTGGTTTGCTAAAAGAGGAAATGAGATGGGATGCATGGGTCTTTTCATACTATGGTTTATTAAATGCACCAGTGCTAATTAGGTAAATTTGGATTCCCCACCAAGATTCTTTTTGATAATTTTATTAAAAGAATCCTATGTATTATTTATTATTATTATTATTATATGTGAGTCATTTATGATTAAAATTTGTATATACCAAAATTATGATTTATGTCTTATATTTTTATTATTTATAAATCGAATATTTAGATTAATAAATATGTGTACCAAACACAATGAGTTAGATTTGAACTAAAACAGGAAAATTATTTCGTTAATCGGAAATATTTTATTCTAAAATAACTAAAATAATCTTATTTCTAAAATAACTAAAATATATTAAATATGACTTGATTGATGATATTTTTATACTTTTTTAGTACAGTTAATTTAACTTAAATGTTTGGTTAAATTTAACTAACATATTTCACATCACTGTATTTTCTGCACATATTTACTAAATTATAGAATTCGATTTATAAATAATAAAATAATAATATGTAAATTACAATTTTGTTAAAACACTGAGCATAAATAACTACTCGTTGATCCACTAACCTCTCGCATTGCCGTAAGATTAATAATAATATTCATCCAAATTATTATATCAATAATAATAAAATTAAAATATAGAATGTTTAAATATATTTTCTTATTTTTTTTTATCAATTTTACAAAGGAAAACAAATTTTGCCCTAGCTCTTATTTAAGATTTTTTTTCCTTTTCTCTTTATATTATCACTGCATAGGTGGTGGCTTCGTCGTTTTACTCACTTTTTCTTCGCTTCTATTTTCTCTTTCTCTTCTCTACAGCTGATGGTAAATTCAACGTTTTCCTATCATACTCCTCGTTTGCCTATTCGTAAGTAAGCCTTAGCGTTCCAGTAACGCGTAGTAGCATGACGAATACCCTCCTCTCATATCTCCTCTTGGCGTTATTGTGATTTTATTAAAAAAGAATTCTCCCTCGAGAGTAAGGAGAATGTCAAAATTAATGCGAATATGGTGGTTCGAGTGATGCCGTTTCATAGATGATGAGATAGGATTTTTGTGGCTACTCTTGTTTCATAGGGCTGTAAGCATTGAAAGTAGTTTTGGTAGCCATTAGAGCATTATCTTCTTTTATTTATATTCTCTTTAGTTTTCTGTAGGGGCTAACATCGTTACAATGAGTCAAGATGGTCATGATGAAGTTATAGTTAGTTGGACGATCATGCTTGTCTTTCAAGTTTTATTTTATTTGAATCTCGTATGCTCTCTAGGCTTGGTGCTTATTTCTTCTTATTGTTCCCATGGTGAGGTCATTTCAGCCTATCCTCCTTTTCATATTTGTGAGCTTATAATATCTTATTTGAATGAATGGATTTGTATGCTTACAGGGCTTTTCAGGAGATATAAAAGCTAGCAAATTGGGCATATATATATGTCTTTCATTATTAGAATTTATATAAAAGTAGTATGAAGTACCTATGCATAGTATATAATTTCAGGTCTATCACCATTTTATTAGTGTAGCTAACTTATTAGATAACTTTAGGTGTCCTTGAGGAATAATATGAGATTCTATAGATCTATTAACTTGCAATGGGTCATAGAAAGTGACAAAAGATATAGGAATTAATGGTACAAAAAAAAAGTTAGGGAAGAGCAATCTTTAATTCTAGCCTACAACTATAATATAAGATAAATGATATACACTTTGTCAAATTACAGATAGCAGAGATGACCAAAAGATTAAACCTAACTTAATAAAAGAATTAAGAGACAAGGAAATTGATCAAAATATCTTATATTTTGCCTTTATACTATTCACACTGTACCACATTTAACATACCACTCCTGTATTTTCTAATGAAATTAACTGTAGATATAAAAGTAATCTTAATAGTTAATACTTCCAAGTAAGATTTCTAAGGTTAAGTTAAAAGTAGGAGTTCTAGGTTTTATATATAGACATATAGTTGGACCTACCAAGGTTCACCTACCAATTGGCACTAATAGTTCGTACAGTCATCACAGGCCCACCATCATAAAAAGTGATAGCAATAAGAAATAAAAGGAAGAGGAGGAGAAAAAGGGGAAGATAGAGAGAGAGAGAGATTGTTGTGGTCAACCAGACAAAACTACAGCAAGGAAATAGTTGACACTTTCCACACTATAGCTTTCTCGCTCCTTTTGATAAGTTAAAATTCCGATAATAAATGCTTTCCTTGCATCAATCACTTCATTTTACATGGGTTCCCTTCATGATATGATATAATATGATACATATGCATGGAGTTTTTTTATTATTATTTTAAATCTGCTTTAAAAAAATTTTACACTCCTAATTTATTTAGAAACTTAAAAATTGATGATACAATCAATAACTTTCAAATACAAATAAAAAAGTTTTTCTTAAATAGAAAGTTATTTTTTTAAAACTTAATAATTTTTTAAGAGAATTTAAATTTTCTACAGAGGTCCCTAATTCAGATTTTAAAATTGCCAATTTGATCAATAATTTTGAGACACACCTAGTCTCTTATTTAAGTTTGAATTGTATTAGACATTGTAAAACAAATATTTAGGAGACTAGTTTGATTTTTTTTTTGAAAAAAAAAGAAGCTATGTATGTCGTTCCCAACTCCACTGAATGATTTTTTTTTAAAGGGATTGGAAAGCTTGGTATCTAACTCCATGATCTCCACTACTTCAGGGCATAATTGGTGTCCTTCGGTATGGAATTAGGACCACCCTAGGTGGTCACATTGACGTCCATCCTAGTCAACTTTTGGACCTCTTGGATTTGATTTGACATGTGTTCTTCAAGAAGCACATGTGTGATCCCAATTGGGTCATGCTTCATCTAATGGGGTAATTAAACTTTAAGGCATGTCAGTGACTTTAGAAAGGACTGGCAATGCATCAAGCAATATCCATGCACTTGTTAAATCTAGGTTTTTATTTGGAATTTTTAGTATATAAAAACTTTTAGATGACATAATTGAATTGATGATGGAGATCTAGTATGTAGAAAAAACCTTAAAGTTTTTCTTTATCAAAGTAAAAAAAAGTTCCCAAATGTGAGCTATAAATCGATCTCATTCAAGTATTAATGCTCATACAACACAAATACCTCCTCACTGAGCATATTATAATCCATATATGGCATCTTGTGTATTTGTATTGAAGAAAAATGACAAAAAAGAATAAATATGAAGGGATAGAATAATCAATTCAGAAGTTCTGAAATGCTGAAGCATGAGAAACTTATCCATTCATCATAGAATCAATGATTTGTAGGTAAATTTAGACCTCAGTTTTTAAGAATTAGAAATAGAAAAAAGGTTAAAAATCTCAAACTTTCATGGCTGTTACATCACCATGGGAATTTTCGACCTTTCATCTGCCTGTCTCTTGACATACTTCATCTGGTTTTGATGGCGTACTTGTAACTCAAGACAACTACTTTGACATCTCCAAGACAATGAGCCATCTCATGCAACTTTATGAGAGATTTTAAATACAACAATAAAAATAAAAAACTTCATGAGAGAATTTATGGCCTTCCACTTCTATAACAAGTAGAGTTCATAGTGCTGTTAAAAACAAATGAGACGAGAATATTTAAGCTGATCTTCGTTTCAGAGTCAGTAACAGCAATTAATTATCAGACCTAAACTTGAAGGCAGAACATTTTCTTATGTTTATTCCAACGATATTTTCAGAGATGCATGACATAAATTAAGGAAAACTAAGATGAACCCAATTAGCTCAAGGAGCTGCAGGAGAAGACTAGCTAGTCATATTTGATCAGATGAGTTTGTAGCTCCATAGAGTTGTAGCTAGGGAAACCCCTATCAAGCTTGAGACACTTTTGCTCCATTATATATATATGCAGTCAAAGAGACTAATTAAGATATCACTTTGAAACTTGCACAAAGAGATCTAATAAGATTTGAGAGAGGAGATAAAAACCCTTCTTCCACAGAAACTGTTCATGCATGTGATCCACCATGTCTGGATGAGAGAGAGAGAGAGAGAGAGTCTTTTAAACTCCAGTTACAGTAGTAATGGCCCTAGTTAGACAAAGTTTCAAGCACAAAAATTCTAACAAACCTTTCACACCTTTCAAGAACTACAAGCTCCAAACACTTGCTTCTGATAAAAAAAAATGCCCACAGACACAAAACCAAATCCGTAAACATTTATGCAATAAAAAGCATTAAAGATCACCCAGAAGAAGAGATTTGAGAAAAGAAGTTAAAGACAAGATGCATGCTAACAAAATTAACACAAGCAAGTAAGTAGTCTACCATAATTAACATGAGATACATTATATTACTTGTTTGATAAAACCCTAGATATCAAATCAAAGAAACACTACACTCTCTCTCTCTCCTCCTCCTCCTCCTCCTCCTTCTTCTTCTTCTTCTTCTTCTCACCACCTACACTACACTAATATATCACAAACTTACTCAATTAAGCACAGACAGCGGTATCATGCCCCCTCCATAATTCTCCGCAGCCGCCGCCGCCGCAACCGCCATGACCATCTCCTCCGCTCCGCCGACTGCGGCCTCCTCTCCCACCATGAAACGATGATGATGAAGCCCGTGGAAATAAAACTCCTGCCCGCCCCCAGCCACCACATTAAGATCCCTCGCCACGTCGGTTTCCGGGTGATTCAGCGGTGGCGTCTGCGAAATCGTCGTCGTCGGCGGCGGCGGCGGTTGGGGGCGCTTGCGCTTCTTCTTCTCGTAGGCGATCCCCCTCGCCTTCGCCTGGGTGTCTCTGACTTCCCTCAGGTACAGCCTCACGGCCCGGGCGCCGAACGGGTTGGCCTCCGGCGCTCCACCGTTCTCCTCGAAGGCGGCGCGGAGGCGGCCCACGAGTGCGTCGAGGCTACCCCACGCCTGGCGGAGCGGGCAGGGGCAAGGGGCGGGGGGGTTGGGTTGGCCAAAGAACGGGCACCCGGCGGCGTGCACCTTCGTCTTCCCGAACTGGTCGAGGTAGCGAAGGAATTCGAGCACGTGCGCCCCGCTGCACCGCGCGAGCGCCAGCGGCGGACGATGGTTCCGCAGGTACTGCCCGAACGTGTTCCAGTCTCGCCGCTTCTGCGACTCGTACCGGCTCGGCCGGCCGCCGTCAGATGAGTTCTGCGGGCTCGGCGCTGCCATCAGCCAGCTCCTAAAAGCGCGCGCCGAAGAAGAAGAAGAAGAAGAAATACTCGGTCTTACGTTAGATAGAATGGTCTTATAGCAGGAGTGATGACTTAGACGATGATATGAGAGAAGAAGATGATGCTCATAAATTTGGGGTAGGGTTTGTAGGTTGCCAAAGGTGAGGAAGAAGAGGGAAGTACATTGATGGATTATATAGAGATAAGAGAGAGAAAGACGACATTAAAGGCTTGGTGGTTGAAATAGGAAGAGGTAAAAAACAAGTACCATCTATATATATATCTATATATATTAGCAACTCGGATGAAGGTTAATAACATTTTCTATACCAATATTTTATCCGAATTTGCTTCTCATATAGGAGAAGGTGAAAGGGATTGTGAAGTGATAATTGTAAGAGTCAAAGTATAATTAACTCTTTAATGACTCGAGGATTAAGGATTAAGTAGACAGAGGAGAGGAGAGGGGAGGAAGAAGGGTATAATTTAGTGTTTGATTTGATTGATGGATGGGTGAAGGATGGAGGGCGGACAAAAAAGTGGGACCCATAACGTAGACATCCACCTCGTGGGTGTGATGGCAGTCTGACGATTCGTTTCACTTTACAGGAAAAGATCACTTCCGAGCTCATTTCACCTCCCCCCCCCCCTCTCTCTCTACAATCCTTACTGCTTATTTCTAATTATTTTTATTTATTTTTTACTATCAAATATATCTCTATCGAGTGTGTTAGAAAAAGTCTAGATAGGAGTATGTATGTTAATAATATTGCCATGAAAATAAATAAGATGGTATGCGTGAATTTTTCTTTTTAAATTTAAAAAAGAAGAAGGTAATAATTCGTTTAAATTATTTTTTATTTCAATTGGGCCCACAATGGTGTGGGTTTCAATTCGTCGGCTCCACTGCGCGTGGAGGCAAATGAAATTGAGGTAAACTTTGTTGGGAATAAAACAAATTAACGTTCAACTCCTCCTCCAAGGGTTCATTTATTATGTCCTCTAATATTGTTCTTTCTGTTAGACGTTCCAGGATTTCTTTCTTCTCTCCTTTCGATTAGGGTTTGCTTCCTGTGGATCATAACTTAGTCGATCTAGCCAATCAAAATTGACATCTCTGGTTGAATGGACCCATCCACTAGCAAGATTTGATTATAACTTCCAATTCTTTTTAAATACGTATTATATGTTTATTAATATATATATATAAACAATATATGCAATTATCAGACAAATCTATGGATGACCCACCAAATCCGGATCCAAATCACCACCCAACTTGTTACTGCAGTCTGAAGGGTTGCATGTATGCCGTCTAGGATCATCGGATTTGTCTAAATTGCACTCCAACTTGCTTGCATTCATTTAATTGCTACTGTCCAAATCCTCTCCATAAATCCTCTTATCCACTGTCACCACCTCATCCTCCTCCATTCCAAACTCATGGACATATTACTGAGTCATTTTAGCAACTATATATTTTTAATTATTTATTTATATATAGTTAAATCTTTTATAATCATGTAGGTGTTCGTTGGGCGAGTCTAATCCAGCATTCGACGACTCTTGTGAGAGTTAAATCTAATCCAGAACTTTGTTTGCATGGGCGTCGAGCTGATTTTGATCTTGAAAACTGAGTTATTATATCAATCCTAATTTAAAAAAATAATTAGCCCAAGGATTTTGAGATCATATTAATATTATATGTATATATATTTATAAGTTAATGATATTAATAGCCAAATTGCCTATGAAGCTCGTAAAATTTTAGTATGATATATTATTGAATGAGGTCTAGTAGGTACGTAGGCCTGGGATGCATCATGTGGGACCAAATTCCAGTGCGTTGTCTTATGTTCGAGTTGTATAATCTAATGGGAAATCAATAAAATTATGATTAAGAAGTCTTATTAGGGGATTGGCCATGATTGGGCGACAGCTAATTCCACTGCATGTGGGATTACTATTTGGAATTTGTGGAAGCCGTCGTACGTTTGCCAAATAATTTGTCTGATAGAATAAAGTTTTTATAATTTAATTTTGGATCAAGTTGTTAAGTAATCATTAAAATGCATCATAGGGTTTGTAGGCTTCTCTGCTAGTTTATTGTCTGTGGTGGAAAAGTTATAGACCACCTTATCCTGATTATGAGAAATTAATCCTTGCTTAATCCTAATAGTCTTGAATTATACCAAAATATACATACTTTAAAAAATTTAAGCACATGAATAAATTATATATATATATATATAGCAAGGGTTAGGTTCAATTAACTTGGGCCAGATTTTACAAATACCAGCCCAAATCTCTTTTCAAAAGTATTAGAAATGGATTGGAATTTGGTGTACTTACGTATTGATTGTGTATATCTGATGACTCTGATCGCTTCTACTCACATCTTACGGTATTATTATTCGGAGTCATGCGTAGGCTTAGTTCATCAATAAATATAAAAAAGTATAAAAATATCACTATGTATACTTGATAAAATGATCAATTCTGTGGCCTAATTCTCCTCCTCCTAGACCATGCAATGCAACCAAAAGCCACACAAAATGCCTGCATACCCATCACTAGCAACACCACCACAACAACTAATAACACTAGACAATCCCAAGAACTAGCCATATATCTCTTCATAAACTTGCCTATTCTCACTCTCCACCTACTATGGTAGTACTTGTTCACATCCTCGATAACTTTATCCAGACTTGGCACTCTTGTTAGCCTCACTGACCTTGTCATGCCGTTCCATAACTCAGCTACCTCTTTATCACTCTTCAAATGATTCATCACAACCCCAGCTTTCCTTAACATCTCTGCATCCACTGCAGTGTCTATAATTCCATTCATGAACTCAACGTAACGTGAAAAACTTAACGATCGACACCCGATCGATGCCTCGTACGCGACCAAATTCCTTAAGACGACTTCTGAGTTGATGTCGAGGCTTATCTCCGGTAAATTAAGCGTCGCAGTTTTTTCGCAGAATTGAATTGTAGATAGATCACCTGAAGTTGGAGAGAATTTTACACCAGCATTCGATAGTTCTGATACTGAAGGAACTGCTATTTCCTCTAGTAATGGCTGTGTGTTATGGTCATTACTTGGATGTGCATTGTTCTGTGAGGATCTTTGGTCTCCTTGGCTGAAGAGTAGCTGCTCCACAGGGTGTTTGATGATTGAGAATGCTGGAAGACTTGTGATAATTCTCAGTGGAATCTTCAGAACAAATTTGAGGATAACTGACGCGAATGCGATGCACCGATTGAATACAAACTCGTTCAATTCATTTAGAACTTGTTTCATGTGACTATAACTCTGGTCATCTATTTCAATTGTCTCATATGACTCTTCAAGCTTGGGCACAATGTTATGGTAAAGGAGTTGTAGCAAGTGAGAGTATTGAGTTGCATTGATGGATTGAGGACTACTAGTCCTGTTGAAAGGTGAGACCTCCTTCAAAAATCCAATCAACATAGTGGATAACATCTCTTCAGCTTTTGTTTGATTCTGTGAGTGGATGACTTCTAACAACTTTTGCAGCAGGAAGAGAGGGATCTGGTTCTCGAGCATCACTACGTCGCGGAGCAGCATGTTCTGCGACGACGTTCTCCGTGCCGAATCCACCAAATGAGACATTCTGGAGGCTATTCTTCGCAAGTTTTTGTCGTCGGTAGTAGCGTAGATTTGGAGATATTCAAGCAAGAAGGATGCATCAATGGCCATCATCCATGACAGTGTCTGTCCATTGAAATTTAGGTACCTGTGATTGATTGAAATAGATGCAGTATCAAATACTACAACAAGAATTTTGACGCTTGCTTAGAGTTGCTTGATCATTTCAATCCAAAGAATTAAGCTAGTAGGATGTGAACTAATTATCATATAAAACAGTGGATTGCATTAGAAATCTTTGAAGATGAGAACTAGTCCAATTTCCTGTTTGTTTGTTAAAGGCAATAAAGCTATCTACCTGTGATAGTGAGCACGAATCTGATGCTCTAGATTGATGAATATATCCACCAGTTGTTGGAACTTGATGTTAGAAAGTTGGTTCTGGATTCTCTTGGCCGCAGAAACTTTGTACCTCTCCATGTCTCTGAGTTCCTCTCTGCAATGGTGGTAAGGGCCCAGAGCAATGAGCTGGGGGATGTAAGCATCTGGCTTGTTATGAAGTAGAGGCTTTGGAACATCAAAGATGGTGATGGGTTGGGCATCATCAATCTCGAATTCCTCGTCGATAATTCGCCGGATTCTGATGACCCATTGGAGTTCATCAAAGGAATGATTCAGATCAGAAACCATGAATACAAGAGAAGAAGAGAAAGAGAGAGACGACGAATAACTTTTATGAATCGGAATAAGAATCAAGAGTTAAAGAGTTGATATTAAGCAGCAGTAGAAACTGATCATACCCTGCCGCTTAATTCCAGCATTGTAATAAACACAGTGAGCTTTTTGGAACTGACCTACTCTCTTTAAATTTGTATCCAGAGTAGGAAATTAAATGAGCAGTTAAACTTCGAGAATTGCGTTATATATCTATTGCGTAGATCTTTACCTAAAAAGCGATTTGAAAACGCCGTACACCAAGATATATTTCTGTTTTCTGATTGAATGGAAGCTCGCCTTTTAACAAGAAATTAAGAAAAAGACGACTGGTTCTCCTCTTTTTGGTACTAACATATATATAGCTTGAATCAAACCTCCTCTTCCCATCTCATGACCTCAGCTTTACCATTAAAGCTAAAAGAAAGTAAAAGGGATTGCCATGTCTTCTCTCCTGTAGTGCTGTACTTTTATTCTTCCTTTTTCTTATCATTCCCTTTACTAATTTCCTCTTGCAATTGTACTCCTTTTGGTTTATATATATAACTCCTAATCTTCTCCTCCATAGATGGCATTCCAATACCTGAGGACTTCTAGGACATATCAGAGGCAGACAGCAGAAATGGTCCCTCAAATTTTGAATTATTATAAGTGGGAGGATGCCAACAGCCAACCTCATTATTGTTTTCCCTTTATTCTCCTCCTTTTTAAGCTATGGTAGTTACACTTTTGTATGTATGCTTTAATGACTCAGCATACAAGAAAATGATTGCATTGTGAGACAAAATCATCTAAATCTTTTACTTAGCCTCAATTACACTTTTTATGATGAATTGAAATCATTAGCATCATCTAAATTGTTTGGCCGATCACAGTGGTCTAGTTCTACTGACTCACGATAAAATCATCGGGTCGGCCGACAGGTTCGATGCTCACTTATTACAAAAGGCTAGCTTAGTTATATGACCTATTAATTATGTACTGTAAATATTTTTAATTAATCGTACCTGCTCATAATTTATAAGAAAAAATAATTAATATTTATTTGTACTGCAAGAAGATTATTAGTCATGCCCATACTGTGTGGCGTTATTAATTGCCACATCCCACATGCACTTATTTTGTCAGGGGCTAAAGTGCATTTTGCTCACTGTAGATGAATAGGATCTATGTGCATATTTCTCATAATTGATGTACTTCATTTAAAGAATCTAACCTTCCCCTCCTTACCTAAATTGATGAGATTGATGGATTATGTACTGAACTTTATAATTAATTAATTAATATTGTATTCGAATTCGAAAAGAATCCACTCAATATAAGGAATATCCTTATTCTATGCACACCCCCAATAAATATAATTATCACCTTATCCCTACTCTTATTCGAGAATTAGGCGTCTTATTCCACCATTATCCCGACTTATCCCTCTCCACATGAACTGACGGATTAAAAATATCAGAGAAATAATACTTGGGAATTTTACAATTAACTCCACGAAATATAAAGTATTAAGTTAGTAGATAAATAGAAAAAGTCTACGCTTCGCCGATGTCCTTCCCCCTCCCCCTCCTCCTCCTCCTCCTCGTCTCCTCCTCTTCTCGAACCTTCTTTCTCTATTTGGATTAATCTCAAGAATTTTCTTTAGGGTTTTCTTGATTTAGCTTAGATTTGGATATTTATTTGGGGGGAATCGCGTCAACGAGGGATCTTCTTTTCTCTTTAGATCTTGTTCTCGGATCTGCGTTCCCGAAAAAACCCTAGCGCAAGAACCGGACAAGGGTTTCTCATGCCGTCTTTTGGTTAGGGTATTGATTTATGTTCTTCTCTATTCTGGTGTTTCGAGAGCTAGGGTTTTAGTATCGGAGGGATGGCTGGAATCAATGGAGATGGCGGGGTTTCGGAAGACCCTGGCCCCGTAAACGGGCTAGGGCAACTTGGTAGCGGTGCAGCAGGTGGGATTTCTCTTCCTTCATTACCTTTTTGTGGGAATTTTCGTCGTGGGGTTCTGTAGATCTGATGTTGTTGTTTGATTATGTAGGAAATTTTGGTTTTTATGTAATTTTTACTGTTGGATTGGGTTTTCGGGAAGGTCTAATATTTTTCGCTTGGATGAAATTTTTATTGGTTTATTTTGGTGATTGATTGTAGAGATTTGGTTGCTTTAAAATCTAGGTCAGAGTAAGAGTTTGCTTCGTAGATGATACATCGGTTTTATGAGTTTATGGTTGGATTTAATCCTGAAGATTGCGACTTTGGTTGAAATTGTTTTTGAGAGTTTTCCACTTAAAAATTGTCTCGAATTATAAGATACTCATATTTTACTAGGTTGTGAAGTAAAGAAATTAATTGGTGTATCACTAATATGTGAAGAGGTCTATTTTGGTCTGGTAATCGAATTGGCGGCATGACTGGACCATATGTTCCAGTTCTTTTAAGAACTTGAATGGAGCTAATTTTGGTCCTTTGTGCAGTTTATTGAATCCATTTTTGCCATGTTAATCTTTCTTTTGCAGTTGTTTGTCGCTTGCTTTTCTATTGCATGACAGAACTTCTTGTCTTGGAATTACAATGAATTACAATTTTTGGTGTCTAATCTTATAGAATAACATTTTTGTTTTTTTGCCTTCTGCGCAGATGATGCTTGTTTTGATGCTTCACAGTATGCATTTTTTGGTAAGGATGTTTTGGAGGAAGTTGAGCTAGGGGGGTTAGAAGATGATGACAATGATGATGTTGCCGATTCCATTGGTCTCGGTGATGAAGAAGATCGGTTCTCTTATCTTGAGGACAGAGCAGAGGTTATTTTCTCACCTGCAACATTACTTTTTCATACTTAATAGAATATTTTCATAGTTGATGAACTTAGGGGCTATTTTGTTGGGAGTTTTTTTAGATGCTACATCATTAAAGGCACTGTCTAACCCAAAAATCATTGTTTGATTTGAAGCACCAAATTTGAAAAATTATATTTTTAAAACCTAGTTAAACTCAGACACAGTCTTTTAGTACCCATTTGATCCAAACGGATGCCAAAAAACTGCATCTAGCCTAAACTAACCCATCTCTCTCTTCTCTCATTTAGATCCCAATGCCAACACCAACTATCTCTCTCATCTTCTCTCATTTCCATTCTCAATCCTAACTCAGCTCTCCTCTCCTCTTTTATCTCCTTTACCATTGTCGCCGCATTGCCGGAATGTTTCTTTGCCCTCTATTTTTCTTCTTCTTAGCCGCTAGGATCCATGTATTTCCTCAGCTCCCTCCATTGTTTAGGATCCTTGTATTTCAGCTCCCCAATTGTTGTAAAGCAACAATGGAGTAGTAAAACAAATTGTAGCTTTTCCTTCCTTCCCCAGTTTGCAACCTTTATCAAGACCCTTAAACCCTACTCAAAAACTTGGCTAAGAAGGATCATAGCCAAGATCATGTACTGCACCACAATGGACTCTTTGTCAGCTCATTACTGGGAAGGAAAACTTGACAAAAGACAGTTAATGGTGAGGATGCCTTTAAAGAAGACAGATTTTCCTCTTCTTCCCTCTATGTTATGTATCTAGCTAAATATTGGTCAGAAGGATGGAACGAGGCCACAACCGTAGTCCATGGCCATGATAGAAGAGTAATAAATACACTTGATATTGATGTTGCTTTACAAAGCTATGTAGGATAATATAATAGTTCATGTAGGAATAGAAGTAGAGAACTATTTTATAACTCATACTAGTAGAGTTTCAAATCTACAAAGCAATTATAGCTACTTTATTTTGCAATCTTATTTTTGGAGTGTGATGTGTTCTATGTTTTTAGACAAAAAAGATTCACAAAACTTTATTTAATTATAATGTCAAAATAGTATTATGAAATGCAACTAACTAAATACCTATTTACCAAATACATTGTTATAAAATACAACAAATCAAATATGTGTTTAACAAATACAACATTATAAAATACAAGCAATTAAACAATTCATTTGTTTCTCTAGATACAACATCTAGAAAAACATATATTTATTAATGCATGTGTATTTCTAAATACAAGAAACCAAACGACCCCTTAATTGATATCATCATTATGTGTATCCTGAATAATTACTCAATTTATATACCTTTCTTTAACATGTATTTTTTTATTATATTGTCATCTAGTTAAGTGTCAGTTGTGCTTTTCACTTCTTATGCTGGCAAGTGAAACATGAGGTACATCTTAAAGCATGATATCTATCTTTGCTAGATGTGGCTCTTGTTATGGGCCTCATCTTCAATTAGCGGTAACCTTTTTGAGCTCAACAATTTTGACCTAAGCCTGCTCTAGCTCAGCATGTTTACTTCCTAATGTATGGTAACCGGTAATACTTAATTGCTGGGGTTGCTAAAGTTCCCTACCTTGTAGGAATTTCGATATGGGACCAAAGAATACGCTATGCCCACAAAGACTTTAGAATCACACTCTACAAACATTTTACATGTGGCATCATCTTGTCCATCAACCATTATGGTTTTGAAATAGAAAGAGAAACTATCAATGGACAAGAGGATGTCACATCATTTTATCTGTAGAATGTTTATAAAGTTTCTGTAGGCTTAGGAAGTTTCTATAGGCTTCTCGGGGCAAAAATAGTTAATGAAGACAATTGCCAATTGAGTAGCCTAACAAGGCCATATTTTTATGGTTTTGCTTGAACCAAGTCCATTTCTAGTTGCTACTGTCGTGCCATGATTGTGAAGTAGGAATTATAGGACTTGGACAAGTTGACTAAAAATTTCAAGATAGGATCTTGCTTTAGTCCCAATGTCAGTGTATAGTTTCTAGAGATGATGATAATGCGAGAATTTTTATTTATGCATCATCAATTGGACTGTTTATGGATAGTAGAGAGTTCGTTACTTTTCATTTTATATTTTGCATATACAAGTTGATGTTTTTTTAGCAAGTAATAGCTGATGATATTAGAATTTTTGGGTATTTCTAAGCTAATTATAATGGAAAAAGAAATATATATGGCAATATTTGATATTTGAATATCTAAGGAAATTTCAAGTTAGTTTCAAAGGAATACGTTTCCTACTAATTAAGACTTTTTCATATAAATTAGTGTGCTTAGATGACCCAGAAACCCCAACAGAATACAAGACCACTAGGAGAGCCAAAGTTTGAATCCCTTTGTAATACAGTATTTGGAAAACCTATCCCCTTGCCTCCAAAAGGAAGCTGTCTCTTTAGGGCTTTGGTACGCTCATTTTTTTATGCTATGTAGGGATACTTGCCGAGGTGTCTCAACTTGACTGCTGGGCAGACCCTTATTTCTTATCAAGGTTTCCAGTATCAGGATCGGTATTGGCCGTCCGGAAAAATAATACGTATCAGCCTTTTGTATCGGATTAGACTATTTTTAGATTACGTAAAATTCTAAATATTATATAAAAATGCATAATTTTTTTAAAAAAATTTAGAAAAAAGTGATAGAAAAATAAAAAAAATGAAAATTGTTCACATATTCACCACACGCACCTATTGCTACTTTATTATAGGAAAAGAAAGAGAGAGAGAATGAGAGGAATTAGAAATTGAAAAACAAAAAACTCATTTGAGGTCGCCGGAGGTCGAGGTCTTCGGATCTTCGTTAGAGAACATTGCTGGAGGTTGAAGTCGCCGGGGTGAAAGAGAAAAAAGAGAGAAAAGGGAGAAAGAGAGCCAGGTTAGAGGAGGTCCCCCGGGTCGGATCTGACCTATTTCGATCAATCCCGATCGAAATAGATTGGGTATTGGCTGAAACTGGGAACCTTGCTAATTAATGGCACCCAACATAAAATTATGCAAGACTGTGTAGCACCTAGAGAGAAAGGGGTGATCATACATTTGTTCATGGACCCAGATCTCACTTCAGCAAAATCATCATTGTTTATATACCATTTGCTAAGATGTGATAAGTATGTTTGTATTTGCAGGGTGAAGGTTTAGGCTCTTTATCTGATGTTGATGATCTTGCGAGCACATTCTCGAAGGTTTGTTGCCTACTTGCCTTTGTCATTAGTAATTATGTCTAAACCTTTGGTTTCACCACATCAGTATTATGTCATATGTAAGCATTGTAGTATCTTACCGTATCTTGATTTAAGCCCTGAGTCAGGTTTATCTTATTGTATCTTGATTTAAGCCCTGAGTCAGGTTTCTATCAGTTGAACAGTCTTCCTTTGTTGTTGTCTTTTTTTTCTTCTATTGTTTAATCGTGATTTAATTAACTGGAATTACTTACCTGGAGAAACTATGATAATGCCAACCTATAATCCTTACTTTAAACTGAAGATTACAACAACTAATGAACATGAGTGATTAGTGAGTTAGGTCTTGTTGGTACCATCATTGGACTTCCATAATGTAGCATTCTAGGTGCTTCATCCTTTTCTAACACTGATAAACTGATAATTTTTTTCCTGAATATTGATGACTACTTCACTAGTATATCGGCTATTTGTAGCTCATTGAACATATTCTTTCATTAGTTGGTCTGACCTTGATACATTTTATGTTGTCGATCATTAGATTTGAATATCAATTATTAGTAGATCAACCATTTGTAGCTCGTTAGGTGTGTTCCTCCTTTAGGTAATCTTACCTTGATATCTTTAACATTGTTTTCTTTCTTGACTTGCTGATTTGATCATATATTTCAGCTTCTTAAGTAAGTTGAGATGCTCATATGTGCATTGAGAATAGAGGCATGACCTGATTTTTGCTGTCCTCTATGTTACTGGACTAAGCATACCATCTCGTCCATGTCCTCCTGCCAATGATGCAATTTTCATTACTAGTTTTAACCATGATTTTGTACAATAATTTGGCAAAGAGAAACAATTAATAAAAAGGCATAATATTTTGTTAAGACATTCATCATATTTTTCTAATATGCAGAATGAGAATTTGTTTACTATATAAGTGAGTTTTTCTGTCTTTTCTGCAAATATTTTGACTGTATAAATTGACACATTCCTTGCAATGTTCACCTATGAAATTTTGCTTATGGAGATTATGATCTTGTTTCTTTTCAAACTCCTGCAGTTGAACAGAGTTGGTAATGAACCAAGGCGCACAGGAGTAATCGGTCATAGCGGATCAGTTTCTAGAGAGAGTGAGTACTCTACATTTGCTTTATTGCAGAAGCAATCTTTACAGCAAAGGACCAAGCAAATTTCTTTGTTACAGAAATATTCTGTTATTTTTTCTATTCTGTACATGTTTCGGAAATATTCTTCTGTAATTTCTTGTACAATTTTTAAGGACTTTCTCAAAAGGTTCGGTTGATTAGAAGTAGGGAAGAAAAGTAACAACTTTCTAAAAGTCCCTTAATTTAGTGTTTGGAGGGAGAAAATAAACTGGGGAAATTTCTCTCTGACTTAAACTTATCTAACTTTCTTGATTTTGGCTCATTCCACTTCCTCAAAATCATTATCTCCCTTCACTTTTTATTAACTGAAAAACCTAAAGAGTAATAATCAAGGTAGCCATTCTTGTTCTCGTAAAATTTCAACCGCATTATATTGTTATACCCTGGCTCCTGCCTAGTTCAGTGTCTTGGACTTGTTACTTGGTCAATTGAAAACCATGTTATTTCTACTTGTTATGATTAGTTTTGTGGAATAAAGAGATGACATGTGCTTGTCATTTCAGGTTCTTCTGCTGCAGACTGGGCACAGGAGCCACAATTTTCGAATTGGCTTGATCAGCATGCATTAGAAGCTGAAAATGTCCAGGATGGTAAACGTTGGTGGTCTCAGCCACATCCTTCTTCAGCTGATTCTGCAGAATCCCGACCTTTGTATAGAGCATCTTCATATCCTGAAAAGCAGCAGCAAGTCAATTCTAGTGAACCAATACCTGTACCAAAGTCATCTTACATTTCCTACCCTCCACCTGGTGGACTATCATCCCAAGCTTCACCAAATAATTCATATCACATAAATCATTCACCTGTTAATACTGGGCTTCAAATGTCCCTCTCTGCACCAAGTCCTGTCCCCTTTCCCAATTTCCAATTGGCTGGAGTAGCTCATGGACAACACCATAGTGGAAATGTGGCTCAATTTGGCTCAGCGGGTGTATCTGTAAACAATCAACAGCAGAACCTCCGGTTGAACCATGCTCCCATATTGAGTGATAATTCTAGTTTCTTGCCTAACTTGGGGCAGCAACAGTTGCCTCGTTCAAATGGTTTAATGCCACCTCAAATGTTCCCACCACGACAACATCATAGAATGCACCAAGTTCAACCATCTTTATCACATTTTGCCCAAGTGCAGTCCCAGATGTTCTCTCCACATCATTCTCCTCCGCAGATGATGAACATGGTTGACCCAATGGTTGGCATGGCTGAATTGAGAGACCAGCGATTCAACCCAACATATAGGGGAAGAGAGGCCATTGGGTTTTCCCAGCAGGGTTTTGATACTGGTAACAGGAAATTTGATAATGGGTGGCCAAGGTTCAGAGCTAAGTACATGTCAGCTGAAGAGATAGAAAGCATTTTGAGGATGCAGCATGCAGCAACTCACAGCAGTGACCCCTATGTAGATGATTACTACCACCAAGCTTGTCTAGCAAAAAAATCTGCAGGTTCAAGAGTGAAGCACCATTTCCGCCCAATTGTCATCAGGGGTGCAGCTTCTCGACCACGTTCGAAGGATGAGCCACATCCATATCTTCAGGTGGATGCTCTTGGGAGGCTTCCCTTCTCTTCTATTCGTAGACCTCGTCCTCTTCTTGAAGTTGAACCAGTATCTGCCTCAAGTGATGGCATCCTTGACCAGAAATCTTCCGTGAAGCCTCTTGAACAAGAGCCTATGCTTGCAGCTAGGATTGCTATTGAGGATGGCCTTTGCCTTCTTCTTGATGTGGATGATATAGATCGTTTGCTGCAGTTCAGCCAGCCACCAGAGAGTGTCTCCCAACTGAGAAGGAGAAGGCAGGCCATTCTAGAAGGGCTGGCAGCATCATTGCAACTAGTTGATCCTCTTGGCCCTAGTAAAACTGGACATTCTGTTGGACTGGACCCAAAGGATGACCTTGTGTTCCTTCGCTTAGTCTCTCTCCCTAAGGGTCGGAAGCTTCTTTCAAGCTATCTCGCTATTTTGGTCCCTGGCAGTGAGCTCACTCGGGTTGCTTGCATGGCTGTCTTTCGCCATCTGAGGTTTTTGTTTGGCAGTCTGTCCGCAGATTCTAGTGCAGCTGAAACCACAACTAATCTTGCAAGGACTGTAACCTCATGCATTCGTGGCATGGACCTGAGTGCTCTCAGTGTTTGCCTTGCTGCTGTTGTTTGTTCATCAGAACAGCCACCTCTCCGACCACTTGGAAGCTCTGCTGGTGATGGGGCTTCCATCATTATAAAATCTGTTCTAGAGAAGGCAACAGAACTTCTAACAAACCATCATGCTTCCACCGATTACAGCATGTCTATAAGAGCTCTGTGGCAGGCATCTTTTGATTCTTTCTTTGGGCTGCTTGTGAAGTATTGTCAGAATAAGTATGATGGCATAATGCAATCGTTGCTCTTACAGGTTCCAAATGCATCCGTTATTTGTTCAGAGGCAACCAAAGCAATAAGCAAGGAAATGCCAGTGGACTTATTACGTGCCAGTCTGCCTCATACTGATGAGCATCAACGTAAGCTGTTGCTTGATTTTGCTCAGCGTTCCATGCCTGTCACTGGTTACAATGCTCATGGGGCTGGTAATGGAGCCGTAATATCTGAATCAGTGCCCAGTTAATGTCATTATGAGAGAGATAAAGCATCTAAAAAGAACCAGTATCTTTTATTATGTTCTTTGATCCGGAGTTGTCAGCATTCTATTCCCTCAATCCCTTGTAGAGGGGATAACAAACTACTGGTGTTTAGAAAGAAGACGAGAAAAGAAGTTCAGGAATAACCTGGGCATTATTTAATCAGCAGGTAGTGTCAAGCTATAGTTAAAGATTATGGGTTTCTCTTTCAGTTTCTTGGTAAACCTACATTTCCTTCATGTCTTATGCTAGTATTTTGGGAGTTTGTGACTGGAAGTTTTCTTCATGGGAGCTTGATTTTGGTGCTCTGTATTGAAGTTCCAGACAGTCTAGGGTTAGAAACTGTACAGCTACTGTTACTTGAAGATTCTCTTTTGCTGTTTCCTCAAGGGATCCTGCTGGGCGCTCTCAAGAAAGTAATTTTTGGACCTACTTTTTGATGGGGAGAAGATTTTTATCAACATGTAAAGGTCGGACCCTTTGGTTGGCACGACTCTTTTCTTGTGAACCTTGAGGCCTCTAAATCCTGTCAGTTTCAATCAACTGTTGTAGACCTGTAGTGTTGCATGACTAAATTATTATTTTCTTTTGTTGCAACAGTAGTTGTGTTTGTTCTCTTGTTTCCTTCTCGTTCGACTTTTAAGCGAGCGAAAATGAATAACGTGTAGACTTATCTTATTTAGTATCAGTGGGTAGAAGTGAGGGATGAATGTACTTACTGTCAGCTTGCAGGGAGAGACTGTTGTGTGCACTGATATATAATATAACATGGTATGAGTCTCTGCAATCGAACTCTATTATCTTTTGATATGAGAGGCTATCTGGAATTGTGTTCTAATGGGTGTGTGAAGTTTGGATTGTATAGTTGAAATCCATTGGCTTTAAAGCTTTTGTATATTTCCAGCTGAGAAAATATGGTGAAACATTACCTCATCCTCAGGCTTGCTTTGGAAATTGCTGCGTTTTCCTTTGTGGAGTTCACCATGTATGATGTATCCTATTCCTCGCTGCTTGCAGGCTATGTATCCTTTCCCTTGTGGTTATATACGGACTGATCCGCCCCTTTGCATCCTTTCCTGCCTCAAGACTTACATTCCTAAATAGCTGGATTGACTAAAAAGTTGTGGGCAATGGCAGTTGCTCACGTATCGATAGTCCAGTTTATGCTAAGAGGAAATACCATTGACTGCCTTGACAAAAAGCGAAGATGGTTTGTAAACACGCACTGCATGCCATAAGAAGTCGACGTAAATACCAATGGCGTTGTTTAGTGAACTTCGTAAGAAGCTGCGTTCTGGGAGTAGCTAATCACACTCAGACCGCGTTGCTTACGCCCTCAAGCTACTCTAAAAACTTCTATAATCTCGAGTACTCAATTTTTATAACACAATCCTACGCGATATTAGATAAGGCCTAACTCATATATTAATAGAGAAAATTGGAGGGAAAGAGAATGGAATAATAAGTCAAAGAAGGGATTGGAGAAATCAGAAAGAAGGTATACCTTTAAAAATAAAATAATAATCCTACCTTCTGTATTTATTTTGAGTAAGATCCTTTCTTTTTTAATTAAAAAAAAAGAACGATAAGATTAGACGCGTCTCCCAAAAGCCATTTATATAACTAGTGGTAACTCCCCCCCCCCCCTAGAAGACATTGAATCGCAGCAATATTGAACTCCCACTCCCATGGCTGGTGTTGCTCATTTCGATCGAGAGCTCTTATTCCAAGTAGGAGCCTCGACAGTGGTGCTCTCGATGTCGGATCTGATCACATCTTTCCCCATGAATCCTCCTCCTCCTCCTTCACCTCCTTCTCCTCGAGGAGCAATTAATAGACGTGATTTCATCTTATTGATGCTTTGCCTCGGTATTTGGCTTATGATTCTCTCCAAGGTAGACGCTAGGGTTCCTGGGGATCTCGGGCTCGCGGCGCTACTGCTCTGCCTCATTGGAGATCGATTTTGAATGATTCTTCTCTCTTCTCTCCGCTACTCCGTTTTGCTAATTCTCATCATTCTAATTTCCCTTTTTCACGGTCAAGATTTTTCTCTTCACGATTGGGTTTTCTTTTTTTTTTTTTCGTTTTAATTACGTAATTGTGTGCCATAATCGGTGTTAAATCTTCTGTCTTATTGCTTCCCCCTCCTGTTGGTTAATGAGATTTCGTCCGAGGCTATTGGAGTAAGCATTAGTTATTGGAATTACTGCTGTACTATTGTTACTCTAACAACTTCTTTTCTCTCTCTCTCTCTCTCTCTCTCTCTCTCTATTCCGTTGGTTACGTTGCAGAGCATCATTAATTCTTATTATTATTGGCTGAAATGATTAGGGTTGGTAATGGACTAATCACCATTTTCATTCTTTTGGAATGATTACCAATAAATACTATCTACCTATATATCTTGTGCCTAAGAATGCTTAACACTAGACATCAATTTCAACATCAAGCCTCTCAACAACAACCTCTCTTGCTATTCCACAATTAGCGCGCATTTTTATTCTGAAAATAATATTTTTATTATTCTAGAATACAACTTTTTATTCCATACTATAATCTTATTCTATAATACGAATATTATTTATCAAACTTATATCTCCCATCACACATTAACCAAATTACTAATTTACTCCTAAAATCTATATCATCAATCTATTTTATATTAAATCAAATAAGTATTCATTATAATTTTATAAAAATAAAAAATATTTTTTATTTTATAGCACATTAAAAATAATGATTATACTTTTATTATAAAATATAAGTGAACATAAACATAATTATTTTATAATAAAAATCTCTTTTTATAGAGGAATCACGGAAAGCCCGACAAAATTATTGGAGGAATATGTACTCTATAGGGGGACCAGACAAAGAAGAATTAATCCCAACCCACACGTACCTATCTACTTCCTTTAATTGTTCTCCGGTGTTGATCACTTGGCTTATAGTTTGGGAGACTTGAGCAATCGCGATGATCGGGGCGACGAGGATGCTGGTTTTCCGATGGAGAGCTCCTCAGGTCAGACTTCTTCAACCAACTCATCGTGCATATATCTTTGCTATGTTACAAATGAAGAGTACGCATCCTACTCCCTTGATTTTTTATTTTTTATTCCGTCCGTAGGTGAAGAAAGACAAACATAGAAAGCCACTGTGGGGGAGAGAGAGAGAGAGAGAGAGAGAGGAAGATGAGTAGATCTCGTCACCGGAGTTGGGACTTGGGACAGTAGGACTGAGAGGAAGACCAACATGGAAGGAAATCCTCTCATCTCTCTCTCTCTCTCTCTCTTCTCTAAACAATTTCGTATCTGATTTTAGAAAATAAATATGCCAATTCTGGATAGTCAAGCAAATAGGAATTCTCTGAACCCAACCCACCTCTTCTCTAGACCTGGTCATCTGGCGTTAATCGTACAGACAGTTGTTTTGAAATTTATGGTTAACAAATATATATATTATTAGAAAAAAGGAATTAGGTTATATAATCCTTGTTAATCATAAAAATATAAAAATATAGTGTGTTATTTAAAAAATCCCCAAATTTATAGGACCGTAGGGATGTAACCAAATTCATATTATCGGCCTTAATTTGCTACGATCCGACTAACTCGAACAGTAAATAATCCTGGTGTGTGGTATTGGATGAGATTATATTAGTATTGTGGTCCAGCTTTTAGTATCATAATGTAATGTCGAATCTATGACTTGCTGCTTTGGAATAAAATTATTATGTTTTCTTTTATTTTACCGTATGTTAGTTATTCATGAGGAATAAGAATTTGGCCTATTATATTATATGATTGATTTGAGTTTGATGTAATTCGATAATACATGGACCGGATTTGAATATTGCAATAACCTTTTCTATTTGAAATTAAGTCTAAGCCCAACAAACTAAATGGATATAATTCAATCTTTATATTATTATCTTACCGAATCAGATTCGGTTACACACATACATATATATCCTTCAAATCATTTATTTACTTATATATCCCTCTTTATATCAATACCTCTTAATATATATATATACTTTAAAATCTTTAAAATCCTTAATATCTTGAATGGACATCATTGACGTTAGTTCTAACCGTTAAAATTTAAATAATTTAAACATAAAAAGATGAAAAAAAAATTTGTATTCTAGTTTGATAGGTTTCTTAGTTAAGAGAACTTTTATTTTTTTTTCTATTATTATTGATATTTAACTTGAAAAGTTATTTAATATAAGTAGACAAATACTTAAATACCCCTCTAATTTTTGTAAGAAGAGAGGTATTTATTACCTCAAAAAAAGGGGCAAAAGTGCTTTTAGGTATGTGAACAAATACCAAAACAATCACTATACAAGTGAGTAGATAAATCAGAAGTTTGGGTAATATACCAAACTATAGAGAAAGATTGGGTTCTCACTCGATTAGCTAGTGTATTAGCGACACAGTTTGCTTTCCAATAACAGTGAGAGATGTTCAAAGGAAAGTCTTCTTGGATTTGAGTAAGGAGACTAGTAATTATGAGTGTGATTGGACGATGAACCGGAGAGATTGCATTTCAAAGGTTGCATCAAGCCAGCTCAAACTATACTGCTTTAGCCAACAGAGGGTCTTTAGCTTTGCCTTTTAAGGCCCCAGATAGGATGTTAGCCCGAGTCGAGTCCCTGATTACAAAGCCCAAATTAGATGATCCATCAGTAGTAGAATATGAACCATCCAAGTTTAGCTTCAGAACGCTGCTAGGGGGAGGCGTCCATAGTTTTGGCTGAGGTCAACCAAAATTTGGAATTTCAGGGAGTAATTCTTCATTCCTAGCTTTTCAAACCATCCATATGCCACACAAAGTTGCTGCTTCTTTTGTCAGGTGATCTCCTTCCTACATCTACCTACTCGTATTCCAATTTGTAGTCAACGTAAAGTTCAACCCCAAGTGTAGTTCGAAAGCCTGCCACACATTCCAGAGGTGCCTAATGCCTAAACCAACACTATCACACGTTTAACAACACTTATCCATACCAATGAGATGAAAACCCCTAGTAGACTCACCTTTCCCTCATAAAAAGGTTCTAGCCATCTTGTCTACCTTATCAAGCACCGTGAGAGAGCCGGGCTACACATGGCATAAGTAGGGATAGCAAGAATCATCAGTTTGATAAGGGTAGCTCGCCTCGCCTGGCTCAGGGTTGCAAGCTTCCCTTTGACCCTGGAGACCACATGATGAAAGTGCTTAACTTTAGGGAATGCAATTGGGGTGGATATTGACCCCCCCAAGTAAGAGAAAGGAACCCCCTCCCCTAACTTATGTTCTAGTATTTAGCCATAGATTGACCTAGGGTTGAACTGGCCCAAGTAGGGGGGTAAAACGCTGATTTGTTCTTATTAACCCGTTGGCTTGTAAGAGTAAAATATTTGTCTAAAATGTCATTTCAAATAATGAAAGAATTTGCTTCAGTAATAATTAGAATATCATCAGCAAACATTATGTGATAATTGTTATCCATAATTTGAAAACTATCCAAAAGATCCTCATTCATAGCTGTATTCAGCAAACTAGAAAGAACTTGAGCACAAAGAATGAAAATATAAGGCAAAGCGGATCCCCCTATCTCAGTCCGCAAGAACTCTTCATCTAAGGAGATTCATACTTGTTGATTCAATTCTTATCAAAACCCATAACATTAAGAACAGCAAGAATAACCTTCTTACATAAGCATTTTCCATATCAAGCTTGATTATCATATGCGGGTATTACCCGCTTACTATAGTGAATAGATTGAACAAACTCTTGAACTAAAATAGTATTATCCATTATTGATCTCCCCACCACAAAGGCAAACTGCTTAGGTCTCACCAAGCCATAAAGCTAGGGTTTCATCCGATCAACTAACAGTTTAGCCAACAACTTATAAAAAACATTACACAGAGATACGGGCCTAAAATCATTCACAGCCATTGAAAAAGATCTGCGGTTACGTAGGAAAGGGAGTCGCTATTTCACTGAATATTCCTCCATTCTCGCTGATTGGTGAAAGAAGATGAAATAGGTGTAGGTGACGCGGTGTTCAAAACCAGCCGTCGAAGTGAATGAATTCGAAAGAAAATTAAGAATTTTCGGAATCAGAGCCACATGAGTTTTGCCCCAACCAAGAGGTAAAGTACTAGAAATTTGAAAAAAAAAAATTTAACTCCTCATAATATCTTTTTCCGTAATATTTCAATAATTTTTTATAAAATTCAATATGATACCCATCCGATCCCGAGGCTTTCCCCACCGCCATGGACTAAAGGGTCTTGCGGATTTTATTATAGGCTAAGGGATTGGTGAGCTCATTATTTCATAAAGGGTCAATAGTAGGCAACACATGCCACATATTATTAGTATTAACATCATTATCATACGGACAAATTCTAGCATAGAAATTAGAGAAGCAATCAACAATACCCTTCCAGTGATCAACATATATATTATCATCATTAAGTAAAGACAATATGATTCCGTCTTCTGCAGATGATAGTCGATGTATGAAAAGATTTGGTGTTGCAGCCATTTTTGAAGCTCTAGGGAATCACTTAGGCTAAGGGCCGATCATTGTCCTTAGATTCGAACATGTTGATTTTGCTACTAACAGCATCCACAGTATTCTCAATTTTACCAAGGCTATTTTTGTTCCACCTCTTCATATTATACTTGATTCTATTTAAGTTTCAAGAAATATCATTCATGGGATTTTCAGAGATAATCAACCAGTATTTAGCAACAATACCATTCTCATCATACTCAAACCAAAAGTGCTGAAAGGCTTACTAATTCTCACAAGATCAAATACCCCTCTAAAATTTACAACCATAGTCTAATATCTATAAAAGTCAATTCTCATACCCAAACTGGTTTCTTGGTATTAGTTCCAACACCATATTACGTACAAAAAATATATATTAGTAAAGAAAATTAAATTACGTGTGCCTAACTCCAGGGTTACACGTTTTTTTTTTGTTAAGATTTCTCCCTCTTAGATATGATAGTAATATATATGTGATTAGGCCTTGATATAGGAGATATCACTTAATACTAGATAATTTAAATTAAATATTTTTTGCTTTCATAGGAGATAGACTTCAATTTAAATTTGATTCTCTATTGTTATCAATTTTATTTTAGATTAGTAATAAACTAATGAAAGATATATGTAAGTAATTAGAAAATAATCAAAGAGATAGAATTTAATTAAACTTTTAGCAAGTTAACTATAAAAAGACATCAATACCATTATTATAATATATGTATATATACATTACTCTCCATTAAGAATATATATGTCTTTTTTTTTGATAAATTACTCAGAAATCTAATTATAAAAAATAATTTAAAAGATACATATTTATATGAAATTTAAAAGAATATAAATGTAAATAAAAAATTGAAGGTCTATATACAAAATAACTCGTTAAATAGTGCCGACTTAGAAATAAGTAATAACCTGTTGAACGGATTATATGACTTAAATTTCTAATATTCTTATTGTACCTATATTAATTGTTAGATTTCTCTTTACCTTAGAAAAATAGATAGATAGGAAGAGTATTGAAGAAGAGCTATAGATAGAAATGAATGGTACGGAAGAAGAGCACATATAAATAATATATATTTTATAGCATATGTCTATAGGTATCACTTTTAGAGGAGGTATACCGTATACAAGCGTATAAAAATAAAAAGAACCCTCCTATTTATTACATCCAATAGCAATGTCCTCTAACTCTCTAAGGCAACAGCACTATCATCAGGACGTATGTGGAAAGTGAGGTAGTACTAACTAATAACATGCTGGTGATCTGACTAGGAAGGAAGCTGTAGGCTTCTCCCCCAACATATTGAGAATATAATAGCATCGTCACTGCATGCAGAAAGTAGAAGATTACCAACGATAAGTCTCTCAAATTATCTTGGGAGGCGGCGCTGCTTGTTTCTTCGTTAATGAATCGTCTCTTGAACCAATACGCTGCTCTGCCGATAACAATGAGGAAAGAGAACAAAACACCGTAGATGCCCAAAACCTCAGCAACGGGGACAACATTGGTGGATGCTTGCAACCCCAGTACAATATAACAGAGGCGTTCCAAAACAGCAACTAGGAGTTTTCTACTACTCGGACTGCCAAGTGGTGGCTTAATGGTTGTAAGCAACATAACAAAGTTGGCAAAGAGTATTGCAAGAAAAGTGGCACATACTGTATATTTGACAACAATTGTCACAGCGTTCCCGAGTATTATGCCTGCCAATACTGTACAGCCGACAGGAGTAGCCTTGGATGAGATATCCGAGGCGAACTTGAGCTCAGATTCATCTTCTTGGTAATCTCTTGCGCCGCAGCCAAACCCGCTGCGATAGCCTTCCATGAAGATCCGAAAGATGACCAACAGGATGGGGGTCAAGAGAAATATGCCAAGACTGAGATATGGTGTACCCAGGTGAAGGAGAAGACTGGCTGCCATTAGCATCACTGAAACACTGGATGAGTAGGTTAAGATGTACATCCTACTGTTGGCCTCACTAGGTCGCCACCAACAAAGTATCCAAAAGAGAAATTCAGGGACAAGAGCCAGCGAAGAGACAACACTTGATCCACACGCCTTCGTAATTGCCACAATTAACGGGGTCTTGCATGCAAGGACGTACTTTCCATGGTCTACCAATGACTTCAATTCTTCCTGCGCATAATGTTGACACAAAAGAGAAGAAATTAAGAACAAGATTTCTGCAAGAATTAGAGTACGTTGATTGGACCCCGGTAGATAGAATTAACAGCACCGTGCATTATTTCACAGTCAACAGAGGATGTACCTGTGGATCGATCGTGCTAGCATGTTGCGCTTCATCCACAACAGGTGCCTACAAAAATTGAGAAATAAAATAAGTTGAAGGGGCAAAGTAATTTTTCTCCAAACTAAGGTAGGTAAATATATATGTTTACTGCCAATCTTAGCTCTTAATATGTAGACATTACTCACATCAAATGCTGCAGTGATGGAATGGTTTGCCATGAGAGTGATCTCGCTAAGTTCCTGGAGATTTAAAAATAATCGTGAGAGATAAAGTTATATATATTTAAATAAGAATTTCATCGCATATAAAATTGTATTGATTAGAATTCATATGAGAAAAATACAAGCAAAATAGTAAACAAAAATTAATTGTGTTATTTAGTAATGAATTACATAATTGATCAATATATTATATTATTTCTCAACGGATTACATTATTGTTTCATGTTTTTAATTTTCTAATGAATTTTAAATTATCAAATTTGAAAATACATGAGAGATGAAGTACTAAATAAACTTTCTAATGCATATAAATTAATACCGATTGAAGTTCAGAGAAAGATATTGGTAAAACGGTGAACAAAAGTTAATTACATTATTTAGTAATGACTATATTTACTATTCTGCACGTATCTGTTTTATATGAACTCCAACTAGTATTATTTATATGCATTGAAAAATTTATTTAATCTTTACAACTTAATCTATCATAAGTATTTTCAAATCTAACCATTTCGATAGCTTAAAATTTATTAAAAGATTATAATAATGATAAGTTTGTTTAGATAGAATACTGATAAAAGAAAATAAAAGAAAAAATATTTTATTCGTTGGGTTAAAAATATACCAAAATTTCTAAAATAATATTGTTTCTTTTTAGAAAAAGATAAAATGATATTTCATGAAAAGTGTTACTCTCTCTCTCTTATTAACTTAAAAATAAAGCAAGAGTAATATAATAAGAAAATATAAATTAAGAAATTTTATAATTGAAACATAGAATAGGGAGAACATGCAATACGAAACTTATCTTAGATTTATGGGGAAAAGTCTCTACGTACTAGGACTAATATAATTATTCATGACTTATTTAAGTCGTTTAATTGTCATTATTACTTATAGCTGTGTTAGAGGGTATTTTCTATTTGGTAGAATTTTATTTTAAGTAGGAGACTTCGATTAGGCTTTTTCGTTTGATTTTAGGACCAAAAAGTTATATTAAAAGCATTTAGATACATAAAGAAATTAAGGTAAATAATCGAAGCGAGAACTACATTAGTCCCACATCGGTTAGCTGTAAATTTTATAGGTTCTTTTATCTATTGGTAGATCTACACTCACAGATGTTGAAGCTAACTCAGCGACGTTAAAGCGAAATTGCCAGAGCTCTCTTGGTGTGATCACGAAACTTGTCGATAGTAGTAGAAATGCCCTTGATCGGAAGATCACGGAACTTGTCGTTAGTAGTAGAAGGCCCTTGATCGCTTCTTTATCTCATCTGATATAATTCACTACGAGTTAAAGGAAGGGACTAAAAACAGCGTCGTGGGTGCTTAAGCGTCAGATGCCTTAAAGCATCGACAAACTGTGTATGCAATCAGATAGTGCTAAGTCGCCCAACGCTATGTCAGGGGTTTTATTTTAGCTTTATTTCTTTTTTCCTTTTTAACTAAGTATTTTATGTAGTTAATGTAATTAGTTTAAATAGAAAATTAATTATATTGATATATATATATATATATATTCAGTAATATAATTATTAGCTAATTATAATTAGTAGAATTAATAGTTTATTATATTATAGACACCTAATTGTATTATTTACATATAATATTACTTGCATATAATAGTAATACTTAGCTTCATTAATTATAGTCATGAAATTTATAAATATACCCTTCATAATATATATATATATATATATATATATATATATATTTATTTATTTATTTATTTCTAGCACCTTATTTATATATACTATTTTGTATAAAAACAAAATACTAACAAGATAATACGGCTCCACTATTAAACAGTTTGTTTATTCTTGGTCATGGGTTTCATTTCAGATGGAAGATGATGTTTCGATAATACGGCTCCACTATGGTGGATCATGGAAGACAAATGGAAGTACTTTACAATCTAAATATGTTAATGGGAGACAAATAACATTCACTATAGAACGAGACTACATAAATTTCATAGATCTATTGGATTATATTTTTGATCAAACAAAGATGGATAGGGAAGTTGCCTTACGTATATATTATAGGAGACCAGGTCCAATGGAAGCATATAATGCTGTATTTTCAGATCATGATATTCTTAGAATGATTGATTTATGTAAATTTGAAGATCATATTGATATGTTTATAGTTGGTACTGAGATCCGTAGCATAAATTCATCAAAAGCCTTAGGAGAATGACATGCAAAGTCAATGGCAAACAATCCAAATATATCTCTAGATAATGTTGGAGAAACAGATATTACAAGTATTTTGGGAGATGATGTTGAATTTTCCACAAGTGTTTCAGAATGCTCTACTAGTAGTGATAGTGATGAAGATGCTGCTATAAATGATGAAGAAATTGATAATATTTTATCTTCTGAGGATGATGTTGAACAATTTATAATCCACACATATGAGCGAGAGGCGAAAGATTCATCACTTGCAGTAGGGAGCATGTTTGACAATGTTTACATGTTTAGGGATGCCCTTAGAGACTATGCAATCAAACACCATTTTCAAATGATCTATCTTCATAATGAGAAGCATAGGGTAACTGTTAAATGTGCTAAAGAAGCGTGTTCTTGGAGATTGCACGCTTCAACTATACATGGTGACACACTAATCCAGGTGAAAACAGTGAAAGGGGAGCATACATGTGAGGCTGTCAATATTTGTGGAAATAAGATTGTCAAAGCTAGTTGGATATATAACAAGATAATTGATTGGATTAGGGTTGAGCCAGACATTTCTACTAAAGTTATTAAGGCTCGTTTAAAGGATGCATATCAAGTTGAGCTCGTTTATTGGAAAGTATGGAGGGGAAGAGAGATGACTTTGGAGAAAATATATGGAAATATAGAAAAATCATTTCAGTTTTTTCCTGCACTACAAAAAGAGTTAAATGAAAGAAACCCGGGCAGTATAATCAAACTTGATGTTGATAATTTAGACGGATCATTTGTCAAATTTTTTTTATGTTTCAAGGCATGTTCAGATGGGTTTAAGGTAAGGTGCAGGCCATATCTTGGACTTGATGGTTGCCACTTAAAGGAAAAGTATTTTGATGATTTATTGGCTGCAACAGCATGGGATGCAAACTATGGGATATTTTTAGTGGCATTTGCAGTAGTAAATATTGAAAGTGTGTATACATGGAGGTGATTTTTGGAATGCTTAAAAGAAGGTATTGGAAATATAGATAATCTCACATTCATGTTGGATCGTCAAAAAGGATTAGATGTTGCTGTCAATGGGGTGTTCCCAGGAGTGGAGCATAGAGTGTGTTTTAAACATTTTTATATGAACTTTAGGTGAAAGTTCACTGGTAAGGTGTACAAGAAGCCTATGTGTGAGGCTGCTAAAGCTTATGTCTCTCCAGTTTGGGAGGATTGCATGAAATCACTAGAAGATTTATCCCAACTAGCTAGAGATTAGGTGAAAGCTCAAAATGAGAAGGTATGTTGCATGTGAAGCCAAAGTTTAGTGATGTATTGATATTGTTTTATTACTATTATGATGTATTAACCTTTTTAGAAGTTTACTTCACTCATTATTATGATGTATCTAACCTCTTCATTTTATTGTAGACTTGGACAAGGAGCGAGTATCAAGAGATGGCCAAAGTCCACTACTATACTAATTGCGGTGCAGAGTCATTTAATAAGTTTATTTTAGAGGATCGAGCGAAGTCATATATTGATCTTATAGACAGTATCAGACAGAAACTAATGGTTAAGATGGATCACCGCAGAAGGCATGCTAAGATGTGGCATGGCAAACTAACACCAATATTAACTAAATATGTTAAATGGGTGAGTAAAAAGGCTAGTGGTGTTGGTAGCATCTTTCGATCTGGAAATAAGGAAGCAGAAGCGCAAGGGGCAAATGGAGATGCACTATTAAATTGAATGAACAAACATGCTCTTGTAGAAAGTGACAATTATGTGGGTTTCCTTGTACTCATGCTGTTGTAGTTATTCTATCTTTTCATCGAAGAGTAGCTGATTATGTCAATGATTATTTCACTATTGAAAAATAAAAGCTACTTATGTAGGAAAAATAGCAGCATTGACAGATAAAAAATATTGGAAAAAACCCATAGATAATTTAATTGTCAATGCTCCTAAGAGAGGTCGACCTAGGGAAAGACTAAGAAAAAAGAGGATAAGAGGTGTTAATGAGGAGCGGATGCCAAATGGGGTGATGAAGCCAGTCAAAAATTGTGGACGTTGTGGTGGTAAAGGCCACAACAAGCGAAGTTGTAAAGAGCCAATAGGACAAGGGCAAGGGCAAGTAGCTGAAAATTCTACAAATATTAATATTAGACAGAGTAGAAGGAGAGGTACAAGGGAAACTTTAGCTACTAAGTTGGGGTCATCCATAACTATGAGAATAAGGAGTAATTCAGTCACTAGATCTATACATAATTTTGCACGTAGTACCCAATAGGTACTATTAAATATTGTTTATTTTAAAATGCACATGCCTCAATAATTACTTATGTCTCACAAAGTAGGAACTATATTTATTTTGTCTCTTTTTTATGCAGGTTATTAGTATTGTTGTGGTCCTAAGTTGCTGGATTTTTAGAGTTACTATTTACTCATTTTGTAATTTAAACTTAGAGTTGCTATTTAATCATTTTTGTAATTTGAACTTGGAGTTACTATTTAGTTCAGCCACTATATAATTGTACTAAAACTTAGTATTAATATTTTGGATCTTATGGTGTAATTGTATTAGAAGCTTTGTTAATTCAATGGCTTTGTACCTGATTATAATAGCTTTTAGCATAACAAGTTGTGTAATTTTTATAGTATCAGAAGCTTGGTTGGTTACAAATTTTATATGTTTAGTTGTAAATATGGATAATCTGTAAATTCAAGTTGTTATAAACTTAGGTTTGTACAATTAAAAACCTAACAAATTAGCTAATAGCTATGCCATTTATGAAATCCATATTTTAACATTTCGAATAGGATGTAGGTTTAGGATTTGATCAGTGAAATTGTTGTAAAAACTAAAACCCAAGCTGTGCCATTTTCAAAAATCGAAGCTATGCCATTTTCCAAATCTAAAGCGAAATCTAAAAAAATATCAAACCCAAGATAGAGGAGGAGAAGAGAGAGTTGTTAGAAGAGAAAATCCTACCTTTTCTTGATCGGAAGAAGCTATAGGGTTCTGCCCTAAAAGAGAGGAAGAGAGAAGAAGTAGAAATATAGAGGAAGAAGAAGAAGTATAAGGTTATTTTCGTCATTTAAGAAAATTAATTGTAAATTTGACGGAATATTCTCATCTGCCTAAACGTTGTTAGTTAAAATCTAACCCATAGTATTTTTTGCAAATATTAATTGAATCATAGGGCTCAATCTGCAAATAGTAAAAACATAGGGTGTAAATACAAATTTAGCTAAAATGCAGGGTGTTATATACAAATTTCCCTATATATTATATAAATGCATGTTTTGGCCTCCAGTATGATTATATGTATTTATCTAGATATGATTAGAATCGAGCATATTTTTATCATGCATATGATTAGGCTAATCTTGGATATGAGTATGATGATGATAAATAGAGATGATTAGAATGATCATACTATTATAATTTTATGTCTAGCTGATCTGTAGCATGAGTATACATGTCATAGATTAGCATGGGTATGCATGTGTTAACTACATGGTTGAAGACTATATTGCATCATTTTTCTCTTGATTCTTGTTTTACCTAAATTCCTATTATGCATTGACTTGTTATCGTACTGGATATATACATATGATTTGTCATTTAGAAGAAAAGCATGAAACATAATTAATAGGATAATTGATAAAAAGCGTGAGAATACCTGAGTGGGCACAAGGGTTAGGGCAAGCCTGGAGATGATTAATCACTCGACATAGTCGCGATCCTGTTGGCCTTACGTCCAAGGTCGTTAGTCTGTGTGCGCAGTAAACATTCGGACACATGCCGTTCGCTAGGGCATATGTGACGAGTTATCATCACGAGATTTCTATCAGCTAGAAGGGTGCCCGGTCTGGATGAATATTGATACCTTAGCGGGTGGTAAGGTATGGTTATATTTGAGATACTTCTTGCGGGTGGCAGAGTATGCTCTGAGCCTTTAGGCATGATGTTGAGACTGGGTACCGGGTATTGATTGTGCATAGTGGTTTAGTATGATAATGACATATAGAGCTGACATTGATGATTAAGATGTTGAGAAATGTACATAATTTAATTATCATCTGATTACCTGATTATCGAGTGATCAATATACATCATATATAGTTGCATTTGGTACAATAGCATGGTCATGGTCGGCATGCATCATATGTTATATTTGAAAAAAGTTATGATGATAATATGACATGATAATCTGTTTATTCATAGTCGAGTTTATATAGGCATATGTCTTGTATTCGATTTCTTTAACAAGTTTTTTTTTTCTCTCCCTCTCCCTCTATATATATGCACACATCTCATTCTGTTGACTACACGTTGCAAGGCATCATTAATTCTTATTATTTGGCTGAAATGATTAGGGTTGGTAATGGACTAATGGTCATTTTTATCCTTTTAGAAGGAATAGCAATAAATACTATCTATCTATCTTTTGCCTAAGAATGCTTGACACCGGACATCAATTCCAAGAGGAAGCTGCTCAAGTTTAACAATCGCTATTACAATAAAAGTCTCTTTTTACAGACGAATCGCGAAAAGCTCTACAAAATTATTGGAGGGACATGTACTCTAGATGGGGGACCAGACAAAGAAGAATTAATCCCAACCCACACGTACCTATCTACTTCCTTTAATTGTTCTCCGGTGTTGATAACTTGGCCTATAGTTTGGGAGACTTGAGCAATAGCGATGATCGGGGCGACGAGGATGCTGGTTTTCCGATGGAGAGCTCCTCAGGTCAGACTTCTTCAACCAACTCATCATGCATATATCTTTGCTATGTTACGAAAGAAGAGTACGCATCCTACTCCCTTGATCTTTTATTCTTTATTCCGTCCGTAGGTGAAGAAAGACAAACATAGAAAACCAACGTAGGAGAGAGAGAGAGAGTGAGTTATTTAAAAAATCCCCAAATTTATAGGACCGTAGGGATGTGTGGTATTGGATGAGATTATATTAGTATTGTGGTCCAACTTTTAGTATCATAATTTAATGTCGAATCTATGACTTGCTGCTTTGGAATAAAATTATTATGTTTTCTTTTATTTTACAGTATGTTAGTTATTCATGAGGAATAAGAATTCGGCCTATTATATTATATGATTGATTTGAGTTTGATGTAATTCGATAATACATGGACCGGATTTGAATATTGCAATAAATCTTTTCTATTTGAAATTAAGTCTAAGCCCAACAAACTAAATGGATATAATTCAATCTTTGTATTATATCTTACCGAATCAGATTCGGTTACACACATACATATATATCCTTCAAATAATTTATTTACTTATATATCCCTCTTTATATCAATACCTCTTAATATATATATATATTTAATGGACACTATTGAAGTTAACTAACCGTTAAAATTTAAATAATTGAGACATAAAAAGGCAAAAAAAATTTATTCTAGTTTGATAGGTCTCTTAGTAAAGAGCACTTTTATTTTTTTTTTCTATTAAATTATTGAGATTTAACTTGAAAAGTTATTTGATATAAGTAGACAAATATTTCAATACCCCTCTAATTTTTTTAAAAAAAAGAAATGTATTTATTACCTCAAAAAATGGGCAAAAGTGCTTTTAGGTATTTGAACAAATGCCAAAACATCACTATACAAGTGAGTAGATAAATCAGAAGTTTGGGTAATATACCAAACCTTAGAGAAAGATTAGATTCTCCCTTGATTAGCTAGTGTATTAGCGACACAGTTTGCTTCCCAATTACAGTAAGAGATGTTCAAAGGAAAGTCTTCTTAGATTTGAGTAAGGAGGCTACCAATTAAGAGTCTGATTCGATGATGAACCTAGAGAGATTGCATTTGAAAGCTTGCATCAAGTCAACTCAGACTGCTTTTGCTTCAGCTAGCAGAGGGTCATTGTTACTTATAGCTGTGTTAGAGGATATTTTCTGTTTGGTAGAATTTTATTTTAAGTAGGAGACTTCGATTAGGCTTTTTCGTTTGATTTTAGGACCAAAAAGTTATATTAAAAGCATTTAGATACATAAAGAAATTAAGGTAAATAATCCAAGCGAGAACTACATTAGTCCCACATCGGTTAACTGCAAATTGTGTACGTTCTTTTATCTACTGGTAGGTCTGCTAACTCACAGATGTTAAAACTAACTCACAGATGTTAAAGCTAACTCACCGAATTTATAACGAAATTGCCAGAGCTCTTTATGTGGACTCCCCTTCTCCCAGATGTTACTTCTCCTATCTCTCTTGCGATGCGCCCTTCTCACAGATGTTAAAGCTAACTCTCACCGTATTTATTGCGAAATTGCCAGAGCTCTCTAGTTTAACCTTGTCGATCACAACCTTACGAGACGTCTTATATTTATAATACACAAGAAGGGTCGTGTTCTCGGAATTGGTGCGCTAATTCGAATATTAAATTATTTTTGAGTTAATTTTAATTTTATTTTTTTAATTATTTATAAAAATAGTCTAATATTAAATTAATTTTAAGTTAATTTAATTTTTTTTATTATTTATAAAAATGAGTAATAAATTATGTATCCTAAAATACATTAGATATGAAATACATCAAACATGAAATACATCAAATAAAAATTACATTAAAATTTATATTCCTTCATTCCCGTGCCTCTGCCATAAGTGTTCAATAGAGAGATCTTGTCAATTGATTTAAATAAAATTGAAGATCTGGATGAACGTACTTTCTTTCAAAGAAAAAGACAAGAAATTTGTATAAGAAGCAATATTCATTTTCAAGTCGGAGGTTCATCGCAAGAAAGTGGACACAGTCAAGAAAGAGAAGGTGGCTACGGAATCGGAACCGGTGGCTACAAAACCAGAACCGGAACCAGTGGCTACGGAGATGACTTGCCAGAATATTAAACATCTATTGCTTTTATTATGTTTAGTTAATTTCTGCTTATTTTATGTAATGTAATTTTGATATTTTTAGTTAATGACATGTAATGTTTATTTCGATTATTTCGTGTAATGTAATTTTGATACGTTTAATTAAAAAATTAGTAATTTAAAATTATTTCTAAAACTATTGAATATTAGTCTTATTTTAAAGATCTCGATGAGAGTTTTCTGACAATATATTTTTTAATAAAAAATAATAACGCTAAGATGATCTATTAAGTAATTTAAAATATCTAATATAATAATATATATTATATTATTATTTTAATATATATGGAGCCCGGTGCATTGGAGTGCACCGGGCTCTTGCTCCATTTTTGGCTCAAAGGCTCCAAATATGGAGCAAGCATTGGAGATGCTCTTATGTCCATTGGAAAATCGGGAACCTTGTCGATAGTTGAGCCCTTCTCCTATCTCTCCTGTGAATGCGCCCTTCTCCTATCTCTCCTGCGAATGCAACCTTACGAGACGTCTTATATTTATAATACGAGAACACAACTCGGAATTGTCGTGTTCTCGAAATTGTTGCGGCTTCGTATAAAATTCAACCCTTCCGGCTTCATATAAATATCAACAACCTAACCTATTAAGTCTAGTCTCTCCGTTCGTGACTTTGTGACTCTCACGACTCACACAACAATGGGTTCTTCAAACGGAGAGGGCTAGACAGGGGATTCATGCTTTGAGTCAGCATCATCTTTTTCTTCAGTCATACCTTTCAGTGGTCAAGAGAGATTGTTCGAAAAAGACAGTGAAGTTGGTCATTCTGTGGCTTCTTGAGAGTGAAAAAAAGATGGGAATTGTTGCAGCTTCATATAAATCTCAACAATCTATTAAGTCTAGTCTCTCCGTTCGTGACTTTATGACTCAATCTATTAAGTCTAGTCTCTCCATGATGTGATCCGATTTGACCCCGTTCGCATTAGATATCCTATACTGGTGGCGAGGTACCATCAAATTAGAGTTGAGCCATCCCATGTGCACAAGATGGCATTTAGAACTCATGATGGGCACTACGAGATCCTCGTAATGTCTTTTGATCTTACTAATGCTCTTGCCACTTTTCAGAGCTTAATGAATGATGAATGATATCTTTAGGTCTCATTTGAGGTAATATGTGTTGATACTCTTTGATGATATATTGGTATACAGTCGTACATGAAAGGAGCATTTGCCACATCTTCGGACAGTACTTCACCTATTGTGGCAACACAAATTGAAGGCTAAGGACTCCAAGTGTTTATGGGGGCAGCAAAGAGTTGACTTCCTAGGCCATATTATATGCCCAAGACTACCAAGGAGCTACATGGTTTCCTCAACTTAACCGGCTACTATCGTCGGTTTTTGGCAAAGTATGGCAAGGTTGTGGCTCCCCTCATGACCTTGCTGCGGAAGGGTGCATTCATATGGACAGAGAAAGCAAGGAAAGCATTTGAAGCCTTGAAGAAAGCGATGATTTTATCAAACCATTCACCATTGAGTGTGAGCGTCTGGAGTCGGTATTTGAGCTATTTTGATGCAAGAAGGCAGACCCGTGGCTTACATGAGCAAGGCTCTTTCTAAGCATTCACAGCTGCTATCTATCTATGAAAGAGAAATGCTCGCCATCATTCATGCTATCATCAAGTGGATGCCTTATCTCATTGGGCGACGTTTCACGATCCGCATCGATTAAAGGAGTTTGTCATACTTTCTTGGGTAGCGCATACACACACTAGCCCATCAAAGGTGGGTGTCCAAGCTACTTGGATATGATTATGAGTTAGTATATAAGAAGGGGACCAAAAATAGCATCGCCGATGCCTTATCAAGGTGCCTGAATCCAGCCGAGTTGGCACCGATTTTGGCACCGATTTTTCCTTTCTTCCAGCAGCTGTAGGAGGCCTACAAGAGGGACTCGGACACCATGAGGATGTGGGATGACCTTGCTACAGATCCCAGCTGTATGCAAGGAGTTATGGTGAAGGATAGACTCTTGGTGGACAAAGGCAAGATTATTGTTCTAGCTGACCACCACTTGCGGTTGAAATAGATGCGTCACTTTCATGATACCCCCATGGTTGGACATGAAGGGGTGTTGCACACCTATAAATGGCTGAGTCAGAGTTATACATGGGCTGGAATGAAGAAGGATGTACAAGCCTACATCAAGGCTTGTGAGGTGTGTATAAGAGCCAAGATGGAATCGACAAAACCTATCGGCTGCCAAAGGATATTCTGTGATCATGGTGGTGGTAGATCACCTCCGCAAGTATGCACATTTTTCATCCTTGGTGCATCACTACACGGCAAGGAAGGCCGTGGAGGTTTATGTGCGAGACGTCGCCAAGATGCATGGTATGCCAAAATTGATTATTTTAGATCGTGAATTCTTTGCTCTCCAAGAGACTACCTTCCATATAAGTTCAGTCTATCATCCTTAATCACACCTTCGACTCGGCTCCTCCTTCCCTTCCTTCTTCTCTTCTTCTCTTCTTCTTCTTCTTCTTCCTTTCTTCTTTTTCCTTTCTCCTTCTTTTTCCTTTCTTCTTCTCCTCCCACCTCGATTGCTGTCTCCTGACTGCAATAGTGCTGGGCTCGGCCCAGCACTATAGCAAAACAGTGCTGGGCTCGGCCCAGCACTATAGCAAAACAGTGCTGGGCTGAGCCCAACACTATGTCAGGGGTTTTATTTTAGCTTTATTTCTTTTTCCTTTTTAACTAAGTATTTTATGTAGTTAATACAATTAGTTTAGATAGAAAATTATATATATATATATATATTCAGTAATATAATTATTAGCTAATTATAATTAGTAGAATTAATAGTTTATTATATTATAGACACCTAATTGTATTATTTACATATAATATTACTTGCATATAATAGATTAATACTTAGCTGCATTAATTATAGTCATGAAGTTTATAAATATACCCTTCATAATATATATATATATATATATATATATATATATATAATTATCAAAGTTTAGTATTTTATTTTTATACAAAATAGTATATATAAATAAGGTGCTAGAATACACATTATATATATATAATATGTGTTCTAGCACCTTATTTATATATACTATTTTGTATAAAAATAAAATACTAAACTTTGATAATTATTTTTCTATGACCGGATAATAATTATTTTACTTGTATTTAGCGATTATTAATGTAAAGAGTAAGAACCGCAAAGATTAACTATAATTTGGTTTTATCTATACTTATATTTTATAATTATATATATAAGCCTCTTATTATTATTTTATAATTATATACTTAGACTACTTTTATATAAAAAGAACAAACCTTTTATTCTTATTTCATAGATAGCATTTTATAATAATAGCATATTTATATTACCAAAATTATATCTATAATTAAATCTAGATATTTAATAAAATATAAAAAGAGGAATTCTAAACATAATAAATCATCATATTTTATATAAATTAATTCTAATTGAATAAACGACTAACATCATACTACTTAAATATTTTCAGATTCCGAACCACTTATGTGAAATCCCGTGGACCCTATTAGTGATGAGTTGTCACTCGGTTGCCGGATGTGAGTGATATGTGGTTTGCGTCTTCTAATGAGGAGTGAATAGTTTTATCTCCTAGATATCTTTCTCAAATTATGTTATATTATATATTATGTGCATGCATGTTTTGACCTATAGCATGATTATATGAATTTATTTAGATATGATTACAATCGAGCATATTTTTATCATGCATATAATTAGGCTGATCTTATATATGAGTATGATGATAATAAATAGAGATGATTAGAGATAATTTTATGTCCAGTTGATCTGTAGCATGAGTATACATATCATATATTAGCATATATATGCATGTGTTGATTATATGGTTGGAGACTACATTGCATCATTTTTATTTTGATTCTTGTTTCACCGAAATTTCTGTTATGCATTGACTTATTATCGTACTGGATATATGCATATAATTTGTCATTTAGAAGGAAAGCATGAAATGTGATTGATAGGATAGTTGACAGAAAGCGTGAGAATACCTAAATGGGTGCGAGGGTTAGGGCGTGCCTAGAGATGATTGATTGCTCGACATAGTCACAATCCTATTGGCCTTACGTCCGAGGTCGTTAGTCTGTGTGCACAGCAAACATTCGGACATATGCCGTTCGCTAGAGCATATGTGACAAGTTATCCTTACGAGGTTTTTATTAGTTAGAAGGGTGCCCGGTCTGGATGGATATTAATACCCTAACGGGTGGCAGGGTGTCGTTATATTTGAGACACTTCTTGCGGGTGGCAGAGTATGCTCTGAGCCTTCGGGCATGATGTTGAGACCATGTATTGGGTATTAACTGTGCACAGTGGTCTAGTATGATGATGATATATAGAGCTGATATTGATGATTAAGATGTCGAAAAATACATATGATTTTATTATCATTTGATTACCTGATTATCGAGTGGTCAATATACATCATATATGGTTGTATTTGGTACAATAGCATGGTCATGGTCGGCATGCATTATGTGTCATATTTGAAAAAGAGTTATAATGATAGTATGACATAGTGATTTGTTTATTTATTGTCAATGATTATATACTTTTATCAGTTATGACATATTATCTACTTTTAATTTATATATTATTGAGGTTATATTCATATACTCATTCATGACATGATGCTATTCTAATTCACATTATCCAGTACATGATTTACTCTCTGTTTTACATCACTTATTCGGAGTAAGGTCTATTCATTGAGCATTTTGCTCACAACTCTCTTTATTTCTTTTCTAACCCCCTCAGATATGTGGTATGTGATAGCCACTTGAGATATCTTGAGAAGATATTTTAGAGCGATAATGATGTGAGCTATAGATTTGAGACGGTATAAATGATAGTTTCTATAGAAATTGAGTTGTACTAGTATTTGATATTTGTACTCCTTTGTATTAGACAATAATTTATATAATACATGTTGAATCATAGTGTTCTCTTGTATTAGTTGTATCTTGAAGGTTTATCATGGCATGTGTGGGTCCTACTAGATTATGTAATTATCTAATATGGTTGTTGTGGACTTGGACATTCATATATTAACATATTTATTTTGTTGATAGTATGATTGATCTCTAAGATGCATTATGTTGAGTATGAATTTATTTGGTGATGAATTATGTGAGCATGAATATGTTAGTAGGTTTTATTTGATAATGTCATGATTATATGTGCACAAGAGTGTATCTATGCATGACGGCCTCCGAACAACCTGTCGCATGATTAGAAAGATCCAACGATTAGATTATCCGTAGCTTTCTTCGAAAGTCACATTCTTAATCTAGTCCAGAACCATTACGGATCAGATCAAATCGATTCGTAACCTTTACTCTCACAATCATATATTTTTTATTTGAATTCTTCCTTTGTAGATTTTAGTTTCAAATTATTCCTATGTTAGAAATGATATTTTGGTAATTTCGGAAGGTTGATTAATTTTAGGATTCAAAACATAAAAAAGTATATATATATAAAGAAATCTTATAAAATTTGCCCTTAATTTTATAATGTACATAAGCCGAGTGCGCTTGAGAACGCGTCTCCCAAGTCTTATATAACTAACTAGTGGCTAACGAACATTAAAGCGCAGCAACATCAAATTCTCAATCCCATGGCTTGTGTTGCTCATTCCGATGAACCACCGGTCCCGGACGGCGATCGAGAGCTCTTACTCCAAGTAGGAACCTGGACAGTGGTGCTCTCCATATTCGAGCTGGTCAAATCTTTTGCTATGGAATCAACCACCAGATAACCACCTCTCTCTAGGTCTCTCGAGCTCGCTGCGCTAGTTCTCTTCCTCATCGGAGATCGATTTTGAATGATTCTTCTTCTTCTTATTATTCTTTCCGCTACTTCCATTTTGTTGATTCTCATTGCTCTAATTTCTCTATTTCAGGGTCGGGATTTTCCTATTGATGAAAGGGGGCAAAACTACTAGAGGAGAATCGATTCTCATGATTTGGTAGGTTTTTTGTTTTAATAACATAATTGTGTGTGCCATAATCGGTGTTAAATCTTCTGTCTTATTGCTTCTTCTCCTGTTGGTTAATGAGATTTCGTCCGAGGCTATTGGACTAGGCATAAGTCTTGTATTCGGTTTCTTTAACAAGTTTTTTCTTTTCTTTTCTCTCCCTCTCTCTCTATATATATACACACATCTCATTCTGTTGACTACACGTTGCAAGGCATCATTAATTCTTATTATTTGGCTGAAATGATTAGGGCTGGTAATGGACTAATGACCATTTTCATCCTTTTGGAACGATTACCAATAAATACTATCTATCGATCTATCTTCTTTTGCCTAAGAATGCTTGACACCAGACATCAATTCCAAGAGGAAGAGGAAGCTGCTCAAGTTCAACAATCTCTATTGCTCTACTGCATTAAAAGTAATTATTATATTTTTATTCTAAAATACAAGTAAATATAAAAGCAATTATTACATAATAAAAGACTCATTTTATAGATGAATCACGAAAAAGACGGACAAAATTATTGGAGGAATATGCACTCTAGATGGGGGACCAGACAAAGAAGAATTAATCCCAACCCACACGTACCTATCTACTTCCTTTAATTGTTCTCCGGTGTTGATCACTTGGCTTACAGTTTGGGAGACTTGAGCAATAGCGATGATCGGGGGCGACGAGGATGCTGGTTTTCCGATGGAGAGTTCCTCAGGTCAGACTTCTTCAACCAACTCATCATGCATATATCTTTGCTATGTTACAAATGAAGAGTACGCATCCTACTCCCTTGATCTTTTTATTCTTTATTCCGTCGGTAGGTGAAGAAAGACAAACATAGAAAATCACCGTGGGAGAGAGAGAGGAAGATGAGTAGATCTCATCACCGGAGTTGGGACTTGGGACAGTAGGACTGAGAGGAAGACCAACATGGAAGGAAATCCTCTCATCTCTCTCTCTCTTCTCTAAACAATTTCGTATCTGATTTTAGAGAATAAATATGCCAATTCTGGATAGTCAAGCAAATAGGAATTCTCTGAACCCAACCCACCTCTTCTCTAGACATAGACATGGTCATCGGGCGTTAATCGTATAGACAGTTGTTTCGAAATTTCACGGTTAACAAATATATATATTATCAGAAAGAAAAAGGAATTAGGTTATATAATTCTCGAAGACCGCTGTTAATAATAAAAAATAAAAATATAAAGTGTTATTTAAAAAGTTTCCAAATTATAGAACAAATTATTGGACTAAATTTTGCACTGAGTCCGTCTCACTCGGGAGTAAATGGATTCATTTCAAGTTAGAAATGAATTTATACTTAAATTATGTAAAAAGAAGCATTGTATGACTCTAGAACCTATATAATATGAATAATCTCTAGTGTGTAGTTTTGGATGAGAAAATATAAATTAATACAGTGTGTTTTAACTTTTAGAATCACAATTTTATGTCAAAGCTGTGACTTGCTGCTTTGGGATAAGATTATTCTATGTTCTTTTATTTCACATTATGTTTGCTATTTATGAGGAATTTGAATCCGATCTATTATATCCGATTGATTTGAGTATGACATAATTTAATGATAAACGGATCAGATATAAATATTGTAATAACTTTTTCCATGTAAAATTTGATTCGAGTCCAAGTCTAACAAGCTATATGGATATGAATCCAAATTTTATTTATATATCGGATCGATCAGATTCGGTTACACATCCAAACCATCAAATTAATGCATCTTACATCGTTTGCACAAATAAATGATGTAAGTTGGAATGTATTACCTTAAGGCAACAGCAGTATCGTCAGGATGTATGTGGAAATTGAGGTCGTACTTATTAATAACATGCTGATGATGAGACTCGGATGGAAGTTGTAGGCTTCTCTCCCAACATATTGAGAATATAACACCATCGTCACTGCATGCAGAAAATAGAAGATTTCCAACGACAAGCCTTTCAAATTATCTTGGGAGGCGACACTGCTTGTTTCTTCGTTGATGAATCGTTTCTTGAACCAATACGCTGCTCGGCCGATAACAATAAGGAAAGGGAACAAAACACCGTATATGCCCAAAACCTCAGCAACGGTGACAACATTGGTGGATGCTTGCAACCCCAGTACAATGTAACAGAGACGTTCCAAAACAGCAACTAGGAGTTTTCTACTACTCCAACTGCCAAGTGGTGGCTTAATGGACGTAAGCAGCATAACAAAATTGCCAAAGAGTATTGCAAGAAAAGTGGCACATACTGAATATTCGACAACAACTTTCTGCTGGTCAGTGATGTTACTGAATACAATGCCTGCCAATACTGTACAGCCGACATGAGTACCCTTGGATGAGATACCCGAGGTGAACTTGAGCTTAGATTCATCTTCTTCATAATCTCTTGCGCCGCGGCCAAACCCGCTGCGATAGCCTCCCATAAAGAGGCGAAAGATGACCACCAGGATGGGCGGCAAGAGAATTCCAAGACTGAGATATGGTGTACCTAGGTGAAGCAAAACACTGGCTGCCATTATCATCACTGAAACACTGGATGAGTAGGTTAAGATGTACATCCTACAGTTGGCCTCATTAGGTTGCCACCAGCAGAGTATCCAAAGGAGAAATTCAGGGACAAGAGCTAGCGAAGAGATAAATCCAGTGCTGGATCCACACGCCTTCATAATTGCCATAATTAATGGGGTCTTGCATGCAAGGACATACTTTCCATGGTCTACCAATGACTTCAATTCTTCCTGCAAAGACAGAAACAAGATTACTGCAAGAATTAGAGTTGATCGGAGGGGTGGAATTTACAGCACCATGCGTTTCAAAGTTTAACGGAGGATCAATGTACCTGTGTATCGACCGGACGAGCATGTTGGGCTTCATCCACAACATGTGGTACCTGCAAAAATCGATAAGGAAAATAAGTTCAAGGATTAAAGTAATTTCCATCCAAACTAAGAAAGGTATATAGATATATAAGGCCAATCTCAGCTCTGAATACGTAGACATTGCTCACATCAAATGCTACAGCGAAGGAATGGTTTGCCGTGAGAGTCATCCCACCAATTTCCTGGTACAGGAAGGAGATTTACGATCAGCAAAAAAGCGTCGTCACGATCGACCACCTTCTTATTATATATGCTATATTTATTACTGTATTTCTAACATATTAACAATACTATTCTGAGGCATATACTACCCTAAAGTATCGACAGATTTCTTAGTCATCTTATACATGTAACCCACATCGGCTTTTTAATTCTATAAGCCCTTCTATGCATTGACACATTTCAAATTCTATAACACCAAAGAATTGAGATAGTTTACTCACCGTGAGACCGTGAATTAGAGCGCCAAAGCGTTGTGAGTAAAATGCTCTACTTCGGGCTTCTTCGATCGCTATTAAAAGAGGAACCGTATATAATATTATAAGAAAGATTCCTTGGAAGAATAATTAACTGTATTCTAGAAGATAAACACTTTTTTTTAGTAATTTCCCCCTTTTTTTTCAATATAATTATTACATATTTATTTTAGAATAAAAATAATTATTTATAAAATAAATTTCTCATTTTGATAATAACAGTTTATATATTTTTTTTACATTCCTATTTCTTCCTAATATTTTCACATCGGTAGAATGTTCTACGTGGCAAGCCAACTCTGCAATTAAAAACTGGTCCTTTTTTTTTTTTTTTTATTCTCGGATATAACTGATGGAAGACCTACAGCTGCAGATGGGGAGTCATATGTCATTAATTTGGAGCCACCGGTATGGTAAAACTCAGGAATAAAGCGTATGTTACTTCGGCATTAAGGAAACTCTAGAATACCCAAGTTTAAATTTTTTTATTAGGGGGGAAAAAATTCTTTTCTCCCAATGCACCATTGGGACTTTCAGTCTAAATTCAGATGTAGGTGAGCTTAAGTATATATCCGTACATTGAATTAAACACGTGTTTTCTTGAGCTTATGTACACATATAAAATAAATAAATAAATAAATAAATTCATAAATTCGCTCTTCCTATGGCCACCTCCGCCTTGTCCCTCGGCCCTCTCTTAGCCATTTTAGCTAGGTGGAGATAGAGTCAGAGGTGACCGTGAGTTAAAATTTTTGGGCTGATCAGACTTAAATATTTGTTTTACAATCTGACGCACTAAATATTTAAGTCAGCCTGGATTTTAAGATGGACTAAAACATTATAGTTGGTTATCGTTCACTATCTTATAATATATTGGGTTTGGGTCAAACGTAGTCAACCGAATTTAAAAAAAATTTACATCTTATCACACTAAGTGTAATGACCCTCGTAAAGATATCTTAGTTTCTTCTTTCAAAAGAATACTTATATATTAAATATCTAGTTACTAAATATCTAATATGGTATTAAAAAAATAATAATAATAGATATGTATAATGGATTAGGCCATGCGGGCTTAATGTGTTGGGTTTTCAGGTTGAGCCGAGTGGGCAAATGCCTTGCCTATATCGCCCATTATCATTTGAGCTCGAGTTGGACTTAGCCATATTAAAACTGGAGGACGAGGCTTAAGCAAGTTGATCCTAATGATCACCTCCAGAAGGAGGTGAGCGACACCTCCGTTGAGGGTTTTCTCTCTTCCCTCTTGCTCTTCTTCTACTTTTGAACCATCTTTACTTACATTCCTTTTTTTTCTTTTTCTTTTCTTTTTATTTCTTGGATAATTACAAGCATTCTAAACCACTCGCATGGATGAAAGAAAAAAAAAGAAAAGAAAGAATAAGTTTGCACTGAACCATCTCACCGCTAGGGAATCATATGCCATTAATTTGGAACCACCGGTATATTAAAACTCAAGACTAAAGCGTATGTTTACTTCGGCATTAAGGCAAATATAGAAATAGCCAATTTAGATTTTGAATCTTTTCCCTTTGTAGTACCTCTCTAACCCTCTCTAACCCCCAATGCAGTGTCGGACTTGTGGTCTAAATTCATTAGCTATTGAGCATATGTATATAGCCGAACATTGTATCAAACACGTGTTTTCTTTGAGCTTACGTACATACATACACATAAAATAAATAAATAAATAAAAAAATCCACTCTTCCTATGGGTGAAAATTTTCCACCTCTGCCTATTGTCCCTCAGCACTCGCTTAGCCATTTTAGCTAGGTGGAGGTAGAGTTAGAGGTGATAGAGAATTAGATTTTTTAGGCTGATTAGACCTAAATATTTGTTTATGATTTGGCCCAATGAATTCAAGTCAGCCTGAATTTTAGGATGAGCTAGAAAATTATAGTTGGTTATCGTTCACTAGCTCATGATATATTGGGTCCGAGTCGAAAGTAATTAATCAAATTTTAAGAAAAAATATTACATCTTATCACACTAAGTGTAATGGGCCTCATAAAGATATTTTAGTTTCTTCTTTCATAAGAGTACTTATATATTAAATATCTAGTTACTAAATATCTAATGTGATATTAAAAATAATAGTGAAAATAGATATGTATAATGGATTGGGCCATGCGGGCTTAATGGGTCAGGTTTTCAGGTTGAGCAGAGTGGGCAAATGCTTGGCCTATATTGCCCATTATCATTTGAGCTCAGATCGGACTTAGCCATATTAAAACTGGAGGACCAGGCTTAAGCGGGTTGATCCTAATGATCACCTCCACCTCCGGGAGGAGGTGAGCAACATCTCTCTCCCCTCAGTTGAGGGTTTCTCTCTTCCCCTTTTTACTCTCTCTCTTTACTCAACTCTCTTTCTTTCCTTTAGTTTTACTTTATTGTTTTAATTATCTCTTTGCACTGACCATGATGATTATTGGTGTTGGCATCAGTGATCTTCGCTGCAGCTATCTATTGGCATTTGCAGGGCTGTGCATATTTGGATCTGCGAGAGCTAGTATCTGCAACCAACACCACTGAGAGGTAGCTGAGGACTTTCTAATTCTCCAACTGCATGCATGGCAGCCTGAAAGTTAGAAATATAACCAAAGAACCAAGTGCTAGCTAGCTAGCTTGACATTCCAGAACACGTTGCGGAAGAGTCAATATTTAACTAGTAGCTTCTTCCTAACATTGAAGCGCAGGAACATCAACTAATTCCGAATCCCATGTCTGGTGTTGCTCAATTCGATCGAGAGCTAGCTCTTATTCCAAGAGGAAGCTGCTCAAGTTCAACAACCTCTCTTGGTCTGCCAACAACTTCCGGTGTTGTTATCTCAATAAGCAAGCAAGAGAATAATTATATATAGCATGCCTCTTGGCCTAGCTTGGGTATTATTTTAGCTGCATCATTTAGAGGTATCAAGTCCCAGTCTCTCACAGACGGGGATATGCCCCTGCATGCTTTTGTGCAGCGGTTATCGGATCGAAACTGTCAAACTGGGAAAAATAAAATGGTCTTATTCTGCAAACACGTCTGAAGTTCTTACTCCTTTGCTAATAGACTGACCGCGTTGTGTGTGGGCCCTCAGAAGAGAGTTCTAGAAGAAGAGGACGCGTCCCCGAGAGTATATAAAGAGTGGCTCCTTCGAAACATTCATATGCAGCAAAACAATCCTCCAATTCCATGGCTTTTATCGCACGGCGGGGTCTGGACGGCGATCGAGAGCTCTTACTCCAAGTAGGGACTTGGACGGCGGTGCTCTCGATGTCCGAGCTGATCAAATCTCTCGCCATGGAATCTACCACCTCCTCCAATCACAAAAATGTTTTCCTCTGGTTAACGTTTCTCCTTGGTGTTTGGTTTTTTATTCTCTCCCAAGTTGTCCCCAGGATCGCTAGGGCTCTCGCGCCCGTAGGGCTACTGCTGAACCTCTTTATCCTCGGAGGGATTCTAACTTTCCGCTACTCCTCGTTTTCTTTTTAATTATTATTATCATTATTTTTTCCTTCTCTTGTTCTTATTTGGGGTAATTGTTTACACATTCGTCGTGACTTCTTTTCTATGGTATTGCTTCTCTTCTGTTTGTTAAATTAAATCCTTTAGTTACTGGTATGTTGCTATAATGTTCATTTCTTAATATCAACAGCAGTTTGGTACATCGACCTTTTCGCATGGCATCTTTGACTCATTCATAGTTAGTTGCATTACTCATTTTACTATTTAAGATAAGAAAAGGATCCAAATACAGAAATGATTTAGGGGTGTTCATGGGCCGGGCTACGTTGAGTTTATCTAAGTATCGGGCTAGATTTAGCTTGAAAGAAGAGGTAGACTTGGGTTGGGTTAAGACCAAAGTCACTGAGTGGAGGCTCCTGAAGAGTTTACACTTGAAAATTAGATATAGTATAACCCTAGTATTTATGAAACAGTCTGTCTAAGCTTTCATTGTGGAGTGATGATTATACTAAATTTTTTTCTGTTCATTTGTTTAGCCTATTAGCGGCGTAAAGATAAAATAATTAATAAAATAAAAAGATAAATATTAAATTACGATTTTTTTTTCTCTCTCTCTCTCTCTCTCTCTCTCTGTCTGTCTTGTTTGCACACATAACATGCCTCATGGCCTCATTCCCCAAAGGTAAAAGAAAAAAGAAAAAAGAAAAAAAAAGAAACAAAAAAGAGAGAGAGAGCAGATAGAGATCCAGAAGCCACCCTTTGTATTGTGAAGTCGGTTTCCTCTGAGACAAGAAAACAAGTTATTATAGATGAGCATCACTTCTTCCTCTTTCCTCTTTCCTCCCTCCCCTGGCGCACAATAGCTTAACCTGCGCCACCCTTTTCCCCTTCCTTGCTCCCTTGTCTTGCTTGCTTGCTTCCATGGTTAAAACACCGGCCCATTTGAGACTATACTAATCTATCAGAGGCTAGGAAAGAGTAAAAAACCAATCTTGCGTTCTTTGAACGGTTTTGGGTCGCCATCGCGCTTTCCCTTTTTGCAAATTTCATAGAACTTTTGGATTCCCTGCAGCGAAATCGACGATCGGGTTTTGTAGATTCTGCTGTTTTGGCATCTGGGTCGGCGTTGTTTTGGAGTCTGGGGGATTAGATCCGTGTTCTCTTCGTTTGGGATCGGGATTGGAGGTCAGGAATCTTGCTTCGATCGTTGCCTATGATCTTTGCTGATGGTTTCTTATTTTTGATGCGTCTCTTTTGGGTTCCTTGCTGCTGGATTCTAGTCTGGGATCGGTTTCTTGATGCAAATTTCGCACGGTTAAATTGTGCCGATTTTATTATTTTATCGTATGAAAATGGAACCGATGTTTACGTTGGTAGGGCTTTTGTTTTCTGATTGGAGAGTGAGGATATGCCTTTGCATATTAAATTATCTGCTTGGATTTATTTTGCATCTGCCACTAAATATTATTTCCATTTGTATTTAATTGAACAGATGGTATATTTTAATTAGTACTGTGAAATGTTGAGCTAAAGCGACATCAAATTAACGATCACAATCACTGTTAGTATCTTTTATTCAGGGGACTAAGAATATTTGTGAGAGAAATCATGTGGTTAACTGATCATGGTAGCAAATCATTGTGACAGGAGCCACTTATATTACTAGCATTGTGCTCTTTAATGTTGCTTTCTATTTGTTTATCTAGATATGCTTATACTATGAAAAGTAGCATCCTTTTTTGCAGAATGATTTCACTGTTTAGTAAGAAACTAATTGTAGGTAGAGAAGGGAGTTTCATTGTGCAAATTTCCTCACCTAACCAATGCTAAGATTATATCCATTCATTTAGTAATTCAGTGTAGGACTAGCCTTAGTAGACTGTAATTCTCTATTTTAGAATCTGAGTTTTGGAAAATGTCATTCTCCGGTTTCTTCTTCCTTGGTTATGATCTCTATAAGCTAGAACTGCTTTAAGTTGCTACCAATTAATCTTATATTGGTTTCAAAATTGCTGAAACAAAATTCCTGCATAATCTTCTTTCCTTTCCAGAGTATTTAGCAGGTCAGATAAAGTATATCAGAAGGAACTGGGAGGTTAATATGAGAATACTCCTTATATTTCAATTATACATTGGGCTTACCTTTGTTGGGCTGCAATACTTATCTACTCCAGTTACTAGGTTCTATAACAAACAACATATTTTCATATTGCTTGTTCCATCTTCTTAGTGTAAACTTTAATAACTAAGAGAAGTAACTCAACATAATACTTTCATTTTCCTACTGGTTTGGACTTTGGAACCTAAGAAACAGTTGCATATTGATAAATTTCCCTTTAAACTTCTACCAGAGTTACTTACTACAGCATGAACTGTAGATCCCATTTTCTCAGTTCTGTTTAGACTTCAAAATATTCATACACAAATTTGTTGGCTGATACCCTACATTGGTATGCTGAAGATTGTACTGAGAGAGACTTGGTTGATAATAATAGCTGCTTCCCTGAATTATTCTATGCAGGATTTTGTCCAACTTATTAATTTTGGAACTAATTGCTGGAAAATTTTAATTGCGTCTTATATTTCATGTGCAGTCAAAAGACTCAAAACATATATGGGCTGATTCTAGCATTTCATGGGAGGTGTTGAGGATGATGAACCAGCCCCTAAACGTGTCAAAGAATCCTTATTAGAATTTGGGAGCCTCCCAAATAATTCATCTCTCTCCAAGCCAGTCAGTCCTTTGGGGGGCCTGATGGCCAGACCTTTACCTTCCCAAGGGAAAGACGAGATAGTTGGTTCAAAAGGAGTCATCAAAAGGGTTGAATTTGTGAAGATAATTACAAAGGCTCTTTATTCTCTTGGTTATGAGAGAAGTGGAGCAATTCTAGAGGAAGAGTCGGGGATATATTTGCATTCTTCTTCTGTGAATCTTTTCAGAAAGCATGTGCTTGATGGAAATTGGAATGAAAGTGTTACTACATTGCATAAAATAGGTCTTCTGGATGAAAATGTTCAACAATCTGCATCTCTTCTGATATTGGAGCAGAAATTCTTTGAGCTTTTGGAAAATGATAGGGTTATGGATGCATTGAATGTATTGAGAACTGAAATCACTCCTCTTAACATTAATAAGGAGAGATTGCATGAGCTTTCCAGCTTTATAATTTCTCCTGTGCAGTGTTTTATACTTGGGTTTCCCAAGCCTGTAACTGAAAGTTCAAACTCACGACTGAAACTTCTGGATGAATTGCAGAAATTGCTACCACCTGCTCTTATGATACCTGAGAGGAGGTTGGAACATTTGGTTGAACAAGCACTTAGTGTGCAACGGGAAGCTTGCTATTACCATAACTCTTTAGATGGTTCGTTGTCATTGTACACTGATCATCAATGTGGAAAAGATCAGATACCTTCTTGGACAACACAGGTCACCACTAGTTCCAGAATAGTTTTTTTTAGCATAATTGTGTAATTCTAACTGCAGTTCATTTCTTATCTGGTGTCTGAGCACCAAATTCTGTAATATTGTTATGGGACTTATTTAACTGAAAATCCCTTAGAGAATGCTTCACTGTTTACTTATTGTGCTAGCTAGATATCAAAACATTCTAGAGAAAGATGCTAATCTTCTAGTCAGTAAGATGGATCTGGAACATCCGGATTAGTTTATGATATACTACTTTTTAGTACACCAATCTACTTCTCATTCACTACTCTTTATGTTCAGGTATTACAAGCACACCATGATGAAGTATGGTATTTGCAGTTCTCAAATAATGGGAAGTATTTAGCATCATCATCCAATGATAGATCTGCAATTGTATGGGAGGTAAATTTCGTGCTTTTGATTGCTGGTGCTACATATTTTAATCTTTCTGTTATTTTGTGAATATCTTGTTAGTTGATTTCCCTCATTTATCTTATCTACCATGCTGCGGTTGAAGTTGCATTTCTTGCTTTCTCTGTATACTTGAGTGATGAAATATGTTTCATATCTCTTCCATACATTCTATTCTTGTTTCATATGCCATTGTAAATTTAACTTAGACAATATATCCTGATGAGAGATATGGATGCATCACAAAACAGTTCCTAGTTATTATGGACAATAGGAAGTATTCCTAAAGATGACACTTGCATTTCTACATTTCCATTTTGTTTGGTTTCATAGGAATCCTAGCAAATATTTGCTCAGGTAAATATTTCCCCCTAATGAGAAGTTCAAGCAAGTATTCCTGTTCTTGCTAGCTAAATTTGATTAGCCACGTTCTCAGGTGAGAATTGTCTTGTGATTCCATTTTAGGTTCATGAAGATGGGGAGCTGTCATTGAAGCACAAACTGACTGGTCACCAGAAACCTGTCCTGATGGTTGCCTGGAGTCCTGATGATTGCCAACTTCTAACATGTGGACTGGAAGAAGTTGTTAGACGCTGGGACATTCAATCGGGGGAATGCCTCCACGTCTATGAAAAGGCTGGTCTTGGCTTGATTTCTTGTGGTTGGTTTCCAGATGGAAATCAATTTTTTTCTGGTGTGACAGACAAAAGCATCTGCTTGTGGGACCTGGAGGGTAAAGAATTGGACTGTTGGAAAGGGCAGCGCTCGACAAAGACCTCCGAAATGGCTGTTACAAAAGATGGCAGGCTGGTAATAAGCATGTCGAGGGAATCTACAATTCTTTTGCTTGATAGGGAGGCAAAGCTGGAGAAGCTGATTGAAGAGGAGCAAACAATTACTTCATTCTTGCTATCGAAGGATGATAACTTTTTGCTTGTAAATCTTGTAAATCAGGAGATTCATTTGTGGAGCATAAAGGGTGATCCAAAACTTATTACCAGATACAAAGGTTACAAGCGCAGCCGCTTTCTGATAAGGTCTTGTTTTGGGGGATTTGAGCAAGCTTTCGTTGCTAGTGGAAGTGAAGATTCACAGGTATGAAGTTGTTTACTGCCATCTATTCAATGAAGGAAGAAGTAAATTCCTTACTAGTACTGTTTCTTAATTCTTTCACTGATATTAAGTATTTATCTCAAGATCTTGAACTCTTGAGACATCCTTTTTAAAAGAAACAAGCCAGAGGCAGAGACAATTTAGTTTGTAGATGTTAATTTTCTCCACCTCAACAGAAAGGGAATGAACATATCTGACACTAGTTAACACGGAAATCCTATAGAGGTAAGTTATTTGAGAATCGATTGATGTGGTGTGGAAATGTTCAATGCACCAATGAGCTAGTATGAAGCAATATTTTTGCTGGAGCAGAAGGGCTCTTGAATGGAATGAACAGATTGCGCTGAATAGAAGCTGTATAGAAGAAAATGATACTTCCAGAGTATCCTTGTTGTCATGATGTGGATAGATTTATACAAATTTTGTAGCTGAAGCCTAACATAAATTCTTTTTTATGTGGCTTATATTAGGTGTATATATGGCACCGAAGCACCGGAGATCTAATCAAGGTTCTACCAGGGCACTCTGGTGCTGTCAACTGTGTCAGCTGGAACCCTGCTAATCCTCACATGCTTGCATCTGCAAGCGATGACCATACGATCCGAATTTGGGGAGTAAACAGGGTTAGCTTAAAGCGCAAGGATGATCATAGCAACGGAGCAATTCAGTGCAATGGAAAAAGCAAAAGTTATTATAATGGCAATGAAACTGTCAAGTACTCTTGATTAGCCATTCATTGGCTTTGTACATCCTTTTCCTTTCTTCAAGTTTGCTTTCGCAATGAACTGATCTGTAAAAGATTTCAGATGCCATCAGGCCCATTAACTTTCTGTGACTATCTCAGTTTCCATTCGTTTCTTAATTGAAGCAGGGGTTAAAAGTAAAATTTAGGCCATCTTATATTTTTCTTTGTCAATTTTGTCTCTGAATTTCTTGTCATAATTTCTTATGGTTGAGACGAACTTGAATTGGGTACATGGTTCTATAGGTCCCAATCATAAGAGACGTATTCAATTTAATATGCTGTTGGTGTTTCGTGTAGTCCGAAATTGAACTGCTGTCACAGGTGTTATTTATTAGAGAGACAAGATGCAGATTAACTTTAGAAAGGTTTGAACATGATCAAGATATTTCAGTTGACTAATTTCCATCTGGATTGCAGTTAAGTTGGATCTCAATTAGCCTTACCCAGTTCATTACAACAAGTGACCCAAGCATCCTACTTAAAAACACTTTGCCCTTAGATTTAGCAAACAATCGTACGATCAAAGAGTAGGATTCATTTTTAACCCCCCAAGAAAAAAGTAGCAGCATTCCTCCATGGATTAAATTTTTTGAAAAATTTATAAAAAACACTCTGTTCTATCTTTACTACCATTCACACCTTAGAATAAAGTACTAATCACTCAATTTTTTTCATTTTGCTTAAAATGCCGCAAACAACTCTTGCCATTATTTTTTTTGTACTGAAAGTTAAGAGTATCTATAACCCTACAATCCTAGATGAAAATAACCTTAATAACTTGAATGAGTAATTTTAGGTGTAAGTAAAAGATAACTGGAGACTAAATTGTAAAATTAAAAGGTATTTTAAGTATTTCATTTTTTTCTTTTAAAAAATAAGTAATAATTATTTATTCCAATAGCGACTCAAAATATTTCCAAGGCATTAAAAGTAAAAACAATAAATATCTGCATGAATGATAGTAAACGCAAAAGATAAATTTGATAAAAATCTCTAAATTTTAAGGAAATGCTTCTCAAAATTAAACCGACGTTTTTCATTGCATTGGGCCTAAAAAATGTGTATCAAAACACAAATGCACAATAAATGGCTTTACTATAAAAGCAGAGAAACATAGATTGATATAGAACTGAATCCTGCAATAATTGTCTTACAAAACTACTCCAATAGTTAAGACAAAACACAAGCAAACACACAAAATAAAAATATCTAAATTCTAATGCTGCAAAACAAACAACTGATACCCCAAGAGAGACGGTTTTGTGCCTTCACTTGGCCTCCCTACTAGGTAGTAGTTAGACAAAATGATCAGCTTCGCCGCTTGTCTTGGCGACGAGGTATGGATCAAGGAAGAAGAACGGACTCACAATGATGCGATCCACCTTACTTTGATCTCTGCCTCATCTTTCGACGCTTCCTCTTCAGTCTCCTCATGCGCTTCTTCTTCCACTGGAGAAGGCCCAAATATGGGTAAAGCTAGCAGCAAATGTAGCTAAGAAAACTACATCTTTCTTAAAATTTCTAGCAACTATTATAACATATTATAAATAGAAGATATAAGGAGAAGTATTAACCAGCAATGATATACCAACAACAATGCTTGGTCACCTTCACCATGATAATGATAAACTATCAAAGGAGCATGCAACTTAAACTCGCAATTTCTAAAACTAGCCTCTAATAAGTTATAATAATGGTGCTCATGCTGAAGATGAGCATACGGGCTAAACTTGCAATACTATTTCCTTTTTTTTTTTCGTCACTATTCTTCGATGATGATACTACTATACGCAAATAAAAAGATCCAAGGTAACATTTTCAAGAACAAAAAAGGAACATCTCTATTCCCTGGCAATAGATTATATCAGAAGCAGATGACGTTCACAACTTAAACATAAGAATAATAGATTCATCGTTGAACATGTCAGTTAGGGTTATACAAGTGTATCTAATATATGGGATCTAGCTTTTACTTTACACTTACATGGTAAAGACGACTTGCCAATCTTAGATTAACATCATCGCAAATACAAACATTAAACGAAACAAACCAATACTACCATCATGTGTGAACTAATACACAAGCAACGGCAACGATTCCAGATTCATTACCAGATTAAAGACAAGAACTTAGTTGCACATCCGCAAAAACCGATGATTATAGCCGAATTACGAAATGGCTTCCTTTTACATGAAGCAAGAACATTATTTTTCCTACACCGACCAAGATTTAGAGGCTGGCGATCGTTATCTCACCTTCGCCCTCATCTCCGGCTCGTGAAGAAAGACTCCCTTGCTCGCTTTCCGATACCCTTCTCTCGCAAAAGTCGGCGTCGAGTTGGGGGCGGAAGAGATAGGTCTCGCAAATTATTTATACGGTCAGGTTTAGGCAATACAAAGAAAACAAACGCCCTAAGGGTGGGTTCGTAATTTTATAAATTTTGGCAACGGACGGCCTTGATTTGATGATGGTTCGTTTACGTGGCAGTGACAATTTCGACAAGGGTAAAAGTGTAATTTTGGCAAAAACATTACCGTTACCGCAGGCATCCTTCGTTATTTCTTACCAATATTATAGACTATCGCTGTGTACTAACAAATAATCTATAAGAATTAATGTCATATTATACAAGCAAGAAGAGATAATATAGTTTAAACATTGTATGCAGACCAAAATATCATTCAGAAAGATGGGTACAGAATGCCAGGATTATGTTCCAACAATGGGCAATATTACTTGCTTCTCTATCAAAAACTTTTAAACAGAAGTTTTATTTTGGTGACCTGGAACTGCAACATTTGCAACAATTGCCTTTCTACTTAACAGAAAAGTAGAACAGTTTCAAACTTTTGATGTGATTAACCATATAAATACATTGGTGTACTGCATAGATGTCATGAGAAAGAAGCACAACATTTGAGTTGCCAGGTAAAAAAGATAGAAATATGATAAATCTTTCCACAACCATCTGCAATGTCATATAACTCATACATGATACAAACTCACAAACTGTGTAAAATATACAACAGCATTCCCGAGTAAATAGACAAGTGGAAATTCCATATAGTCAATCTGGCTGAGTAGTTGGTAATGATTTGTTTCATTGCATGATTCGCGATGTCGGGAGTGAGACAGTTCCTCTTTAAAATCAATATATTGAAGAATTTATTCTCTTGTCCATATATCTTAGATGCTATTGATAGATTAAGTGAGGTCATTCTCGTCTAAAGGTTCCTCTTCATTGGTTGCTTCTTTCTTGATCTCTTTCAAGTCTCCGGTTGGAAGTTTCCTTGCAAGCCTAATTATCTGCAGCAATTGAGAGTTGTTCATCGTCATAAAAAGAGCTATGTAAAAACTAGTACAAATGACTTGCTTTAAACAAGCACAAGAGAATGATTGAAGGTATATGATAAAGAGAAATTAAGAGATTGTGGAGAAGGATATGCACATCTTCAAATAGAAGAAAGAAACTACTTTTCGAAACTAAATGTTTGAGTACAATTAGAAGACAGAAAAATTACCACATGATCGAGATTTGAAATGGCGCTTGAGTGAGCAACACGTTTAATTTCTTCAGCATCACCTTCCTCATAAGCAGACAATAGTTTCATTGCACAGCGGTTCTGGTCACTGTTAAGGAAGGCTGCAACTCTGAAAAGAGTTCAAGAAGAACATTTTTGAATGATCAGCAGAAAGATAAAGAGAACTATCCACCTACAGCAATGCTGCATTGTGAGAAAAGGATTACATAATAATTTCAAATCAGCTATAATCATTCTATGCAGCATATAACACCAACTTACTGAGAGCAGTCATTGTAGCATTTCTGAGCTTGCTGAAAATCGTTCGCATAAAGGTAAACTATGATTGCACACAGATAAGCCTGCATCAATAAGAACCAGGAATTAAAAGAAAAGAATTAAAGACATGCAAAAAGGAATTAGAAGTTTCAGTTTAGGACATTGGACAGGACAGAAAGTCTTAATATCAAATTGCTAGACATACAGGTCACTAAACAAGACCAAATTCTAATCCATATAATATTTTGATATTTTGAAGAACAGAAATCTGTCTAGCAATTATTCCATCCAGCCATTTACATTATCAGTTATTACTCCAACAACTTAACTAAGGAGAATACTATTAACTTCATCTTAAAGACAAAATTGCCAAGCAGTTGAATATACTCAACACTGTTATTTACAGCAAGAATGAAAATCAAAATTACCTAGACATGCAATCCAAGAAACAAAATAACAAATTGAAGTTTTGAAAAGGAATCTGCTGTTAAGATGGTAGCAAGCATCTAGTAACTTGGAGCTCATGGGATGATCTGACATTCCAGCCTCCAGGCAATCAAGAGGTGCTGTTCAATAGATATATGAATTTCCACTTTCCAGAAACCAGCCTATCCAAAATTATTTAATCTTCAAGTGATGATACAAATTTCAAAATTGCAGAATCGACCATACATAGTAGGATCCTAAGCATATGCAAAGATGTCCAAGTGGGTTCAAATAGATGGTTAGTCAGCAAGTTAAGATGCTTAGGAATAGTACTTGTCCTCTTTAGATAGTTAAATGACTGGCATTGTTATTTCAACAAATGTTGGTTCACCCCAAGTCCTAACAGATAGATCTTTCCATCAGAAACAGCCAACTATTACATTTACACATACACGCCAGAAAAAGTCAGAAACCAATTATATGAGAAAGACATCAATTCCTTATACTCACCAGAAAGAACCATCCATATTTTACTCATATATTCAGAGAATTAGCAAGTTATTACAATTTAAATGGCACAAATGAACACCTTGCATTGACTGTTGACAGCATTGCACTTATCAGCTGCTACACCCCATCTCAAAAGAAATGCTGCAGCATCTGTATACCTGCGAAGAACGGTAAAGAATAACTGATGAATCAAATAAGATATGAAAGAAGCATGGCACAGTTCAAGGTCTATATAAAAAAAAATCCTTATTCTGACATCTATTCACTAATACCAGGGTACATAAGGTACAGGACAGAAAGAGCAACAGCTGCATAGCATGAAAGAATTCTTAAGCTTCTCTGATTCGTACTGCTTTACATTGTCTACTCCAAATAGTAAAATTTAAAGGTGTTGCTATACCCACCTAATTTAGGGAAGTGTTAAGAAGGCAAAGAAGATATCTTCGGTTCTTAAATGGAAGACTACAATATGATTTGTTATCTCTTATCAGAGAGCTGGACAATGAGAGAAGAGCTGGAAATTTAGGATTTATTTTGGAAAGAACTTAACACCTTTGAGTTAAAAAAAAAGACAAGAAGAGAAACACAATATCTTCTCCTAGATTCTATTTCTATGCTAGGAATGATGAACATGAAGAATAAATTTAAGCAGCATCAACTGAATATAGAACCAGAAACTGATAAATAGCTAACAGAAGAAAGGACATCAATAAAAAGATTAATGGTTTCTCAAATTTCCTTTTCTTCAAATAGTTATCAGAAGACAATAAGAAGCTTTTGCAGGTTCTCTTTCCACACTTTAGAACTTGTGTTTGAAACTGCAATCTCTTAGATTACTGTTCAGTAAAAATTCAAAAGATGTCTAAATGTAAATTTTTACCTTTCAAGTTTAATATAAATACTTGTGGCAGCACGATACAAATCAAATGCCATTTGCTCCTTTCCATCATCTTCTAAAAGTACACAAGCATCAGTATACATTCGTACAGCTTCATCAGGAGAAGCATCTTCCAAAGCGCTGAATTCACAATTAAAAAAGTATAAGATTGGTCCCATTGAATTTCTGTTGTATTAGACAATTAAATTAGCGCCAAGGGACTGACAGAACGATGTGTACCTAGCGCCCTTTGCGAGAGCATCAGAAGCAGGTTGTGATCTTCCGCATTCACTGTACAATTCAGATGCTCTTCTGTAATGGTCAGAAAGTTCATTCCAGCGTCCAAGTTCCTTTGCCAGAGCGGCAGCAGATTCCATGTGCTTGGCAGCATCCCAAGGCATATCGAACTAGTCAAGGTTAAACATGGAAAATTTTCAAGAATATGCAAATAGAAGCAACAAGTTTTAACAGTGAGAAGTGGATACGAGGAAATCATTTCTTGTCCCTTTGAAGCCTTCTCAAATGCTTCTTTTGCTTTCTCATTTTCTTTTCTGAACCTGTAGCTGACAGCTTCAACAGAAACAAAAGTTCCTTTTAAAGTAAAGCCAGATGCATTGACTTAATAAGAAGAAAAGAAGGGCAATCATTTACTGACCAGCTTGCTCATACAATGAGGTAGCAGACTTCCAATCAGTACTCCATCTAGTAAAACTGAGTTTTGTTCTGCATAACAAAAGAAAGATACAACTAAGAAAATTGCTTTCCTTTGCTCCTTACTATCATGGTCAGAATTGATTCTGAGAGACTTTCTAATTGATTATTGACAAGAAACTAAAGGCTGATAGAATTAAAGCAGCCATACTTCCTCAATCCTATTGTCCGAAAACGCAAAAAATTTTACTGCTGCCTCTTAATATCTATTGAGTGACTGTTTGATCAGATCTAAAGTACCGACCATTTAATCAGCAATAATTTGGAAACTTCCAGCCATAAGATTGCTTTCCGCCTAATTATTATCAGATATTACACCAAAAACGATTTCTTTTTCCTAATATGTTACTCAATGAGGCTTCAGAAACTTAGATTTATCATGGTTTCTTGAAAAATTTAGGATTCCAACCAAACGAGAAATCAGATTTCGGGAATGATGGATCCAATGTAACGAGATCTACTGAACAAAAGATTACTTCTCCAGGAAGGAACAAATAGATCTTCTACGACAATATCATTCATTTATCCGATAATGCTGAAAAATCAGTACTTATTCCGATTCTATCCGACGGAAATGTACGAAGAACGATTGCCAACAAACGATAAACCCTAACTAAGAAAAGATTCCAAAAACTTCAAGATAGATCGCGACGAGCAATCGAGGATTACAGGTAGATAATTGAGAATAAAAGAGATGAGAGATTACAACTTATCGGCCTTGGACATAAGCTTATCTGGGTCGGAATTCGCCATGGCTGCGAGCTATCGAAGGCTTTCTCTCGTAGCTCACGTCCTTTAGGTAAATATAAACTCCAGGGACTTCTCATTTGCATATCAGCCCCTGAAGTTCCTACTCTTTATCGATTACTCCCAGAAATCTCCACACGAAAGCTTAGTCCACGTTTAGTTCGTAAATAAATTATATTTTGATCAAATTTTGTTCATAAAAAAAAGATTACAAACATACTTATTTTACAGATAAATTTTCTTTCATAACTTTAGTAAACGTCTCTTTTCACATATACCCCAAACAATGTTCAAAATTATAAACATTCCCAGGGTGTAAATGCAAATACAAAATTTTAGGGGTGTATAAGACAAAATCCCGAATTAAATATGTAACCTCTATTTTTAAATTCAATTTTTATTTCTCCATTGCATATTTACCGGCCTAATACAAAGAAAATAAAATTAAAAAAAAATATATTACATCAAGCCTAAAAAGCATATAAAAATAAAGTAAAAATAAAAATTCTCTAGCAAAAACAATATAATATATCTAGAAGGTGGGAGGACCAAATTTTCTCACCATTTTGACCAAGACCAAGGTGATGAGGATTTCAAAACGTCAACCCTCCTCCGTTTGCCATGGTTGACATATGACTTGAAAATCAAAACAACTTAATAAAAGCAACGGTTTTTTTTTTTTTTTCAAGAGAGATTTCATGATCTTTTTCCCATTTCCTAAGAAGAATTTTTATGCCATGAATCAGATACTAAATTTAACCAAAAGATTTTTACCAAAAAAAGGAGAGCAGAAAGAGCCAACTTGCCCATTGGATGTTAGATACTGTCTTGAGAATAATGGAGATAAGGACACTATTTTGCAGTCTCCAAACTACGTGCATCAGCTTTTGAGGGTTTGCTGATATCATAATCCAATGACATATATGGAATTTTTATTCTGAAATCTAACAACTGAAGTTTTTATTAATGGGCGATCGAGAGAGTTTCGCGATCATACTGCCTGAATCATTAATGATAATCTACCAATCCATGCCCCCACCTAGCTGGGAATGGAAGGTTACGAGTCCAAAACTGGGACCAGGCATCAACTTGCAATCAATTAGAATTGCAGGACATGATCTAGGAACTGACGTCATGTCACATTCCAAATCTAGTAACATGCCTGTGGGCTGAAACCACCCTCCCAAATCCAACAAAGAGTTGTTTCTTTAAGGAGGAATTCTCTTTGAAGAGCCTCCGATTCCTTTCCGAGCCCAGTGCAGTGAATGAGGAGAAAAAGGAGAGAAGCAAGTGGGAGAAAAGGTTGGGAGGTTTTCTTTGCTTTCCCTCATGTAGGACTCTTCTTATGCTATTCTTTTGAGTGTACTAAAAAGATAGATATAAAGTCATACAATGATGTTTTGGTTCCTCTATCTCTATTCTGTTCTTTATAATTTTTTCGACAGTAAGTCTATGTTGTCAGATGTATTTATAGTTGACTATAATTCTTTTTTCATTGCTTGCAAGTAGATTTAGGTGCATCTTTAATTTCTTTCCTTCTTTGCTGTCTTCCAGAAATTTTAGTACTGTAAAATTGTTTTGTTATGTTGCTGCAAGAGAGAAGCTGAACTTTGTTTCCTAGGCTTCTTATGGTTATGTGAAGATCTAGAACTCAGGGAATGAAGCAGTATCTTTCTATCTTTAGCATTGATGATGAGATAAAGTCATACCAGAATCTCCTTGCAACATCACACAGGAAGAGATCAACCAGGCTAGTATCACCTTTCTTCTTTTGTGCTTTTCCCCCCTTATTTTAGTTTAGTCCTACTTCCTGCTGTCTTAAATTTCTTTCTGATTAATCCTACAGACAAGACCATGATCTTGTAGATCTCTTCAATGGAAACTTCGGAGATGCAATTGTGCAGAACCAGGCTCATGAGTCCTCTCCAGCTGATAAGCAAGCTGAGATGTTTGAATCCAAACTCATGTACTCCAGTAATTTGAGTCAAGAAGACGAGAAAGCGTCGTGGGAGGGAATGGAAGAGGATCTGTATTCGGATTTCTTCTACGGAATAGAATCTTCGGAGATAAATGGTGCTGACAATTTAGTTAAATCTGAGAATCTGCATGTTCCAGAGCCAAATTTGAGTGGTAGTATAGTGAATTTGCCGGCAAGAGGTGAGGACAGTCATCAATTAAATATAACCTCTGAGAGATCACAGAAGGATGAACATGAAGCTACCGTTACTACGTCGTCTGGTGGATCTGGTTGTAGTTCTAGTAAAATGAGACATCAGGTCCCTAGGAATCAGAATCAGAAAAGGAAGGGAAGAGATGGAGAGGAATATGAATGCCAAAGCAAAGTAAGTAACTATTTTGTATCAGTTTCTTCCTCTTTGCTTTGGGATCTCGCATGCTTTTGTCTAGAGAGGAAAAGATGATATCAGGCAATTGATACTAGCATAACTTTTAGGCTTTTGACATTTTCCAAAAAAATGCAGGAGACTGACTATGAACAAGGTGAACCAAAAAAGCCGCCTCAACGATCAAAATCGAGCAGAACCCGTACTTCGGAAGTTCATAATCTTTCAGAGAGGGTATCATTTAATGTCTTAATATGAATCATATAGTTTCAGCAGACCAATACTTTCTGCTCATACAGTTATTAAATTTTGTAGAGAAGAAGGGATAGAATCAATGAAAAGATGAAGGCACTAAAAGAGTTAATACCACATTGCAACAAGGTACAATGTATGGTTCTTTCCCTTCTGGACTACTTTTATTCATTTGATGCTGATTACAGTGTAATCTTTCAGTCAGACAAAGCATCGATGCTAGACGATGCAATTGAGTACTTGAAATCACTTCAGCTACAACTTCAGGTATAGAATCCATCTTATCCAGTTGTTCTGAGATTAGAATCTTTCATTTATTTTCTTTTTCAAAACTATAATTTACTTGTGACCCTTATCTTAGTTAATGTGGACGGCAACTGGGATGGCACCAATGATGTTTCCTGATACCCAACACTGCATGTCCCAAGTGAGTATTGGAGCAGGTCATGCTCATATGCTTTCTCTGCATGGTAATACACAACCTGCAGCAAGAGGCTCCCCATTTAATCAATCTAACACAACACAGGCAACAACATATACTTTATCTGATACAGATAACTCAGTAAATTTCGCGAGTCAGATACAGAATATTTATCAGCCTGAATCATACGCTCGCTACCTTGCTCTCCATCGAATGCAACCAAATCGTCAGGTCTGTTGCTCTGACTTTTAATTGTAGCTTATCTTTTGTTAATGTAACTATGAGAGATTATTATTCGCAAATTCAATGATGCAGGCAATGAATCAGTATGCTGATGGATCTCACATGATGCAGCAGAATCAGATAGCAGGGTTAGAGAGCAGCAGTGGCTTACCTATTGATAGAGAAATCCCTCCTAATAGTATTTGGAAGGACATCTGTTGAGAAATCCTCAAGATGAGAAATTATTATGGACTCAATTAAAGTGACAATGTAATCATTTCATATGTCATTACAAATAAGAGTTCAGAAGCAAATTACTGATGTGCTTTCAGGATTTAGTGGTGATTCATTACTACTCAGACATCCAAAATCGAAATTTTGTCACCAAAGAGGGTGATCTTTCATTTCATTACTGAGGGATTCCTCCTAGTAGTATTCGACTAGTGTGACCATTTTCTAATAAGATTTAATAAGTGCATTACTGATGTAGAGGAAAAAGAAGACATGCCATTTTTATATTACCAAGTTGATCTCATTCAGGACTTTCTGTCTTCTGAGCACTTCTGAGCACTTCTGAGCAGTCTATTAATATATTAGTTGCCATAACTTCATTGTAACTTTCCTCTACTAATTTATGTTTAATTTTAGCATATTCTTTCCTCCTTTTATTTGTTTATTTATTTTTAAATTTTGGCCTCTCCTAGTAGGGTAACTCATAAGGATGAAAGAACTCTAAAAGGTAACCAAGATTTCAATGCACTTATGGTGTTGTAGGCAGCTCCTGCTCCCTTCTTCTTGATTTCTCTCTCTCTTTTTATTCCTTTTTTTTTCTCCAAGATACAGGAAGCTTGAGAGGGAGTGATGCATGCGACTGTTGAGCTAATTACTGAACATGGCTGTTGACAGACAGAGACAGACAGACATACATTATTCTAAGGCTCTCTTTCTATCCATAAGCTGGATACAGTATGCCCTTTGGCCTTTCTACAAATTTCTTCACTGTTATTTCTGCATATTTTCTCAGTCAACTGATTCCAGTGATATTTTGGTTGTTTGATTTCTCAGTCTCTCCTTCATAGCAGTGTCTCCTTTGACAGTGATATGCCTGTCTTTTCTTGATCTAAAGCAGAAGCCAACAGAAGTCTGCTGGTTTCCATTTAGATAGCAAAAGTTCCAAGAAAAGTTACAGTGGCATGAGTTATTAATCATATGTGATTTGTTATGGGTTCACAATCATTATACTATCATAATAATTAATCATCCTCTCCTTAATGGTCCACCCTCACTAGAGAATCAGATAATGAGAAGATGAAATAATTTTTCTGAATCATTAAAACTCATATTCTGGGAAGTAGGAAAAGGAGAATATAGAACACCAAATATGACTGAGGGATCTGCCACCTTTGGCTCATGACTTAATGAATGATTTCAGGAGTTAAACATAAAAAGTAGACTATGGATACATTATTAGAATGCTATAATCTCTCAGAAAAAGATGTGATAGTTCTTGCTCCAGAACCATGCAGACAATATCTGCATCAGATCTTGTGATCCTTCTGGATTAGATTGCAATATCTGCAATCTTGTCAACATCCATTTGTGGTGGGTCATCATAGGCGATTTAAATTAGTATGATTGCATACATGATAAGAGATATGCCTATCCATGGACCGCACGTTTGGACCCCATAGATAACTTCTGCCAAATCCTTAGTTACATAATGTAGTTATACTAAGCCCTTCTGCTGAAACATAGCATAGACATAATTAAAAAAAGGTATTAATGGTTGGATTTGAATTAAATTGTACAACACTGTCGATTAATTCTCACTCTGATATGCATTTCATTTATTAGCTGACATCAATCTCATTTATAACATATGATAAATTTATATATATTTTTTTCTCTTATCTTCCTGAATATGGATCTTTATCTGACTGCATAGTACAATGACCAATATAAGATGGCCCATTCTGTTGACTGATAGACATCTCTTAGATTGTTGACTGGCTATGTCATGTTTCATGAGGCCTATGCCATTATTGAATAGCTAATTTAGTTATGGCATTCAGTAAAATGTCATTGCAAACAAGGAGGAAAAAGAAAAGGTGAGCTTGGCACTGCAAGCTAGAATTTTGATAAGAGAATTCTATGATCCAAGAAACAAATATAACTGGAGCTATGAGATGAATATATTGTGTATGACAATGTTCAGATAACTTCATATAAGGATACAATAAAGCACCCTTCACTGTCCAATGTCAATCAACCATCTAAAGCATTAGATTTCAAGGGATTCTGAGATAATGATTACTAAGGTTTCTAAAAGAGCCCGTATTGGTGAAGAGAATTTCTGTAACCCATTCAGGTTTCGATCAAGCTCTGCATTTGTCCTTATCAGTCAGATTATGTTTCTTTTGCTTTGATCATTTTTACTTTATATCTCTATCCCTAAATATCATACTTGTATCCATTTAGGTACCCCGCTATTTTTTTCCTCATCATTGAAGGTCCACAGATTTCTTGATCACATTAAGAGAGTATAGATGGCGAGAAATATTAAAAAGAAATGCTTTTGAATAGAAAATAAGAGCAATATAGCTGGGTATTACTCATTGAAGTGAATTTCAGCCTAATATGAAGTGTCTATCTTCACAAAAAGGGAGGAACCTAATCAGACTTGGGCATGTGTTAGACCATCTAAATGATTTATGATCAATTTATAATAGCTATAATCTCTGCAGGGTTTATTTAGGCTCCATAAACCTTGCCTAGTTTCAACAAAGACAAAAGAACCTCATTCATGTCTGGCCGCTCTTCTGCAGAGAAGCGAGTGCAGAATAGAGCCAGTTCAAGAGCACCTGCAGCCTTCTCTTCTTCTAGTTCAGTTGGAATTTCCATATCGGGGTCTACTATCTCCAGGACACTGTCAAGTCCATTTGCAAGGGCATTTTCCACAAGCTGCTGCAACGTTGAGGGCTCACCATTGTTACTGACTGTTCCAGTTGGCCTTCTCTTGGTGAATAACTCCATCATGAGTATACCGAAGCTGAAGACATCCACCTTCGTCGTCACTGTCCTCATATAAGCGAACTCTTAAAGAACAGAAAGAAATTATTTCAGTAAATCAAGCATCCAAACTGTTGAATCATGTCAGAAACAATGGAATATATAAACCATTGATAATCATATATGAATAAGACTGCAAACAATTGTTATCAAGTATTGAGCATTTAATATGTGAGATTAGATCAAATGGTCAAATGGTTATACTTTACATACACTTGTGAATATAATAAAAAAGTCACAGGAATTATTCTACTAGAGAATATTAACCAGGGAACTAATCAATTGCAAAGCAAAAGCATAAGGAAAGAACATTTGACTGACATTAATTTTTTTTTTTTTTGGGTCAGATCTTATCTTTTCACCACTTAAATAATAATGCAAACAACCAACTCACTCAAAAGAATAAAATGGAGAGGATTAGATAGGTTACCTGGAGCCATGTAGCCAATGGTGCCTTGCAATGCAGAAGATGTGGATTGGTTGTTAGAATCCAGCAAATGGACACCCAACATGCGAGCTGTACCAAAGTCAGCCAAATGGGCTTCCCAATCTTGATCCAGAAGAACATTTGAGGGCTTAAGGTCACAGTGAACAATAGGGGAACCAAAGCCTGAATGCAAGTAAACAAGAGCATGGGCAACAGATGAACACACATGCAACCTCTCATAGACTGTCCACCTTGATCTATTTCCTCCAAGGCCATGTATGATGCTCTCCAAGTTTCCATTTTCCATAAATTCAAGTACGATAGCTTTAAGCTTCCCTGTTTCCCAAGCATAGCCAATCACTTTAACCAGATTCTTGTGCCTCAGACGACTCAATGTCTTCAATTCAGTAATGAAGCATTTATCAGACTTGATAGGAAACTGATCCAAGTTCAGTTTTTTCACAGCTACAGGTTTCCCATCACCTTCAAGGTTTGCTTTATATACGGTGCTTAAATTGCTTTCACCAATCACGTTGTCTTTACTAAAGAAACAAGTAGCAATCTCTAACTCACTTTGGGTAAATCTCTTCAAGCCTGTGACAACTGAAGGTTCACAGACGCTATCAAGCTCTTCAGGGTCTTTCTTTTTATTGCACCGTTGGAAACTAATTATACCTACTAAAATCAAAAGCAACAGCAAAGAAAGACAAGATAGCACGATAGTAATAATCAGTGCCTTCTTCGAGAACTGGTGTCGCTTCATGCTGCAGGAAGAGAAGAATTTTGAGCCACAAAGCTCTGGATTGCCTTCCAAGCTTGTTATGTCCAAGTTCTTGAAAATACCATGATTTGGAACAGGACCTTCAAATTGGTTGAAGGAAAGATTGAGTCGTCTTAAACTTGTCAGGTTAGCCAAGGTCTCGGGAATCTGTCCAGTAAACTTATTTTGAGAAACATCGAGGGAAACAAGGTGCTTAAGTTCTGCTACGCTGCTGGGTAATTCCCCATTTAACTCATTCTTTGATAGATTCAAGCTAGTAAGCAAGTCAAGCTGAGGGAAAATGCTGGCAGGCAACAAATCTGAAAGCTTGTTAGCAGAGAGATCAAGTGAGTATAAGTTCTTACATCCTTTGAGTGCTAAAGGAATGCTCCCTGACAAGTTATTGTTTGAGAAGTCGATTGCTTGGACCATCTCCAGTTTTCCAATTTCCTCAGGTATATAACCCACCAAAAAGTTATTTGACAGATTGAGATATATCTGCATGCTCGTCATACTCGCCATGACAGATCCTGGAATCAGCCCAGTTAAATGATTGTGTGAAAGATCTAATGCCAAAAGTCGCTTCAGATTCTCCATAGCTCTTGGTATTGAGCCATTGAGCTTGTTACCATGGAGATCAATATAGGAAAGAAACTGGAGATTTGAAATTGTTTCTGGGATTGAACCAACAAATCTGTTGAGTTGCAAATTGAGAACGGTGAGCTGCTTCAGCTTAAAAACCTGCTCAGGGATCAATCCTTCAAGAGAATTATCTTCCAGGTCAAGTTCTTGAAGAAACGAAAGTTTTGAAATACCTAATGGGATATGTCCTACGAACTTATTTCTACCAAGTTTTAATGTTAATAGCATGCTAAGATTGCCAACCTCTTGGGGGATAGTTCCAGACAAAGAGTTACCTTGTAACCTTAAGATTCTTAAGCTAGAGAGCTTGCTGATACTCGGACTAAGTGGTCCGGTGAAATTGTTGTCTGCCAAATCTAGTGTGCTAAGTTCACTGCAATTGAAAAGGTCTTCCGGTATCATTCCAGATACTAAGTTATCTGAGATCGAAAAGAATGTGAGGTTGTGCAGCTTTCCTAACCCCAAAGGTAAAGCCCCAGTAAATAAGTTGTGACTCATACTAGCATTTGTTAGATGAGAACAGTTGGTGATGCTTGGAGGAATTGGACCATCAAAGGAATTATTCTGAATAACTAACTTCACCAACATATTAAGTGATCCCAAGTTGGACGGTAATGGTCCCGACAATGAATTATAGCTAAGAGTCAGATAGGAAAGATTTGTCAGTTTCATCAGTGACGGGGGAACCTTACCTGTCAATCTATTTGAATGAAGAGTCAGTGACTGAAGTGAACTAAGAGCACCTAGTTCAAATGGTATAGATCCAATTAACTCATTCATGGAAAGACCAAGAGAAACTAATGACTTGCAGTTAGAAAGAGAAGCAGGGATTGATGAAGACAACTTATTGTCATACAAACGTAAAGCTTGCAAATTGACAAGATCGCCAAGTTGGGGAGGAATTGTACCAGTAAACCTATTGCTGTAGATGTTTAAAAGAGTGAGATTTGTGCATCGGCCTAACTCTGGGGGGATTTTCCCTACAAACTGGTTCTCGAACAGCTGAAGTCTCATCAAATGCGAAAAGTTTCCAATCTCAGGAGGTATGCTTCCGGACAACTGATTCATACTCAGGTCTAGAGTTTTCAGATTAGTTAGCCTGCCAAATGAAGCTGGCAATGGGCCGACTAAATGGTTTATGTAAACTTGGAACACCTCAAGATTAACCAAGTCGCCAATGCATGAAGGGATCATACCAGTCAAGTTGTTCACGTCAAGGCCCAGAGCAGACAATTGGGTGCAGATGCAGATAGTATCAGGAATGCTTCCACTAAAGTAGTTGCTGCCCAAATCCAAGATCTGGAGACTCTTCAAGCTGCCTAATTCTGGAGGGATTTGACCAGAGAGAAGGTTGGCGTAAAGCGTCAGCTCCTCAAGCTCAAGGAGAGATCCGAGCTGAGGAGGGACCTCACCGGAGAAGTTGTTCAGAGTGAAATCTATGACTTGAAGAGTTGAGATATTGGCAAGGAAGGGAGATATGGTGCCTTTGAGTTGAGTATCAATAAGAGTGATGGCATTGATAGCATTGGTGGATGCAACACAGGAGATACCAGACCAATTGCAGTGATGAGTGGAAGCAGTCCAATCGTCCAATGCACCAAGAGGGTCTTCAGAAATTGCACCCTTGAAGGCCATCAAGGCCTCAACTTGGATGTCGGAAATCGATACCTCGGAGACCACCACGATGAAGAGATGGGAGAAGATTAAGCCCAGCAAGAAAGCTTCGATTTTCCATGCTGCCATTGTTGCGTAAGCAAAGATAGAGTTCAGTGAGACTAGAATGATCGAAGAATTAAACTTTGAAAGGCTTTTAAGGATTGAAGTCTTTGGGTCAACTGATTCATATAGCGTCAAATCCATCAACGCGTGATAGAAACAATTGGGCCCTGCCAAACTTATAGAGTAGAAAAATTGGCACCAAAGATACCTTCGCCCACGAAAAAAATCGACCGGCGTCCTCTAGCCGACATCAAAAGTTCACAGCTTTTTAGAGCAAAAGACTCCAAAGTTCGATCTTTCAAAGCTATTTATCTCTTTCATCAAAAACCCAACAAAAGAGCATCAAAATTACATCAGTAACAGCGATTTTTGACAGTTCTAGCAGATAGCCATATCAAATATGCTTCGAATTTTGATCTAATTCTCATGGGTATCTTATATTTAAGCAAAATGTACACCCCTTCCGACCTATATATGCATTAAAATCCACTAAACAAAGAAGCAGATTTCCATAAAAAACAGCACCTTTTGGCAATTCTATCACATACCCAAATCAAAGAAGGTTAAAAAAAGGTTCGATCTTATCCACAAGGTTAACTTTCAAACAACCAAAAGGTGCAGCCTTTTCTTTGTCTTTTCTTATGCGCGTATTCAGGAATCGATCGCCTTCACAAGATAGCAACAAGCACGGTCGAAATCAAAATCATTTGACCAGTGGGAGGTGGGCTCACGCGGGAAAGAGAGGGAGTTGCGGAAATCAATGTCACAGCTTACGCTTGAGAACATCAAGGTGAAGCGGATAAGTGGAGGATTTTGCAGCAGGAAATGAGGGCGAAAGGAGATGAAGTCAAGTCCTATTCGAAGGACAACAGGCCTGGGTGGGTTTTGCTTGTGATGACCAACTTCGATAAGTTTAGAGGGTTCACATTAACACCTGCAAAGCTTTTCTCTTTTTTTTTTTTAATTTTAATTTTTTTTTTTATGAGATCCTTGCTTGCAAAGTAAGAAGAGAAAGTTAGGCAAGAGAAAAGATTATTTCTTGTTTGCATACATCTCTTGGAAGAAAATGGATCATGGATTCATGGTTCTTTGTTAGGAATTCACCATATATCATAAGCATAATCCATAGATTATACATCGTAATGGATCTAATTTGAATCCTTTATCATAAAAAATTCATCAAATACCAACTCTGACGTGATGATGTTAGGAATCAATAGACAAATAAGGTGAGCACCCTAGGATTAGAGGCTTATGGAGAAGGAAAGATATGCTCGAACAACTCATCTTTTGGGATATTAACAATCGACAAATAAGAGTTACATGTAATCAAATACTCAAATGTGCCAAATTGCAGCATCTTGACTAGATTTGACCACACTTTGACTTTGACTGGGAACAGGATGAACGTGGTCAAAGTTAGTCAGCAAGCTAACCAAAAAAAAAAAATATAATTAGCACCAAAATAATTATTCTCTTTCAAAATGCTATCATATTAGTTAAATCTAAGTACTCACAATTAAAAATATAATCTAAATCTAAAAAAGATCATCTTTCTCTTGCAAAAATGGTTGAAAAAATAGTTTATAATACAATAAAATAGATCTTATCTGATGCGAAACAAAAGTCGAAGATAAATATTTTATACTTCTAAATTTAAAAAGAGTCAAAATATTTTGTCATTTGTGTTTATTAATTTTGACAATAAATTATTATAACATTAGGTAAAAATTTAACTTATAATGATAATTTCGAAAGAGTCAAAATATTTTAGTGGCAGGGGTGGGCACCCCCGCCTTGTGCAAGAATGATTGCAAAGTCCTCCCTTCGTTCCAAAATGTCGAGAATCTTTTTTACTTGTAGACAGGCTCTCAACACAATCTCATGGGCTCTGCCCACATCTTTGAACAAAACACAGATCTTTCCTATACTTTTAACTCAGATATTAGTTTGCCTTCTTTTAAGATATTAGGATTTTAGACTGAGTGATTGAGGAGTAAAATTTCCAAACTACACTTAACACGATTTTGATTTGACATATAGACCCTCCCATTTCAGTAGATTTTTTTCTCTCTCATCCCCAAAACTTTGCATAATAATATTCTTCTTCCCCTCTTCACCCTTTTCTTATTTCCTTTTTCATATCATACATGATACATAGGAGAAGAGAATTGTGATGGATTGGTAGTGTAAGAGGATCTCTGAGAAGATAAAGATATGCAAGGTATAGAGAAAGTATCTATTTCTAGAATTTAATTTATATGCACATAACTTATTATGCAGGTATCGGTCATATAACTTTGAATTAAACCTACAAATAAATCCCTTTCAAGGGCCAATACCTTGGTCGCTTGTGTTCTCCCACCGAAAGACATGGACATTGTAGTGATTTTGATACCTTGTCGTTGCCTTGGGATAAACGTACTATGAGAGGACGAAGCTCAATCATGTACATAGGAAGGTATGGTAAAACAAAGGTTTTTCTTTTTTTTTCCTATTTATTATTCTTATATTTTACTTTTAATATCTCGAAATTATTTCAGATATTTTAATTTTAGCTTTTAAAATCAGTAAAATTTAGGCGTTTTTTTTTTTAAAAAATATTGAACAAAAAAAAGTGGTTTAAATAAATTTCTCTATTTTGAACAATAGACTAATTCTCTTAAAAAACAAACTATACAAGTACGTGACAAAAAGGTGACATAATCGGTTCAGGAAACGAAATAAATATTTACAATAAACTGTGAAAATAAATATAAAAAGAACTAATCTTTGGGAGCGGAAAGTGCATTGTCGGTTTTACCCTTGGACCCGGTCCGGCTCACGGAACCGCGAGAATAACCCGAGCCAGGAAAAAACCGGCCGAGCCCCAAAGGCAATCCCGACCGAGCCGAACCGCGAAGCGAACAGACAGGGACGTTTAGAACCGGGTCGACTCGGACGTGAGCCGAGTAGGATCGCTCCATTCCCCTCGGCCTCGGCCTCGGGCCGCCATAGAAGCTCCCCGGCGAGCTGGAGCTCCGGCCCAAGCCTTGGAAAACCACCTTCCCCGAGGAGCTCATCCGAGGGCTCTCCAAGATCCGAGGCGGATCGTGACGCGGCGGGGCGAGGCGGAGGCGGGGAAGATCTTCGTGATCAGTGCCGGACGAGGAGGAGGAGGAGGAGGAGGAGGAGGAGGGGGAGAGGGAGATCGTCTCAGAATCGGAGTCGCGGGGAAGCGGGAAGGAGAGGGGCGAGTTGGTTAAGGTGGATCTAGGGTTCCGGTGGAGGAATTGATTGGGAGGGTTAGGGTTAGGGTTCTTGGGCGGGGATTTCTTGAGGAAGAGGAGGTCTCTCCACCGGATCGAGCACCGTGGCGCCCGGGGGGAGAAGGCGTAGGGATCGGATCCCGAAATCTCCGCCAAGGATTTCGCTGGCTCCGGCAATCGGATCCGCGGCCGCGCCGCCGCCAGATGGAGCGGGACGAGCTTCCCCTCGGAGAAGAGCTCGTCGGCGTGGAGCATCGCGACGGGGTCATCGAGCCGGAACTCGAAGTCGACGAGATCCTTCATCTCCGGCGGCGGCGGCGGCCGCAGCGCCTCGTCGCCTCCGGCGAGGTCGCGGGTTGAGGAGGAGATCCTAGTGTTGAAGCAGACGTAGTGGCTGTTGGCAACGGCGGAGGCCATCGGCGAGCATAAACAAATCGGGAAATGATCGGCGATCAGTACTTGAGTAGAGTTCTTAGAGTCCAATGGTACGTCTATAACCTTTATATATAAGCGGTTCAGTTTTTACTGTAGATTATTACCATTGTAAAAGGCTAAAAAATAGAAAATTTCCCTCAAAATAATCATTTAATTATCACTGAAATTATTACTTCAAATTACGTAACCACAGTTAAAACTTAATAATGATTGACAAATTCTTTTAGATCGATGCAAATTGTTCTAAATATATTGAAAATTATTTATTATTATATGATATTATAGTACAAGAGGATATATAACAGAATCACAGAGTATTATGAAATGGTAAAAGATTATGCACAGTATTCTCAAATTATATAATGGAATTTAGTGGACCCAAGGCTAGGTTTGGTGCACCAGCAAAGGCCCCCACATTACCACTGAATAAAAAGGAAAAGAATTTGCAATCTGGCATCAATCTGAATAGAATATTTAGCCTTTTTGGACACCTAGCTCTTAAATAAATTGCCTACATGTAGCAGAACAGAAAAAGTTGCAGAATCCTTTCTGCCATTTAAGATGAGAGAGCATTATGCTTTCTTCAATGTCCATCTAAACTGCAACTCCACTATTTCCATGTGATGCTGTGGCTGAGAAGATGCTCTGGATTTGACCCACTCATTTATCAAGGGGGGAGCAACCTAAGCTTTAAGGCCATAGAACATGGGATTTCGATATCTTTATTTGTCTCCTCATACCCTGATAAGTGGAACTTTTTATTTTTTTTAGCTTTTACTGCCTCTTTTTATTCCCAAAAAGAAGAGATGGGAAAGAACAAGGGGCTTGAGGGCTTCTTGGTTTTCTTTTTTTCTGGTACAATGTTATGGCTCCTAGTGCTTGCATATAATTAGAAAGTGCTAAGTTGTCAAAGATGTTACTGAAAGAAGAGTGGAGGGAGATTTAGTTCCATTATTTAGGCCTAGGTTTCTAATAGATTAATTTTATACTTTGGTCCATAGGCCCACTTCAGTGGCCCAAAATTGTTCTTCAGAAGCATTAACGAACTCATATCCATATTCAAAACTGTGTTTTTCTCTTAGAAATTTGGCTAAGTCCATATCTAGGATAAGATCCGTGTTGAAATTTTAGGCCACCGGTGGTAAGGATACATTAATTATGTTAATTTTCTCTGAGCATTCTTTTGAATCTCCCTACCTATGCTTAGGCAGTTGCTATTGGAAGTATTGAGTGATCATTAATTCTTGGACTTCTATTTTTGTCAACTTGATGTTTTGTGAAGCATGTTTCATCTACTTGTGATAGAGAAATATAAGATCATGGATGACAAAGATTATGCTGCCTCACAGTGTAATCTCCCTACCCTAAGTATTAAAATGCATAGTAAATCTATCATTGCATAGTGCAACTTGATTGCCACTTGGATTTCTAAAGAATACGACTTAGCAGTTAACAGCACTGAATACCTCACGTTGAGAATTTGGATATATTTGACTTTTAAGAGCCCTTAGGTGGTATCAGTGTTTACCTAATTAAACAATTTTGAAGCAGTTTAGAAAAAAAGACACAGTATTGTACTGCATAAAAGAAGACCTTATAAAAGATTAAGCAACTTGCAATTGGCTTTCTTCATTCAAGAAGTCAGAAGAGAAAAAAAATGAAGAGTTCAACTTGCCTCATGCGAATACAGAAAATCCACTGCCTTTGATCCAAGTAAGCTGCAAAACCAGCAACATCTCAATCTCCATCACTTTCACAGATGCAGAACTCAATTGAAGAAACTGACTGCTATTAGTTAACTACTTAACTCAATATTTCAAGTTTTGGTCAATTAATGACCTGGTCAATCTCATCTTCCTATTCGACTAATACTTCATCTTAAGTCTTGATCAAGAAACAATGGTGCTTAATAGTCTAACAACTTTGATTAGCATAATATTGTTACGCAATTTGATATGATGAATAAATGACCAACTACATTAAAATTTCTTCATTAACCAACTGTTTGTGATTTAAATCATTAAGTTTCGACATGTCTATAAGGGTATTGATCTGCTTGAAGCCTTCAAGGTATTGTAAAATTATTAAGAACCCGCAGCAGACAGTCAACGTAGTTAGGCAACTATAAACAAGTACAAAATTAGTGCCAGTCTCTACCCTTGAAAAAAAAAAGTGTCGCTCTCAGATTGAACTACTCAATTGATGTTTTTTATACTTAATTCGGATAACTATTTTGTAGGTCCCTATTTTCATTTTGAAGAGGGAGATGAATCCAAGTCACAATCAGAAGAGGACATTTCAAGAGCCTATTTGTTATTCTCAATGGGAATATCAGTTGAAACATATCATATGTATGCTATAAACTTATTCAGAGGACATTGTTGTTCCTGTTCTTAATTAACTATACACAAATCATCATAAGGAATGGTGGTCTAAATTCCTGCATAGATTGCGATGAAGTTACAAGTTGACCTGTTGATAGAAGAAAATAACCTTGTCTACATTGATCAGTATATATATATATATATATATCCACACTGGTCTCTGAAACAGCTTACTCATTTATTTGGCAAGTTCAATGCATCTTGTAGTCCTTTGAATTGGTCTTGTTAGCTTCTTGACATGATGACAGGTACATCTTTGTCACTGGACAAGGGAAGGTGACTGGAAATTGGTTGTTGGTATGGAGATTATTTTGATCAGATGGCAGTAGACAACATTCAAGTGGTGAGTTCCAGCAGGAGGCTTAATTACTCATTACAGAGATCATAAATCATTCTAAATGACCACATTATACTTTGTCAGTTGATGATCAAATAAGCTTCTATTCATTGTATCAATATAAGATGTTGCAACTACTTGTCTTAATATTTGTCTTGGCTAACCCCCTTTGTTGCAATTTGTAGCCATTCGATCATGATCAGACGGTGACAAATGCCAACAGGCAGGTGGAGGCCCATACTGCCAGTCCTAGTCAATTGTTGCAATGTTGGGTGAGAGCGATAACCCTTGGTATGAAAGTTTAATTATGTCAAAGCTACACTTATTTTGCATGCTGTTGCAATTAATTAGATGATTTCATGCATTGTGATTGATGAATGTGAGGTGACATCATTATGCAGAACCTTTGTAACATTACATTTGATTGAAGGTAGTATTACAAGCTTATATACTCCATTAAATTACATTCTACCATACCAAGTAATTCCATCTTTCTCTTTAATAGCTAAAGTTTCCATACGTGTGTCAGGATGAAGCATGCATGATATGGCTAGGGGCCCACAAACGGTCATCCACATCATCATTCCACGTGTCATGTCACAGTATCCAAGAAGTACATGCTCTTTTCCATTCTACGGTTCCTAACTTTGTATATATATATATATATATATATATATATATATATATATATATCCTATCTTTCTCCCCCTCTTCCTATTATTATTCAAAGCCCCCTCTTCCCCCTCCTCCTCCTCTCTCCTCTTTCCACAACATGAGTTTGATAAGCATGATGGAGGCAAGATTGCCTCCTGGATTCAGATTCCATCCCCGAGACGATGAGCTTGTGCTCGACTACCTATTAAATAAGGTTTCATTTGGCGGCAGCGGTGGCGGCGGCGGTGGTAGTAGCTTGCATGGCTGCGCCATGTTAATCGACGTGAATCTCAACAAGTGCGAACCATGGGATCTTCCTGGTGAGTTCTAATAACCCAACCACCACCATCTTTTATTAGCACATGCACCCAATTAATGTTGTTGCATCATACAACTACAACTATATACTAGCTCATGGCATCATCTTTATCTTCTCTTATTTTTTTCCTTTTTTACCTTAAAGGAGCACACTTCATAGTTGATGTTGTATCTTGCTTTAATTTTTTTTTCTTTTTTTTGAGTGCAAGAACAATATGTGCTATTCAGGATCCTTTTGCTCATATATTTTATGGGATTATATTTTAATGCTTATCTTGTTCCTTTTTCTTTTCCAAATTTATGATGAGAACAATATTCCCTGCTCTGGTCCTCTTCTTGGTTTTCTCTTTTTCCATAACTGAAAAATATTCCCCTGCCAAGAGTTTGGCCCTTTCCCAACTCTTCATGTGTCTTCTTTCAATGATGATGCTTTGCCAACTTTATATCCTCAACTTACTTTGCTCAATAGTCATAGAAAACCTACTTTAGATAGTGACAAAAACACAAAAGACTACCATCATTTTTCCCTTTTATGGGAAGTACTAAAAAGCTTACAAAAATTAATTTTGTTTTCTGTCCTCTGAAAAGGTTGAAGTTACATAGGATTTCTAAATCTTTTTAAATTATTTACTGCTCAAACATATCCCTAATTTTGGCCAATCAATTTTCATATATAACCTCATATGGATTTCTTAAAGAGATGCGGAAGAGCATGATGTCTTCTTCCTTTGGGCTATAGCAGTAAAATGGAGTCCTCTAATGGAAACTATAGATATGGATGAGAATTACTTAATGATGACCAATAATAAAATAACATAATATGCTATTTAGCCCTTAATAGAAAAATTAAATAAAGACCTGTGAATACTTAAAGAAAGGAGTATACTATTTGGTTTAATTGCTCATACTTTCAAAACTAGAGACCATTCAATAGTAGAAAAGAAATAAGAAAACATTAGCTCTCATATGGTATTGAAAAAAAAAAACAATATAAAGTAATTAAAACCATTGATGAATTTTTGTATCACTCATAATTTTTTATGCAAGTGCTTATCCAATAATCTTCCTTTTTGATTTATTCGAAGCTAGCCTATAAAAAGTGCATCCTGTGTTAATATTTTCTTCAATAATAGTTTATATGATAATTCATATTATTTTTTTCCTTCTACATATATATGTATAACCTATTATTAAAACATCAAGGCATCAAAACAGTAGTTCTCCCAACTAGTAATCTCATTAGCCATTAACAATCTTAATGATGCACTTAACCTTATATATATGTCTCAGCAATGGCATGTGTGGGAGGGAAAGAGTGGTACTTCTTCAGCCTCCGCGACCGGAAGTACTCGACTGGCCAGCGCACTAATAGGGCAACTAGGTCGGGCTATTGGAAGGCAACCGGTAAGGACCGGGCGGTGAGACGACGAGGAGTGCTCGTCGGGATGAGGAAGACTCTGGTCTTCTATCAAGGAAGAGCCCCTAAGGGGAAGAAGACTGATTGGGTCATGCATGAGTTCCGCATGGGAGGAGAAGGTGATCATGTACCCAAGTTCACGTTCAAGGTAACCACTATACAGTTTATATTCTTGAGTAATTGCAAAAAAGTAACTATCTCATGTAGATAGCAAATATCATACTTGTTGATCATAGAAAGAAAATTAGCTAGAGTGGAGAAGGTTAATTAGGAGTTTGTATAAGAAGTAGATGTTTGAATTTTCCCAAAATGACAGATATGCACCTATAAGATGTGTGTTAAATTGAGAGGTAAAGGAGATAAAGCAAGAGTACAATTCTCCATTTGCTCATGTATCCATGCATGATTATAAAAGCTTTATTTGGAAATAGAGAAGATAGAGAAAAAGAATGGGTCAGAAGGTTAGCATTTAAATTTGTAATAAACTCATAAATAAGCCAGAAATAAGGCATAACATATGTATATTCGCAGACCGTTATATCCATATGAATTTTGAATTTTATTGTATTTTGTTTTTCAGTTGGATGGTCATGGTTTCACATTTATCAATTCAATGAACAGTACAGACAATAACAGTTGATTAGTTTTACTATACGATGATACGTAATTAAGTAGATTTGAATTTTAGTAGAAAGAAAGTTGTTTGCTAATTGTTATACAAATTGTGCTCTAGCGTGAGGCTAGTAAGATCCAAACTAGCAGTCAAATTGGCATATATATATTTCAAACGTATTAATCTTCACCAACCATTTAGAAAGTGAAAGATGTGTACAGATGTTAAATTAAAGACTATAAGGAATATTGTTTTGGAATTAACCAAGCTCTTGTGAATTATGGGCTGAATCAAATGCTTGGCTAAAACTACTTCGGATGGAGACTTTTACTGAGATAAGCTCTGTGCGATCAAAGGGATTAAAAATCTCTTAGACTTGTTCTTTTCTCTGTACTTATTAAGCTTCATACTTTATTCATGTGTCTTTCTCGTGCCAGCTATGGATTGTAGTTCCTCATCTCCATTTATCTTTCTTTTATTAGCTATTGCTTTCAGGAATAATTATTTTATGATATATATTATTCTCTTGTCATCATCCTAGGGCAAGAATATTCTATAATTTACATAACCTCGTGTTATTAATTTATTAAAAAAATGTCAACTTACATATAACATCTTAAACTCTTTTTCTTGAGCTACTCTTATTATTTTATTTCTAGGGTAATCAAATAATTATCCTCGAATTGATAGGAATATGAGGATTAAAATCAGCGTTGTCTTTACATTTGAGCTTTTAGTGCAATTGATGAGTTGGCGCTCTCCATCAAATCAACTTCCTATATATTTTTGTCACATTAGAAGTGAATTATAACTCCTTTATATTCTTGGTGAGTTACTAGAGTAATATAACTTATGTCTCTAACCACAAGTCTCTTTAACAAGATCACTTCTTACTATGAACAGGAAGACTGGGTCTTATGCAGAGTATTCTACAAGAGCAGAGGAGTCACCCCCAAGCCAACAACTGAGACCTTCTACAATGACTCAAACACCACTAGCTCAATTCCTTCCCTTGCCACCGGCACATTCATCGCCTTCGACCAAGCTCCAGTGAGCTTTGAGGAGTATGAACAAGTGCCCTGCTTCTCCAACATCCCTCTTACCTCTCCTTCTAACATGAGAGATTTACTTAGCTAATGGTAGACAATTCCATATGTGGAACTTTTTACTCTCTCTCTCTTCCTCTCTGAATGCAGTAGATTTTAATAGCATGCTTGTTAGGATTCAATGTATACCAACACAGATCATGAAATGGATTCTTAGTGTTGTTGTTGTTGTTGTTGTTGTAGTAGTAGTAGTAGTATTCCTCTGTAATTAGTTTGGTTTGTTGGGGTATATATACAGTCGTGGATTATAATCATGGGAATTTTTCAAATAACATCCTACAGTTTAGTGATTTTGAGTTAAGACCTTGTTAATTTGACTAAACTACCCTTGAGCGTGAAGCTATAAAATACCCATTGAAAACATTTTCTTACCTGACCCATACTAACCAAATTACTAAAATACCTCTGACCCACTTGGGCTAAAAATCCAAAGTCTAGATGCCTGGGCTTTAGAGCCCAGTGGACCGTTGGCAAATAGATATTTGAAATTGAGGTCAGCAGGCAACCCAACTCGTATCGAACCGACTTCTAACGATAAAATGGTTCAACTCGTATCCAAATTCGCATCCGCATCCGAATTAAAATATAGTTCTATATTTTTTTGTTTTGTTTTAATTTCACAGGAGGAGAAACATAAACATAGCGAAAAGTAGCCCTGTGTAAATAATAATTCCCATTCTTCCTCTCTCTAAAGAGAATAATGAATCAATATATTAATATCTCAGTTAATAGACGATAAATACTCGTATATATTTCAGTTAGTCCATTTGGAATAATAAATATCACTATGATGGGCTTCCTTATTCATAACCTGACGATTGGCTCGTTAGACATACGGGCCTCACTCTCACTCCCTCACCCTTTTCATTATCAACATTTTCTTACTCCATGATCTAAAACCTCTCTCAACTTGTCTAGCATCTGCTTCGAGTCTCATTCTGAAACACTGATCAATTTATTTCACACCAAAAAAAATAAAAATAATGATGTTATCTGTTATTAATCCGACCTGCTATCGGATATCGGGTTATCGGATTATCGGATTATCGGATTATCGGATTATCGGATTATCGGGCGCCTTATGCAATGGACGGTGGACCGAAACCCATCTTCTTCCAAACCGAGCCCTAATTCCTCACTGTCTCGGCGGTCGATTCCGGATTCCGGACCTTGGAGAAGAGCGAGTAATTGAAGCAACCGAAACCCCAATCCTCTTAAGCTCGCTGGGTCTCTCCCTCCGGTGATTGCGTCGTGAGCGGTGAACGGTGAGGTCTCTCATCCTTCTTTCTCTTCTCTCCCTGCATTGATTTCTTGTGTTCGCGCGCACAGACAACTAGCTGCGATTGCGATTGCGATAGCACTACCCATTTGATCCCTATCTAACCCAATTTGCTTCTTTGCCTGACATTTCAGGTACAATATCTTGAGTCCTTCGATTTTTGTTGTTTCTCGTATGGCGGACATGGAGTTGGGGGAGGTAAGAATGAGGGCGCATGAGGATTCTAGGTATGGAGACAGATCTAGAGGAGTTAGGGATGAGGAGATGGATGAGTTAGAGGAGAAGGAATCAGGGAGGCACAGAAGCAAGGATAAGAAGAAGGGAAGGCGAGAAGAGAAAGAGCACGGAAGCCGGGAAAGGAGGAAAGAGGACAGGTCGGACTCCGGTAAGGACAGAGACAACGAGAAGGAATATGATCGGAATAGAGAGAAGAGCAGAGACAAGGTTAGGGATAAGGATTACGATAGGGATAGTAAACATAGAGATAGGGAGCGGGAGAAGGAGAGAAAGGAAGAACGAGACCGAGTGCGTGAGAAAGCAAGCGATCAAGGAAGGGATAAGGAGAAGGAGAAGGATCGCGAGAGGGGAAGGAACAGAGAGAGGGAAAGGGAGAAGGAGCGGGATAGGTCGAAAGATAGGGAAAGGGATGTAGAGAGGAGTAAAAATCGAGAGAAGGAGAAGGTGAAGGATAAAGAAAAGGATAGGGAGAGGAGTAAGACAGAGAAGGAGAAGGCTAGGGAGAAACCTAGGGAGAGGGATGTTGATAGAAGTTGGGAGAAGGAGCAAGATAGGTCAAGAGCAAGGGATCGAGAGAAGGAAAATAGAGGGAAAGAAGTTGAAAAGGATGGCAAAGTGACAAGCAATTCTGTGAAAGATGGGGCCTTTACAGGGAAGGAGGAAAGTCGATATGAGGATGTTGTTCAAGAAAAACAGATCGAGTCGACCTCACTGCTTGAAGAGCGTCTTGTAAAGTAAGCAACTAATTTTTGCAGTAGTCATTTTATTATTTGCACTATGTGATCCTTGAACTTGGTAAATTCAAGTGATGAAGAAAGGAACAACCTTATTTTACATATATTTATCTGAGTTCCTCATCGCTCATTTTTGTCGGGTTTCTTGGTACTGGGAGTACTTTTGTTTCTAAGCTCAGTTTTATCCTTTCAGGATTAAAGAAGAAAGACTGAAAGACAAATCCGATGGTGCTTCTGATATCTTATCATGGGTCAGTAAGAGTCGGCGGCTTGAGGAGAAGAGGAATGCTGAGAAGGAGAAAACTTTACGTCTCTCAAAAGCTCTGGAGGAGCAGGTTAGTGGTTTCTGTCATTTTTTTTCAATAGTAATCTATTAATAATTTTCTGATCCTTGCGAATTATGCAACTTATTATGGATACTGAAACTCTCAGGATAACATACTAGAAGAAAGTGATGATGATGAGGCTGCTGGAAATAGCAGAGGTAATGATTTAATTATAGTAAGAATGTAAGATTGGTAGAACCTTGCTTAATATTAAAATGTGCTTCTTTGCACACAGTGTGCTCCTTTGGTTTCGCATGAATCATTACTTCAATAGTGTTCTTTGTTTATTTTACATTATCTCTTTGCTCTTGCGGTTTTCTTTTTTTATTATCCTGATTATTGTTCCACACTGATCTTATGTTCTATTTTTCTTGTATTCAGACAACTTAGCAGGAGTGAAAATTCTTCATGGTCTTGATAAAGTAATTGAAGGTGGAGCTGTTGTCTTGACTCTAAAGGATCAGAACATTCTTGCTGGTGGTGACATCAATGAAGGTAGTGAACTGTGACATTTGAAGTGTATTGATATTTGATGAATTCCTCTTTCATGGTATGCCCTGCCTAACTTTCTATAACATGGAATAATAGATGTCGATATGCTTGAAAATGTGGAGATAGGAGAGCAGAAGCAGAGAGATGAAGCTTACAGGGTTGCAAAAAAAAAGACAGGAATATATGATGACAAGTAGGTTTTCTACTTTGTTATTGTTTCTTCTCTTATGAGGAATTCATCTTATGACTTCTCTTCTGCTTTGTGGCACTGTAGATTTAGCGATGACACAGGGTCTCGAAGACCAATACTTCCACAATATGATGATGAGATTGAAGACGAGGTGAATATGTCATTGATTTGGCAGATTTGATCCCTTTCTAATGATCCTTTATCTCCTAAATCCTCTTACTTTGTTCCACAGGGAGTAACACTGGATGAAGCTGGGCGCTTTTCTGGTGAAGCAGAGAAAAGATTAGAAGAGGTATGCAATGTCTTCCCCCACTATGATGCACATATTTCTAATATACTTTTAGAATCTTAGGGAACCACTTCTAGTTCCCCTGCCATGTTGGAGACATTTTGTCTCTTTAAGCCTATCTTCTGTGTCTTATTAATTTGCTATTATTACATATTGGACTTAGATATCATGTTTCTCCGTTTATTTTAATTGCTGAAAGTTAGTTGTGAGCCTGTCACTAATTTTTCTACTTTTGTTTTAATTCGCTTCTAAAGAAAATGATGTAGTTAGATTCTTGACTGTTAACTAGGTCCAGATTTATTATGTATATGAGTAAGTGAGATATATTTGCAAGTCTCAAGGCAAACATCAACTGTTCAAACATATGCAGAAACTACACTATTATTTTCTTTTTTATGAGAGTGGGGATGAAAGAAATCAAGTTTCTCTCTGATCGGCTGCTTTTATTTTGGCAGCTTCGCAAAAGGATTGAAGGTAGCTCCACTCAAATAGCTTATGAAGACCTCACTTCCACAGGGAGGATATCTTCAGATTATTACACTCCTGATGAGATGCTTCAATTTAAAAAGCCAAAGAAAAAGAAATCCCTGAGGAAGAAAGAAAAATTGGATTTGGATGCCCTTGAATCAGAAGCTATTGCTGCTGGACTGGGTGCTGGAGATCTTGGTTCTCGGAAAGATTTAAGGCGGCAAATTGCAAGGGAGGAAGAGGAGAGAGCTGAGGCTGAAAAGAGAAGTAATGCATACCAGTCAGCTATTGCAAAGGCAGAAGAAGCATCAAAAGTTTTGCGCCAGGAGCAAACTTTAACTGTGACATCCGGGGAGGAAGATGATCTAGTTTTTGGTGAAGATTATGAGGATCTTCAAAGATCTCTTGAGCAGGCAAGAAAGCTCGCCCTCAGGAAGCAGGATGAGGGAATTGTTTCTGTTCCTCAGGCAGTTGCACTCTTAGCTACAGAAAATAAGGAACAAGATAATACTAGCTCTATAGAAGGAGAAGCACAGGAGAATAAAGTTGTGATAACAGAGATGGAAGAGTTTGTATTAGGTCTACAGTTAAATGAAGGTAATTTTTCTATTTTATTTTGAAAGGAAGGTAATTTATGCGCATCTGCTATATTGCTGACTTTCTTTTAGGGCTCATTTGGTTCGTACGTAAGGTTTTGTAAGGGTAACTTTTACTCACATCTCTTAAATACAAGGTATCTTTATAATTTTCCTCACAATTAATTACTTGATTGTAAAATGTGGATAAAACTATAATGATGATGTTGAATAAGTTTATATTAGAATTTCTGTTCAATTACTAGACTGTGAATAAAGTATGGTAAATAAAGTCATTTTAAGATGAAAAGACTAAAATGCTCTTGTAAGAGATAGTAGTAAAACCAAAATATTCACAAGAAAAAACAAAAATCCACAAGAACAGATCAATAAAAAATCGCAATACACAATAATGGACCTAGAAAAAAATAAAACCCATAAGGGAAGACAAAAAAATGAAATCCACAAGAACAAGCCAAAAGAAGAAGAAATTCATAAGAGAATAGCAAAATCTAACCCACTAGATGATCTTCCCTTTGAGGTAGAATTGATTCCATTGAGCTTTTTGAATGAGATTTTAGATGGAGATTGCTATTAAAATCTTGGTGGAAGAAAAATGGAAGAGATTGAAAGTTGAGGGGTTAGATATAGAGGATATTTTGCTCGTCTTTTCCTAATAAAAATATGCTAGAAAACATGTATAATTTTATCACACCCCTTCACTTGTTATTTATATTTTCGACCTAAATTATCACATAACTTGTTTTATATATGGTTTTACCAAAATGTATATAAATGAGTGTTTGGTTATAAAACATATCTAAGGGAGATCTAAATCATAAATAAATATTCCTTATCCACAAATTAAACACATTTTAGACTTTTACAATTACTTTAAAATGTAGAAAATGAATGGACGTGTATAATTTTCTGGCTTCACTTTCTGTATGTTCTGTCAACCCTTTTGGTTAAGTTGATTCTTACCTTATTGCTTTGTTATTTTTGTTTTTTACAGATGCTCGTAAACCTGAAGCGGAAGATGTTTTCATGGATGAAGATGACGAACCTAAACATATACAGCAGGAAGCACAAGCTGAGGTTGTTGAATTGGCAGAAGTGAAAGAGAATAATGTTACTGAAGAACTCATTGATGAAGAGGAGCCAGACGTTGTCCCAGATGAGATTATTCATGAGGTTGCTGTTGGAAAAGGTTTAGCAGGTGCATTAAAGTTGCTTCACGATAGAGGAACACTTAGTGAAGGAGTAGATTTGGGTGGAAGAAATATGGACAAAAAGAAAAGCAAGCTTGTTGGGATCTATGATAATGATGGTACAAAGGAAATTCGCATTGACAGGACTGATGAATTTGGTCGAATAGTAAGTTTTTTCATGAGAATTAAAATTGTTTGTAACTAGTCATTGCTGATGTCCTTTTGCTTCTATGATCATGTTTTCCACTACTATTGCAGAATAAAGGTGTCATGTAAGTTTTCATTTGTAGAAAGTCTTTCATCAGTAAGCTCATTAAATTTATTGACAAGTTTGACTAGGTTGACCCTCATTGCTTATAGTTTATTCTTCTTTTTTAAGAGAAGCTTGAACTTAATACTATCCAACCTTCCTTATGTAAGGAGCAATAGACACATTGTCTGTTGAGCATTTTAAGAAAGGTTTTTTTTCTGTTCCCGTCACATTTAATCTGAAGTTTAAGCTTTACATTGATGGGATTTTTCATCATCAACTGTCTATTATTTGTTTATGTACACTCATAGTTATCATGGTTATAGTTTGTGCTAATCCTTTTGTTGTACGTATTGAATTGGGAGTAATAAATAGATTGACACTCTAATATTATATTGTTGGTTTACTCAGTTGACACCGAAGGAGGCCTTTCGGATTATTTCACATAAATTTCATGGAAAGGGACCAGGAAAAATGAAGCAGGAAAAACGCATGAAGCAGTATCAGGAGGATTTGAAAACAAAACAGATGAAAGCTTCTGACACACCATTATTGGCCATGGAAAAAATGAGGGAAGCTCAAGCTAGGATGAAAACTCCTTACCTTGTTTTGAGCGGACATGTTAAACCAGGGTATGCTAATAAAACCTTTCTTATTATCACACTGTATACCTTTTATATCTTCTTCACAAAAGATCAGACTTTTGTAGCAATATTGATTATCGTACAGGTTTCTTAGAAACAAGATTGGCCTGAAATTTGACCTGTTAAATTATTTTCTAACCAAAATCAAGTTTTTGGCATAGTTTCCTAGCAGGCCCTGGCCTAAATCAGCCTTCTTTGGCTGAACAGCCTCAAAACTCTTATAGACCTTTCTTTCAATGTGCTACTGCCTTTTCAAATCTCTCAATATAGAATCTGTTCCAGACATAATTATGTTGGTATATTCAAGATATTCTATGATGCTTATGTTTAGTTAATAGTTTCTTAAACCACAGGTTTTGAGATAATAAAGATATCTTTTAAGAAATGGAAAAAGATAGTTATGATGTCTTCTGTGATTTTATATTCTATTGCAATGTCTAAAGGTATTTTCTTTAGGAAAGTCAATAAATTGGAATCCATCTAAAAGAAATAAGCATATGCTCTGTTGCATAATTGCTTTAATCTATTATCTGTTTATGATCTTTGGCTTCTGTGTTGCTATTATCTATTTCTTTTAATTAAGTAGACCTAATAAAAATTAGCCTTGTTTGGTTTGAAGCTAAGCCTCGAACTTTATTAGTTGGTCTCCTTTAATCTTAATTATTTAGAGAGTGAACTTGTTTAGATATAAAAAAGATAAAAAAAATATTTGGTTATTAATTTAGGTTAAGGGTTCCTGAACCAGTTTAGGGAGGATCCCTGAATTCAAAGCAAACAAGACTTAAGAGAATAAGGGGGTTCTTTATCTGCTGGACTATATCCACTTCCCAGCAATCAGTAGTTTTATTGATTTCAAAATTATCAATTTAATTTACCTGTGGCTATCCATATTCTGCTTCAATACTTTTCTTCTTTTATGCAATTTAATGTACATTTTTTTCTCTCTGGTCTGATCCATTGTTGTGGAAATTTAGGCAAACCAGTGACCCTAGAAGCGGCTTTGCTACAGTTGAAAAAGATCACCTGGGGAGCCTGACACCCATGCTTGGGGACAAAAAGGTAGTTTCTTCTTCTTGTGCATAATCATTATTTTTTGAGTTGGTGTTTCTAAGAGAACCATTTACCTGAGATCTATATAACAATAGGATGATAAATAGCGAGGCAGTTTGGATTAATTTATATATTAAATAGTATAATTATATGAGTTTAAACATTTTGTGGTATACTTTCCTCTTGTTTGCTGCTGACAAGAAAGCTTGGAAGCTTAGAAATAATTTATATCTTGGGGTGTGTACTGGTTGCCATCCCTTGTATACTTGAATCTGTCACTGAAAATAGAAGTTCCTTAGTTCTATTTCATTCATCATTTGCATCTTATCCCTTGGAATTAGTTCTTCTGAATTGTAATTCAGAAAAGCAACAAAAATTGCACTCATTGATGAATAAGATATATTGACCAATGAGGTTGGCATTGAGTCTAACCATGTTCCTTCACAGGTTGAACATTTTCTGGGAATCAAGCGAAGTTCTGAGCCAGGAAGCATGGGTCCGCCTCCACCTAAAAGGCCAAAGAATTGAACAACCTTCCCCACATTTTCAACCTCTTTAGGTTGCTGAGATGTTCGTGCTCTTAATCATCCCGGAACTTGATCGGTTTTTAAAGGTGCCAAATGGTCAATGTTCATTCAAAATCTCTATATGGCAAGGTGTATAAAATTATAAAGCAGCTTTGTAGATAAACATCTTCTACATGTATCCAGCCATCTGATTCTGCTGACTTGCTGGTGCTGGCAAATGTTTTGTAACCAAAATTAGAGACATATTCTTACCATAATTTTGGAGTTTTTAATCTCTCGTCTTAAACTACCCTTCTTTTCTTTTCTTTTCTTTTTTAATTCCCCCTCCTTTTCTGATCGTCCTTTTCAGGTAAAAATTTCATTAACTTGTTAGACAAAAGCCAATTGAATTCGTACATATCCAAGCTGGTGAATTGGCCTTTTATTTTACTCCTGTACAAAAGCCACGTATGGTGGAATGATGAAAGAGAACAGAGTGGAACCTCCACAGTTTTACTTGAATCAGGCATTGAGGATGTTGTTAAGGACAAACCTCTCCTCTCTCTCTTTGTGCACTTGCCTAGGTGTCCATAACCCTGCTCATTTTAGTGCCGTATCATATCATTCTTGGAACTTAATGTTCCATACTCCACAGTGGAGATAAAAGAATCAGGATATCCATCCTAGATTCTCCCTAGCTGTGCATGAGAACAAGATAATAATAATAATAATAACAATAATAATAAGTCGAAATGAAAGCTTGTAGGCCCTATTGGGTCCTGAAATAATTAAGCCCACTGAGGAGGCTCACATGGGTTAACATGGAACCACACCCCCACCTACAATTAAGACCACCGGCCACATTTAGTTTGTCCTCTCCTCATGAAAGGGACCTAAAGATTGTGGACCACCATCTTGGCCAAACTAACAAGCAATGCAAGCAAAGCTAGGCCTATCCCCAATTCCACCTTGTGATTTTGGACCATCTACTACTACTACTACTACTACTACTACTACATTTGTTCCCCTGTGTTAGGTATTGAGAAGATGGTGTGTGTGTGTGTGTGTGTGTGTGTTATTATTTTAATCTTTTGGTTTTGGAATCAACTGGTTGTATATTGCATCTGATCAAAGGAATCTATTATGATATCTTACTACTATATTCCTTTGCTACTTTATACTAAGGAAGATAGTTGTTTGTGCCCCCCTTCCCCCTCCCCTTGAGGTTTGGTCTGATTTTAACTTACCTCTGTATAGTACCAAGATATGACTTGATAATACTAAGAGTAATTTGGTCATTTAATAACTTATTTATGGCGTGGAAAGTACTGACACCAACAAAATTTTGGACAAAAGAAAATTTAACTGTTGCAAGCACGCGTCACTTTGAAGTATAATAAGTTGAAATCAAGCCAAACCTTGTTGAAGTAAATGACAATTTGCCGTTTCTAATATCTATCTTCGAAATATGAATTAAACATGGAAAATAATGTGTGAATTAACTTCAAGAGAAGGATGTCTTTCCTTCTTCTCTTTTTAATTAAAATCCCGTAGACATATGATTTCATTTATTTCAAATAGGATTTACAAATTTGATATAGAGGAATAAAATGGAGATTGGATGTAACAACCCCCACTATCGACACAGCAAGAATTAACAAGCATGAAGATCAAAAGACATATGAGAACTAAATAAAACAACACATAAATGCACAAGCACAACTAGCCAATTAATTGTAGCTTCACCTCGGTCATGATAGATTTTTAAGTAATTTACCAAAATTAGCCTAGTAGAAAACTAAATAGAAAATAATAACTCACAACTACCAAAGTTGCCTCTAATGTCTTATTGTCGAAGGAGAGAGAAAGGTTTACTCCCCATCTATATAGCAAGGGAAATAGCCACAAAAATTTCGCACCACCCATGAAACCTCTCAATACTTGAACCGGATGAGACTCGTGCCATTAACATAGAAAGCATAAGAGAGGACCTACAACTCCACATAGGCCTTTAGCCACCTTATCGGAGTGAGGTTCCTCAAGAGGAGATCTAGGGAGGAGGAGGTGGTCTCTTTTTGTGCCATTGCGCCTCATTGAGAACGGTAAAGTCAACAACTCGACAAGCGAATGAGAAGTGTCACAAAGGAAATGAGAGAAGTTTGAGGATATGACAAATCTTCCATTGATGTCAAAGGAAGAGAGGATAGAGAATAGACGCAAAAAGGGAGATGGCACTCAGCTAGGGAAGGGAATGAAAGGAGATCAACAACGGAGGCGTCTAGACGTTGACATAAGAGAAAGAGAGCGAAAAAGAAAGATGTTACATATTTAGAACAATGTTATGTTTATAGAAAACTTTTGATGTAGCATAATTTTATCCATTAATAGTGATCCGCCATGAGATGAAGAGAAAAACTAACGATAGACTGGATAATACCATCACTACTTGATCTAATGGCTCCTGCTCGTCCATGTCAAACTCACTAGGTTTGCAGTCCCTATATCAGGGGCCAACTGCCAGTGCCTGGCATCACTCTAAGCACTCAGCTTAAGATAGTGGTGGGTGATGGTAGTCAATAAAGGACACAAAACAATCCGAAGAGAAAGAGAGACTCTCTCTTCCTCTTCCTTTTTATGTAAAAGGCAAACGCAACCGAAAAATCTTATGGCATTCCCATAAATACTCCTCAAGAATGAGCCCTTTAATGCAACGGTTTTTTTACCATTTCAAGCATAGACCTTTCGTTTACCATGCGAGTAATTTTAGGTAACCCACGAATGTCTAAAAAGTTTTTTTTTTTTTATTTTGTGCTAAGAATAGTACTAGAAAATCTTCACGTTATTCTCATTTTTGTATGCCCCTTTTGATAAATTTTGCTCCCCAGAATCAGAATGTCAGTAAATACATTAAGTTAGTTCAAATCTCACCTCAACATATAAAACAAATTTTTTCTTAACAAAAAAAAATATAGAAAAGGTTATAGGTATATATATATATATATATATATATATAACTCAAATGAGTATTTTATATTTATGTACCAAATATTGTACTCAGTTAAAAAAATAGCTTTATGAAAACACAATTTTATTTAATAAAATTTGATAACTTACTCAACTATTGAGCAATATATGTATATTAATATTTTCTACATGCTTACCTAAAATAGTTCACGGATAAAATGATTTATATTAAGCAATATTGGTGAATTATCCACCTGGTATTTACGAGACCAAAACTCAACCAGTAGGATAAGTATGTCTGTAACTCACCTAGTCAGGTATATTATTGTTTGATAAGTAGACTTATTAGAATAATAATAAAGAAAAGAGAGTTAATTATATTGTACTCATATATTTATATGTAAAATTATTTTACCCACCGTACTTTAAAAAGTCTCAAACTAATGTCTGTACTTTACAATTAAAATACGATCGTTAATTTTTTATTTTCAAGTAATACCTATATATTTTATTCTATTAATTTTTATACTGTACCATTAAATCTAAATTTTTATAAAATTTAATAATAATATCACATTTAGAAACAAGATAAATATGAGTTAAAAGGAAATCAGATTAATTTTTTATTTATTTTATCTAATAAATATGGTACGAGTATTTTAGCATTAATTTTGATTAAAAAAAATAATGATTTAACTTTAGTAAATTTTTAAAATTGAGATAAAAGATAAAAAATAATTTTAATAATAGGTCCGGAGTAGAACGCATAAAGAAGTGTAGCTCTGGACCTGCCTTTCTTGCTGTTCGAGTGTCCATTAATGCCTTTCTACCGAGTAAATATTAATATTATATTTGTAGAAAACAGTTAGGATTATATTTACATTTTTACCCCCCGCAAAAAGGACGAGAAGAAGAAAGGAATAGAAGGAGGAGGAGGAGGAGGCAAGCAAAAATAAAATAAAATAAAAAGAGGAGAAAAGATAAAATAAAATCCCATATCGAGGGGAGAAGGAAAGCGGCAAAGTTGCGAAAAAAAGAAGCCGAGGGCGAAACCGGTGGTTTCGATCTTTTCCGCTATTAATATATTCGTCTCTCTCTCTCCCTCTCTCCCTCTCTCCCTCCGTCTCGCTCTTGGTGATTCCCCTCTCTCTCTATCTCTCTTTCGTTTCTCTGATGGTGGTCCCCACCACCTGAGGCGGTCTCCGGCGGGATCCCGGCTTCGTCGCGATCGGAAGTAAGAGCTGACGAGATCCCGGCGATCACTCGCCGGACGGTCGAGATCCTGCCAAGAAACCGCCGGAGAAGGTCAGATTTTAGTGTATGGCGGAGCCGATCTTTGCCGGTCTGGTGGGACTGGAGCGGCTTTGACCCGATCTTTTATCCGAAGATGCGGAGATTTTGGTCGAGGTGAAACCTCTATGTTAAATTCTTATTCGAATACCCTAAGAGTAGATATTTTGTTTTGTTTTTTTTTCTTTTGCCGTGTGAAGGTGTAGGAAAGTTGGTTGCTTTATTCGATATTTATCATGTGGACATGCGCATTGTGATATGGAGGAGGCAAAAGTAATTATTGAAGAAAATTAGGACTCTTTGCCTAGTGGTGAATGATTTTTTTTTTCTTACTATGTTTCCAGAAGTATACATCATGAGGATTGAGGTTTCTAATTTGTGAATTATTAAGGTTTAGTTGTATGAATAAGGTAGAAATAGTTATCATTGATGTTGTAAGGATAGATATGGGACTTAGATAATTCACATCATTACACTCAGAATTTACTGGAAGGTATTAATTTAGAATAGAAGATATCAGAGCTCAAATAAGTTCTATGTGGTGCAACCGGGGACTCTGGGGGTGTGCAGGCTGCTTTGAAAGTATATTTATCTCAAGCATGTGCAAGAAAAGCAAGTAGTGAAGCTTCTGGTATTACAGCACTAACGATCATTAGTGAATAACTGAATATTTGTCAGGTCTCTGTTCACAGGACCATTATATAACTGTCTTGTATCATAGGGATGTATTTCGTAATAACCTGTATCTGGTTTGGTGTTGTTTGGCTATGTAACATAATTTCCTAGATGCATAGGATCCCACAGCTGTTTGAGACTGATTGTAGAAGAGCCTAAGAATATAAGAATTTATTCATCTTGCAGCTTAATCATGAATACTTATCGTAAAATTGTCCGCATAATTGTTTCTGGTTTCTGATTGAGTTGGTATTTGTCGTGGTACACCTTCTAGTAGACTATTTTGGGAGGAAATTGTTTGATTAGTATCAATCTGTTTATTTTTTGATTTAATATAAATATATTTTCTATTATTGTTATTCTATTTTAATTTTATTCAAGGGATTGTGAACTGATGGTATAAAATAGTTTTTAGTTTATGCGTCATGTGATTATTGACCTGCATTTCCCTTTTCCAGAAGTTCGTGAGCCAGTCGCTAATCTTTGATGATTATGAGCTGTTCGTTTGAGAAGACAAAGAGCATGGAGGAATTTCAAGAATGCAGTTCCAAAAACATGATTGTTATTTCAGGTTCTGTACTTCTACAGCTTTGTGGTGAGGATCGGAATTCATTGCAGAAATTTATATTGGCTTACCTATTGGTAGCGAGAAATGAGTATGTTTTAAGAGAAATTGAAGAACTTTTGAATGAAGATGAGCTATACATGCCTAGTTTGGATTGTACAGAACTAAAGAAGAAAAGGCCTATTATTAAGACTCAGACTAGAGGTAATTCCGGTGACCAAAGATCAAATGACTGTTTCCTTCCTGGCCTTCACGATGATATTGCTCTAGATTGTCTAGCTTGGACGAGTAGATCTGACTATTCTTCACTTTCTTGTCTAAATAAAAAGTTTAACATGTTGATTCGTAGTGGATATCTTTACAATTTAAGGAGAAGACTTGGTATCATTGAGCAGTGGGTATATTTGGCATGTAGCTTGATGCCTTGGGAATCATTTGACCCTTTTAGGCAGAGATGGATGAGGCTACCAAAAATGCCATGTGATGACTGCTTCTCTTATGCAGACAAGGAGTCTCTGGCTGTAGGGACACAGCTTCTCGTTTTTGGTCGAGAATTAACAGGTTTTGCTATATGGATGTATGATTTAATGAGATATGATTGGTCTAGATGTCCATTGATGAATTTACCTCGTTGCCTATTTGGTTCTGGCAGCTTTGGTGAAATTGCTATTGTAGCCGGTGGAAGTGATAAGAATGGTCATGTTTTAAAATGTGCTGAGCTGTACAATTCAGAGGTCGGTAGTTGGGAAACTCTACCAGATATGAATATGCCGAGGAGGTTGTGTTCTGGATTTTTTATGGATGGGAAATTTTATGTCATAGGGGGCATGTCAAGCCATACAGATTCTTTAACTTGTGGAGAGGAGTATAATATGGAAACAAGGACATGGAGGAGAATTAGAAATATGTACCCTGGTGGTAATAGGGCCACCCAGTCTCCTCCTCTGGTTGCTGTAGTAAACAATCAGCTTTATGCTGCTGATCAGTTGACAAATGTAGTTAAAAAGTATGATAAAGAAAATAACGCTTGGAATGTTGTAAGGCCATTGCCTGTTAGAGCTGACTCCTCTAATGGCTGGGGTCTTGCTTTCAAGGCATGTGGAGACAGGTTACTGGTGATTGGCGGTCATAGAGGGCCTCAAGGTGAAGTCATTGTGCTGCACTCTTGGCGTCCAGAGGATAGAAATTCTGGTGGGGGTGACTGGGAAGTGCTTTCTGTTAGGGAAAGAGCTGGTGCTTTCGTTTACAATTGTGCAATAATGGGTTGTTGATACCCGCATGGGCGTGTTGCTTATTGATCATTACGTAGTTGGGAAGGCAATTGCCTCAATTAATTGGTGAAGTGATTTACATTACTGGGTATTTTCTGTTTGATCCACTCACATTGATGACTTATTTACCAAGGACACTTCCATTTTGCTCTTTCCATTAATGTTTCATCAGAGAGCAAAAAACATTCAGTTGATGTGGAGACTTCTTTATAACATTTTAAATTTGTTCTCATTAGCATGAATTAGTATTCAACATGAAAGAATTCCAGTGTTGGCTTCTCAGTAGTTTCATTGTAGTTATAAGCTTAACTCTTAACCTCAAAATTCTTTCTGGCAGAGTAAACTGATTTTTATCAGATATAGAAATTCTGAGGCAGGAAATTGGAAATTACAACCCTAAAAATGTCGAGTATTATGTACATACCTTTTAGTATGTATAATTGCAGTAGCCTTTCCAACTATCCTGTAGGACTCTAAAAGCAATTGATCTCTACTTTTTATCTGTATTAGTTGCAATATCCAAAGGCAGATGAATGAAGAGCAGTAGAAGATGACACAAATGGATAATTGCTTCTGTTACAGGTTTAAAACCAAATATGATCTCTTCTGACTTGATTTAAGTGTTATTTACTGCTGCATCATGTATTGTGTATGTTTATGTTGTTTATGCATTCCAATTGAACTAATGTATGTGAAAGTTAACTTAGTAAGATAGCTTGTATTGTATGAGTAACTCTCTGTAATGCATATGCAACAGTGCTGTTGCCCAGGGTTTTTAGTTAGGTACAATTTATGGTGCATTGACACGAAATCAGCTAGATCTTATTGACTTTTAATCACAAGATAAGTTTAGTTAAGCATCATTTGCATGGTTAAGACAAAGCTTGGCCTCAAGATAAACTGATGGATTTTTAAGCTTTTGAGTTCTCATTATTCTATTATTGTTATATATTTTCATCAACCTGATATTCTTAGGGTACGTGTTTGATACTGTTTCCAAGATGCAATATTTATCTGAAGAAGCTACTGCAATGTTTACCTACAACAGATAGGAGATAAAATATAATGGGGATTAAAACTCAACTCTAGTATTTTTCTGTATCTGGCAGCTACTGGAATTCAACCAACTGTTGGAGAAAAACTTGAGCAAATTGTGGATCAAGGTTTATGCATTATATGATTGTTAAATGTGGATGAAAGGCCGATATGGAATGATAGCTTGCAGTGGAGTTATATAAACTATGAGTATGATAGAGCCATAGAGATGGTTAAATGGGAGTTGTCCTGCCGTCATTATTCCCTTTTATCTCCTTTCTAGATATAATATTTTGATTTTATATTTAAGTAGGATCAAAGGACATGCTTGAAGGTATCACTTGGACTATAGCCTATAGCTCTATGGGCCGGAAAGTGGTATGTTGTGTTCCTGATTTTATAGTTACAATTCTTGAGAGAAGTGGATATTTGGTAGTGTCCAGTTAAATCAATGTCATTGGGATTTGAATTTGAATCACTCATAGATTATGAATCTTTTAAACCTTTTGAGCACTATCATATTAGCCTGATTCTATAATTAGATTTAGCAGTTTAATGTGTTCTCTGTCCCTCAAGTGTCATTGAGATCTGATGTTTGGTTAGCTTGGAGTTGAGAAACTGACAGTACTTCTAGGTAGTAGCATTTGGAAATAAAATTATAAGAGAGCTAACCATACTCATCAAATATTCCTATATACCTTAGTCAAATTTGGCAGTGAGAAACTTGAAAGATGAACTATTATTACTTTCTTTTTAGCATTAGTTGTGGATAGCGAGGTAGTTGTGACAATATTTTATACTCTTCCATGTGCACTTTAATAGGTACGGATGTTATTTATGCAATTGTTAACTTTTGATATAATTCTTAGTACAAGACATTAGTGGATGGGAATATCTTGGTACCCAGTATACAAGTACAGACATGGTACCTGTCATGTATAGGATATAATTCTTTATTCTATTCTACTTGATGTCTTTCCATCTTGTGGTAGTAATAGATGATTTGTTATCTGAAACAATATTAATAATTTACATGATGTTTTTATCACCTCTCTTTTTAGGATTTTCCTACATGTTTGATATTACTCAGGCTCAGCCCATACCTCCATAATTCCAACCAGGAGGAATACTTAATATAAGTAGCTTTGTCATAAAAAAGTTTTTCTGTGGTCATTCTCTAATGAAAGACCTAAGTTGCATGTCCACCAAACACCAATTGAAGTAGAAATCTATGACTTACATGACAAGCTTGTCATTATCCATAATCTATGAAGATCTTTCTCATGCTAGAGATCTTATGTCTTTTCTCTATACCTCTCGTAAATTACTTTTTATTTTGAATCCTTTTCTATTCCTAACCCTTTGTCTGCATTTAAAGGTCTTTCAGTGGTCTACTTGCCTCCTCCCTCCTCACATGCCATCATGCCCACAAGATATAGAGATAAGAGGAATAGACAGAGTTTAGCTCATGAGAACAAAGGCAAATCAAGTTCTCATTTCATCTTATTTATTTATTTGTATCAAAAGCATTTGAATGATGGGGCTTTTATTTTAGTGATGAGAAGTGGGTTTGCCCTAACTAGCATCTTTAATGTTTTAACTTTTGGCTGACCAAGTCACTAGTGCCATGGGGAGTTAAAATAAGAAGGGGCCATATCTAACAAGATTTCTTAGTGCACTTGTTACACTAGAACCAATACAGACATTCCTACTTAAGAATTTATGTATTAATTGTCTTATACTCTGAGAACTTTAAAATGTAAAAAGAAATTAATTCTCCTCTTACAAACATATTCTCCATGCAGGTCACACCACTAGTCCAGTGGCTTAGGTAATAAGTTTGATTCCAATAAAATACTATATGCGTCTAATTTTAATTTATTATGAATTACTTTTGGGAAAGAGTTGGTTCAACTGTCTTAATCTCTTTATCTTAATAACTTTCCCTTTGGGTTTCTCCATGTTTTCTTTTTTTCTTTTTTTTTTTTTTTTGGTATTTTGGATCTATCATTTTAATCTTCATCACTTGTCCATAGTTCATGAGGAAAACGAGGAGACCCAAATGATTACAATCAATGGTCAAAGTCCAACCTCGATTTTGCTGTTTACCCCCCCACAAAAACAAAAACAAAAACAAAAACAAAAGGATTCGAATTTTGAATTCTAAGGACTTCTCTTTTTCTAATAAAATACTCCTAATTTTAATAATCACTTCTTCGGCAGTTCGGCTTTACTAAAAGATGGACCTTCATAATTACCCTTTTCTAGGGACTAGAAGACAAATGTTTTTGTCCTTAATCTCGAAAGTTACAAAAAGTAACCTCGGCATAATGATGAGGATTAGCACGACCAAATCATTGCTTTTGGGGAATGCAAATCCTAATCCCCCAATTGTCCCTTCTATTAGTGCTGATTAGGGCCTAATTTGCCTAGCAAAATGATTCCATTCTAACTCCTAAGATGGTGCTTTTCTCTAGGACTCTCTGACACGCGTGCTACTTTAGTCATTTCCATAGAAATTAAAGTTATATATATACTCGGTTTTCTTTTTTTTAAAAATCTACCTCCCTTTCTTTTAATTTATAAATTGACTCCTAATTCTTGGGATATATTTGCAATTAACCACCTCCCGACGTCTGGCTTGCTCGTAAGAATAGTTTAAGCATTTTCTGTTACTTTTTTCATCTTATAAGTAATTTTTATGAAGGGAGGAGTCAATTTGTAAATATCTAAGAGAGTTTTTCCTTAATAAATTTGAAAATTAGATTGATCATTTTCCCAAAATAAGAACCTTTTTTTTCTTAGCTCGCCATACATTAGTTTCTAATTAGTGGTTAGATATAGTCAACCCTATTGTTATCAAGTAGGGCCGATA